>NC_058520.1:78261064-78867453 GCF_904849725.1 Hordeum vulgare subsp. vulgare | reverse complement strand
GGTGGGTGCACGAGCTTTTTCACTCGCCTCCCCCTGTCGCGACCGTATGAGCCGACGAAACCTGCATTTAGGGTGGGTGCACGAGCTTTTTGACTCGCCTCCCCCTGTCGCGACCGTATGAGCCGACGAAACCTGCATTTAGGGTGGGTGCACGAGCTCTCTGACTCGCCTCCCCCTGTCGCGACCGTATGACCCGACGAAACCTGCATTTAGGGTGGGTGCACGAGCTTTTTGACTCGCCTCCCCCTGTCGCGACCGTATGAGCCGACGAAACCTGCATTTAGGGTGGGTGCACGAGCTTTTTGACTCGCCTCCCCCTGTCGCGACTGTATGAGCCGACGAAACCTGCATTTAGGGTGGGTGCACGAGCTTTTTGACTCGCCTCCCCCTGTCGCGACCGTATGAGCCGAAGAAACCTGCATTTAGGGTGGGTGCACGAGCTTTCTGACTCGCCTCCCCCTGCCGCGACCGTATGAGCCGACGAAACCTGCATTTAGGGTGGGTGCACGAGCTTTCTGACTCGCCTCCCCCTGTCGCGACCGTATGAGCCGACGAAACCTGCATTTAGGGTGGGTGCACGAGCTTTCTGACTCGCTTCCCCCTGTCGCGACCGTATGAGCCGACGAAACCTGAATTTAGGGTGGGTGCACGAGCTTTCTGACTCGCCTCCCCCTGTCGCGACCGCATGAGCCGACGAATCCTGCATTTAGGGTGGGTGCACGAGCTTTTTGACTTGCCTCCCCCTGTCGCGACCGTATGAGCCGACGAAACCTGCATTTAGGGTGGGTGCACGAGCTTTGTGACTCGCCTCCCCCTGTCGCGACTGTATGAGCCGACGAAACCTGCATTTAGGGTGGGTGCACGAGCTTTTTGACTCGCCTCCCCCTGTCGCGACCGTATGAGCCGACGAAACCTGCATTTAGGGTGGGTGCACGAGCTTTCTGACTCGCCTCCCCCTGCCGCGACCGTATGAGCCGACGAAACCTGCATTTAGGGTGGGTGCACGAGCTTTCTGGCTCGCCTCCCCCTGTCGCGACCGTATGAGCCGACGAAACCTGCATTTAGGGTGGGTGCACGAGCTTTCTGACTCGCCTCCGCCTGTCGCGACCGTATGAGCCGACGAAACCTGCATTTAGGGTGGGTGCACGAGCTTTCTGACTCGCCTCCCCCTGTCGCGACCGTATGAGCCGACGAAATTACTCTTATTGTGATTTAATCTTGAAGGTTTTTACCCTTTCTGCATACTTCTTGAAACTACCCGTAGTTCATTTTTTTTCACAGATGATGTGTTCAAAGTTTAAGACAGGAGGGTGCTAAGATTTGTTTCATCCTTGGCGGATTAAGCATTATAGAAGACTCTTATAAAGGCGGACCAAATATTTCAAATCGCCTTAAAAAGCGATATAAGGGTTTTTCTCGCAGAAGATATCATCAAAAAATAGTACTAACTATTACATGGCTCGCAGGCCAAATTTAGGAAAGTCTACTTCGCTAAATCCTGGCGTGAGCTCTGACCAACTTCGATTTGTAAGTCGCCCAATACCCAATTGCACCTGGCCAAAGCAGCAAAGTCGTCTTCGTCGGCCAAAATTGATGCCAAGTCTGCTTCCCAGTCGAAAGGATTCTTGGGTCGCCGAGGAATTAGGTTGGTCACCACGAAGGTTGGCGGGCTGACTTTCTTATTCCTACTGTCATAAGCCGCCTGGTACTTCGTTAAATCAAGGCTTGCGGCGAGTCGAGTTGCAGCCAGCCGAGAATCCTTGACAACTTTTTGGTAATCCTCTTCAACAAATTCCGATCCATCGTCCTTAAGCTGAGGGAAGCCAGCGGCTACTTCTTCTAAATTGATCTCTGGAGCATACGCTAAGCAGCGACTCAGGGCAGTCAGGACACCTTTCCGGGCGGCTGACCGAGTTAACTCGCCAATCTGGGGAGGAAGTATGGACAAACATCCAAGTACCTTCTTGATGGAAGTAATAGGCTCTTTGGCACCCATCACAGCTTTGACGGTCAACACGCTGCCTGTGTACAGCTGCTCTGTCAACGTATAAATCGCCTTCAGCATCAACACACAGTCTTCTTGCAGGTTGGAAACTCTTGGACCTGGAATATGATAATTAGTGACTTAACATCAGAAATTTGAGTACAAAAAAGAGGGGGGATAAGGTTGAAGATCTAGGTAAGACTTACCAAAGATGGCTTGCGTCATGTTAGAGATATGACGTTTTAAGCCGGATAACTCCTGTTGAACAGTCACCAGCTTTGCTTCAGCTTTCTCTGCTCTCTTCAAAGCGACGTTTTGGTCAGCTTGAGTTTTTTCTAACTCGGCTTTGAGTTTTTCCAGCTCGGCCAGAGCCAATTGACACTTCTCTTCCGACTGAGTTTGGGCGTCTTGTTGTTCAGCTAAGTTTTTCCTTAAATCGCCCAGCGCCAATTCGGTCTGAGCAAGGTTTTCCTATTGAAAGTTTAAAATAAGGACAAGTCTCAGAATTACTGCAAAGCAATATTCCTGACACTTGGGGGCCAATGTATAATTTTTTCAGGAGAAATTATACAGAAATCAAGACTGGTCGCGAAGCTTTTTCTAAATTTTCAAGACCCAGCTCATCTTTTTACTGATGACCCGGCCCTTGAGGGTTACTAGTCGCGAAGCTTTTTCTAAATGTTCAAGACCCGGCTCATCTTTTTAATGATGACCCGGCCCTTGGGGGTTACTGGTCGCGAAGCTTTTTCTAAATATTCAAGACCCGACTCATCTTTTTACTGATGACCCGACCCTTGAGGGTTACTGGTCGCGAAGCTTTTTCTATATTTTCAAGATCTGGCTCATCTTTTTAATGATGACCCGGCCCTTGGGGGTTACTGGTCGCGAAGCTTTTTCTAAATTTTCAAGACCCGGCTCATCTTTTTAATGATGACCCGGCCCTTGGGGGTTACTGGGAATAGTATAAGTATAACAAAATTTACCTCATGTTTGTTGTTTAACATCTTTAGCAGATTTTTCTCCATCTCATAGCTCGCTTCCAGGCGACTTGCAAAGCCAGAACAGAGTTCCTGAAACTCCAGATTTGCATAGTCGGAAAGTTTCGCCTTGGAGAGCCCAGACTCGGGAAAGGCCTGAGAAGAGGATGCTACGTGTTTGGACAAAACTGTTGCTGCCGGCTTAGAAAAGCCAGAGCCAGTAATAACGACAGCATCTGGGTCTTCTGTTGTCATCAATGGGTTCGGCGATTTAGGGGCATCCATTGTTTCCTTCGGCGACTCAGGAAGATCCACTTGAGTCGCAGGCTCAGCATGATCCGGATCGTCTTGAGTCGGAGTTGATTTCTTTGGGGGTTCTGAAGTTGCATCAGGAATTGATCCACTGGTTTTCCTTTTCTTGGCTTTTGCCCTAACGAAGGGAATAAGCACGTTAAGTAATTGAAAAGATCGTTATTCTCAAAAGTCGAGGCAAGGTTATCAAAAGACTTACCCCGGAACTCGAATCATCGGTGGAAGTGTTGACATCATTGAGTCGCCGGAAGTGGGAGGAGAGTTCTGCAAGAGTTATATATCAATAATACAGGCGGGTTACAAATGTGATCCAAAGAAGCACGAATAATGGTTACTCATAAAAGTACCTCGCTTGGTTTTCTTTTGTTCGTTGCTAGTAAACCGGATACCAGATCGCCAGAGTGACTTCATGTTTTCCGGTTTGAGGCGTGCTGTGCTTTCTTCAGTAAGAAATTTGGGTCCAAATGAGCATTTGGATGTGAGAAGGGGACTTCCCCACATATTCGCCGGGCCGGCTTAGGTGGAGAAGGAGATGAATCGGAAGAAACAGAAATTACCTGAACAGAGTCTTCTTGGCTTTCGTTATCTTCATTCTATTACAAGGAGAGAGAAAGATATAAATAAAAGGTCAAAAGTGATAGGTGGAGAATGAAAAGAGGACGTATTTGTACCTCTGAAAGTGCATCGCCGACTTGAGATTCGTCGACTTCGGATGGCTCTGCCGCAGCAGATTTTCCTTTGCCCTTGGCTTTCTTAGAGGGCGGCTTAGCAATTTTCATGGCTTGCTTTTTAGGTCTCCTGGACCAGAACTTATCGCCTTTCTGAAAAGGTATATATTATGAAGTCATGACGGCAATAAAACAAAAGGGATAAATACCGAGGGCGGGTCAGTTTTGGTTACCTTGGGCGCCGGGTTAATCTTGCAAAAGGGCTTAAGGCCGATTTGGCCGCACTTTCCCGCAGGCTCGCCGGTCAACTTTTTGATGATGGCAACAATGTCTTTTTCTGTTAATGCTGTGTGAAAGTAGCATTGAGGATGATCCAGAGTGCCATCAAACTCACACATCAGACCATCTCGGCGGCTCAGAGGAAGAATCCGCCATTCGACCCAGCAGCGGATCAGGTCAACCCCGGTAAGACCATTGTTCGTCAGGGATCTCAGCTCAGATAATATTGGGATGAACTCCGATTCTTCTTCCTCGGTGAGTTTGTCTGGGAGCTTGAAGTTGACCGGGAGGCGGGTTAGCCTGTAACCCAGAAGCTTATTCTCACCGGCAGGGGACGTCTCTTGACAATAAAACCAAGATTCGCCCCAGCCCTTGGGATGGCTAGGCATGATGAGTGAAGGGAACGGGCTATCCCTACGACGTTGGACGTTGACGCCGCCGAGTTCCAAACTGGGGCCATTGTGGAATTCCGTCTGGCGATTCAGATGAAAAAAATGCCAGAATAGAGGGACAGAAGGCTCGATTCGTAGATACGCTTCACAAAGAACTTGGAACTGGCTCAAATTGCTTATGGAATTGGGTCCCAGATCCTGGAGTCGGACGTTCATGAAGGTCAAAGCATCTCTCAGAAATTTCGATCCGGGCGGCTCAAAACCCCGTTCCAAATGTTCAACAAAAACTACTATTTCCCCTTCTTTGGGGTTAGGGAGATCTTCTCCCAACCCGGTGCGCCATCCAATGACATCTTGAGGATCCAAACAGCCCGCTTTCACGTAATTAGCTAAGACAGCGTCATCAACCTTCGTAGGAAGCCAATCGCTCTTGAAGATGGCGCCCATGCTACTAGTAGGTAAAAGCATGATATTACATGTCTTGGATATCTACTATATGAATTGGAATCGGTTCATTTTAACCCGCTGGACCAAGAGGCCGGGTTGGGTTGCTCTGGCGACTTATGGAAGCAGGGTTATTCCCAAAGGCTACGTTTCTGCGGATGGTAAAATCTATTCGTTCCGAAGCACTAATGGGGGATGAAGGCTACAAACAGTTTTTCGCAAACAGTAAATGAGGAATGAATCTACCAAACAGATGTGAAAACCTACGAATATAACTGGGCACGAACAATTTATTATCAGGTGACGCCCCTCGTTTGGTGAAGACATTGTGTTCAAAGATTCGCGAGTACAGCGGATAATTAAAATTATTCAGGGCATTGGCTACCCTATCAGTGCTTGTGCTAATCGATTCGAAGAAGATGAGCAACTATGAGCGAAGAAGCTTCGAAGCTACGGCAATGGCGAAAGCTCAAGCAAGGAATGAACCTACTTCTAAGAAGGTGAATGAAGGCCTAACCTGATGCTCTGGATCGAAGAAGGCCGACGGTGACGAAGATCGTTGAAGAAGCGCGGGGGTCCCGACGAACGAAGAGATCTTCAGCGGCGGCGGAGTTCGAGGCGAGCAACGAGGTGGTCGGTGATGATGCGATGGTCAATGGCGGCGGACGGATTGTCCGAGGTGCGAAGCTTGACGACAGCAACGGCTTATGGGTGGCGCTGAAGCTTCTCGGACGAGGGCGGAAGTTGCGGCCGGCGGTGGAGCCCTCGGGAAGCAATGAGGCCTTTTGCTGTGATAATGGGGGGGGACTGACGAGACTGGTAGGTGGGAAGCGCCAGCCCTGTCCCCTCCGTCTATTTATCAGGACGGGCGCTGGAATCGAGGCGCCGTGAGCGGGAACCGTTGGGGAGTATAAAGATTCGCCATGATGACGTCTGAAGATTTTGGGATAACGATGCACTAAAGATCCGTTGGGATTATGTTAGTTTTCCCGAGAATCGAGGGATAAGAAGATGCCAACAGGAAATGGTTTGGCGACTCAAAGATTTTTTCGGTGCCAGATGGCGAGTTACAATTTCTGACGTATGGAGAAAGACGAAGGAGTGAATCACCTTCAACCGAACGAAAGCATTGGCGTGAAAGTTCAAGTCAATCGGGGGCCTAATGTTGGGGATATTACTTATTAAGTGACCCGCCCAAGATGGGCCAGGTTACTAGTAAGGGGATTCATCCTCTAGGTTACTTGGGCTTTAGCCTGGCCGGTTCAAGGCTGCGGGACGGTTATGATTTCTGGAAGGTCTCCTGGTTTTGAAGGACGGCGACTTAGAGACTACAATGGTCACGAATTGTAAGTAAGAAGGGACTCTTGTACACCCTAAGGCCTCGACCTATATATGAAGGCGAGTCTTAAGGAGGAGGGGGGGTCAGAAAATCATCGAGTGCCAAGTTAGGCGAGTTACGCCTCCCTTGTAATCGAATCCACATCAATACACACAAAGCAGGACGTAGGCTATTACCTCCTCTCGAGGGGCCGAAACTGGGTAAATCACCGTGTTCCTCCCGTTTAACCCCTTTGAGTCGCCACCAAGGTGCGATGGCTCCAGTACTAAGTTCTTTCACGAGGACATCTGCCATGACAAAACCATGACAGGGTCCATGGCATCACTTATAGAAATACCAAAAAGGAAAGAAAAAGAAAAGGAAAAAGGGGAGGTGGGAAGGAAGGAGTGGACACCTTCCCCCAAACCGAATTGGGGTGGGAGTCCACCTCCCCCTTGGCCGGCGCACCCCTTGAGGGCTTGGCCCTCAAGCCAAGCCTCCTCCCCCTCCCTCCTATATTTAGTGGTCTTTTAGGGCTAATTTGAGACAACTTTTTCCACGTGCAACTCAACCCTAAACCACATAGTTCCACCTCTAGATCGGATTTCTGCGGAGCTTGGGCGGAGCCCTGCAGGAGTAGATCATCACCACCACCGGAGCATCGTCACGCTGTCGGAGAACTCATCTACTTCTCCGTCTTGCTTGCTGGATCAAGAAGGCCGAGATCATCGTCGAGCTGTACATGTGCTGAACGCGGAGGTGTCGTCCGTTCGGCACTACATCGGAACGGATTGTGGGATAGATTGTGGGACGGTTCATGGGGCGGATCGAGGGACGTGAAGACGTTCCACTACATCAACCGCGTTTCTTAACGCTTCCTGCTGTGCGATCTACAAGGGTACGTAGATCTAAAACTTCTCTCATAGATGGACATCACCATGATAGGTCTTCATATGCATAGGAATTTTTTTATTTCCCATGCAACGTTCCCCAAAAATATGTAGCTAAAAATGCCAGGGCCAAGATATAATCACGACAAAAAGTGATCCTCACAGGGCGCTCCGGGCCAAAAACAAGACGGTATCCCTAGCCTTGGAGGTATTGGCCGAAACCCTCGCCGCAGAAGAACTAACAGCCCTGCGGGCCGCGATGGACAAAGATGACGTAATCCTCGACAAGCGACCAAAATCTACGTCATTCAAGCGAGCGGACGAAACTATGAAATTCCAGGTACAGCCAACAGATACAAATAAAACAACATCCATTGGAGCCCACCTGGAACCCGCAGTAGACAAAGCACTAAGCGCCTTCTAATACGTCCCAAACGTATCTATAGTTTCTGCTTGTTCCATGATCTTTTGGGTGACATTGTTATATGTTTTGCTACACTTTTATATCATTTTACACATATTTGGACTAACCTACTAACTCAGTGCACCCAGTGCCCGTTTCTGTCTACTAATGTCCATTTTGCAGCGGCTTTTACCCAATTTTCCGAAGCCCGAAAAAATCCAGAAAAAATATATATATAATGAGCGAAAGAGAAGCTTCCGGATCACCGAAGGAGGGCGAAAGGGGGGCCACGGGCCTCCCAAGCGGCCTGCTGGCACGGCCAGGCCCTACGCCGCGCCAGGAGATCGCCTGGGTGGGTCCCACCTCCTCCGGTGCCCTTCTTTGCCCTATATTTTGATTCCCGAGGGGAAACCCTCGCAGACATTCTGGAATCACGAATTTCTCCATCGTTCTACCGCCGCAGCGCTTCCGAGATCGGGAGCTTCAGGAGACCTTTTTCCGGCACCCTGCCGGAGGGAGGATTGACCTCCGGGAGCTTCTACACCACCATGGATGCTTCCAGGATGTGCCGTAAGTAGTTCCCCTTGGACCATGAGTCCATGACCAGTAGCTATGTGATGTCTTCTCTCCAATCTTGTGCTTCAATGGTTAGTCCTTGTGAGCAGCCCTAGATGGTCAAGGCATCTATGTAATTCTCTTGCTTTTGCTATGCTCGGTTTGTTGGGATCCAATGGATTACGAGATTATGTTCAGATTCTTATGGGTTATATATTTGATTATCCTTTTATATTATGTTCCTTAGTGATTCATGCGTGTTCTCCATTGCCTTTTATTGCTTTGGCCAAGTAGTAGATCGTAACTCCAAGAGGGAGCGTTATGCATGATTGTGGGTTCGGGCCCCTCGATGTCTAGCTTGAGTGACAGAAACATGAGACTAAGGGATGTGCTTGTTGCCACCAGGGATAAAACAACGGTGCTTGTGACCACGGTTGAAAGTTTTTTTTATCTTACGCATAGTTCGTTAATGCAGTTGTCCATTGCTTTGAATTTACACTTTCGGTGGGGCTCGTAACTTAATACCGGAGAGATGTTCTGGATAGATATCTCAAGGTGGATTATTAGTAAGTAGATGCTGATGAATAAACGGTATACTTGTCTTGGTGTACTGCCCATTAGTATTGAACCTCTAACTATCAAGGAGCATAATTAGCATTGCGGTGTGATCATAATTGTGTCAATTGCCCAAGTGTGGTTTGTTTACCCTAGCATAGTTGTTTATCAACTTTTGGGAGAGAGACATCATTAGTGAACGTCATGTGACTCCGGTCCATATCACCGTCATTGTTTACACCTCCACTATTTACCGCTTTATTTAGTTTTCCGTTGCAATCATTATTACCTTCCCGCTTGTGTTTTGATCCTTTGCAAATTACAAGGCCGGAGATATTGACAACCTCTCTGTACTCGTTTGGAGAAAAGTTATTTGTTGTGTGTGCAGGTCCACGTCTTGTACTAGCGCCAAGGTGGAAGACACCTACTTGTTGAGCCTAGGAGTCATCCTGGTTCGATAAACCTTACAGTCTCCATGTAAGGGAAATTTGTTGCTGACTACATCTCCACCTTCCACTTGGGGTATCCAACGAGGGGCGAGAAGTATATACATCAACTCGTCATCACCTTCCTATGCGAGAACTGGGATATATTTTCCTGGCACCCTTCAGACATGCCAGGGATCCCCAGGGGGTTGGCCGAACATAACATGAACATAATATCAGGCTTTAAGCGGGTCAAGCAAAGTCATCAGAGACATCAAACACCCTGATTGGCTCACAAATTTGGTCATGGTACCAAAGATGGATAAGTCGTGGCAGCTATGCGTCGATTGTAAAGACCTTAATAAGGCATGCCCAAAGGACCCCTTTTCGTTACCTTGAATAGATCAGATTATCAATGCAACAGCCGGATGATGACCCACAAGTGTAGGGGATCTATCATAGTCCTTTCGATATGTAAGAATGTCGAACCCAACGAGGAGCAGAAGGATTTGACAAGTGGTTTTCAGCAAGGTATTCTGTGCAAGCACTGAAATTATCGGTAACAGAAAGTTGTGTGATAACATGATTCGTAGCAAGTAGCAAGTAACAATAGTAACAACAATGCAACAAAGTGGTCCAATCCCTTTTGTAGCAAGGGACAAGCCTGGACAAACTCTTATAGGAGGTAAAGCGCTCCCGAGGACACATGTGAATTTCTATCAAGCTAGTTTTCATCATGTTCATATGATTCGCGTTCGCTACTTTGATAGTTTGATATGTGGGTGGATCAATGCTTGGGTGCTGCCCTTACTTGGACAAACCTCCCACTTATGATTAACCCCTCTCGCTAGCATCCGCAACTACGAAATAAGAATTAAGACAAAGTCTAACCATAGCATTAAACTAATGGATCCCAATCAGCCCCTTACGAAGCAACGCATAAACTAGGGTTTAAGCTTCTGTCACTCTAGCAACCCGTCATCTACATACTACTTCCCAATGCCTTCCTCTAGGCCCAAATAAGGGTGAAGTGTTATGTAGTCGACATTCACATAACACCACTAGAGGAGAGACAACATACAACACATCAAAATATCGAACGAATACCAACTTGACATGACTACTGATAGGTCTCCAACGTATCTATAATTTTTGATGGTTTCATGCTATTATCTTGTCAAACTTGGTATGTTTTGCATACTTTTTATTTATTTTCTGGGACTAACTTATTAACTCAGTGCCAAGTGCCAGTTCTTGTTTTTTCCATGTTTTTGACCCCTTTCAGAGGAGATTTTGAAACGGAGTCCAAACGGGAGAAAATCCCCAAAAAGATTTTTTCTAGAACGGAAGAAGATCGGAGAGGTTGGGGGGCAAGCCAGAAGAGCCCTAGGGGCCCCACAAGCCCCCACCCCGCGGCCAAGGGGGCCGCGCCATGCAGGCTTGTGTGCCCCCTGGAGGTCCCCTGACCTAGATCTTGCGCCTATAAATTCCCAAATATTCCCAAAAAAATCAAGGGAGCATCGTAATCACTTTTCCGCCGCCGCAAGCTTCTGTCTCCGCAAGATCCTATCTGGCGCTCGTCCTGGTGCCCTTCCGGAGGGGGGATTCGGACACGGAAGGATTCTCCATCAACACCATGACCTCTACGATGATGCGTGAGTAGTTCACCATAGACCTACGGGTCCATAGCTAGTAACTAGATGGCTTTTTCTCTCTCTTGGATCTTCAATATAAAGTTCTCCATGATCTTCATGGAGATCTATCCGATGTAATCTTCTTTTGCGGTGAGTTTGTCGAGATCCGATGAATTGTGGATTTATGATCATATTATCTATGAATCTTATTTGAGTTTCTTCTGATCTCTCTTATGCATGATTTCATATCCTTGTAATTCTCTTCGAGTTGTGGGTTTTGTTTGGCCAACTAGATCTATGACTCTTACAATGGGAGAAGTGCTTGGTTTTGGGTTCATACCGTGCGGTGACCTCACCCAGTGACAGAAGGGGTAGCAAGGCACGTATCGTGTTGTTACCATCAAGTGTAAAAAGATGGGGTTTTCATCATTGGTTTGAGATTATCCCTCTACATCATGTCATCTTGCTTAAAGCGTTACTCTGTTCGTCATGAACTCAATAAACTAGATGCATGCTGGATAGCGGTCGATGTGTGGAGTAATAGTAGTAGCTGCAGAAAGTATCGGTCTACTTGTCTCGGACGTGATCCCTATATGCTAGATCATTGCCTTAGATATCGTCATGACTTTGCGGGGTTCTATCAATTGCTCGACAGTAATTTGTTCACCCACCGTGATATCTGCTATTTTGAGAGAAGCCTCTAGTGAACACTATGGCCCCTAGGGTCTACTCCACTCCATATTTTCAGCCTTACACTTTTTACTTTGTTGCACTTTCCACCTTGAGATCTCACTTTGCAAACAATCTTGAAGGGATTGACAACCCCTTTGAAGCGTTGGGTGCAAGCTTGTTTGTGTTTGCGCAGGTACTTTGGACTTGACGAGGCCCTCCTTCTGGATTGATACCTTGGTTCTCAAACTGAGGGAAATACTTACTGCTCCTGTGCTGCATCACCCTTTCCTCTTCAAGGGAAAAACCAACGCAAATCAGAGAAGTAACAAAAAGAATTCCTAAGCGCCAGGGAATGACTTTTGTTGCCGCAGCAACTACTTATAGCAAGACTTATCCCATGTCCTCAGGAACAAAAGTGACTACTCACAAAGCATAATAATATTCATGACCAGAGAGGTTTTGAATAGCATCAAGGATATGAACATATAATCTTCCAACTAGTAATCCAACTAGCATCAACTAAAAGAGTAATTAACACTACTAGCAACCTTACAGGTACCAATCAGAGTCGCGAGACGGAGATTGGTTACAAGAGATGAACTAGGGTTTGGAGATGAGATAGTGTTGATGAAGATGTTGATGGTGATGAGTCCCCTCCAATGAGAGGAGTGTTGGTGATGACGATGGCGATGATTTCCCCCTCCGGGAGGGAAGTTTCCCCGGCAGGACGACCCTACCGGAGCTCTAGATTGGTTCTGCTCAAGTTCTGCCTCGTGGCGGAAGCAATTCCTCCCGAAAGCCTCCTCCTGATTTTTTCTAGAATGAAACCCTCCTTATAGCAAAAGAGGGGAGCCAGAGGGCCAACAGGGATCCCATAAGCCCCCAGGCGCGGCCATGGGGGTAGGCCGCACCTAGCAGGCTTGTGGCCTCCTGGTGGCTCCCCTCTGGTACTTCTTCCGCCCGGTATTTTTTATAAATTCCAAAATAATTCCTCATTGATTTTCACGGCTTTTGGAGTTCCGCAGAATAGGTATCTCAAACTTGCTCCTTTTTCAGGCCAGAATTCCACCTGCCGGCATTCTCCCTCTTCATGTAAACCTTGCAAAATAAGAGAGAAAAGGCATAAGTATTGTACCGTGAAGTGTAATAACAGCCCATAAAGCGATAGATATCAACATAAAAGCCTGATGCAAAATGGACGTATCAACTCCCCCAAGCTTAGACTTCGCTTGTCCTCAAGCGGAAACCGAGATCATTAAATATGCCCACATGTTTAGAGAGAGAGGTGTCGACAAATCAAAATATGGACATGCAGGCATCATGATCGTCATTAGAACAACAATAGCATCATATAGTTTCTTATGCTAAAGTGATAATTCCTTCACAAAGTAATGTATGGATCAAGAACCTTAATGAGAATTAACAACCAATAGCCTTTAGTCATTGAAGCAATTGCAATTTATCATAACATCGGAAAGAGTCAAATAAGAGCTTGTAAAGAAAATCCACATACTCAATCATCTACAACTTCTACAATTTCTACAACTCACGTGGTACTCATGAGATCAAAGTTTTAGTCAAACACAAAGAAAGATAGGGGCTTATAGTTTCGCCTCCCAACTATTTACCTCAAGGGTAATGTCAACAATAATAATTCATGAATACTTACTTCAAAGTTGACATATGAATATAGACCTTTCCCTAGCATATGACGTTAGCCAAGATAAAGGCGAAATAAGGAATTGGTGTAGATCACCATGACACTTTCAAGGACAAAAAGTAAAGGTACAGGATAGGCCCTTCATAGAGGGAAGCAAAGGTTCCATGCGCTTTTGAGGTTTGGATGTGTGTCCTCTTAGCGTGAAGGAACGTCACTTTATATTGCCTCCTGTGATAAAAAACTTTATTATGCAGTCTGTCGCTTTTATGTCTTCCTCATCACAGGTTCGTACAAAGCTTATTTTCCACACACTAATAGATCATACATATTTAGGGAGCAATTTTTATTGCTTGCACCGATGACAATTTACTTGAGGATCTTATTCAATCCATAGGTAGGTATGGTGGAGTCTCATGGCAAAACTGGGTTGAAGGTTTATGGATGCACAAGTAGTATCTCAACTTGGTGCGGATGTTTTGGCTGATATGTGGTGGAAGCAATCGTCACATGCTAAAGGATCTCTAGTCATATAACATTGTTCGGAACCAAGCAAACATAATTCATTATGTTATCTTCCTTGTCCAACATTTACTTCTAAGCATGCAATAGTTTAGTGAGTGTTCACAATCATAGATGGTGCCCAAGATGATATATTTATATGTGAAACTCTCTTTCTTTATTACTTCCTATTAATTGCAGCAATGACTAAGATCTCGTTTGTCCACCCACAACAAGTTTCAATCAACATTCTTTTTATATGTGAAGCCATCACTTCCCATAAGATCATTACATGATCTTCCATGCTTTTTTTCTTTTATCATTCTTTTCTTTAGATCATGGCATGAAGCAAGGCCCTTAACTAAAACACTCTTTATTATCTGACTCACGAACTTGAATACATCTGGGGTGACACAAAGCAAAATTCAAACCTAAAACACTAAGAACTTTGTTCTAGTAGAGAAAGATAAAACTAAAAATGATTGAACTAAGAAAAGGTAAAGGCAAAAGATGTGATGGTGATACGATACTGGGGCAACTCCCCCAAGCTTGGCACAAGCCAAGGGGATAGCCCATACCCGTGCTTAGTTGTCTTCCTTTGGAGGTGATGGTGGTGGAGTTGTTGCAACCTGGGTTTGATCCTCCGTCTTCCAAGGCATAGGTGCTCCATCATGGAAAGATGATCGAGACTCCGGAATCCTCAAATATGCAGCCAACCGTATTGATTTAAATCATACTCACAGTTTTGGTTCTGCAGGTCATAGATCTGGGCTTGGAGGTGATCAATTCTGTCATGGAGCCTAGAGAGGTGTTTCCTGATGTCATTGGCATCGATCTTGTGCTTGTTGGTGAACTCCGTGATCATGATATGGTTGGTGTTGAGTCTGCGTTCCACCATCCCTTGGCACTTGAAGACTTGTTGCTCCATTGCTTCGAGCCTCGCATCCATGCTTCCGGTCTTCTTGGGCCCGTCAACATCACGGATGTGCAGCACCCGCTCATGCATCTCGATAGATTGAGGGTGTTGCAGCACTCCCGCAAGGTAGGGATTGATGACCTTCTCGAAGAACTTGACCTTTGGAGCTTTTGGGGACGCCATGGCGATCTAGATCTGTCTGCACAAAAGCTCGAAACGAAAACACATGAAATTTGCGTGATACCAGGGTCAGACCTTTCGGGAGAATATATAATGATTTTTTTCCGACCAGAAGGAGTACTCCGGAAGAAAACGGAGTCCGGGACGCACACGAGGTGGCCACAAGCGCCCAAGGCACGGCAAGGGCGTGTCCCGCGCCTGGCAGGCTTGTCGCCTCCTCGTGCGCTTTCCGAACTACTTTAAATTTTTCTAATTTTCTAAAAATCCAAAAATGGAGAAAAATTTCTACTGGAAAAGTTTTGGAGTCGGTTTACTTACCGAATCACATACCTCTTCGTTTTCGGAGTCTGAAACAGGCTGATAAATATCCCTTATGTACTCCTCCGGGGTTATGGTATTGATAATATTGCTTTCAACATTTATGGGAGTACCTGAGATATAATGCTTCATTCGCTGCCCATATACCACTCTCGGAAAATTACCTTCCGTGCTGTTGATCTTGATGGCACCGGAACGATATACTTCCTCAACAATGTAAGGACATTCCCATTTAGAGAGAAGATTGCCTGCAAAAATATATTAAACGAGAATTATATAGCAATACATAATCACCTACATTGAACTCACGTTTTTGTATCCTTTTATCATGCCACCTCTTAACCTTTTCTTTGAACAACTTGGCATTTTCATATGCCTGAGCTCTCCATTCATCAAGCGAGCTAATATCAAATAACCTCTTCTCACCAGCAAGTTTGAAATCAAAGTTGAGATCTTTGATTGCCCAATAAGCCTTATGCTGTAGCTCAAGAGGTAAATGACATGCTTTATCGTAAACCATTTTGTACGGAGACATGCCCATGGGATTCTTATAAGCATTTCTATAAGCCCACAGTGCATCATCGAAGTTCTTAGACCAATTAATTCTAGACCTATTAACAGTCTTTTGCAGAATTACTTTAATCTCTCTATTACTTAGCTCTACTTGACAACTGGACTGGGGATGATAAGGAGATGCAACTCTATGGTTGACATCATACTTAGCAAGCGTTTTACGGGAAGCACCATGAATGAAATGTGAACCACCATCGGTCATTAGATATCTAGGGACTCCAAAATTTGGGAAAATAACTTCTTTAAACATCCTAATAGAAGTGTTGATATCAGCACTACTAGTTGGGATAGCTTCTACCCACTTAGTAACGTAATCAACAGCAACTAGGTATGAGTATACCCATTGGATTTTGGAAATCGTGCGATATAATCAAAGCCCCAAACATCAAATGGTTCAATGACAAGTGAATAATTCATAGGCATTTCCTGACGTTTACTGATATTACCTATTTTTTGTCATTCGTCACAAGACAAGACAAACTTACGAGCATCCTTGAAGAAAGTGGGCCAATACAAACCTGATTGCAATACCTTGTGTGTAGTTCTATCTCCCGCATGGTGTCCTCCATAAGCCTCGGAGTGACACTTCTGTAGGATCTGTCCCTGTTCATGTTCAGGTACACAACATCTAATAAAACCATCTACTCCTTCCTTATAAAGGTGAGGATCATCCCAAAAGTAATGTCTCAAATCGAAGAAGAATTTCTTCTTTTGCTGATATGTGAAACTAGGTGGTATATATTTGGCAACATATAATTTGCATAATCAGCATACCACGGTGTACTACGTGAAGCATCGATTACATTCAATTGCTCATCAGGAAAGCTATCATCAATAGGTTGTGGGTCATCAAGAACATTCTCCAACCTAGACAAGTTATCTACTACGGGGTTCTCAGCACCCTTCCTATCAACAACATGCAAATCAAATTCTTGTAGCAAGAGAACCCATCTGATAAGTCTAGGTTTAGCGTCTTTCTTTTCCATGAGGTACTTAATAGCAGCGTGATCAGTGTGAATAGTGACTTTGGAATCAACTATGTAAGATCTGAACTTTTCCCATGCAAACACGACTGCTAAAAATTCCGTTTCAGTAGTAGCATAGTTTCTTTGGGCACTGTCTAGAGTTTTACTAGCATAGTGAATAACATTCAACTTCTTATCAACTCTTTGTCCTAGGACAGCACCAACAACATAATCACTAGCATCACACATGATTTCGAAAGGTAAGTTCCAATCAGGTGGTTGAACAATAGGCGCAGTTATCAAGGCCTTTTTAATTATTTTGAAGGCTTCTTCAAAATCATCGTCAAAAACAAAAGGAATATCCTTATGCAAGAGATTGGTAAGAGGCCTAGAAATCTTAGAAAAGTCCTTAATGAACCTTCTATAGAAACCAGCATGACCAAGGAAACTTCTTATACCTTTGATATATGTAGGGCATGGCATTTTATCGATCGCATCAACCTTAGCCTTATCGACTTAAATACCTCTTTCAGAAATTTTATGTCCTAAGAAGATGCCTTCATTAACCATAAAGTGGCACTTCTTGCAATTCAAGACAAGGTTGGTATCTTTACATCTCTCCAAGGCTCGATCAAGATTGCTGATGCAATCATCAAAAGAAGACCCGTAAACGGAGAAGTCATCCATGAAAACTTCAACAATCTTTTCACAAAAGTCAGAGAATATAGCCATCATACATCTTTGAAAGGAAGCAGGTGCATTAGATAATCCAAAAGGCATACGTCTGTAAGCAAAGGTACCGAAAGGGCAGGTGAAAGTGGTTTTCTCCTGATCGGATTGTGCAACAGGTATTTGGGAGAAACCAGAATAACCATTTAGAAAGCAGAAGTGTGTGTGTGTTTAGACAGTATTTCTAGCATTTGGTCGATAAAACGCAAAGGGTAATGATCTTTCCTAGTGGCTTTATTCAATTTCCTAAAATCGATCACCATCCTATAGCCAGTAATAATCCTCTGTGGGATCAATTCATCCTTATCATTAGGGACAACGGTAATACCTCCCTTCTGAGATGCAATGCACCAGACTCACCCAATCACTATGAGCAACATGATAGATAATACCTGCTTCCAGGAGCTTTAGTATTTCCTTTCTTACTACCCCTTTCATCTTAGGATTTAATCTCCGTTGATGATCAACAACTGGTTTGGAATCAGGATCGGTTTTAATCTTGTGCTGGCATAGAGTGGGACTAATGCCCTTAAGATCATCAAGAATATATCCAATAGCAGCACGGTGCTTCCTTAGAGTTTTTAGTAACTTCTTTTCTTCATGCTCTGAGTGGCTAGCACTAATAACAACAGGATATATCTCTTTTTCATCAAGATAGCCATACTTAACAGTATCAGGCAACTGTTTAAGCTCGAACACGGGATCACCCTTTGGTGGGGGTGGATCTCCAAGCAGTTCAACAGGCAAATTATTCTTAGGGATAGGATGTTGTTCAAAGATAACTCTATCTATCTCATTCCTTTCATCCATATGCATATCATTTTCATGCTCAAGCAAGTATTGCTCTACAGGATCAGTAGGAGGCACAACAATAGAAGCTAGGGCAATAATTTCATCCTTACTAGGCAACTCTTTTACATGAGGTTGTCTACCAAACTTGGAGAAATTGAAATCAAGTGAAACACCTTCAAAGCCAACAGTGATAGTTTGCTTCTCACAGTCAATATGAGCATTTACAGTATTGAGGAAAGGTCTGCCAAATATGATGGGACAAAAGTTATCTTGTGTGGTAGCAAGAACGAGAAAATCAGCAGGATACTTCGTTTTACCACACAAGACTTCAACATCTCTAATAATTCCCAAAGGGCAGATAGTATCTCTATTGGCAAGCTGAATAGTGACATCAATAGGTTCCATCTTAACAGGTGCAATCTCGTCTTTAATTTCATCATATAAAGATTGAGGTATTGCACTAACACTAGCACCCACGTCACATAAACCATGATAACAATGATCTCCTATCTTAACAGAAACAACAGGCGTGCCAACAACAGGCCTATGTTTGTCTCTAGCATGTGGTATAACAATTCTAGCAGCATCTTCACAGAAGTGAATATCATGGCCATCAACATTGTCGGACATGAGATCTTTGATAATATCAATGCTAGGTTCAACTCTAATTTGCTCAGGGGTGTAGCTGTTCTAATGTAGCCCCTACGTATCACAGTTGAAGCTTTAGAATGATCCTTTATCCTAATAGGGAAAGGTGGTTTCTCAATGTAAGCACTCGGAACAATAGGATCATTATAAGCGATGACTTTCTCTTCAACTAGGTTCGGTTTAACTACATTGACTTCTAAGGGAGGATGATATTTAAACCACTTCTCTTTAGGGAGATCAATATGAGCAGCAAATGATTCACACAATGAAGCTACTATCTCAGTCAAGTCCATATTTAGCGCTAAAATCACAAAAAGTATTTGTTTCGACAAAGTATTTAACGCAATCAAACTTGAGATTCATACGTGACTCCTTACCTTCATCAAACTCCCAATATTCAGAGTTGCGTTTAATTCTTTCCAATAAATTCCATTTGAAGTCAATATCTCTCTTCATAAAACAACCGGTACAAGAAGTGTCAAGCATGGTGCGATTATCATGAGAAAGCCGAGCATAAAAGTTTTGAATGATAATTTCTCTCGAGAGCTCATGGTTGGTGCATGCATATAACATTGATTTAAGCCTCCCCCAAGCTTGGGCTATACTTTCTCTGTCACGAGGCCAAAAATTATAAATATAATTCCGATCACGATGTACCAAATGCATAGGATAAAATCTTTGATGAAATTCCAATTTCAATCGGTTGTAGTTCCATGATCCGGTATCATCACATAGCCTATACCATGTCAATGTTCTATCCCACAAAGATAAGGGAAAGACTTTATTCTTGACCTCATCCTCGGGCAAACCTGCAAGCTTAAATAAACCACAAACTTCATCTACATAGATGAGATGCAAGTCGGGATGTGATGTGCCATCTCTTGTAAAAGGATTAGCCAGCAGTTTCTCAAGCATACCGGAAGGAAATTCATAGCAAATATTTTCAGTAGGTACAGAAGGTTGAGGAGCAACTCCTTGTGCTTCCGTTCGAGGTGAAGATACCCCGAACAAGCTCCTCAAAGGATTAGTTTCCATAGTAACAAGTGACAGTAAATTTCAGCACACTATAAAAATGTTTCCTTACCAAATTCCACTTACCAAAGGCGCTTCACTCCCCGGCAACAGCGCCAGAAAAGAGTCTTGATGACCCACAAGTGTAGGGGATCTATCGTAGTCCTTTCGATAAGTAAGAGTGTTGAACCCAACGAGGAGCAGAAGGATCTGACAAGTGGTTTTCAGCAAGGTATTCTGTGCAAGCACTGAAATTATCGGTAACAGAAAGTTGCGTGATAAGATGATTCGTAGCAAGTAGCAAGTATCAATAGTAACAACGGTGCAGAAAGGTGGACCAATCCCTTTTGTAGCAAGGTACAAGCCTAGATAAACTATTATAGGAGGTAAAGTGCTCCCGAGGACACATGGGAATTTCTGTCAAGCTAGTTTTCATCATGTTCATATGATTCGCGTTTGCTACTCTGATAGGTTGATATGTGGGTGGACTGGTTCTTGGGTGCTGCCCTTACTTGGACAAACCTCCCACTTATGATTAACCCCTCTCGCAATCATCCGCAACTACGGAAGAAGAATTAAGACAAAGTCTAACCATATCATTAAAGTAATCGATCCAAATGAGCCCCTTACGAAGCAACACATAAACTACGGTTTAAGCTTCTGTCACTCTAGCAAACCATCATCTAGTTACTACTTCCCAATGACTTCCTCTAGGCCCAAATAATGGTGAAGTGCTTGTAGTCGGTGTTCACATAACACCACTAGAGGAGAGACAACATACAACACATCAAAATATCGAACGAATACCAAATTCACATGACTACTTATAGAAAGACTTATCCCATGTCCTCAGGAACAAAAGTGACTACTCACAAAGCATAATAATATTCATGACTAGAGAGGTTTTGAATAGCATCAAGGATCTGAACATATAAGCTTCCATCGAGTAATCCAACTAGCATCAACTACAAAGAGTAATTAACACTACTAGCAATCTTACAGGTACCAATCGGAGTCGCAAGATGGAGATTCGTTACAAGAGATGAACTAGGGTTTGGAGATGAGATGGTGCTGATGAAGATGTTGATGGTGATGAGTCCCCTCCGATGGGAGGAGTGTTGGTGATGACGATGGCGACGATTTCCCCCTCCGGAGGGAAGTTTCCCCGGCAGGACGACCCTGTCGGACCTCTAGATTGGTTCTGCTCAAGTTCCGCCTCGTGGCGGCGGCGATTCCTCCCGAAAGCCTCCTCTTGATTTTTTCTGGAACGAAACCCTCCAGATAGCAAAAGAGGGGAGCCAGAGGGCCAACAGGGAGCCCACAAGCCCCCTAGGCGCGGCCAGGGGGTAGGCCGCGCCTAGCGGGCTTGTGGCCTCCTGGTGGCTCCCCTCTGGTACTTCTTCCGCCCGGTATTTTTTACAAATTCCAAAATAATTCCTCGTTGATTTTCACGGCTTTTGGAGTTGTGCAGAATAGGTATCTCAAACTTGCTCCTTTTTCAGGCCAGAATTCCAGCTGCCGGCATTCTCCCTCTTCATGTAAACCTTACAAAATAAGACAGAAAAGGCATAAGTATTGTACTGTGAAGTGTAATAACAGCCCATAAAGTGATAGATATAAACATAAAAGCATGATGCAAAATGGTCGTATCACCGGACACGACTCCCTGTGCTTTCTCGATGCTTTCTCCGGATACCACCAGATCAAAATGAAGGAATCCAACCAGGCGGCAACTTCCTTCCTAACCCCATACGGGCCGTCCTGCTTCAACACAATGCCCTACGGGTTAAAAAAATGCAGGCTGCACTTACCAACGCATGATCCAGACATGTCTGGAGAAACAAATTGGCAAAACCGTGGAGGCATAGGTGGACGATGTAGTCGTCAAGATTCGCCACGTTAGCCAACTGGTAGGCGGCCTAAGAGAAACATTTGCTATCTTATGGGCATACGACATAAGGCTTAATCTGGAGAAATGCGTCTTCGGAGTCCCAGCCGGCAGCTCCTTGGGTTTATTGTGTCACGGCGCGGAATCGAGGCCAATCCGGGCAAAATCCAAGCACTGTACGAACTAGCTATCCCGATAGATCTACTGCACGTCCAAAGATTGTGAGGCTGCATGGCGGCTTTAAGCCGGTTTATCTCTCACGTCGGCGAGATGACCCTCCCACTCTACGGGTTGCTGAAGAAGACTAAAAACTTCCAATGGACTAAGGAGGCCACGACGACCTTGGAGGAAATCAAAATGCCACTGGCTAGGAATCCTATACTTGATGTGCCTTACCCAGGGGAACCGATGTTGCTATACATTGCAGCCACTAGCCAGGTGGTCAGCGCGGTCCTCGTCGTAGAACAAGAATCCGAAGGTCACCAGTTGTGGGTACAAATACATGTCTACTACATATCTGAGGTGCTTACCCATGCAAGTCAAAATATCACACTACCCGAAAATCGCTTACACAGTGTTCATGGTGTCGCGCAAACTCAGACATTACTTTTAGGAGTGCACAGTCACGGTGACATCAGAAGTACCCTTGAACAATATGCCACTGGACGGATTGCCAAGTGGGCCATCGAGCTCTTGCCATTCGAGATCACCTCTGAGCCGCGGAGAGCCATCAAATCTCAAGTGTTGGCCGACTTCATCGCAGAATGGACGGAGGCCGAACTCCCCAAAGAATACAACACCTTCACCCATTGGATCATATACTTCAACGGATCCAAAACCATGGCCGGTCAAGGAGCCGGAGTAATCCTCACATCTTCTACAGGAGAAAATGTGCGATACGTGCTATGGATTATGTACGCCGACTCCAATAATGCAGCCGAATACGAAGCCTTGTTGCACGATCTTTGGATGGTGGTCTCAATGGGCATACACCGGCTTGAGGTACGAGGAGACTCCAACCTCACCATATCACAAATTAACAGCGAATTCAACGCCAAAAACCTGAAGATGGCAGCATATAGAGATCTCGTCCTCAAGATCTCAACACGATACAAGGGGCTAGAACTCCACCATATCTCAAGGGATAATAACCAAGCCACGGATGTCCTCGCCTGTTTAGGCGCGACACGCGACCCTATCCCCAAGAACATATGCCTGGAAAGGCTCTTTAAGTCATCCGTGGTGTGGAGGGATGAGTCGGGGAGCAAAACTGCTGACAGGGTGGAACAACCCCCCCCCCCCACCACCACCACCACAGCCCATCCCGACGAGGAAGTCATCGGCGGACCTTCTATTGAGGAAACACCATCAGCACATGAGGTCATGGCAGTAATCGCTGCATGGACTGAACCATTGCTTGCCTACCTACTAAGCAAGGAGCTCCCCGAGGACCAAACTGAGGCATGACGCATTATTCGCTGATCTAAAGCCTATAAGGTCCATGAGGGCGAGCTGTATAAAAAGAGCACCACCGGAATACTTCAACGGTGCATATCTGAAGAAGAAGGGAAACAATTGTTGGCTGAGGTACATTCCTGTATGGGCGGACATCATCACTACAACAAAAGTTATAATTTATGACGCTCATTCCATGACGATTCAATGAAAAAACGTCACAGTTTGTTAAATTAAGATAATTCCCTGACGTTTTTTCATTGAATCGTCACAGAATGTACGTCATAGATTATCACATTTGTTGTAGTGCATGCAACAGCCCGATCCTTGGTCAGCAAAGCTTTTCGAGCTAGTTTCTTCTCGCCTACAGCTTGAGAAGACGCCCAGGCACTCGTTGAAGGATACACAGGATGCTAACTATTCGCGAATCAAAGCCATATGCCTCCTACAACCCTTCGGACGATTCCGATCACCTAGCCCTTTGCGGTCCGGGGTCTGGGCATGGTCGACACACTTCAAGGGGGGACTAATAAAAAGAAATATCTACTGGTAATAGTCAATAAATTCACCAAGTGGATCGAGGCAAAGCCGGCCAGTCCGCCAAGGCCAAACCAGTCATCGATATTATAGCTGGCATTGTGCACCGTTATGGTGTCCCACACAGCATAATAACTTACAATGGATCCAATTTCACTGCCCAGGAGGTGAAGGATTGATGTGCAAATCTGGGCATCAAACTCGCTTACGCCCCAGTATACCACCCACAAACCAATGACCAAGTCGAACGAGCCAACGGACTCATCATGAGTGATATTAAACCGTGCCTAGTACGATCTCTTATAGAATTCGACTACCATTGGGTGGAGGAACTCAATTATGTGCTATGGGGCTTGTGTACCACTCCAAACCGTTCCACAGGATATACACAATTCTTTATGGTATATGGGACCAAAGAGGTCCGTCCTTCCCTATGATACCATCCACGATGCACCCCTCGTGCATATGTACGAGGAAAAGGAAGCCGAGCTAGATCGACAGGACGATTTGGGATATCTAGAAGGCGGGCGGGACATAGCTCGGGCCGGATCAGCATTTTACAAGCAGCAAGATCGTCGCTATCAAAGGAGAGAAGTTCGGGCCAAGGCATACAACACGGGCGAACTCGTGCTTCGCCTCCCAGAAAAACAGAAGCATAAACTTCACCCAAAATGGGAAGGCCCCTTCATAATCGACATAGTGTTAACGGGAGGAGCTTATCGTCTGCGCAATCAAGGAGACAATAGGTTGGAGCCAAACCCATGGAACGCGGCTCGCCTTCGGTGTCTCTATGGCTAGGCTAGCATTTTTTTTATCTTACTTTCCCTTCCTTTTTTCGAACATTTTTGTTTCCTCTTTATTTGTAGGATCTCCCTAGATTCCTCCACGTGAGTTCAGCTTAACCGAACACTGTGTTTTTCCGAATACTCATGTAAATTCATATATCCCAGCACAACACCTGGGGGCTTCGTAATGAAGCGGCCAGATAAGTTTAAACATACGTGTCCGGTATAAACCTTGACTTAAAAGTAAATTCATCCCATGGTATGCATCATTTGGACTTATGATATTTGCAAAGCTGGGTTGCCTCGCTCCTGTGCTTACTCTCTATGTTCCCGACCTATTCGGCTATAGAGTAAAGGGAGCACCTCTGTGATTGATACAACTAGTTCGCCTGGATTCGTACCTCAGACGGGTGAAGCCAAAATCTAGCGTTCTTAATATAAAATTTGGTCGGTAGCGAACGGGGCCAAATGATCAGCAGTACTGGCTATTGCACACCCGAGTTAATCGTAAAAACATACTAAACACCTACGGACTATGTAGCAACCTGAGAAAAGGAACCCATAAAGGAACTATTTTTTCCGAAAGATGTTTCTTACGCATCGTGGTATAACATACTCCCCTCACACCGTCTTTGGCTGTTTGTACCATATGGTTGGATTGTCTTGTTCTCGCAAATTGATTCCTAATATCATAAGGTAGAAAGTACGAAAGACTCTCGGGTTCTTTACACAATGGGAGGTAGAAGCTGATGCGCGACAATGAAAAATGTTACAAACTGTGATGGGAAGTGTCTCGGCACACATAATATAAAAATTACACATGGTTACACCCTTGGTTGGTCAAGGTAATCTATTATAGCGTCCAGAGCATAGTCTTCCTACGATAAGCGGGCTGCCGGCATCACTTCATCATACACTAGATGTACAGGGACCTCCACGTCATCACGGCCAGCTGGACCAACTTGGGCCATGTGCTTGGTATCAATACGGGTGAAACAGGTCTTCACCATGGCCCACACTTCCCGCGCTCCTTCTCAATAGGCTGAAGTCTTCCACAGCTCGGAACGGCTTCAGACTCTTTTGAAGAGTTCGACCGGTTCAGCCATTCCTTGCGGAGGAGTCTGGTCCGGCCATAGAGCTCAGATCATATTCTGCATGGCTTTTCGAGCCCGCTTGTGAAAAGTGGAAAGCTCTTGTAGCACATTCTCCCCGAAGGAATCAGCTTCCGTCATGGGGCGCCCGGTCAAGGGACCTTTTAAAACAAAATAAACAACGGAAGTCTTTCAGTATCCGTCGTCATTTAAATGATGTATCTACCAACAGGTCAGTGTTTTTTTACTTACAAAATAAACCGCTCTTTAGTTGTTGCTTTTCTTCATTGCTTTGTGCCAGTTGAGCTTTTAAAGATTTAATCTCCTCGTCTTGATTTTTCTTCTCCTCCCTGAGCAGGTTGTTTTCTTGATGACATCTTGTTAATACATGATGACCGACTTCGAGCTAGGATTCGGCATATATTTGAGATTCACGAGTTGCGTCTAGATCCCTTTGCATATGGTTTATGGATTCTCCTGCTACATCACAAAGTCCTCTGGTGAGTAATCGGCCTTTTGTAATACACCACATCATCAACCATTTTACCCTTACCATGAGCTTCCCTCGTAAACTTCTTTACATCCTCGAGCTCTGCCTTACTGGCTTGAAGATCGGTTTGCATTCGCCGCAAACCTCGGACCATTTGTTTTTTTCCTCCTTCAAACGCTGGAAAAAAGAAAATCAATGGTCAGGTCGAGCCTTAACTTGGCCGCTCCGACCAAATTAAGGCTCGGGGGCTACTAGACCTGGACTTCGGTTGAAATTACCAAAGGAGCGGTAAAAACCTGTAGTTGGGCCGACATTAGCAAAGCTACTTTCTTTGATACTATTTCGCATAGAGCCAATATAGGCATCCGCCGAATTGAGAGCATTAAATTGCTGCTCGGAGAAGACAGGGTGTCGTAATGACTCCTTGCGATGTTGGTGATTCACAGCACTATCAATTTCAGAATTCATCGCTAAAACATCATTGCAAGGACCGGGTGTTAGGTAAGTGTTCAGGCCCCCCGCATTGGCCGAAGACTGTGGGTTTGGCTGGTTTTTCAATTCCTCGGCCCCATTTCCGGGAGAGGAGGTTTGCGCTCGTTTCTTCAAATTATCGGCAAAAGGGATTGTATGTACACCAAGGAAGCCACCGTTATTGTAAAAAAAGTTGGTGGATATCGGTAACTGGATGAAGGGGCGGACGCAATATTGCATGCTGCCGCCTGTGCGGGAAGTTGTTCCTTAGTCAACACAACCTCGTGCGGAGGAACACGGGATGTTGTTCGATGCATGCTCTATGTTTTGGAGCAGTCCCGCAGAGAGTGGCCACCTTTCGCTTGCTCGCCGAAGCTGGAAGATCCCTTGGGTTATCGGCCACAAGGGCCACTACCTCTCTGTCGGGACTCTCCTGACAAAATACCCCTTCTTCGAAAATGATGGAGACTTCTAGATCTTCCTGGAATCGAGCGTCGTCATCATGAACGTAGTTCTTGGGCTGGGGAGCGGGGCAACTCACTGTATTGATCCAGTGCTTCCAATCCTACAAGCAAAGGATCAAGAGTTTTTATGTTTATTGGTAATACGATCCGGCAAGATAGTCGCAGACATATATGTACTTACCCACGGGATGGGGTTGTACGACACGAAGCCTTCTCGGAAGGCGACACGGGTGAAGTCTTCCTTCCCCCTTTAAAAAACAGCCAGAATGGCCGCTAAGTCATCGCGGGTGTCCGGTCCTTGTCACTTGCAACGCGTCAAGTCATGTGTCCCGCTGTACTCTGATAAAGGACGTTTGCGTTGCTGGAGTGGTTGAACGCAGATGGTGATAACGGTGGCCATCACTTGTATGATGGTCAGACCACCGTGAGCCAGTATTTTTACCTTGGCGGCTAGGTGCCTCACTCCCGAGGTCTCTCCTTCGGACTTACTCTTCGGACCGAGCTAAATCGCTTCTTCAAAGGAGCCGCTGAGTACTCGGGAAGGCCTCGCCGAATTGGCTCGAATAGAAGGACGTCGTCGATATAGAACCACTCCGAAGAAAATTCGTTGGTCTCTTCATTCAATGTACCAACTGGGTATCCGGTGGCTGCTATGCGCTACACCTCGGCCCCACCAACTTCTCGGACGGAGGCTCCATTAGTCTGAGGAACAATGCAAAAGTACTTTCTCTATAAATCAAAATGAGGTTCGCAGCCTAGGAACATCTCGGATAGGGCTACGAAACCTGAGATATGTAGGATGGAACCCGGGGATATGTTGTGGAGCTGCAGCCCGTAAAACTCTAACAGACCTCTCAGAAAATGATGGATGGGAAATCCCAACCCACACAGTAGGAAGGAGGTAAATCAGACCCTTTCGCCTTTTTATGGAATGGGGGATTTTTCTGCAAAAGGCCTCTCCATTGTAGGCGGTTAAGCCGACACACGTGGGTGCAAGATTGGAGGAGGGCAGGTACCCTTGGATTTCAAGATCCCACAACCGAAGCTGAGAAACGGAGCAACTGGCCCAGTCGCCCCGTTGAGGGCCGAAGGGACGAGAGGAGGAACTCGACATGAAGCTAGATGCTACAATTCTAGGGTTTCCTTGGCTGCGCTTGTGCGGGAACGAATGGAGATATGGCCTTGAACCTGGGACCTTGTTTGTTTATAAAGAAGGGACACCTTTCCCCCATGTATGTAAGTGACGGTTCTGATGAATCATTGGGATGTGTGATAACTTTAAGACACACAGTGCTCAATAGGACATTAAATTTTAGGGGCACGATTAAAGGTTATGGGTCCCGCGACGCTTCGATGTTCGAGGATTCATCGAAGACTAGTTCGTAATGCATGCTGCAAATCGGAGGAGGAACTCGCCTTTCAAGCCGACTACCAGATGTGTGAAAGCTGCCGAAGACTCTACATAAGGGCATGGAAGGCTAGTTCGTGGGCTACTGAGGGAGTCCTAGACTAAGGGGTCGTCGGGGCACCGGCCCATGGACCGGATCATCAGAGTCCGGTTAGTTGATGACTTCGTACGAAGGAAGGAAGGCACCCAGGATTTGCATGGACTCCAATCTTACAAAGATAAGTCGGCTCATCTATTCCTGATTATAGTCGGTACCTTGTAAACCCTAGGGACCCTGATATCTATATAAACCAGGGACCCCTATCTGTATAGAGGGAGTTGAATCATCTAGGGTTTAGCACATATGATCTCGAGATAGATCTACTCTGTAATCATCTTCATCAATACAATCAGGCACAACGTAGGGTATTACCTCCATAGGAGGGCCAGAAACTGGGTAAACTCTTGTCTCCCCTCTCTTCCTGCAACCCATCGATCCAAGATCCACAGTTCGGGACCCCCTACCCGAAATATGCCCGTTTTGACACCCACACCCCCCCTACTTAGCCCCATCCACTCAGTGACCACATGGGCCCATGCCCCTGTAAATGAAAATGATTAAGTAATTAATTAATAATTTAATTAATTAACTTAATTAACTTAAATCTACTTAGTCCAATAAATTTTGTTAATTAATTAAATAGTATGACACGTGGGGCCCCTGTTCTTAAATAATTACTTAGGTTAAAATAAAACATGTTAAAACCCTCTATCTATGAGAGAGTGGTCCCATTGGTCAGGTTTGACCAGTCAAGAGAGGCTGTTGACTACTGTTGTCATGCTCACATCATGCTGATGTCATAATAGTTTTATAATTAACATTTTGGCGTTAGGATCACCTCACTAGTAGTAGCGAGAGACGCGAGAAATATCGTGAGATATTTTCCCGCTCCGTTCATGACGTGTAGTATTGCGTTAGCTCATGCCTGGAACTACATATTGCCATGTCATGCATCCTGATGCATGTGTATGCCTTTATTTATTGTTTCTTCCCCCTTTTCTATCTGATAGATGCCGACGCTAACGCTACCGCCGGGTACGACTACCCCCGTGACGACCAGCCTTTTGCACCAAAGCAACAAGGCAAGAAAACCCCCCTTGATCAATCCTGCCGTGATTACCGCCTCATAAACGTTCGAAAACTGAATAACCATCTCTCACTACCATGGCATAGCTCCGACGGTCACCGTCATGAGGCACAACAACTTTTGCATGATGCCCAACCAATGTCCCCTCATTGTCTTGTTCAACATAAACAGCAACATCTTTTGTTTTCCAATTTGGACCTCCATTACCCCAGAGACTAAAAAACATTTTGGATTCCGATTCTATGATTCTACCAGCATTTTAAATCTATAAACCCACAGCCGTAGATTCTACTGAAAACTTGAACGATCATCCTCTCAAGAAGCGCACATTAAACCCTTGTGTATAACCCCCAAACATAGCATGGAAAGCAACACTAACCGTATGAATAGAATGATGATCGACAGAAAGAGACCACCAACGTGAATTCCCTCTGCCTAAAACTTGGGGAGAAAACCACCAAATGCCCAAACTTGGCCCTTATGGAAGCTTGGAACACCTTGCCACGATCAAAGTTGAGATCAAACGGAGTTGTGACCAAGAAACCAACTCACGGAAAGATGCACCGAGCCCTAGCGTGTGTGTGACTGCCAGGACCAGAGTGGTCACTATAGAGTGGGATGTGGTGGTTGCCAGGACCAGAGTGGAGTGGACACCGGCTGGAGGAGGAGGTCGCCGCTAGTGCCAGAGTAGCCACCTATGTAGGGGTCGCCTAGAATCGCCTAGGAGTCGCTAGGAGGAGGGTGGGGACATTAGCATAGGGGTCACCTAGAATCGCCTAGGAGTGCACTACTTGTCTGCAAGCCCATGCTTTTGGTCTTATGTTTGAGGGACCGTCGTGGATGGCTTGAGGGATTTCAAGAATGATCTACACCAACTCTTCTTTCGATGCATCTCGAAGTTGGTAACGATCTGATCAAACCTTGTATGCATCTTCATAGTGATCCGGGACCTTGATCGTAGGGAAAATATTTTTTTTTCTACTACTTTTCCCAACATTTCCAAGTATGCTCATATCCTTGGATTGCATGCGCTAAAAATGAAAGGATTGCCCATATTCTCAACACGGTCAATGCCAAGGTCATTACAAAACGCCATCATCATTTTTTAAGAAGTTGCATCACTTGATCTCTGGTTTTGGCCTCTTTCTTTGATATGGAGGGGTCTTACAATGATATCAACGTGCGTAGGATCTCCATTGTTTGCAAGGTTATGTGCAGAAAAAGCTCTCGCGTTCAACTATACCATCAATGATCATGAGTACAACATGGGATACTACCTTTGTGACGGTATCTGTTCTCCCTAGACATTCTTAGTCAAGACCATCTACGAACCAAGGAGAAACAAAAGGCGTCTCTCTGCCCCAAACCAAAAATATGTTATTACCTCCGTCCGAGTTTAGAGGTCCGCCCGACCAAAACACCGATACCAATGTACATCCTACATTTTTAAATATAACTCTTTTAAGAGATTTCACTATATATTGATGTATGTAAACATATTTTAGATTATAAATTCATTTCTTTTGTTTTGTATGTAGTCTATAGAAAAATTTCTAAAATAACTTATATTTAAAAACGGAGGGAGTATATCATTAACTCGTACTTCGTCCCGCATGCATGCAGCTTTACCCAACGTGCAGGCCGTGACCCAACGAGGGAGCGCTCTCTCCCTCTCGCATGCATAGGTCCGCATCTATTTGCTAGCTGCTGTAATTAATTGATGGCGGGAAAACGCACAAATGCATGGACAGTCGTTCTATTTTTTATTTTATTTTTTGCAGTGCCATAAGAGCATCTACAGCTCGCCCATACCCCGTTTCAAACATTCGGGTAAGCCGTCCGATCACTCACCGGTCACAAAATCGCGACATAATCAAACCTCTCAAACGGACCTCAAACATCCGGACTGACCCGCACCCCTCCTATCCAACACAAATATGGAGCGGATATAGAAGAGCATCTACGCGTCCGGGAAGGCCCGTTACGTCAGGCTGACAGCATGCCCTCACGCGGACTCACCCGGAAACCCGAAGGTCTGACGGGCACCTCAACTGTCGTCGTGGTGTCAACGCCACATGGCGCCGCTCCGGCTCGCCGCCCGAGGCCATAGCCGGCTGGCATCCCCCAGCCCTAGCGCATCCACCTCCGCCCTCCCTCCGCCGCCATCCGAACCCATTTGCCTCCTCTCCCCCGCTCTCCGGCCTCAGTATGGTTCGTCGTCGAATCACCACCTATGGTCAGATCACGCCAGAGCATCGGATGTAGATCAAGGGAGATATCTAGGCACGACGTGCCACCCGCATTGTTGCGGGTCTCCCTCCAAACTCACCAGAAATGGAAGAGGAGGAGGAAGAGGTGCGGAGGCCATGAAGGAGTACGACCCAGAGATCCATGCTCTGGTCTCGAACATGGCGAAGGTGGAGGCGGAGTTCACCGTCGCCCAAGCCAAGGAGATGGCGGAGCAGCGGGTCGTCCTGGATTCCATCTAGGATGAGGCTGAGGTGCAGGCCAACCGCCGGCTCATCTGGCAGAGGTAGGCGGAGGCCGACGCCCTCAATGATGAGTTCGAGACGGGCATAACAGCAAAGGAAGCCGTAGCGGAGCAGCCGGAGGCACCGGAGGGGGCGGAGCTGCAACTGTCGCATATCTATCCGCTCGAGGACACGGAGATCGTCGATATCTCTGACAAAGAGTAGATAGTTTCTATATAGTACGTAAGTTTATATGTTGCATGCATTTTATATGGATCTGAGGAATCAATATGAGATGTACGGATGTCGTAGTCTGTTTTTTAGGCGTGCCGGACCGGTGCCCGCGAACGTCCGAACACGTTCGTGGGTGTTTGAGGGACCGGATTTGCAAATTGCGGCTGTAGATGCTCTAAAGGTAGTTGCGTTGTAAACGCATACGCGGATGTCATGCTCAGCGGCCCAGTATACCTGGACAGGGGTAGTAGAAAGGATCTCGAGAGGGCACTTGGAGTGCTCCAAACCTGCTTTGTAGTTGTTCGTGGACCTGTTAACCTATGAGATATAGAGACATTGTGGAAGGTGAATACAATTTGTGTAATCATACACAACATGATTGTAAAGAATGAGGATGATGAAGGCTTCCATATTTTGGATTTTTAGAAATGGGTGGCCCTATCTGGCACTATCTAGCTTCATTGAGAATTAGTTAACATTTGAATTTTATCGAAATGCATCATTAGATTCGACATTCAGGAACCCGCACGCAGCTGCAGAATGGTCGGGTTGAGCTGTTGGAAATATGCCCTAGAGGCAATAATAAATTGGTTATTATTATATTTCCTTGTTCATGATAATTGTTTATTATCCATGGTAGAATTGTATTGATTGGAAACTCAAATACATGTGTGGATACATAGACAACACACTGTCCCTAGTGAGCCTCTAGTTGACTAGATCATTGATCAAAGATGGTCAAGGTTTCCTGGCCATAGACAAGTGTTGTCACTTGATAACGGGATCGCATCATTAGGAGAATGATGTGATTGACAAGACCCAAACTAGGAATGTAGCATATGATCGTGTCAGTTTATTGCTACTATTTTATGCTTGCATTGTATCTGTTCCTATGACCATGAGATCATGCAACTCCCGAACACCAGAGGAATACCTTGTTTGTATCAAACATCACAACGTATCTGAGTGACTATAAAGATGCTCTACAGGTATCTTCGAAGGTGTCTGTTGGGTTGGCGTGAATCAAGACCGGGATTTGTCACTCTGTGTGACGGAGAGGTATCTCACGGCCCACTCGGTAATATAACATCACAATAAGCCTCGCAAGCAATGTGGCTAAGGAGTTAGTGTTGGAAATATGCCCTAGAGGCAATAATAAAATGGTTATTATCATATTTCCTTGTTCATGATAATCGTCTATTGTTCATGCTATAATTGTATTAACAGGAAACAGTAATACATGTGTGAATAAATAGATCACAATGTGTCCCTAGCAAGCCTCTAGTTGGCTAGCTCGTTGATCAATAGATGATCATGGTTTCCTAATCATGGGCATTAGATGTCATTGATAACGGGATCACATCATTGGTACAATGATGTGATGGACAAGACCCAATCCTAAGCATAGCACTATATCGTATTGTTCCTATGCTAAATCTTTTCTAATGTCAAGTGTCTTTTCCTTCGACCGTGAGATTGTGCAACTCCCGGATACCGTAGGAGTTCTTTGGGTGTATCAAACGTTACAACGTAACTGGGTGACTATAAAGGTGCACTACGGGTACCTCTGAAAGTGTCTGTTGGGTTGGTACGAATCGAGATCGGGATTTGTCACTCCGTGTGACGAAGAGGTATCTCTGCGCCCACTTGGTAGAACATCATCATGAGCTCAATGTGACTAAGGAGTTAGTCACACGATGACGTGCTACGGAACGAGTAAAGAGACTTACCGGTAACGAGATTGAACAAGGTATAGGTATACCGACGATCGAATCTCGAGCAAGTTCTATACCGACACACAAAGGGAATTATATACGGGATTGATTGAATCCTTGACATCGTGGTTCATCCGATGAGATCATCGTGGAACATGTGAGAGCCACCATGGGTATCCAGATCCCGCTGATGGTTATTGGCCGGAGAGCGTCTCGGTCATGTCTGCATGCTTCCCGAACCCGTATGGTCTACACACTTAAGGTTCGATGACGCTAGGGTTACAGGGTAATGTTATACGAGTTTACTGAAAGTTGTTCGGAGTCCCGGATGAGATCCCGGACATCACGAGGAGCTCCGGAGGTAAAGATTGATATATAGGATGGATGGTTTTGGACACCGAAAATGTTTCGGGCGTCACCGGTAGCGTACCGGGACCACCGGGACGACCGGAAATGGTCCCGGGGGTGCACCGGGAGGGGCCACCAGGCCCAAGAGGTAGCATGGGCCAAAAGATGGAGGGAAACCAGCCGAAAGTGGGTTGGTGCACCTCCCACAAAGGGGCCTGATGACCAACAAGTATGGGGTATCAATTGTAGTCCTTTCGATAAGTAAGGGTGTCGAATCCAACGAGGAGCATAAGGCTCTCATAAACAGTTTTTAGCAAGGTAATAACTGCAAGCAATGAAAGTAGCGGTAACACGTGATAGTGTAGTGAGGTGATACGTAGCAAGCGAAAAGTAACAAGTAACAAGTAGTAGAAATGGTGCAACAAGTGGCCCAACCCTTTTGTAGCAAGGGACAAGCCTGAACAAAGTCTTATTGGAGGAAAAACGCTCCCGAGGACACACGGGAATTTCTGTCATTCTAGTTTCATCATGTTCATGTGATTCGCGTTCGTTACTTTGATAGTTTGATATGTGGGTGGACCGACTTGCTCCTTTTCCAATCCAGAATTCTAGCTGCCTGAATTCTCCCTCTTCAAATAAACCTTGCAAAATTAGAGAGAAAAGGCATAAATATGGTACCACAAAGTAATATAACAGCCCATAAAGCGATAAATATCAACATGAAAGCATGATGCAAAATGGACGTATCATGGCCCATGGCGCACGAGGTGGAGAGGGGGGGGGGAAACCCTAGGCGCTGGTGGGCCTAAGGCCCACCTAGGGGTGCGCCACCCCTCCTCCTGCCCTGGCTGCCGCACCTCCCATCTCGGGGGGCTGCCGCACCACCTAGGGTGGGAACCCTAGGGGTGGCACCCCCCTCCCCTCCTCCTATAAATAGAGAGGGGTTTGGGGCTGTTTTGCACACCGCTTCCTCTCTCCCTCGGCGCACCCTGCTCCCCTCCTTCCTCCTCCTCCCACGGTGCTTGGTGAAGCCCTGCCGGGAGACCTCGTCTCTCCATCGACACCACGCCATCGTGCTGCCGGAGATCTTCCCCAACCTCTCCCTCCTCCTTGCTAGATCAAGGTGCAGGAGACGTCACCGGGCTGCATATGTGTTGAACGCGGAGCTGTCGTGGTTCGGCACTAGATCGGAATCACACCACGATCTGAATCGCCGCGAGTACGACTCCATCAACCACGTTCTAGCAATGCTTCCACTTAGCGATCTTCAAAGGAATGAAGATGCACTCACCCCTCTCTCGTTGCTGGTTTCTCCGTAGGAAGATATGAATAGGGCGTAGGAAAATTTTGAATTTATGCTACGTTACCCAACAGTGGCATCCGAGCCAGGTTTTCTATGCGTAGATTCTATGCATGAGTAGAACACAAAAGGTTGTGGGCGATGATTTTTCAATTGCTTGCCGGTACTAGTCTTAATTTTTTCCGGCGGTATTGTGGGATGAAGCGGCCCGGACCGACCTTACACGTACGCTTACGTGAGACTGGTTCCACCGACAGACATGCACACCGTGCATAAAGGTGGCTAGCGGGTGTCTGTGTCTCCTACTCTAGTCGGATTGGACTTGATGAAAAGGGTCCTTATGAAGGGTAAATAGCTTTGGCATATTATCGTTGTGGCTGTCACGTACGTAAGAAGGCGTTCTTGCTAGAAACCCAAATCAGCCACGTAAAACTTGCAAGAACATTTAGAGGACGTCTAACTTGTTTTTGCACGGTTTGAGATGTGATGTGATATGGCCAAAGTTGTGATGTTGCATGTATGATGTATGAGATGATCATGTTATTGTAATAGGTTTCACGACTTGCATGTCGATGAGTATGACAACCGGCACGAGCCATAGGAGTTGTCTTAATTTATTGTATGAGATGCAACGCCATGTGCTTACTACTTTTACTTCATTGCTAACGGTTAGCTATAGTAGTAGTTGGCGTGACGACTTCACGGACACACGATGATGGAGATCATGGTGTCACGCCGGTGACAATGATGATCATGCGATGCCTAAAGATGGAGATCGAAAGAGCAAAGATGATAATGGCCATATCATGTCACTATATGATTGCATTGTGATGTTTATCATGTTCTTCATCTTATTGCTTAGAACAACGGTAGCATAATAAGATGATCCCTCTTAAAATTTCGAGAACATATTCCCCTAAGTGTGCACCGTTGCGAAGGATCGTTGTCTCGAAGCACCACGTGATGATCGGGTGTGATGGATTCTAACGTTCGCATACAACGGGTGTAAGCCAGATTTACACACGCGAAACACCTAGGTTCACTCGACGAGCTTAGCATGTACAGACATGACCTCGAATACAAGAAACCGAAAGGTCGAACATGAGTCGTATGGTTGAATACGATCAGCATGAAGTTGCTCACCATGATGGCTAGTCTGTCTCACGTGATGATCGGACACGGGTTAGTCAACATGGATCATGTATCACTTAGATGGCTAGAGGGATGTCGATTTAAGTGGGAGTTCATACTTAATTTGATCAAATGAACTTAATTGTCATGAACTTAGTCTAAAAGTTGTCTTTATAAATATTGTAGATGGCCAATGTCAACCTCAATTTCAACGCATTCCTAGAGAAAAACAAGCTGAAAGATGATGGTAGCAACTATGCGGACTGGGTGCGCAACTTGAAGCCCATCCTTGAAGCAGCTAAAAAGTCTTATGTCCATGATGCGTCGCTAGGTGACCCTCCCGCTCCCGCAGCAGCCCAGGACATTCTGAACGTCTGGCAAACGCGGAGTGATGACTACTCTCTGGTTAGGTGTGTCATGTTATACAGTTTGGAAACGGGGCTCCAAAGGCGTTTTGAGCAACACGGTGCATATGAAATGTTCCAAGAGCTGAAACTGGTTTTTCAAGCTCATGCCCGTGTCGAGAGATATGAAGTCTCCAACAAGTTCTTTAGTTGTAAGATGGAGGAGAACAATTCTGTCAGTGAGCACATACTCAAAATGTCTGGGTTACACGGTCGTCTGACTTCACTTGGAGTCGAACTTCCGGATGATGCTATAATTGACAGAATCCTCCAGTCTCTCCCACCAAGCTACAAAGGTTTTGTGCTGAACTACAACATGCAAGGGATGGAGAAGACCATTCCCGAGTTGTACTCGATGCTCAAGTCTGCAGAAGTAGAAATCAAGAAAGAGCATCAAGTGTTGATGGTCAACAAGACCACCAGTTTCAAGAAGGGCAAGGGTAAGAAGAACTTCAAGAAAGACGACAAAGTCGTTGCCGCGCTCGGTAAACCAGATACCGGGAAGAAGAAAAATAATGGACCCAAGCATGAGACGGAGTGCTTCTATTACAAGGGAAAAGGTCACTTGAAGCGGAACTGCCCCAAGTACTTAGCGGACAAGAAGGCCGACAACATTAAAGGTATATGTGATATACATGTTATTGATGTGTACCTTATGAGCGCTCGTAGTAGCTCCTGGGTATTTGATACCGGTGTTGTTGCTCAAATTTGCAACTCAAAGTAGGAACTGCGGAATAAGCGGAGACTGGCCAAGGACGAGGTGACGATGCGCGTCGGGAATGGCTCCAAGGTCGATGTGATCACTGTCGGCACGCTACCTCTACATCTACCGTCGGGATTAGTTTTAAACCTTAATAATTTTAATTTAGTACCAGCTTTGAGCATGAATATTGTATTAGGGTCTTGCTTAATACGAAACGGCTACTCATTTAAGTCAGAGAATAATGGTTGTTCTATTTATATGAGTGATATGTTTTATGGTCATGCTCTGCTGGTGAATGGTTTATTCTTCATGAATCTCGATCGTGATGTTACACATATTCATAGTGTGAGTACCAAAAGATGTAAAGTTGATAATGATAGTCCCACATATTTGTGGCACTGCCGCCTTGGTCATATCGGCGTTAAGTGCATGAAGAAGCTCCATACTGATGGACTATTAGAGTCTCTTGACTTTGAATCATTTGACACATGTGAACCATGCCTCATGGGCAAGATGACTAAGACTCCATTGTCACGAATAATGGAGAGAGCGACCGACTTATTGGAAATAATACATACTGATTGTGTAGTCCAATGAACGTTGAAGCTCGCGGTGGCTACCGTTATGTTCTCACTCTCACCAATGATTTGAGTAGGTATGGGTATATCTACTTGATGAAGCATAAATCTGAGACGTTTGAAAAGTTCAAGGAATTTTAGAGTGAGGTTGAGAATCAACGTGACAGAAAAATTAAGTGTCTATGATCTGATCGTGGAGGAGAATATTTGAGTCATGAGTTTGGCACAAACCTAAGAAAGTGTGGAATCGTTTCACAACTGACGCCGCCTCGCACACCGCAACGCAAAGGAGTGTCTGAACGTTGTAATCGCACTTTATTATATATGGTACGATCTATGATATCTCTTACCGACTTACCGCTATCATTTTCGGGATACGCATTAGAAACTGCAGCATTGACTTTAAATAGGGCACCGTCTAAATCTGTTGAGACGACACCGTATGAACTATGGTTTGGCAAGAAGCCTAAGTTGTCGTTTCTTAAAGTTTGGGGCTGCGATGCTTATGTGAAGACACTTCGACCAGAGAAGCTCGAACCTAAAGCGGAGAAATGTGTATTCATAGGATACCCTAAGGAAACTATTGGGTATAACTTCCATCTTAGATCCGAAGGTAAAACCTTTGTTGCCAAGAGTGGATCCTTTCTAGAGAAAGAGTTTCTCTCGAAAGAAGTAAGTGGAAGGAAAGTAGAACTTGATGAGGTAATTACACCCCCTCTCGAAACGGAAAGTAGCGCAGCGCGGGAAATTGTTCCTGTGGCACCTATACCAACTGAAGAGGAAGTTAATGATGATGATCATGAATCTTCCGATCAAGTTTCTACTGAACCACGAAGGTCCACAAGGGTACGCTCCGCACCAGAGTGGTACGGCAACCCTGTGATGGAAATCACGTTGTTAGACAACGGTAAACCTTCAAACTATGAAGAAGCAATGGCGGGCCCGGATTCCAACAAATGGATTGAGTTTATGAAATCCGAGATAGGATCCATGTATTAGAACAAAGTATGGACTTTGCTGGACTTGCCCGATGATCGGCGAGCCATATAAAATAAATGGATCTTCAAGAAGAAGACTGATGCAAACGGTAATATGACCGTTTATAAAGCTCGACTTGTCACAAAGGGTTCTCGACAAATTCAAGAAGTTGACTACGAAGAGACTTTCTCTCCCGTAGCGAAGCTGAAATCAGTCCAAATCATGTTAGCAATTGCCGCCTTTTATGATTATAAAATTTGGCCAATGGACGTCAAAACAGCGTTCCTTAACAGGAATCTTAAGGAAGAGTTGTATATGATGCAACCAGAAGGTTTTGTCGACCCTAAGGGCGCTAACAAAGTGTGCAAGCTCCAGTGCTCCATCTATGGGCTGGTGCAAGCATCTCGGAGTTGGAACATTCACTTCAATGAGGTGATTAAAGCGTTTGGGTTCATACAGGTTTACGGAGAAGCCTGTCTGTACAAGAAAGTGAGTGGGGGCTCTGTAGCATTCCTCATACTGTATGTGGATGACATATTATTGATGGGGAATAATATAGTGATGTTGGACAGCATAAAGGCCTATTTGAACAAGAGTTTTTCAATGAAGGACCTTGGAGAAGCTGCATACATATTAGGCATCAAGATCTATAGAGATAGATCAAGACACCTCATAAGTCTTTCGCAAACTACATACCTTGACAAGGTATTGAAGAAGTTCAATATGGGAAACTCAAAGAAAGGGTCATTGCTAGTTTTGCAAGGTATGAGATTGAGTAAGACTCAGTCACCGTCCACGGTAGCAGATAGAGAGAAGATGAGTACTGTCCCCTACGCTTCATCCGTACGCTCTCTAATGCATGCCATGCTGTGTACCAGACCTGATATAAATCTTGCCATAAGTTTGGTAGGGAGGTACCAAAGTGATCCCGGTATGGAACACTGGACAGCGGTCAAGAATATCCTTAAGTACCTGAAGAGGACTAAGGAGATGTTTCTCGTTTATGGAGGTGACAAAGAGCTCGTCGTAAAGGGTTACGTCGATGCTAGCTTCGACACAGATCCGGATGACTGTAAGTCAGAGACTGGATACGTGTATGTTTGGAATGGTGGGCAGTGAGCTGGTGCAGCAGCAAGCAAGAAGTCGTGGCAGCATCTACATGTGAAGTGGAGTACATAGCTGCTTCAGAAGCGGCTCAAGAAGGAATTTGGATGAAGGAGCCCATCACCGACCTTGGAGTGGTTCCAAGAGCGTCGGGTCCAATGACACTCTTCTATCATAACACTGGAGCCATTGCCATAGCCAAGGAGCCCGGGTTTCACCGGAAGACCAAGCACATCAAACGCCGCTAGAACTCCATCCAGGACCATGTCCAGAGTGGAGTGATAGATATTTGTAAAGTACACACCGATCTGAATATTGCAGACCCATTGACTAAACCTCTTCCTCGAGCAAACCATGATCAACACCATAATGCTATGGGTGTTCGATACATCACAATAAAACTAGATTATTGACTCTAGTGCAAGTGGGAGACTGTTGGAAATATGCCCTAGAGGCAATAATAAAATGGTTATCATCATATTTCCTTGTTCATGATAATCGTCTATTGTTCAGGCTATAATTGTATTAACAGGAAACAGTAATACATGTGTGAATAAATAGATCACAATGTGTCCCTAGCAAGCCTCTAGTTGGCTAGCTCGTTGATCAATAGATGATCACGGTTTCTTGATCATGGGCATTAGATGTCATAGATATCGGGATCACATCATTGGGAGAATGATGTGATGGTCAAGACCCAATCCTAAGCATAGCACTAGATCGTATTGTTCGTATGCTAAAGCCTTTCTAATGTCAAGTGTCTTTTCCTTTGACCGTGAGATTGTGCAACTCCCGGATACCGTAGGAGTGCTTTGGGTGTATCAAACATCACAACATAACTGGGTGACTATAAAGGTGCACTACGGGTACCTCTGAAAGTGTCTGTTGGGTTGGCACGAATCGAGATCGGGATTTGTCACTCCGTGTGACGGAGAGGTATCTCTGGGCCCACTCGGTAGAACATCATCATGAGCTCAATGTGACTAAGGACTTAGTCACACGATGACGTGCTACAGAACGAGTAAAGAGACTTACCGGTAACGAGATTGAACAAGGTATAGGTATACCGACGATCGAATCTCGGGCAAGTTCTATACCGACACACAAAGGGAATTGTATACGGGATTGATTGAATCCTTGACATCGTGGTTCAGCCGATGAGATCATCGTGGAACATGTGGGAGCCACCATGGGTATCCAGATCCCGCTGATGGTTATTGGCCGGAGAGCGTCTCGGTCATGTCTGCATGCTTCCCGAACCCGTAGGGTCTACACACTTAAGGTTCGATGACGCTAGGGTTATAGGAAAATGTTATACGAGGTTACCAAAAGTTGTTCAGAGTCCCGGATCAGATCCCGGACATCACGAGGAGATCCTAAATGGTCCGGAGGTAAAGATTGATATATAGGATGGATGGTTTTGGACACCACAAATGTTTCGGGTGTCACCGGTAGCGTCCCGGGACCACCGGAAATGGTCCTGGGGGTCCACCGGGAGGGGCCACCAGGCCCAAGAGGTAGCATGGACCAAAAGGTGGAGGGCAACCAGCCCAAAGTGGGCTGGTGCGCCTCCCACAAAGGGGCCCATGGCGTAGGAGGTGGAAATGGGGGGAAACCCTAGGCGCTGGTGGGCCTAAGGCCCACCTAGGGGTGCGCCACCCCCTCCCCCTACCCTGGCCGCCGCACCGCCCATCTGGGGGGCTGCCGCACCACCTAGGGTGGGAACCCTAGGGGTGGAACCCCCCTCCCCTCCTCCTATATATAGAGAGGGGTTTGGGGCTGTTTTGCACACTGTTTCCTCTCTCCCTCGGCGCAGCCCTGCTCCCCTCCTTCCTCCTCCTCCCACGGTGCTTGGCGAAGCCCTGTCGGGAGACCTTGTCTCTCCATCGACACCACGCCGTCGTGCTGCCGGAGATCTTCCCCAACCTCTCCCTCCTCCTTGCTGGATCAAGGTGTGGGAGACGTCACCGGGCTGCACGTGTGTTGAACGCGGAGGTGCCGTGGTTCAGCACTAGATCGGAATCACACTGCGATCTGAATTTCCGTGAGTACGACGCCATCAACCGTGTTGTAGCAACGCTTCCGCTTAACAATCTTCAAAGGTATGAATATGCACTCACCCCTCTCCCGTTGCTGGTCGCTCCATAGGAAGATCTGAATATGGCGTAGGAAAATTTTGAATTTATGCTACGTTACCCAACAGTTAGTCACGAAATCTTTTATTACAGAACGAGTAAAGAGACTTGCCGGTAATGAGATAGAACTAGGTATAGAGATACCGATGATCGAATCTCGGGCAAGTAACATACCGAAGGACAAAGGGAACAACATACGGGATTAACTGAATCCTTGTCATAGAGGTTCAACTGGTAAAGATCTTCGTAGAATATGTAGTAACCAATATGGGCATCCAGGTACCGCTATTGGTTATTGACCAGAGAGTGTCTCAGGACATGTCTACATAGTTCTCGAACCCGCGTGGTCTGCACACTTAAAGTTCGGTGACTTTTCGGTATTATTGAGTTATGTATGTTGGTGACTGAAATTTGTTCGGAGTCCTAGATGAGATCTCGGATGCCATGAAGGGCTCCGAAATGGTCCGGAGGTAAAGATTGATACATAGGAAAGTTGCATTTGGCTTGTGGAAAGTTTTCGGGAATTTCCGGTAAAGTACCCGGAGTGACGAATGGGTTCGGAGGTTTTACCGGGAAGGGCCACCCACCCGGGAGAGAACCTAATAGGTCTAAAGGTGGTTTACCATCCCTTAGTGAGCTGGTGTGGCCACCCCAAGAGGGCCTATTTTGGCCAAGTAGCAAAACGGACAAAAGAAAAAGGAAAAAGGGAAGGAGGAAACCAACTAAGAAGGGAGTCCTCCACCAAACCGAATTGGAGGAGGACTCTCCTCCCTTGTTGGCTCGGCCGAACCTCTCCTTGGACGAGGAGGCAAGGCATCCCTCCCTCCTCTTCCTCCTATATATAGTAGAGGTTTTGGGGCTAGCAGACACAAGAAAAGCCACGTGCTGCCCTCTCCTTCATAGATCATTTTCTCCTCTAGATTAGTTCTGTAGCACTTGGCGAAGCCCTGCTCGATTGTCCACCACCACCACCACCACACCGCCGTGCTGGAGAACTCATCTACCTCTCCGCCCCTCTTGCTGGATCAAAAAGCAGGCATCTTCATCGAGATGTACATGTGTTGAACACAGAGGTGTCGTCAGTTCGGCACTAAATCGGGAAGGATCGTGATGAGATCGCGGGATGGATCGTGATGAGATCATGGGATGGATCATGATGAGATCGTGGGACGGTTCATGATTGGATCGCGAAGACGTACGACTACATCAACAGCGTTATATACGCTTTCGCTTAGCGACCTACAAGAGTATGCAGATGCACTCTCTCCCTCTCGTAGATGGTCATCACCATGGATAGGTCTTGCATGTGCGTGGGAAAATTTCTGTTCCCGATGCAACATTCCCCAACATGAGCATCTTCGGGCATTTAATAGTCTTTGGACATTGCATATGGACACATGGAGTAACTCATGTGAAAGTGTAGAATGATCTGGTCAAGCATCTTTGGACATTGCTATCAAACTTGAACTACTTAAGTTGATAACTTCATATTTGGATTGTAATGTTTTTATTTGAATTGTTCCATTGAAATATTTGTCTTTGAATTATCTAGGAATTGTGCTATTTACCTTTGATTGTCATAGATAGTTCAGGTATAAAAAAATGATGCTATTGTCATAAATAGCTAAATGGGAGCCTCGGGCCCCCAATTTGGCACCACGAGGGCCTACGCCAAGTAGACTCCATGTCACCGTAGTTGTTTGCCCTGGCCATACACCCTCGGCCACTTGTTCAAGTGAGTCAGCGAGCTCGACATCATACGACGACTACACCCCTCCAGATCGATCCCCCATCTCGCTATATACGGATGACATGGTCCTATTCTACCATCCCCACCCGTACGACATCGAGGCCATGAAGGAAATCATGCAGCTCTTTGGCTAGGCATCTGGTCTACGCGTCAATTTTGCCAAGAGCACTACAACGCAGATCTGATGCAATGACGATGCCACGCGGCCCATCATCGAGAGCCTGGGATGCCCAATAGTTGATCTCCCCATCACGTACTTGGGCATCCCGCTTGAAAGGACGTGGATGTCGCCTAGAGGGGGGGTGAATAGGCTCTTTAAAATAATTACGGTTTAGGCTTGAACAAATGCAGAATAAAACTGATGTTTAATTTGTCAAGCACAAAACCTAAAACAACTAGGCTCACCTATGTGCACCAACAACTTATGTTAAGCAAATAAACAACTAAGTGATAGCAAGATATATAACAAGAAACAATATGGCTATCACAAAGTAAAGTGCATAACTAAAGGGTTCGGGTAAGAGATGACCGAGGCATGCGGAGACGACGATGTATCCCAAAGTTCACACCCTTGCGGATGCTAATCTTCGTTTGGAGCGTGTGGAGAGACAATGCTCCCCAATATGTCACTAAGGCCACCGCAATCTCCTCACACCCTCGCACAATGCAAGATGTCGTGATTCCACTAAGGTACCCTTGAGGGCGGTCACCAAAGTCGTACAAACAAGGTTACGGCAATCTCCACAACTTAATTGGAGGCTCCCAACGACACCACGAAGCTTCACCACAATGGCATATGTCTTCGATGTGACCTCAAATGCTCGAAGCAATATCCACAACTTAATTGGAGACCCCAACGCTTCTCCGGAGCTTTACACCACAATGATTGAGCTCTGAGGCACCACCAAGCTTCTAGGACGCAAAGCATCCACGAAAAACAATTTCTAGGCACTAGTGGGGACGGGCCCTTTAGCCCCGGCCCGTAAGGGGCTTTAGTCCCGGATCACCACCCGAGACTAAAGGCCTAACCTTTAGTCTCGGCCCTGTTACAAGCTGGGACTAAAGGTGCTCCACGTGGGCGCCTCGTAGCGCCCCAGGGGCAGGCCCTTTAGTCCCGGTTCGTTACACGGACCGGGACTAAAGAGTTTCAGAATTTGCTTATTTTTGGGTTTTTTTTGAATGAAATTATTTTTGGGTTTTAGGGTTTTTGGGTTTAGGTGTTGGGAGATTAACGTGATGCCTCGTTTGGTGTTCGGGAATTAGTTTTCATATAATTTAAATAGAAATAATTATGCATATATATATATAAGATTAACTTATCTTACAAGCGAGCATATATATACAATTATATGGAGATCTGAATTATCGGGACTAGAGCCCGTCTATTCGATTACATGGACGAACATCAGTAATGGCCCCTAGCTACACTAAATCGTCCTTTGTCATCTATAGTTTCCGTCCTCAGAAAGGTCGCAAGCTCCTCTGCAACAGCAATCGCGCGTTGCTCTGGTAGGACCTTCATCGTCATGGTCGTGTACTATATAAGAAGAGGAGATGAATATGAATATCAATCATGATAACAAAGAATGACGGGTAAAAATAGAGGTGTGAATGTTCATTGCTTACGTCGAATCTGTGATCCTTGTAGTCAGAGGTAAACGTGCGAATGGTTTCGCAAACATAGTATCCGCATAGATGCGTTCCCCGTGGCTGCTGGTCGCACTTTACGAGAATAGAATATATATAATCAAAATAATAATCTAGCATCATAAATGTATTGAAAATAGAAGTATATCATACTACTACTTACCTGAGCCGCTCTAAAGGTCAGCTTCTCAGGAAAGTTACCGGGAGTCACGCACTTGAACCGCTTCCAAACCCTGCCCGACAAGGATAATGATTTGCTAAGTTTTTCATTAATTGATATATTAGAAAATCATCGAAAGAGACCGATAGAGCGCAAGAATGACTGGAATTACCCTTGGAGCATGTCCTGCAGGCTTTGGAACTGTTCCAAGGGTCTCGATAATGGGTCAAAGGCATCAACTCTTCCCTTATCAATTTGAATGTCCAACAGAATCCAATGGAAGCTGCACATGTATATATATATATATATATATATATATATATATATATATATATGTGTCAGTAACTTATCAATTACACTTATAAGTGAATGGACACAACAGAGTAAAGAACCTCACCTGAAGTTGTATGGAAACAGTATGTGGTCACAGAAATTTTGATCTGTTAGAAACCTTAGAAGGTTTTCCTCCGTCTCCTTGGGTTTATCAGTTAGCGTCACTATATGTATTTTATCTAGGTCAATAAACCCAATATTTAGGATGTTCTTACTTTTACAATCCAGAATCTTCATTCTGCATAATAGAGTACAAGTTATATATAGACAATGAATTGAAATAATTAAACAAGTTATATGTAGACAACGAATTGAAAAACTTACAGACAATAGCAACTCATAAGCGATTTGTCAAGGGCGTCGCCATTGTACATCTGGAAGAGTTCATCAAAGTCGATATGGATTTGTTCGGGGCGGCCGTAGTACTCCCGTGGGAGACTCAGGACGATCATCGTTCTCCCATTCTTTGATTCACTTAAGTACCATTGACGCAAGTAACGCATATTTGTTGGGAGATCATCTTTGCTGACCAAAGGCTCTCCCATGAAAGATTGTGGCTTAGGGGCTACCACAGCCTTGGGTATCCTGTCGTCTTGGGAAGCCAGCAAATCTTCAACCGAGACACCACATTCAGCCGCCAACTCATTTGCTATTTCAAAAGCTAGCCCCTGCACCGGAGGGGAACATTCTCAGCTAACACCTTGAGGGGTGGATCGACTGTTTGGCCTGTTGTCCAAGCTGAGGAACGTCTGATTTTTCTTGCTTGTAGTTGAACTTGATTTGCTCCCACTTGCACTTGCACGTGATCTGCTCTTTTTCACTTCCTTCTGCAATGTGCGTGTATAGTCATCAGGCTTATGGTGTAAGTCATACTGTGATCGAAGGGTCGTGAAGTATTTTGCAAATGCAATTTGCTTCTCGGTGTATTCCAGGCGGGGCTCGGGTTCCTTCTTTTTCATCTGCGCATCATGATGTTCCTTTGCTATCCTGGCGTTTTCCTCGGGGTTATGATCATAAGGTCTGATGGGAAGATTAGCATGACGTACCTTTGGGAGGGGCGATCGTTTGCGCTTTGGGGGGCTCCGTCGCTTAGGAATCGTCGGCGGAGCGTTCTTGGTGGCACGCTCCCGCTTAGTATCTGGAGCGGGCGGCGGCGGAGACGGACGACCTAAGTCCGGCGGCGGTGATCGAGATGGACTCGTGTTGTGCTGGCCGACGTCATGTGGAGGGCTTGGAGGTGATCTACTCTTTTTCACTTCCTTCTGCAATGTGCGTATATAGTCATCAGGCTTATGATGAAAGTCATACTGTGATGGAAGGGTCGTGAAGTATTTTGCAAATGCTATTTGCTTCTCAGTGTATTCCGGACGGGGCTCGGGTTCCTTGTTTTTCATATGCGCATCATGATGTTCCTTTGCTATCCTGGCATTTTCCTCGGGGGTACGATCATAAGGTCTGATAGGAAGATTAGCATGACATACCTTTGGGAGGGGGACCGTTTGCGCTTTGGGGGGCTCCGTCGCTTAGGAATCGTCGGCAGAGCATTCTTGGTGGCACGCTCCCGCTTAGTATCCGGAGTGGGCGGCGGTGGAGACGGACGACCCAAGTCCGGCAGCGGTCATCGAGATGGACTCGTGTTGTGCTGGCCGACGTCATGTGGAGGGCTTGGAGGTAATGGAGGTGTAGGTGACCTGCGACGACTCGGAGGCGGTGTTGTCCTTGGGGCCGAGCTTGGAAGCTTGATGTAGTTCTTGTCCCATAGGATGACTCCACCCAGTACTTCTCCGAGTGTCCTCTCATCTTCGGTTCTAGCTATGTCGAGCTCCATGTCATGAAACCCCGTCAGGATTTCATCCACCCCGACTTTAGCAAAGCCAGCTGGAATCTCATGGCCATGCCAGCGTGCATCAGGGCCAGAAGGTAAAGCTTGTCCGACGGCCACCTTCATGGATATGTTCTTGAATTTCTGATGGAGTTCACATGATGTCGACTCCTTGATTAAATCCACGGGATAGCCGGGACCGCCCTCTATCATTCTTCGTGCATCGTCGGGCTGGGCCTCAGATTCAGCCACGCTGCTTTTCCGCTTAGATGGGGCGCCGGTAATATCAAGTGCAGGATCTTCCTGGCGCGCTACTCCTCTAAGCTCATCAATCTGCTTCTGTTGCTCGTTAATCCTGGCAAGCAACTGGTTGAACTTGTCATTCTCCTCATCCTGCTGCCGCTTCTTTGCTCTCTCTCGGCTTCTGTAAGTGTCTTGGTCTCTGGCAAACCCAAGCCACAACGGGTAAGAAGGACCAAAGCCTCGCGTTCGTCCTCCATGTTCGTCATTGCCGAGGACCAGTGTGAGCAAATCTTTCTCTCTATCTGAAGTGAACTTTCTTTTTCCCTCCTTAATTTCTTTCACAATCCTTTTCCAATTCTCCATGGTTATCCTAAGACCGTCACTGCAGATGAGGTCCCCTATTTTTTCGTTGTATGACCCACCATGCGCAAGGAACCAATTTCTTGCTCTCAATTCCCACTCATCACGGAGTGGTTCAGGTACGATGCCTTTATCTAGCAGATCTTGCTCTTTCTTATCCCACTTTGGGATGGCAGTATCATAGCCCCCTGGACCCAGCTTGTGGTGATATTTCTTCTTGTCGGCATTTATCTTGTTCTTTTCTGATAATGCCTGGGCATCTTCTGACTCCTTGTACTATTGAAATGCCTTCCAGTGATTCGCCTGCTTGGCTAGATACCCCTCGAATACTGGCACTTTCTTTGTCTTCAGATAGTTTTTCCATAGCTTCTTCTTCCAGCTACGGAATAGTTCGGCCATCTTCTTTAGAGTCCACTGCTTGACTTTGGCCCTCAGTTTGTCTGCGGCGTCTTCATTCTCACATTCTGGCAGGTTGAAATGTGACATGAGATCATTCCAAAGATTATCTTTGTACCTTTCGGCGACATAGTCACTATCGGCTGCCCCTTTGCGCTTCTTCCACTCCCGAACGCTGATCGGGACGTGATCCCTAATGAGAACTCCGCATTGCTTCTTGAATGTGCCAGCAGCATTCTTAGGAAGCTTGGGTTCGCCCGTAGGCAATATCACCTCAAAGGTGTAATGCGTCCGTGCATCCAACTTTCTAGTCGGGCCTCGTTTCATAGCTTTGCTCGATGTGGAGGCCTAAGAGGGAGAAACATTCGTCAAATGAATGTATATGTATACAATATAGAGCTATCTCCAATATTTTTCACATATTACATGTGATTGTCGAACTTCATATGTATACCTCGCCGGACTTTATTATTTCTTCACCGGCTTCTCCATCAGTGGAGCTATCACCTTCTTCGTCATTGGACCTATCTCCTGCCCCATCGTCTTCATCTTCGTGTCGCTCGACCTCCATTCCATATCCGGAGGCGTTTAGATATGATGACGGAGATTCAGCTGGTTCAACGTCGGGGCCGTCTTTGATTATATCTTCGAGAAGTTCTTCCTCTTCGAGGTTCCTGATATGTGGATCCATAGTTCTGCAAAAAACGGACATTTGATTAACTAATAAACTAACAAACTATATAAGAGGGGTTGGAAACTTCGAAGTGTCATTTTATATAGGAGGACCTTTAGTCCCGGGTCTTGGCTAGAACCTAAACTCTAAACTAATAAACTAATCTAAGAAACACTATTAACACTTAAGCATATACAATATACAATAGCAAAATTAAATGACAAAAAAATATTTCTTCTTCTTGTAACCCTAAACTAATTTTTCCACTTCTTCTATTTCTCCTCTGCTTCTACTTCTTCTTCTACTTCTACTTCTCCTCTTCTTCTACTACTTCTCCTCTTCTCTTCTTCTACTTCTCCTCTCCTCCTCTTCTAATTTTTTCTCTTCTTCTACTTCTCCTCTTCTTCTATTTTTCCTCTTCTTCTCCTCTCCTCCTCTTCTTATTCTCCTTTTTCTTCTTTTCTTCTCCTCCTCTTCTTATTTTCCTTTTTCCTAATTCTACACATTACTAACCCTAATAATCTAGCACAAACCTAATAATAATAGGAATTAAATGACAAAAAAATCTTTTTCTTCTTTTCTTCTCTTTTTCTTCCTTTCTTCTCCTTTTTCTTCCTTTCTTCCCTTTTTCTTCTTTTCTTCTCCTTTTTCTTGTTTTCTTCTCCTTTTTCTTATTTTCTTCTCCTTCCCTTTTTCTTCCTTTCTTCTCCTTTTTCTTCCTTTCTTCTCCTTTTTCTTCCTTTCTTCTCCTTTTTCTTACTTTCTTCTCCTTTTTCTTCTTTTCTTCTCCTTTTTCTTCCTTTCTTCTCCTTTTTATTCTTTTCTTCTCCTTTTTCTTCTTTTCTTCTACTGGCCGGAGTGTTGGGGAGGAGGGGGCGGGGGGCTTACCGGTCGGAGGTGTCGACGGCGCGCGACGAGGAGGACGGTGGCGCGCGGCGAGGAGGACGCCGGCGCGCGGCGAGGATGACGGCGGCGGCGAGCAGGACGACGGCGACGGCGAGGAGGACGGCAGGCGGCGGCGAGCAGGACGGCGGACAGCCTGACGGCGTCGTCGAGTTCGTCGCTGTGCCGCGCTGGGCAGGAGAATGAGAGGAAGAAGAGAGAACGAAATGGCAATTTGGGTTGAAAATTTTCTAACTCCCGCTTATACAGGTGGATCTTTAGTACCGGTGCATGGCTCGAACCGGGACTAAAGACCCCCTTTAGTCCTGGGTGGAGCCACGACCCGGGACTAAAGGCCCTTTTTCGGCAGACCAGAAGGCGGGAAGCAGGGGCCTTTAGTCCCGGGGCGTGGCAAGAACCGGGACTAAAGGTTAGGCTACTAGTCCCGGTTTTAGACAAAAGACGGGACTAAAGTGTTGCCTATATAAACCCTCGCCCCTGCCCACCATATCCCCTGTTTTTTGGTTGTTGAAGTGTGACCATGCCATGCTCTTGCCACTCTAGTTCATGCACATGACGTGTTCGATGAAATGCCCGAGCCACTCTACTTAAGCTTTCTCCTCTCCAAGCTCGACCTCCAAGCTCCATTTTCCTTAATATTTGTCTAGGTTTGGCCGTGCACCAACTGAACAAGTGTTTTAAAAGGTTAGCTACTTCATCCTTTCATTTGTCACTACTAGTGTAGCTCATTTCAAATGCTCAAATTAACTTCTTAGAGTCTGCACATGCGTAGGGTGTCGTCCCGTGCCCGTCCTCACCATTGTCGATCGCCCCGTGCCGATCTCGTCGCGAGCACCACCGTGGTGAGCCTCTTGTTCTTATCTTCATTTTAATAGAAAAAAAAATCTTACTTGTATGATTTAGATACATACTTGTATAAATTACTCACTTTCATTATTTTTTGTTATTATAGAGTGCGATGGTTTTGGTATCCGCCTCCGTCGGCCCTCGTCATGTCTATGATTCGGATGTGGTATACATTATCTTTTATAACTATTTGTTTTATTTAGTGTTTATGACAATTATGACGACCAATGTGACATATATTTTTTAATCTAGGAGGTATGTGAACCGGAAATTCCAAACCACATAAAAATTCTTGTCGAGAAGTTAAATTTGGTTGAAAAAGAAAACAAATACTTGAAGAAAAAATTGAAAATAATTGAGGATAAGAATATGGAACTGGATTTGCATGTCGCCGATGTAATCGATGATCGCAAGATGAAGATCGACGCGATGCGGTTCAAGATGGATGCAATGCCCTTGAAGATGGATGAAATGCGCTTGAAGATTAGGAATATTAGAAAATATGCCATTGATAAAGAGGCTTGGTATCATTATGTTGTTGCGTCAATTGTTACCTTAGTTGCGATTTTGATCGCGTTTGTTGTTGCATTTAAATGTTTTACATAGTTGTATGTTGTTTTATGAGAGAACTTTATGTATTTATTTTTTGCAATAATAACATTTGATCACTACTGTTCTTTGTCTTTAATGTGATGATGAACTTGTATTAAATTGGTCATATGTTCTGCAATGGTTTTTTGATATATTTAATTTCATAATAGAGATGAATCGCCAATGATAATATTTAATTTCATAATATGGTTTTTTGAACTCCATATTTTTGTGTGTTCAAAATGCACCATTCAAAGGCACATCACAAAATTTCAACAATTTCTGACTTCATTTGGTATATTTCGTGCATTTACTTATTTATTTTTTTGAGCTAGTTGACCCTGAAATTGAAAAGCACTACAAATGAACACTGAAAATGTTGAAAGTTGGCATGATATCATCATTTCACCCACATAGCATGTGTTAAAAAGTTGAGAGGGCTACGATAAAAACTGGATGCACTTCGTGTACAAAACGGACAATCTCTCTCGCAGTATCAGGGTTTCGAACGAGAACTCATCTCTTACAAAGGGATTTCATTTTTTGAACTTATTTGAACTCCATACTTTTTGTGTGTTCAAAATGCACCATTCAAGGCACATCACAAAATTTCAACAATTTCTGACTTCATTTGGTATATTTCGTGCATTTACTTTTTTTTTGAGCTAGTTGACCCTGAAATTGAAAAGCACTACAAATGAACTCTGAAAATGTTGAAAGTTGGCATGCTACCATCATTTCACCCACATAGCATGTGTTAAAAAGTTGAGAGGGCTACGACAAAAACTGGATGCACTTCCTGTACAAAACGGACAATCTCTCTCGAAGTATTACGGTTTCGAACGAGAACTCATCTCTTACAAAGGGATTTCATTTTTTTGAACTTATTTGAACTCCATACTTTTTGTGTGTTCAAAATGCACCATTCAAAGGCACATCACAAAATTTCAACAATTTCTGACTTCATTTGGTATATTTCGTGTATTTACTTTTTTTTGAGCTAGTTGACCTTGAAATTGAAAAGCACTACAAATGAACTCTGAAAATGTTGAAAGTTGGCATGCTATCATCATTTCACCCACATAGCATGTATTAAAAAGTTGAGAGGGCTACGACAAAAACTGGATGCACTTCATGTACAAAATGGACAATCTCTCTCGAAGTATCAGGTTTCGAACGAGAACTCATCTCTTACAAAGGGATTTCATTTTTTTGAACTTATTTGAACTCCATAATTTTTGTGTGTTCAAAATGCACCATTCAAAGCCACATCACAAAATTTCAACAATTTCTGGCTTCATTTGTTATATTTCGTGCATTTACTTATTTTTTTGAGCTAGTTGACCCTGAAATTGAAAAGCACTACAAATGAACTCTGAAAATGTTGAAAGTTGGCATGCTATCATCATTTCACCCACATAGCATGTGTTAAAAAGTTGATAGGTATTCGAAAAAAACTGGATGCACTTCGTGTACAAAACGGACAATCTCTCTCGAAGTATATTAGGGTTTCGAACGAGAACTCATCTCTTACAAAGGGATTTCATTTTTTTGAACTTATTTGAACTCCATAGTTTTTGTGTGTTCAAAATGCACCATTCAAAGGCACATCACAGAATTTCAACAATTTCTGACTTCATTTGGTATATTTCGTGCATTTACTTTTTTTTTGAGCTAGTTGACCCTGAAATTGAAAAGCACTACAAATGAACTCTGAAAATGTTGAAAGTTGTTATGCTATCATCATTTCACCCACATAGCATGTGTTAAAAAGTTTAGAGGGCTACGACAAAAACTAGATGCAATTCGTGTACAAAACGGACAATCTCTCTCGAAGTATGAGGGTTTCGAACGAGAACTCATCTCTTACAAAGGGATTTCATTTTTTTGAACTTATTTGAACTGCATACTTTTTGTGTGTTCAAAATGCACCATTCAAAGGCACATCACAAAATTTCAACAATTTCTGACTTCATTTGGTATATTTCATGCATTTACTTATTTTTTTGAGCTAGTTGACCCTAAAATTGAAAAGCACTACAAATGAACTCTCAAAATGTTGAAAGTTGGCATGCTATCATCATTTCACCCACATAGCATGTGTTAAAAAGTTGAGAGGGCTACGACAAAAACTAGATGCACTTCGTGTACAAAACGGACAATCTCTCTCGCAGTATCAGGGTTTCGAACGAGAACTCATCTCTTACAAAGGGATTTCATTTTTTGAACTTATTTGAACTCCATACTTTTTGTGTGTTCAAAATGCACCATTCAAGGCACATCACAAAATTTCAACAATTTCTGACTTCATTTGGTATATTTCGTGCATTTACTTTTTTTTTTGAGCTAGTTGACCCTGAAATTGAAAAGCACTACAAATGAACTCTGAAAATGTTGAAAGTTGGCATGCTACCATCATTTCACCCACATAGCATGTGTTAAAAAGTTGAGAGGGCTACGACAAAAACTGGATGCACTTCCTGTACAAGACGGACAATCTCTCTCGAAGTATTACGGTTTCGAACGAGAACTCATCTCTTACAAAGGGATTTCATTTTTTTGAACTTATTTGAACTCCATACTTTTTGTGTGTTCAAAATGCACCATTCAAAGGCACATCACAAAATTTCAACAATTTCTGACTTCATTTGGTATATTTCGTGTATTTACTTTTTTTTGAGCTAGTTGACCTTGAAATTGAAAAGCACTACAAATGAACTCTGAAAATGTTGAAAGTTGGCATGCTATCATCATTTCACCCACATAGCATGTATTAAAAAGTTGAGAGGGCTACGACAAAAACTGGATGCACTTCATGTACAAAACGGACAACCTCTCTCGAAGTATCAGGTTTCGAACGAGAACTCATCTCTTACAAAGGGATTTCATTTTTTTTAACTTATTTGAACTCCATACTTTTTGTGTGTTCAAAATGCACCATTCAAAGCCACATCACAAAATTTCAACAATTTCTGGCTTCATTTGTTATATTTCGTGCATTTACTTATTTTTTTGAGCTAGTTGACCCTGAAATTGAAAAGCACTACAAATGAACTCTGAAAATGTTGAAAGTTGGCATGCTATCATCATTTCACCCACATAGCATGTGTTAAAAAGTTGATAGGTATTCGAAAAAAACTAGATGCACTTCGTGTACAAAACGGACAATCTCTCTCGAAGTATATTAGGGTTTCGAACGAGAACTCATCTCTTACAAAGGGATTTCATTTTTTTGAACTTATTTGAACTCCATAGTTTTTGTGTGTTCAAAATGCACCATTCAAAGGCACATCACAGAATTTCAACAATTTCTGACTTCATTTGGTATATTTCGTGCATTTACTTTTTTTTTGAGCTAGTTGACCCTGAAATTGAAAAGCACTACAAATGAACTCTGAAAATGTTGAAAGTTGTTATGCTATCATCATTTCACCCACATAGCATGTGTTAAAAAGTTTAGAGGGCTACGACAAAAACTAGATGCAATTCGTGTACAAAACGGACAATCTCTCTCGAAGTATGAGGGTTTCGAACGAGAACTCATCTCTTACAAAGGGATTTCATTTTTTTGAACTTATTTGAACTGCATACTTTTTGTGTGTTCAAAATGCACCATTCAAAGGCACATCACAAAATTTCAACAATTTCTAACTTCATTTGGTATATTTCATGCATTTACTTATTTTTTTGAGCTAGTTGACCCTAAAATTGAAAAGCACTACAAATGAACTCTCAAAATGTTGAAAGTTGGCATGCTATCATCATTTCACCCACATAGCATGTGTTAAAAAGTTGAGAGGGCTACGACAAAAACTAGATGCACTTCGTGTACAAAACGGACAATCTCTCTCGCAGTATCAGGGTTTCGAACGAGAACTCATCTCTTACAAAGGGATTTCATTTTTTGAACTTATTTGAACTCCATACTTTTTGTGTGTTCAAAATGCACCATTCAAGGCACATCACAAAATTTCAACAATTTCTGACTTCATTTGGTATATTTCGTGCATTTACTTTTTTTTTTGAGCTAGTTGACCCTGAAATTGAAAAGCACTACAAATGAACTCTGAAAATGTTGAAAGTTGGCATGCTACCATCATTTCACCCACATAGCATGTGTTAAAAAGTTGAGAGGGCTACGACAAAAACTGGATGCACTTCCTGTACAAGACGGACAATCTCTCTCGAAGTATTACGGTTTCGAACGAGAACTCATCTCTTACAAAGGGATTTCATTTTTTTGAACTTATTTGAACTCCATACTTTTTGTGTGTTCAAAATGCACCATTCAAAGGCACATCACAAAATTTCAACAATTTCTGACTTCATTTGGTATATTTCGTGTATTTACTTTTTTTTGAGCTAGTTGACCTTGAAATTGAAAAGCACTACAAATGAACTCTGAAAATGTTGAAAGTTGGCATGCTATCATCATTTCACCCACATAGCATGTATTAAAAAGTTGAGAGGGCTACGACAAAAACTGGATGCACTTCATGTACAAAACGGACAACCTCTCTCGAAGTATCAGGTTTCGAACGAGAACTCATCTCTTACAAAGGGATTTCATTTTTTTTAACTTATTTGAACTCCATACTTTTTGTGTGTTCAAAATGCACCATTCAAAGCCACATCACAAAATTTCAACAATTTCTGGCTTCATTTGTTATATTTCGTGCATTTACTTATTTTTTTGAGCTAGTTGACCCTGAAATTGAAAAGCACTACAAATGAACTCTGAAAATGTTGAAAGTTGGCATGCTATCATCATTTCACCCACATAGCATGTGTTAAAAAGTTGATAGGTATTCGAAAAAAACTAGATGCACTTCGTGTACAAAACGGACAATCTCTCTCGAAGTATATTAGGGTTTCGAACGAGAACTCATCTCTTACAAAGGGATTTCATTTTTTTGAACTTATTTGAACTCCATAGTTTTTGTGTGTTCAAAATGCACCATTCAAAGGCACATCACAGAATTTCAACAATTTCTGACTTCATTTGGTATATTTCGTGCATTTACTTTTTTTTTGAGCTAGTTGACCCTGAAATTGAAAAGCACTACAAATGAACTCTGAAAATGTTGAAAGTTGTTATGCTATCATCATTTCACCCACATAGCATGTGTTAAAAAGTTTAGAGGGCTACGACAAAAACTAGATGCAATTCGTGTACAAAACGGACAATCTCTCTCGAAGTATGAGGGTTTCGAACGAGAACTCATCTCTTACAAAGGGATTTCATTTTTTTGAACTTATTTGAACTGCATACTTTTTGTGTGTTCAAAATGCACCATTCAAAGGCACATCACAAAATTTCAACAATTTCTAACTTCATTTGGTATATTTCATGCATTTACTTATTTTTTTGAGCTAGTTGACCCTAAAATTGAAAAGCACTACAAATGAACTCTCAAAATGTTGAAAGTTGGCATGCTATCATCATTTCACCCACATAGCATGTGTTAAAAAGTTGAGAGGGCTACGACAAAAACTAGATGCACTTCGTGTACAAAACGGACAATCTCTCTCGCAGTATCAGGGTTTCGAACGAGAACTCATCTCTTACAAAGGGATTTCATTTTTTGAACTTATTTGAACTCCATACTTTTTGTGTGTTCAAAATGCACCATTCAAGGCACATCACAAAATTTCAACAATTTCTGACTTCATTTGGTATATTTCGTGCATTTACTTTTTTTTTGAGCTAGTTGACCCTGAAATTGAAAAGCACTACAAATGAACTCTGAAAATGTTGAAAGTTGGCATGCTACCATCATTTCACCCACATAGCATGTGTTAAAAAGTTGAGAGGGCTACGACAAAAACTGGATGCACTTCCTGTACAAAACGGACAATCTCTCTCGAAGTATTACGGTTTCGAACGAGAACTCATCTCTTACAAAGGGATTTCATTTTTTTGAACTTATTTGAACTCCATACTTTTTGTGTGTTCAAAATGCACCATTCAAAGGCACATCACAAAATTTCAACAATTTCTGACTTCATTTGGTATATTTCGTGTATTTACTTTTTTTTGAGCTAGTTGACCTTGAAATTGAAAAGCACTACAAATGAACTCTGAAAATGTTGAAAGTTGGCATGCTATCATCATTTCACCCACATAGCATGTATTAAAAAGTTGAGAGGGCTACGACAAAAACTGGATGCACTTCATGTACAAAACGGACAATCTCTCTCGAAGTATCAGGTTTCGAACGAGAACTCATCTCTTACAAAGGGATTTCATTTTTTTGAACTTATTTGAACTCCATACTTTTTGTGTGTTCAAAATGCACCATTCAAAGCCACATCACAAAATTTCAACAATTTCTGGCTTCATTTGTTATATTTCGTGCATTTACTTATTTTTTTGAGCTAGTTGACCCTGAAATTGAAAAGCACTACAAATGAACTCTGAAAATGTTGAAAGTTGGCATGCTATCATCATTTCACCCACATAGCATGTGTTAAAAAGTTGATAGGTATTCGAAAAAAACTGGATGCACTTCGTGTACAAAACGGACAATCTCTCTCGAAGTATATTAGGGTTTCGAACGAGAACTCATCTCTTACAAAGGGATTTCATTTTTTTGAACTTATTTGAACTCCATAGTTTTTGTGTGTTCAAAATGCACCATTCAAAGGCACATCACAGAATTTCAACAATTTCTGACTTCATTTGGTATATTTCGTGCATTTACTTTTTTTTTGAGCTAGTTGACCCTGAAATTGAAAAGCACTACAAATGAACTCTGAAAATGTTGAAAGTTGTTATGCTATCATCATTTCACCCACATAGCATGTGTTAAAAAGTTTAGAGGGCTACGACAAAAACTAGATGCAATTCGTGTACAAAACGGACAATCTCTCTCGAAGTATGAGGGTTTCGAACGAGAACTCATCTCTTACAAAGGGATTTCATTTTTTTGAACTTATTTGAACTGCATACTTTTTGTGTGTTCAAAATGCACCATTCAAAGGCACATCACAAAATTTCAACAATTTCTAACTTCATTTGGTATATTTCATGCATTTACTTATTTTTTTGAGCTAGTTGACCCTAAAATTGAAAAGCACTACAAATGAACTCTCAAAATGTTGAAAGTTGGCATGCTATCATCATTTCACCCACATAGCATGTGTTAAAAAGTTGAGAGGGCTACGACAAAAACTAGATGCACTTCGTGTACAAAACGGACAATCTCTCTCGCAGTATCAGGGTTTCGAACGAGAACTCATCTCTTACAAAGGGATTTCATTTTTTGAACTTATTTGAACTCCATACTTTTTGTGTGTTCAAAATGCACCATTCAAGGCACATCACAAAATTTCAACAATTTCTGACTTCATTTGGTATATTTCGTGCATTTACTTTTTTTTTTGAGCTAGTTGACCCTGAAATTGAAAAGCACTACAAATGAACTCTGAAAATGTTGAAAGTTGGCATGCTACCATCATTTCACCCACATAGCATGTGTTAAAAAGTTGAGAGGGCTACGACAAAAACTGGATGCACTTCCTGTACAAAACGGACAATCTCTCTCGAAGTATTACGGTTTCGAACGAGAACTCATCTCTTACAAAGGGATTTCATTTTTTTGAACTTATTTGAACTCCATACTTTTTGTGTGTTCAAAATGCACCATTCAAAGGCACATCACAAAATTTCAACAATTTCTGACTTCATTTGGTATATTTCGTGTATTTACTTTTTTTTGAGCTAGTTGACCTTGAAATTGAAAAGCACTACAAATGAACTCTGAAAATGTTGAAAGTTGGCATGCTATCATCATTTCACCCACATAGCATGTATTAAAAAGTTGAGAGGGCTACGACAAAAACTGGATGCACTTCATGTACAAAACGGACAATCTCTCTCGAAGTATCAGGTTTCGAACGAGAACTCATCTCTTACAAAGGGATTTCATTTTTTTGAACTTATTTGAACTCCATACTTTTTGTGTGTTCAAAATGCACCATTCAAAGCCACATCACAAAATTTCAACAATTTCTGGCTTCATTTGTTATATTTCGTGCATTTACTTATTTTTTTGAGCTAGTTGACCCTGAAATTGAAAAGCACTACAAATGAACTCTGAAAATGTTGAAAGTTGGCATGCTATCATCATTTCACCCACATAGCATGTGTTAAAAAGTTGATAGGTATTCGAAAAAAACTGGATGCACTTCGTGTACAAAACGGACAATCTCTCTCGAAGTATATTAGGGTTTCGAACGAGAACTCATCTCTTACAAAGGGATTTCATTTTTTTGAACTTATTTGAACTCCATAGTTTTTGTGTGTTCAAAATGCACCATTCAAAGGCACATCACAGAATTTCAACAATTTCTGACTTCATTTGGTATATTTCGTGCATTTACTTTTTTTTTGAGCTAGTTGACCCTGAAATTGAAAAGCACTACAAATGAACTCTGAAAATGTTGAAAGTTGTTATGCTATCATCATTTCACCCACATAGCATGTGTTAAAAAGTTTAGAGGGCTACGACAAAAACTAGATGCAATTCGTGTACAAAACGGACAATCTCTCTCGAAGTATGAGGGTTTCGAACGAGAACTCATCTCTTACAAAGGGATTTCATTTTTTTGAACTTATTTGAACTGCATACTTTTTGTGTGTTCAAAATGCACCATTCAAAGGCACATCACAAAATTTCAACAATTTCTAACTTCATTTGGTATATTTCGTGCATTTACTTATTTTTTTGAGCTAGTTGACCCTAAAATTGAAAAGCACTACAAATGAACTCTCAAAATGTTGAAAGTTGGCATGCTATCATCATTTCACCCACATAGCATGTGTTAAAAAGTTGAGAGGGCTACGACAAAAACTAGATGCACTTCGTGTACAAAACGGACAATCTCTCTCGAAGTATCAGGGTTTCGAATGAGAACTCATCTCTTACATGGATACTAGGAAAATGAAAAGTGTTTGAAATTTAGTACATTCCATACATGCATTACATAAAAGGTTTAATACATTATTACATTATTGCACCAATATTCCTATCTATTATTTATTTTTCTTCTAGGTCGTAGCCATGGAGAATCTTCATCATTCAGTAGGATGCTCGGGTCAGTTTTCACTTTGAAGGGCGGAATTTCATGAAACTTATTATAATCTTCTGACATGTCTGTCTTGTCATCTACTCCCACGATGTTTCTTTTCCCTGAAAGAACTATGTGGCGTTTTGGCTCATCGGACGATATCTTCTTTTGTTGATTTCTTTTTCTCGTTTTTGTAGACATGTCCTTCACATAGAAAACCTGAGCGACATCATTGGCTAGGACAAATGGTTCGTCCATGTACGCAAGATTGTTGAGATCCACTGTTGTCATGCGGTACTTTTGGTCTACAACTACCCCGCCTCCTGTCAGCTTCACCCATTTGCACCAAAACAAAGGGATCTTAAAAGTAGGTCCATAGTCAAATTCCCATATCTCCTCTATTTACCCGTAATATGTTTCCAAACAGTGCCCATTCTTGTCTGTTGCATCAGAGCGGACACCACTATTTTGGTTGGTGCTCTTTTTATCTTGGGCAACCGTGTAAAATGTATTCCCATTTATCTCATACCCTTGGAAAGTACATATAGCCGAAGATGGTGGCCTGGCCAAACAGTAGAGCTCATCTCCAACGGTGTCGTCATTCATGAGATGTGTCTGCAACCAACTGCCGAAAGTCTTCTCGTGTTCCCCTTTAATCCAAGAGTCAGCCTTCCCCGGGTTTTCGGAGCGTAGAATATTCTTGTGTCTCACGATATACGGAGCCACCACGGTGGAATTGTGTAGAACTGTGTAGTGTGCTTGAGAGAAAGAATGCCCGTCCATACATACTTTTGCTTTCCTTCCTAGTGTGCCTTTTCCTGTCAGCCTACCCTCATACCAAGATTCAGGAACACCAATCGGCTTAAGGTCAGGAAGAAAGTCCACACAAAACTGAATGACCTCCTCTCTTCCATAGCCCTTGGAGATGCTTCCTTCTGGCCTAGCACGGTTACGAACATATTTCTTTAAGACTCCCATGAACCTCTCGAAGGGGAACATATTGTGTAGAAACACAGGACCGAGAATTCTAATCTCTTCGACTAGGTGAACTAGGAGGTGTGTCATTATATTGAAGAAGGATGGCGGGAACAACAACTCAAAGCTGACCTGACATTGCACCACATCAATCTGTAACCCTGATAGACTTTCTCGATCGATTACCTTCTGAGAAATTGCATTGAGGAATGCACATACCTTCACAATTTCCAGGCGAACATTTTCCAGTAGAATTCCCCTCAATGCAACCGGAAGCAATTGTGTCATAAGCACGTGGCAGTCATGAGACTTTAGGTTTTGGAATTTTTTCTCTTTCATATTTACGATTCCCTTTATATTCGACGAGAAGCCAGTCGGGACCTTGATACTGAAAAGGACTTCAAAGAAGATTTCCTTCTCTTCCTTAGTAAAAGCGTAGCTGGCACGCCCTTGAAACTGCCCTGGATGCATGCCATCTCTTCCTTTATGACGTTCCTGGTCCTCCCGTGCTTCCGGTGTATCTTTTGACTTCCCATACAAGCCCAGGAAGCCTAGAATATTCACGCAGGGATTCTTCGTTAGGTGTATCACGTCGATTGCCGAGCGGACCTCATGGACTTCCTAGTAGGGTAGCTCCCAAAATATAGATTTCTTCTTCCACATGGGTACGCGCTTATGAGGGCCGTTAGGAACAGGTTGGCTACCAGGACCCTTTCCAAAGATTACTTTTAAATCTTTGACCATATCAAATACTTTAGCACCAGTACGGATGACAGGCTTCCCCCGGGGTTCTGCCTTGCCATTGAAATGCTTGCCTTTTTTCTTTAAGGGATGCTTGGGCGGAAGAAAACGATGATTGTACGGGTACACATTCTTCCTACATTTGTCCAGATATATACTTTCTGTCTGATCCAAACAGTGCGTGCATGCATTGTATCCCTTGTTTGACTGTCCTGAAATGTTACTAAGAGCAGACCAATCATTGATGGTTACGAAAAGCACCACATGGACATTCAACACATGGACAAAACATATAGCCACCACCATGCTTGTTCGCATCGGCTGCATCTCGAAAAGAATGCAAGCCTTCTCTGTAAGCGGCTGTGCGTCGATCACCGTACATCCATGGATGGCTCATGGTCTAAACGAGGCAGGCCGCATGGTCTAAACGACAGTATATCAAATACAATCACGATCCTAAAAATTAGTACCGCATGGTCTAAACGAGGCAGGCCGGGACTAAAGGGTCCCGGCCAAAGGCCCGTTTTCCACTAGTGAGGGTACCAAGTACCAAACGGTAATAAGCTTCTCAAACTTCACCTCCACGTATCACCATGGAGAACTCAAACCGATGCAACCAATGCAATGGCAAGAACACACGAAGTGGTCAAGTCCCTCACACTCAAATCCCTCCACCACAACCAAAGTTGTGGAGGAATGTGAGAGGAAGAACAAGGAGCTCTCAAAGAACTCCAAGATCAAGATCCAAGGGGTTCCCCTCACATAGAGGAGAAAGTGATTGGTGGAGATGTGGATCTAGATCTCCTCTCTCTTTTCCCTCAAGAACTAGCAATAATCATTCGAGGGATTGAGAGTTAGCAAGCTCTAAGAAGGTCAACAATGGGGGGCAAACACGAGATGGAAGGATAGGGAACCATTGGGAAGAAGACCCCCTTAAATAGGTCCCCATGAATTGGACCGTTACAGCCGTTTTTACACGGAGGTGGTACAACCGGTTGCCAGGGCGGTACAACCGGTCTGGCTAATTTAGCGGAACAACCGACCAGCCACCGCCCAACAACCGGTCCAAAATAGAGACTTGGGCGCTAGGCGTGGCTAGGTCCCAAGCGGTACAACCGCTTGGAACATTGGTAGTACCGTCTATATTTAATATAGCGGTACAACCGGGCCACCACCGCCCAACTACCGCGGCTAAACAGAGTCGTGACCGGTTGTGGACCGGTGCTGGCCCGGTACAACAGCCCAAGTGTTGCGTGGTACAACCGCCCATGGCAGCGGTACAATCGTCAGACAGGAAGAGAATAGGAAATACCAAAACTACCATAACTTCTCGAAATGAGCTTCGAATTGAGAAAACTCAAGCTTGTTGGATTCACGACGACTGGAAATCTTAAGAACATGCAGTTATGAAAATTCCAATGATATAGAGATGTGAGACCTCTATGAATGAAGAACCGGCAAAAACTTCCAACATCGAAAACATCTTAGAAAATGCATATGGACTCTGTTTTCGATGAACTTGAGCTTGTCATGAATATGACCATAAGCTCTACAACTCACAAAGAGAAACGCCAAACAAGAACCAAGAAACATGATGCAAGGATGCAAATGGTTTGAGCTCTCAACGAACGATATGATCAAGCTACTCATGAGAGCCCCCCTTGACAGTACGGCAATCTATCTTAAAATAGAAAAACCTATCAAGGGCAAACCTATACCTTGCACCTAGTCCACTTGAGCTAGATGATGATGATCTTGACTTCCTCAAGATGGACCACCTTTCTTGATTGTGTTGGCTTGATGAAGACTAGTAAATGCTCCCCATACTCCACTACAGGTGAGCCACTCTTCAGAACATCTTCACAAGTCCATTGCCACCACAATGGATGGCAAGATCCAAGCATGATATCTTCGTGATGCTCCACTTGAACTTGCACATCGCAATCTTGATGACGATCACCACTTGACATCATCCTCCATGGGTTGTATGAGATCTTCCTCTTCACGCAAGCCCATGGAAACACACCTTGAATACCACCTTGGTAATCATATAGACTCCTTGAAAGCGACACATGGATTTCAAGAAGTGCCTATGGACAAATCCGCCTATGGACAAATCCTTCGAATATAACTTGAGGCAACCATTAGTCCATAGGGATTGTCATCAATTACCAAAACCACATATGGAGAAATATGCCCTAACACTGCTCACCATCAAGTGCCCAACCACCACCCAGCCGCTCCCTCTTGTCGACAAGGTTGCAGGGAGATTGCCCACCTGGAAAGTCTGGCTCATGAACAGAGTGCGTCGCCTCGCGTTGGTGAAATCGATGCTTGAAGCGATCCCACTACACCAATTGCTTGTGTTGGCGCCCCCAAAGAAGATCCTCAAGATGCTTGAGAGGATCCAACGAGGGTTGCTTTGGGCCAGCCCCGCTGAGGCTAATGGTGTCCACTGCCACGTTAACTTGCGCCGGGTTCCGCCCAAGATGCCTTGGTAGGCTTGGTGTGCATGACTTGGAGTGTACCGACATGGCACTGAGGACCCGTTGGGTCTAGTTCAACAAAGCCAACGACCGTCGTGCTTGGGCTACACTAGACCTCTAGTTCTCTATCGAGGAGAGGGCCTTCTTCTTCACGAGCACCCACACGATCATTGGGAACGATGAAAGCACCAAATTCTGGAAGGACCAGTGGATCAATGGGCGCTCCGTCTACGTGATCGCGCCCTTGCTTCATTCTTGCATCCCCAAGCGACGCAGGAAGAACAAGACGGTCGCCGAGGGCTTGCAGGCACACCTTTGGGCACGTGACATTCACGACATCCTGGGAGTCCATGAAATCGGACAGTATGTGCTGCTCTGGCGTCTCCTCAAGAGCGTAGCACTCTCCAATGAGTGAGACAAGCTGGTTTGGTGGTGGGACAAGACCGACACTTACAACGATAGATCTGCCTACCACACATCCTTCCACAGGTCGATTGCCTCCTATGACTGAAGCTCACCTCGAAGAGGAGGGCACCGCCAAAAGTAAAATTCTCCCACTAGCTTGCTAGCTTGAATCGCTGCTAGACAACGGATCGCCTCGCTCGACATGGATTGTAGGACCACACGACATGCCCCTTGTGCGACCAGGACCCGAAGACGATGCACCACCTTTTTCTATCTTGCCCCTTCTCATGGCAGGTATGGCATGAGATCCTTGCATGCATACGCATGACCTGCAGACCACCCGACCGTCCGACAACAAAAGCTCCATGCTTGACTGGTTGCACCACGCTAGGCAGGACGCCCCTCAATGCGCAAGGGAATTATCGTAACGCTCCTAACACCCTGAATGATTTGGAAGCACACCTTTGATGATTGGAAGCACGGTAACAACTACCTCTTCAACCACGCACAGCCATCCGTCCACACCCTTTTGGGCAGGATCAAAGACGAGCCAAGGCTTTGGGCCATTTCTGATGCTGAAGGGCTTAGGGTTCTGCTCCCAGCCACATGGGATGTGCACTAGTGACCGTTGGATGAGTGTAAACCACCTTCTAGGAGGACTGTAATTTCAAAACCCTCTCTTTTCAATGAAATGAAATGCAAAGGACTGGAAAAAATGAAAGAAATGTTGCATCGGGTTGGATGGCCTCCGCCCCAGATATGTGGTGGTGTCTGTTTTTGATGGACCGCATTGAAGTCACCCAAAAATCCTCACATCCATTGAATCAGGGAAGGGAGGAGAGTGGGCCTAGCTGCCTTACCAGGAGATGGTGTGACGAGACTAACGTGCACTACAACCATATGGCAATGTCTTCATGCCAACGTTTGTGCACCATCGGACTACCAATAGTAAGCGTGACAAATTGGACGCATTTCACGCTATATTATTGCATTTGGAGCGAAGTAAATGAAACTAGACGTTCTACAAGATTTGCAAGCTTTGAGCTGAATACACCTAGCTTAGTTAATGGTAGAACCAAATAAAACCCATCGGTAGACTGGTCATGGTCTATCTCTTGGCAGAGAAGCTCCAGTAGTAATAAGGTCGAGACCACCACTTAGGCGCCCATGTTCACATTTTGGGGTGATATTTAGCTTCAGTTTACATGGACGATGCCTGCGATCCAAGACAAAATATGATTGGTAGCGTTCAAGACAACAACACGTTACAGATTAAAAGAGCACAAGGAATAACATCGCCTGCTATTAACTCTGCATGTCTTGTTGTGAAATTTCCAACACATACTATGGTGCTTCTAGAGGGCTCCCTAAATATCAAAATTACTTGCGACTAGTATTATCAGCAATGTTTTCTAGGGCATGTTTACAATTTAGAGTGTTTGTTTATAAGAAACAATGTCAGTAGTTATAAACTTCAATACTTTCTATGAAAAAGAATTTACATCCGTTCAGTTAGAAGGTGTCCAACCAAATAATCAAACAAGCATTTATGATCTAAGAATTACTATGTTTTGAACTTAGTCAAATGGGTATAATTTGAGTGGTGTCATAGCTTTGAGTTAGGATCAATATTTGTAGCAATTAAAATTTGTGTATCTCAGAACATATTGCTTAAGGCAGTAATGTGATATGCTTCTGAACAAGGTGAAAGCTCAGCATCTGCAGAATACCATGAACGAACTTTGTTGCCGGACCACATATTCAAGTTATCCTGTAAAGAATCAACTCATTTATTTAAGTTACGATTTCACCATAGCATAGAAGATTGCAGTGCCAATTGTTATATTTACTAATAGTGATTGGGTGAGTCCGGTGCATTGCGTCCCTAAGAAGGGAGGTATTACCGTTGTCCCTAATGATAAAGATGAATTGATCCCACAGAGGATTATTACTGGCTATAGGATGGTGGTCGATTTTAGGAAATTGAATAAAGAAACTAGGAAAGATCATTACCCTTTGCGTTTTATCGAACAAATGCTAGAAAGACTGTCTAAACACACACACTTCTGCTTTCTAGATGGTTATTCTAGTTTCTTCCAAATACCTGTTGCACAATCTAATCAGGAGAAAACCACTTTCACCTGCCCTTTCGGTACCTTTGCTTACAGACGTATGCCTTTTGGCTTATGTAATGCACCTGCTACCTTTCAAAGATGTATGATCGCTATATTATCTGACTTTTGTGAAAAGATTGTTGAGGTTTTCATGGATGACTTCTCCGTTTACGGGTCTTCTTTGGATGATTGCCTCAAACAACCTTGATCGAGTTTTGCAGAGATGTAAAGATACCAACATTGTCTTGAATTGGGAGAAGTGCCACTTTATGGTTAATGAAGGCATCGTCTTAGGAAATAAAATTTCTGAAAGAGATATTGAAGTCGATAAGGCTAAGGTTGATGCGATCGAGAAAATGCCATGCCCTACAGATATCAAAGGTATAAGAAGTTTCCTTGGTCATGCTGGTTTCTATAGAAGGTTCATTAAGGACTTTTCTAAGATTTCTAGGCTTCTTACCAATCTCTTGCAAAAGGATATTCCTTTTGTTTTTCACGATGATTGTGAGGAAGCCTTCGAAATACTTAAAAAGGCCTTGATAACTACGCCTATTGTTCAACCACCTGATTGGAACTTCCCTTTTGAAATCATGTGTGATGCTAGTGATTATGTTGTTGGTGATGTCCTAGGACAAAGAGTTGATAAGAATTTGAATGTTATTCACTATGCTTGTAAAACTGTAGACAGTGCCCAAAGAAACTATGCTACTACTGAAAAGGAATTTTTAGCAGTCGTCTTTGCATGTGAAAAGTTTAGATCTTACATAGTTGACTCCAAATTCACTATTCACACTGATCATGCTGCTATTAAGTACCTCATGGAAAAGAAAGATGCTAAACCTAGACTTATCAGATGGGTTCTCTTGCTACAAGAATTTGATTTGCATGTTGTTGATAGGAAGGGTGCTGAGAACCCCGTAGCAGATAACTTGTCTAGGTTGGAGAATGTTCTTGATGACCCACAACCTATTTATGATAGCTTTCCTGATGAGCAATTGAATGTCATCAATGCTTCACGTGGTACACCGTGGTATGCTGATTATGCAAATTATATTGTTGCCAAATATATACCACCTAGTTTCACATACCAGCAAAAGAAGAAATTCTTCTTTGATTTGAGACATTACGTTGTCTACCTGAGCATGAATAGGGACAGATCCTACAGAAGTGTCAATCTGAGGCTTACAGAGGACACCATGTGGGAGATAGAACTGCACACACGGTATTGCAATCAGGTTTCTATTGGCCCACTCTCTTCAAGGATGCCCGTAAGTTTGTCTTGTCTTGTGACGAATGTCAAAGAATAGGTAATATCAGTAAACGTCAGGAAATGCCTATGAATTATTCACTTGTCATTGAACCATTTGATGTTTGGGGTTTTGATTATATGGGACCTTTTCCAAAATCCAACGGGTATACTCATGGCCTAGTTCCTGTTGATTACGTTACTAAGTGGGTAGAAGCTATCCCAACTAGTAGTGTTGATAACAACACCTCTATCAGGATGCTTAAAGAAGTTATTTTCCCTAGATTTGGAGTCCCTGGATATCTAATGACTGATGGTGGTTCACATTTTATTCATGGTGCTTTCCGTAAAAATATTGCTAAGTATGATGTCAGCCATAGAATTGCATCTCCCTATCACCCTCAGTCCAGTGGTCAAGTAGAGCTAAGTAATAGAGAGATTAAACTAATTTTGCAAAAGACTGTTAATAGGTCTAGAAAGAATTGGTCTAAGAAGCTCGATGATGCACTGTGGGCTTATAGAACTGCTTATAAGAATCCCATGGCATGTCTTCGTACAAAATGGTTTACGGTAAAGCATGTCATTTACCTCTTGAGCTAGAGCATAAGGATTATTGGGCAATTAAAGATCTAAACTTTGATTTCAAACTTGCTAATGAAAAGAGGTTATTTCATATTAGCTCACTTGATGAATGGAGAGCTCAGGCATATGAAAATGCCAAGTTGTTTAAAGAAAAGATTAAGAGGTGGCATGATAAAAGGAGACAAAAACGTGGGTTCAATGTAGGTGATTATGTCTTGCTATATACTTCTCGTTTAAGATTTTTTGCAGCCAAGCTTCTCTCTAAATGGGAATGTCCTTACATTGTTGAGGAAGTATATCGTTCCGGTGCCATCAAGATCAACAACACGGAAGGTAATTTTGTGAGAGTGGTAAGTGGGCAAAGAATCAAGCATTATATCTCAGGTACTCCCATAAATGTTGAAAGCAATATTATCAATACCATAACTCCAGAGCAGTACATAAGGGATATTTATCAACCAATTTCAGACTCCAAAAACGAAGAGGTATGTGATTCGGTAAGTAAACCGACTCCAAAAACGAAGAGGTATGTGATTCGATAAGTAAACCGACTCCAAAACTTTTCTAGTAGGAATTTTTTCCGTTTTGGAATTTTTAGAAAAATAGAAAAAATTAAATTAGTCCGGAAAGCGCACGAGGAGGCGACAAGCCTGCCAGGCGCGGGACACCCCCCTCGCCGCGCCTGGGGGGCTTGTGACCACCTCGTGTGCCTCCCGGACTCCGATTTCTTGCGGAGTACTCCTTCTAGTCAGAAAAAAATCATTATATATTCTCCCGAAAGGTCTAACCCTTGTATCACGCAAATTTCCTTTGTTTTCGTTTCGAGCCTGTTTTCTGCCGCAGATTTAGGGCAAGATGTCTTCTCACGATTTAGAGGGGGAGAGCTATGTGGCCGATTACCTTGCTAACCTCAAGGTTTATGGGGACTTGGATCATTATGGTTGGACCACTAACGAGGAAGAAGATTACGATCCCAAGGGGAAGGAAGGAACAAGTTCCGATGAAGATGAGGCTCCTCTACCCCAACCTGGAGACACGCATGTGGAGTTCAAGAAGTCGAGCCTCCCTGACTCAAGGAAGAAGCCTAAGATTTTGTTTATCCCTTCTCGTATTTTGCAGGAGAGTAAGCAAGAATTATGCCAAAGGGTGTTCAGGCTTGCAGAGGAAATTAACAATCTGAAGGAGCAGAATTTTGTGCTGAAGAGGAAATTAAACAAGTTCAAGACCTCTGCAACAACTCCACCACCATCACCTTCGAAGGAAGACAACTAAGCAAGGGTATGGGAAATCCCCTTGGCTTGTGCCAAGCTTTGGGGAGTTGGCCTAGTATCGTATCACCATCACATCTTTTGCTTTTACCTTTTTGGTCTTATCTTTCTCTAGAAGAATAAAGTTCTTAGTGATCTAGGCTTGAGTTTTGCTTTGTGTCACCCCCGATGTATTCGAGTTCGTGAGTCATATAATAAAGAGTGTTTTAGTTAAGGGCCTTGCTTCATGCCATGATCTGAAGAAAAGAATGATAAAAGAACAAAAGCATGAAAGATCATGTAATGATCTTATGGGAAGTGATTGCTTCACATATAAAAATAATGTTGATTGAAACTTGTTGTAGGTGGACAAACATAGACCTTGGTCATTGTTGCAATTAAATAGGAAGTAATAAAGAATGAGAGGTTCACATATAAATATAGTATTTTTTGCACCGTCTATAATTGTGAACACTCATTAAACTATTACATGCTTAGATGATTATATGACTAGATATCCCTTAGCATGTGACGATTGCTTCCACCTCATATTAGCCAAAAGTTCTGCACTAAGTAGAGATACTACTTGTGCATCCATAAACCTTCAACCCAGTTTTGCCATGAGAGTCCACCATACCTACCTATGGATTGAATAAGATCCCTCAAGTAAGTTGTCATCGGTGCAAGCAATAAAAATTGCCCCCTAAATATGTATGATCTATTAGTGTGTGGAAAATAAGCTTTGTATGAACCTGTGATGAGGAAGACATAAAAGCGACAGACTGCATAATAAAGTTCTTTATCACATGAGGCAATATAAAGTGACGTTCCTTCACTCTAAGAGGTCACACATCCAAACCTCAAAAGCGCATGACAACCTCTGCTTCCCTCTGTGAAGGGCCTATCTTGTACCTTTACTTTTTGCCATTAAAAGTGTCATGGTGATCGACACCAATTCCTTATTTCGCCTTTTATCTTGGCTAACGCCATATGCTAGGGAAAGATCTATATTCATATGTCAACCTGGAAGTAAGTACTCATGAATTATTATTGTTGACATTACCCTTGAGGTAAATAGTTGGGAGGCGAAACTATAAGCCCCTATCTTTCTCTGTGTCCGACTGGAACTTTGATCTCATGAGTACCACGTGAGTTGTAGCAATTGTAGAAGACGAAAGGATGATTGAGTATGTGGATTTGCTTTACAAGCTCTTATTTGGCTCTTTCCGATGTTATGATAAATTGCAATTGCTTCCATGACTAATGGCTATTGGTTGTTAATTCTCAATAAGGTTCTTTATCCATACTTTACTTTGTGAAGGACTTATCACTTTAGCATAAGAGATTATATGATGTTATTGTTGTTCTAATGATGATCATGATGCCTCCACCTCCGTATTTTGTTTTGTCGACACCTCTCTCTCTCTAAACATGTGGGCATATTTATTGATCTCGGTTTCTGCTTGAGGACAAGCGAAGTCTAAGCTTGGGGGAGTTGATACGTCCATTTTGCATCATGCTTTTATGTTGATATTTATCGCTTTATGGGCTGTTATTACACTTCACGGTATAATAGTTATGCCTTTTCTCTCTTATGTTGCAAGGTTTACATGACGAGGGAGAATGCCGGCAACTGGAATTCTGGCCTGAACATGGAGCAAGTTTGAGATACCTATTCTGCGCAACTCCAAAAGCCATGAAAATGAACGAGGAATTATTTTGGAATTTATAAAAAATACTGGGTGGAAGAAGTACCAAAGGGGAGCCACCGGGAACCAACAAGCCTGCTAGGCGCGGCCTACCCCCTAGCCGCGCCTAGGGGGCTTGTGGGCTCCCTGTTGGCCCTCTGGCTCCCCTCTTTTGCTATAAGGAGGGTTTCGTTCCAGAAAAAAAATCAAGAGGAGGCTTTTGGGAAGAATCGCCGCCGCGACGAGGCGGAACTTGAGCAGAACCAATATAGAGCTCTAGCGGGGTCGTTCTGCCGGGGAAACTTCCCTCCCGGAGGGGGAAATCGTCGCCATCGTCATCACCAACACTCCTCTCATCGGAGGGGACTCATCACCATAAACATCTTCATCAGCAGCATCTCATCTCCAAACCCTAGTTCATCTCTTGTAACCAATCTCCATCTCGCGACTCTGATTGGTACCTGTAAGGTTGCTAGTAGTGTTAATTACTCTTTGTAGTTGATGCTAGTTGGATTACTCGGTGGAAAATTATATGTTCAAATCCTTGATGCTATTGAATACCTCTCTGGTCATGAACATAATTATGCTTTGTCAGTAGTTACTTTTGTTCCTGAGGACATGGGATAAGTCTTGCTATAAGTAGTCATGTGAATTTGGTATTTGTTCGATATTTTGATGCGTTGTATGTTGTTTGTCCTCTAGTGGTGTTATGTGAATGTCGACTACATAACACTTCACCATTATTTGGGCCTAGAGGAAGGCATTGGGGAGTAATAAGTAGATGATGGGTTGCTAGAGTGACAGAAGCTTAAACCCTAGTTTATGTGATGCTTCGTAAGGGGCTGATTTGGATCCACTAGTTTAATGCTATGGTTAGACTTTGTCTTAACTCTTCTTTCGTAGTTGCGGATGCTTGCGAGAGGGGTTAATCATAAGTGGGATGTTTGTCCAAGTAAGGGAAGCACCCAAGCACCGGTCCACCCACATATCAAACTATCAAAGTAGCAAACGCGAATCATATGAACATGATGAAAACTAGCTTGACAGAAATTCCCATGTGTCCTCAGGAGCGCTTTACCTCCTATAAGACTTTGTCCAGGCTTGTCCCTTGCTACAAAAGGGATTGGGCCATTTTGCTGCACCTTTGTTACTATTGTTACTTGCTACTTGCTACGAATCATCTTATCACACAACTATCTGTTACCGATAATTTCAGTGCTTGTAGAGAATACCTTGCTGAAAACCACTTGTCAGATCCTTCTGCTCCTCGTTGGGTTCGACACTCTTACTTATCGAAAGGACAATGATAGATCCCTACACTTGTGGGTCATCAAGTACCTCCCGTGTTTTGAGCATTCACGGGTGTTGAGGATGATGATGAAGCTCTAGTCCTCTTGCTGGGGTCGAATCCCCTCGAAGAGTCCTCCATGTCATGGCCTTTATCGCCATCATCGTCTTCTCCTTGCTCCCAAACTCAAGGGACAAAATCAGCCTCCACACGGAAATTTGGTTTTTCCAGGGTATAGCGAAACTCATATACCTTATTTTGGACCACCACATCCAACGAGAGAGAGTCTATCATACTCCTCTTGAAAGCATCGAGGTTTAGAACTGTCACCTGGATGCGGATAATGCCCCTACGACGCAAACATAGGAGATCAACATCAAATGTGGAGCCTATGACCGACCCGAGTGCCCACAGACCCAGAAGAGCGTGCAGTACCCCGTGCACATGAACCCAAATAGGAGTCAGCTCGAAACGGTGAGGTATCTCTTCTCATTTCCAATACTTGAATTCTAGGGTAACATTGTGTGATTTAATGAACACAGTGAATATAGTGACTCTCACGAGCACGTCCTCACTGCGAAAGGACATAAGGAAATCATTCTGCCCTTGTGGTATGGCCTCCCAGGACCACTTCAATTGGTATTGAGCTATCTTGGCCACCTCTGCCTTAACGATGTTGGACGTGATAGAGCCACCGGAGATTGTGACCAAAGCAGTTGGAGAACTAAGTGGAGACAGCTCCACCCTACAGACATTGTCTGGCATTTGGAAGAAAGCCATGTTCTCAGTTCCATATCCACAGAGCATTGCAACGGGTTTAGGCAGTTTGAGAGCAGGACACCGTCACAGAGTCATCGGGTGATTGGATTTGTTACAAATGAAACAAAACTGTTGAGTTGTGCAGTCTTCGGCAAGGTGTCCGGATGCCTGACATTTCGAGCACCACATCTTCTTGGGCGCGGCCCCAGTCCCATCAGTTCCTGATGATTGACCTTGATGAAGGAAAATACCTGCATGCATGGGTAGCTACGCATGCCCCACAGGCACAGTCGAGGCAGCCGTTGGCTGTTGCACCAGAACGTTGGTGAGGGAAACTGTTGTTGCAGGTGCAGCCGGCGCAGTACCCTGCTGGAACCTGTTTCGGCGGCCCTTGCCTCCCTTCAGTTTTCGCTGCCGAGCATGAGAGCCTGTCGCAGCTGTAGGAGGTTTGGCCACCGTCCCAGGGGAGAAAGAGTTGGCCGGCTGCACCCCAACCGGAGCGGCATGAAATTGTGGCTGCAACTGTGGTTGGAAAGCAGGTGGTTGTTGATGGTGTTGCACGTACCGATCAGATGGTTGGATGGCGTACGGCTGCTGGAAGTTACCCAGAAATTGTTGCTGATAAGGTGCATGATACATCTGGGGAGGTTGCATCGGCTGGTAGATCAGTTGCTGCTGTGCCGACTGCTGCGGCGCGGAAGAAGGCTGGACCGGCTGGTATACTCTCGGCGCGAACCCGGGAGCAACCCCCGACGGCACCGAAGTAGCTGTGCCGAAAGAGTTTGAAGAGCATGCATGGTTGTTGGGTCCCGGTGGTGCCGGCGGATCGCCGCGAGTCATCGCAGCAGAACGCACCACCGCCGCGCACGATCTATGGAAGCAAGGGTTCCTGACGTGCGCGTTCCGGCTCCACATATAGCCGAGCCATCGGCCCAGATCAACCATCCTGAGCGGTCGATCCGGATAGGCGCTACGTCGCGGAGATCCCTGTCTTGCCGCGATTTCCGGGAAGTCTCCATGGCCTGCGCCTGACGATGGGGTGCGCAGGGTCGAATCCTTCGGAAGGTTCGGTTGCGACGAGGTGTCCGCTGCCGTGAAGGAAGCATGTGGAAGCATATCTCCAATAGTCCTGACAGGTGAAGTGTGCAGTGGTGGCAGCGGACCGATTCATGGCCTGACAAGCGCCACAGATCGTAGCGGCGATCGAACCGTAGCTCGCATCTCCATCGCGCGAATAGCTACAGACTGAATGCATGGCTCCACTGGGGACGCCGCCTTCTCCTTCAGAATGGGATCTTCCTGCGCCGAGGACCTGCACGAAAAAGAACCCTCACCTGACCTTCGCGATGGAGGTTGTTCCCAGACCCTGGATTCCGGAGTCAAGAATCCAATGTCCTCCCAAAAATCTTGAGCGAGTTCTTCGTCCGACTTGCGTCGCCGAGCCGCCGAAGAGAGGGAATTGTCGGGTGCTGGGAGATCGTCCTCCAATGGCTCCTCGTCATCATGGAGGCACGAGAACCTGGAACCCATCGTACTAGTCGCCGGCGGCGACCCGTGTGGCACCAGAGTGAGCCGCCGTCTAGATGCGGTGATCCGTATTCGGCGGTGACCAGGAGATGCGAGCATAAGCTCAAATGCAAATTAACCTCTCTTTTATCTTTTAGCAAATTGCAACAAAATTAGTAGGGGCTGACTTGTGATGAAGTGACATGATGGTTTTTGAGTCGATGATATCCAAGAATTAACATAGGATGCTTAATATTATCATCACATAATATCCCTTGACTCCAATTATACTCTAGAGCTTTGAGTGAACACTTCAAGGAGCAAAGATGAATAAAGGTGCATGTGCACAACTTGAGACAAGAATGTGCAAATTTCCAGTACCAGTGGAATTAATTTAATGCAGATGCAGATACAAATGCAACTTCAAAACAACATGGCTTCAAGGACACACACACACACACACACACACACACACACAAAAAGGTAGGTAAAGAAATGTAAGACTTGGAAAAGGACACCGCCACTACATTTTATGTGTTCTTAGATCTTATATTATTATCAACGAAAAATCCTTGAGCAACTTCATTTCGTGATCTCCAACAACAAAAACAGACATGCCAGTGGACCAGTTATGCATATGGAAGGTCATCCATGTTTAAAAATGAGTAAGTTTAAAATACCTGAATCAGTCGCAAGTGAAATTGCTAATTTTTTAGTATGATCTGTCAAGATACGAGACATGTTCTGCCCGAGTACAGGAGGCCTGCTTCAGTGCTCCACCCTAACCCTAATTAACACCCCCCTAACCTATTTTCCGAGGGATATTCTTGTCCATCACGAGTTTATTTTTTTCCGGCCCGCCGTAGCTCAGATCCAAGCCATGTATAACCATACCGTATACGTACAGTACCCTCCTCCGAAAAAACATCACATGACCCCACGACCACGTAAGACCTGCCGAATCCAATCATTCCAATCATTCACGCAGCTCCATCATCCACGCAGCTCCATAATTCGCGTGTTCTCATCGGATAGCGGGCGCTGCACAATCGTGAATCAACAGCACTCGCAGGTACCGCATCCCATGTCCCCCCATTAGTCTCGATCGCGGCAACATCGAACGAACTATCACCGTTTTTGTCGTAGTGGTTAACATAGCAGGGCGGGAAACCTAGCTACCCGGCGACGCATGCGATCGTTGATGTTGTTCCGGTAGTGGTGTTCCTCGTGATCTGGGCTCTTTGTCTAGGGTTAACATCAATCACACAGCTCCATCATTCACGCGTTACCCGAATTGAGGTCCTTTGAATATCGGCGGAAGCGATCTCGGCTGACACCGCGCGGCACCGTCGCCAACCTCCAGCACTCCCAGGTACCACATCTCACTCACGACCCCCCCCCCCCCACACACACACATTTCTCTCGCTCGCGGCGGCAGCATGGGATGATCTGGCATCATTTTCGTGCTAGAGGGTAACCTAGCTATCAGAGGCGCACGCGATCGTGAATGTTGTTCCTGTAGAGCTGCTCCTCGTCTTACAAAGTGATCACGTCGGCTAAAGTGGGTTCCTCGTTATTTGCTGCGACGGCCAACCTAGGTATACGGCAGCGCAAGCTATCACTTATGTACTTTCGGTAGTGCTCCTCCTCGCGATCCAAAGTGATCAGGACGGGTGCCGTGGGCATCTTGCTAACTAGGGTTCACGTACCTTATGATGATACTTATTATTTGTTGTAGGAAAAATGGCGGACAGTGAGTTAACTGATATCATGGTAGATATGGAGTTTTGAGAACTGCTGAAAGACTGGATACATGATTGGTTAGATGATGAAAATTCAGATCATGGAGATTGGACCGAGAATGGGAACGTAGGGAATGATGATATTGAGGAAAACAACTCCGAGGTCTCGAATGAAGATTACCTTAGTCACGTGGGGAAGTGGAAATTTTTGTTGGGGCTTGAAAATAAAATATTTCGTGGAATATTATATGATAATTAATATTCTATTTCTATTCATTATTTTAGCTAATTTCAGGTTCTCATAACGCGTACGACTATTATGGTGAATCCAACGCGGAGACAGACCTTGAAGACAAATCAGTAGATGCACCTCATTCTCGAGAATCGAAGTCGTTGGTCAATATGCGCGAGGTATGTTGATGACGAGGTGATGTATATGATTCTCGCCCCTCGTTGGACCACAAGTGGAAGGTGGAGATGTAGTCAGCAGCAAATTTCCCTTACATGGAGACTGTAAGGTTTATCGAACCAGGAGGACTCCTAGGCTCAACAAGTAGGTGTCTTCCACCCTGGTGCTAGCAGAAGATGTGGACCTGCACACACAACAAATAACTTTGCTCCCAACAAGTACAGAGAGGTTGTCAATCTCTCCGACCTTGTAGTTTCCAAAGGATCAAAACACAAGCGGGGAGGTAATAGTGATTGCAACGGAAAAGTAAAGAAAGCGGTAAGTGATGGAGGTGTAAGCAATGATGGTGATATGGACCAGAGTCGCATGATGTTCACTAGTGATGTCTCTCTCCCAAAATACGATAAACAACTATTCTAGGGTAAACAAATCACAGTTGGGCAATTGACAGAATTATGATCGCACTACAATCCTAATTATGCTCCTTGATAGTTAGAGGTTCAATGGTAATGGGCAATACGCCGAGACAAGTACACCGTTTATTCATCAGCATCTACTTACTATTGATCCACCTTGAGATATCTATCCACAACATCTCTCCGGTATTAAGTTGCGAGCCCCACCCAAAGTGTAAACTCAAAGCAACGGACAACTGCATTGACGAACTATGCGTAAGGTAAACAATACTTGCAACCGTGGTCACAAGCACCGTTGTTTTCTCCCTGGTGGCAACAAGCACATCCCCTAGTCTCATGTTTCTGTCACTCAAGCTAGACATCGAGGGGCCCGAACCCACAATCATGCATAATGCTCCCTCTTGGAGTTATGATCTACCACTACAGGAATCAGCTTCTTTGCCGTCTGCCATCACAGACGGCAAAGATTCTCACGGCCGGCAAAATTTCTGCGTCAGCCTACGACGGCATAGGACCTTCTTTGCCGTCTGCCCAGGCAAAGCGGACGGCAAAGCTCTTTGCCATTAGCTTTCCTTAGGAGCAGTCGGCAAAGTGCTCGAGACGGCAGCCGACATGTGTTGCCTCCATTAGGGGTTAACGGAGGCTTTGCCGTCTGCCTCCCCGTCCATCTTTGCCGTCTGCCTCCCCGTCCATCTTTGCCATCTGCCTTCTCCTCCCCTCCCCTCCCCCTCCATTTTTGCCGTCTGCCTCCCCGTCCATCTTTGCCGTCTGCCTTCTCCTCCCCTCCCGCCATCTCTCCACTCTTTGCCATCTGCCTCCTCCTCCCCCCTCCTCTGTTCCCTCTTCTTTGCCGTCTGCCCACCCTGGAGGCTGACGGCAAAGAGACTACATAGACACCACAGGATGCACAGATGGGTGCCATGTGGCACCTTTGCCGTCTTCCTGCTGATGGCACAGGTCTTTGCCATCAGCTGGCAGACGGCAAAGAGCCCATATAGTTCCTGTTTTTTTTGTTTTATATTATTTCACATATATATATATATATATATATATATATATATATATATATATTTGACAGCACATTTATATAATTCACCACACATAGATGATATATAGTTCACCACACATATACTTGCCAACACATATATATAATTCACCACACATATATGATTCACCAATGTACATCCCCATATATCCAAGGAACCAACATACCAAGTATTGCACTGTTTATCCATATATACATATACATATAGTTCGACATTGTTCATCAACTCAAATGAAAACTAGATGATATACATATAAAGTTCATCCATCGACATTGTTCAACTCCACGAATGCCAGCTTCCATGCATGTAGTATATCCAATCTGCAAAAATGTGAATAAGAAAGTTAGAAGAAGAACAAAATATGATGTTTTTCAGCTAATTATGTCATTTTTAGCGGAAAACAAGCTAAGTATATGTGTGGTGAACTATATATCATTTGTTGGAGCTAAATTACCTAATTATGTCTTTTTTGAGCTAAATATTCCAATTATGTCATTTTAGAGGAAAACAAGCTAAGTATATAATATTAATGAGCTAACCAAGGTTCTTATGCCATTTTGAGGTTATTATGGCATTTTGGAGCTAAATGGGCTAATTATGTCATTGTTGGGTTAATTAAAGCAAGGATAATATGAAAGAGGAGAAGAAAGAGGAGGAGGAGGAGAAGAAGAAGAAATCAAGAAGAAGGAGGAGAAGGAGGAGGAGGAGAAGGACTAGAAGGTCCTTGGCCTTCTCCTCCTCGTCCTCCTCCTCCTCCTCCTTCTCCTTCTTCTCTTCTTCTTCTTCTCTTCTTCTTCTTCTTCTTCTTTCTTTTCATTTTGCCTATTTCTTCTCCTCTTCTCCTCTTTTTGGAGCTAAATTACCTAATTATGTCTTTTTTGAGCTAAATGGGCTAATTATCCCATTTTAGAGGAAAACAAGCTAAGTATATAATATTAATGAGCTAACCAAGGTTCTTATGCCATTTTGAGGTTATTATGGCATTTTGGAGCTAAATGGGCTAATTATGTCATTGTTGGGTTAATTAAAGCAAGGATAATATGAAAGAGGAGAAGAAAGAGGAGGAGGAGGAGAAGAAGAAGAAATCAAGAAGAAGGAGGAGGAGGAAGAGAAGGAGGAGGAGGAGAAGGATAGAAGGTCCTTGGCCTTCTCCTCCTCCTCTTTCTCCTTCTTCTCTTCTTCTTCTTCTTCTTCTTCTTCTTTCTTTTCATTTTGCCTATTTCTTCTCCTCTTCTCCTCTTGTTGGAGCTAAATTACCTAATTATGTCTTTTTTGAGCTAAATTGGCTAATTATCCCATTTTAGAGGAAAACAAGCTAAGTATAACAAAACAAAATCTACCACTAAACTACCTACTAAATCTACTAATTAACTAACTAAATCTAGCAACTAACTAAACTACCACTAAAACTACTAATTAACTAACCTACCAACTAAACTATATATGCCACAACAACTACAATAACAACAACAACTACAATAACAAGAACAACTACTACAACAACAATAAAAAATCATGTCGATAGTTATAATCTAATTCCAAAAAACTAAATACCAAACAATAAAAAATCAACTTCTTCTTCTTTTTTCTCTTCTTCTCCTTCTTATTTTTTTTCTTATTCTCTTCTTCTCTTCTTCTTTACTTCTTTTCCTTCTTATTTTTTTCTTCTCCTCTTCTTCTTCTTCTTCTTCTCCTTATTTTTTTTCTTATCCAATTATTTTTCTTCTTCCCCTTCTTTTTCTTCTCCTCCTCCTCCTCCTCCTACTCCTCTTCTTCTTCTCCTCTTCTCCTCCTCCTCCTCTTCTTCTTATTTTTCCTCCAAATAACTAAATAACAAGGGGGCGGGGGTGGATGGGCTTACCGGGAGTGGGGCTGCGGGGGCGGCGCCAAGGCCTGCGGGGCAGTGGCTGGGCCGGCGGCGCTAGCGGTGGGGCTGCGGGGGCGGCACCAGGGGCGCCGGGGGTGGGGCAGCGGGGGCGCACCAGGGGCACCACGGGGCGCCGGTGGTGGGGCTTCAGGTGCGGCACCAGGGGGCACCGGGGGGGTTGTGGGGCTTCGGGGGCAGCACCACGGGCACCGGGGCGGCGCCGGGGGTGGTTGGGCGACAGTGGTGGCGGCGTTGGGCGTCGGGGGAGGAGAGAGAGAGGGAGGGGCCGTTTGAGAGAGAGAGAGGGTCGCGGTGGGGGCAGGACAACCGTTACTAGATTCAAGACCTTTGTCGTCTGCTGGCGGAAGGCAAAGGGGTTTATACTCTTTGTCGTCTGCCTCTGGCATCTTTGGTGTCAGCCAGTAGACGGCAAAGAAGGGAATAGTTTGACCTAAGGTTCCCCCGGCCAGATGAGCTTCTTTGCCGTCTGCTGGCCCCTTCTTTGTCGTCTGCGGCAGACGGCAAAGAGTTGACTGCTGGCAAAGACCTTCTTTGCCATCAACCAGTTCTTTGCCGTGAGTTATGTTGAAGCTGATGGCAAAGAGTGTCTTTGCCGTCAGCTAGCAGACGGCAAAGACTAGGCAGATGGCAAAAAACTGTTTTCCAGTAGTGTACTACTTGGCCAAAGCAATAAAAAGCAACGGAGAACATGCATGAATCACTAAGGACCATAATATAAAAGGATAATCAAATATATAACTCATAACAATCTGAACATAATCTCATAATCCATCGGATCCCAACAAATCGAGCATAGCAATAGCAAGAGAATTACATAGATGCCTTGATCATGTAGGGTAGCTCACAAGGACCAACCATTGAAGCACAAGATTGGAGAGAAGACATCACATATTTACTGGTCATGGACTCATGGTCCAAGGGAAACTACTCATGGCACATCCGGGAGGCGTCCATGGTGGTGGAGAAGCTCCCGAAGGTCAATCCTCCCTCCGGTAGGGTGCCGAGAAGATGTCTCCTCACGCTCCTGATCTCAGAAGCGCTGCAGCGGCGGAACGATCGAGAAATTCGCGATTCGAGATAGTCTGCAAGGATTTCCTCACGGAACACTAAATATAGGCCAAATGAGGGCACCGGAGGAGGTGGGGCTCACCCAAGTGACCTCCTGGCGCGGCCTGGGGCCTGTCCGCGTGAGTAGGCCGCCTGGGAGGCCCCTGGCCCTCCTTCGGTGATCCCGAAGCTTCTGTTTCGCTGATTTTTTATATATTTTTCTGGATTTTTTTGGGATTCCGAAAATTGGGTAAAAGCCCCTGCAAAAAGACATCAGCATACAGAAACTGGCACTGGGTGCACTCAGTTAGTAGGTTAGTCCAAATATGTATAAAATGATATAAAAGTGTAGCAAAACATATAACGATGTCACCCAAAAGATCATGGAACAAGCAGAAATTATAGATACGTTTGGGACGTATCAACATCCCCAAGCTTAATTTCTGCTCGTCCTCGAGTAGATAAATGATAACACGATAATTTATGTGGTGACATGCGAACACACATATAAGAACTTCAAAGTAAAGCAAGTGAGATATGCAATTCAAGTCAAGACAATAACAAGCAAGAGTCTATATCTAGTATTGAGTTCAGCAAAGTAAGAACATAAAGGTGCAAGAGCTCTCGCTGTCCGTGACTCGAATGTCTCCAAATGGTGTTTGCGTGCAAGAAGTGGGAGATGGGTTCAGAGATAAAATATATATTTTTTAATTGAGAACTCAATCTACTAAACCTCACACTTAGTCTCCTTTGGAATCTTATTTTGACTCATCCCGAGACCACTTGTCAGGCACAAGTCAAAATGATCCTTTCCCTTTCGATTTTCAGCACTCATGCAATGGATGAGCGTCAGCAAGATATGTTGGCACTTAGGATGGCAAATAGAATAATGATGCGGAAGGAAGACAAAAAAGGTGTGAAAGGCTCACATCAATGAGGACAACCATAGGCGAGAGAAAGCCAAATGATAGATATGATGTGAGGAGTAGGGATTGCCATGTAACGAATGCACATATTAGCTAAGGTAAGCTCTCCAATGGAACTAGTGGGGTGCATCCAACTTGTTTGCTCATGAAGACCTAGAGCTCATTTGAGGAGGCTCATCATTGGAATATGCAAACCAAGTTCTATAGTGTAAAGGTCCGCACATAGTTATGCATGAATGATAATCTCTATGTAGTACCAATATAACAATGGAGTGCGAGTGTGGATCTTTCAAAAGGAATAGTAGTGTTGCTCCCTTCTCTCTCTTTTTTGTGGCCTCTTTGGCTCTTTATTTTATCTCTCATTTGTCCTCTTTGGGATCTTTTGTTTGTCCTCTTTGGGATCTTTTCCTTACTTAAGGGCAACACTCTATATTTTACATGAATAGAAAGAAAAATCATCACACTTTATAAGAAGTACTCAACATAAAGACAAGTGAAAACTATCATGATGTATGAAAATATATGCCTCTGCCACTGTAGCAGGATATGCAATGATACTAGCACGTCATGTAGCAGTAATGAGGGCAAGGCCCAACTAGCATGCGGCTCTATGATCAAGCAAAAGCATGTATGACATGAAGATCAAGTCATGAGATAATGGATGTTACATGGCAATGTATCTCAGAAAGGCTATGGAAATGCCTTAATAGGTAGGTATGGTGGTTGTTTTGAGGAAAGATGTAATGAGGCTTATGTATGACAGAGCGTATCATGTCATGGGTTTGGATGCACCGGCGGAGTTTTCACCAACTCTCAATGTGAGAAAGGGCAATGCACAGTACCGAAGAGGCTAGCAAAATATGGATGGTGGAAGTGCCAACAATCAAATACTCACATTAGTCCGAAGAACTCATACACTTATTATCGGTAACTCAATATCTAGTTAGGAAATTCAAAAAAAGACAAGTACCCCGAGGAGGGATGTTTGGGGGTTTGGTTATCCTTTCGCATCCTCGACTCATGGTAACGTGAGGGTATTATGTATATTCCAACCCCTCCATAGGTTAGCGATCAATTTAGTAGCTAGATTTCTCAACTAATTTTTAGTTTTTCAAAAACACACGGATTTCCCAAAATACGACAGCTATCACTAATAGGCTCAAGATCTTGGCACCAATAGTCCAAACATTCCTCATATAAATACCTCAAAACTACTGCAAGTTAGTACTATACTAAAATAGCAACCTCAATACCTACTTATGCAAGACACACAAGTCAGTGCAACAAGCCAACTCTCTAAAAAAGATAAGCATGATAACTCAAAAGAGTTCCAAAATTAACCTAAATAAAATCTCTTAAGAAGATAAGCATAAAAGCTAAGAGCTAAGCACGACAGTGGCTATGAAAAGATGAAGAACACACAAAAAGAGTAAGCATGAAAACCTATGTTGTGTTCTAGAGTGGCATGGAGCATGTCTCTCTCCCAAACAAGGTAGGCTAGGTTCCGACTTGTTATGAACAGGAGGCAAAACTAAAACAAACTAAAAAACAAATAGCGGGACGCTCCAAGCATAGCACATATCATATGAAGTGATAAAAATATAGTATGGGGATGGACGACCTGATGATTGTTGATAGAGAAGGGGATGCATGGGGGCATCCCCAAGCTTAGATGCTTGAGTCTCCTCTGAATATTTCTTGGGATTCATGGGGTCATCCCCAAGCTTGAGCGTTTGACACTCTTTATCTTCTTTCAACATCTCTCCCATCGCAATACTTGAAAAATCCCTTCATACAAAACTCATCATAAGCTGATTAGAGTAGTTAGTTCCCTTAATAAAATAATTCAATACCTGCTCGAAATAAAGATTCTCGGGAAAAGATACTGTTTCTCATGAATTCCAAAAGATTTTTGCAAATAAAAAAGCAAGCATAGGATTCGCAAAACAATGAAAACACAAAACATGGCAGGATCTGTGAAAAATAGAACAACAGGTAGTAAATAATTTATTCGAGGAACTTCTGCAACTCAAATCAAAAAACGCAGGACAGATGCCACAAATACAATTATATAGAGCATGCTTTCAAGTAAAATTCAGATCAAAAATATGATCTGGTGATTTTTGGCGATTTGTTCTGTCAAGCACACAGAATCTGTTTTTGGAAAGCATGTCACAATTTTTGAACTTTCTTGCAATCGGAGGCTATAACTTGGCACAAAGCTTAAAAATAAAGATAAATGATGTTGCTACAGTAGTAATACACATCATGACCACTAAAACAGAAAGTAAAAACATATTGGGTTGCCTCCCAACAAGCGCTTTCTTTTATGCCTTTGAGCTAGGCATAATGCAAGAAGGAGGATCAAGATTCTCCGAAGACATCGGAATTATAAAAACCTTCAAACGGATCCTCAATAAGTTCATCCTCATTTTTCCTAGGGAATAGGTACATACCTTTCGCTTTCCCTCGTAAGCGTATGTGTCCTTTACCTAAATCAGTGAAGCCTCTCAAGGCTTGGAGGAAGTCTCTTCCAAGTACTATATTCCCTTTATTGGGCTCCGTGATGAATAAATCTATTGTTGCACTCCTTTTAGAGAATGTAACTTGGACATCTTTTACCTTTCCCTAGATCTCAGAAATATCACCATTAGCATGTTCATGATAAGATGAAAAACTTTCCATGTCTAACTAGAGAGAATCATAAACAACTTTTGGCATAGTAGAAACCATGGATCCAATATCACAATAAGCAAGGAAGTCTTGGTTAGACATGCTAATTCTAACAAAAGGATCCCAGTCATTGTCTATTTTCAAAATTTGCTCCTTGTCAACCATGGGTTTCTCTCTTTCTCTTAAATCTAGAGCATCTATTTTCCCTTCAATAGTAGCACGTCTATCTATAGTAGTTTCATAACCATGATTATAAACAAGATTATTAGATAGACCATGTATAATATCAAGAGCTCTTGCCTCATCACACTCTAAGAAATCTCCTTTAGCTATAATATCAAGAGAGTGTTTGCATCTTATAAAGGGACCATGATAAAAAATTCTAAGCACGATTTTGATGTGTATCCAAGGCATCATTATTTTGTGTGCTTCAAAAATTCTATCCCATGCTTCCTTCATATTTTCTCCATTCCTTTTATGGAAGTCTAGGACCTCGGATTCTTCCAGGAATCAAATCTTAACATGCTTGACAACTAAAGCAAAGTAACTAATTTTTTTGTGGTTTTTGGGTATAAGACTCTAAAGCAAAAACTTGAACGCAAACTAACAAGACTAAAAAGCAAAGGTAAAATCTAGTGTGCAACTCCCCAATCTTGAAGAGTGGAGTCCCCGGCAACGGCACCAGAAATTCGCTTGATGATGAGGTGATGTAAATGCTTGTCTCCCCTCGTTGGACCCCAAGTGGAAGGTGGAGATGTAGCCAGCAGCAAATTTCCCTTACACGGAGACTGTAAGGTTTAACGAACCAGGAGGACTCCTAGGCTCAACAAGTAGGTGTCTTCCACCCTGGCACTAGAAGAAGACGTGGACTTGCACACACAACAAATAACTTTGCTCCTAGCGAGTACGGAGAGGATGTCAATCTCTCCAGCCTTGTAGTTTGCAAAGGATTAAAACACAAGCAGGAAGGTAATAGTGATTGCAATGGAAAAGAAAACGGTAAATGAAGGAGGTGTAAGCAATGATGGTGATATGGACCGGAGTCATATGACGTTCACTAGTGATGTCTCTCTCCCAAAAGACAATAAACAACTATGCTAGGGTAAACAAATCACAGTTGGGCAATTGACAGAATTATGATCGCACTGCAATGCTAATTATGCTCCTTGATAGTTAGAGGTTCAATAGTAATGGGCAATACGCCGAGACATGTAGACTGTTTATTCATCGGCATCTACTTACTAATCATACACCTTGATATGTCTATCGAGAACATCTCTCCGGTATTAAGTTGCGAGCCCCACCCAAAATGTAAACTCAAAGCAACGGACAACTGCATTAACGAACTATGTGTAAGGTAAACAATCCTTGCAACTGTGGTCACAAGCACCGCTATTTTCTCCCTAGTGGAAACAAGCACATCCCCTAGTATCATGTTTCTGTCACTCAAGCTAGACATCGAGGGGCCCCAAACCACAATCATGCATAACACTCCCTCTTGGATTTACGATCTACTACTTGGCCAAAGCAATACAAAGCAATGGAGAACATGCATGAATCACTAAGGAACATAATATAAAAGGATAATCAAATACATAACTCATAACAATCTGAACATAATCTTATAATCCATCAGATCCGAACAAACCGAGCATAGCAATAGCAAGAGAATTACATAGATGCCTTGATCATGTACGGTAGCTCACAAGGACTAACCATTAAAGGACAAGATTGGAGAGAAGACATCGCATAGCTACTGGTCATGGACTCATGGTCCAAGGGAAACTACTCACGGCACATCCGGGAGGCGTCCATGGTGGTGGAGAAGCTCTCGGAGGTCAATCCTCCCTCCGGCAGGGTGCCGGGAAGATGTCTCGTGACGCTTCCGAGCTCGGAAGCGTTGAGGCGGCGGAATGATGGAGAAATTCGCGATTCCAGATAGTCTGCGAGGGTTTCCTCACAAAACACTAAATATAGGTCAAAGGAGGGCACCGAAGGAGGTGGGGCCCACCCAGGTAACCTCCTGGCGCGGCCTGAAACCTAGCCGTGCCAGCAGGCCGCCTGGTAGGTCCCTGGCCCCCCTCTGGCCCTCCTTCGGTGATCCCGAAGCTTCTATTTCGCTGATTTTTTATATATTTTTCTAGATTTTTTCGGGCTTTAGAAAATTGGGTAAAAGCCCGTGCAAATATGTGTAAAAAGAGATCAGGATACAGAAACTGGCACTGGGTGCACTGAGTTAGTAGGTTGGCCCAAATATGTGTAAAATGATACAAAAGTGTAGCAAAACATATAACAATGTCACCCAAAAGATCATGGAACAAGCAGAAATTATAGATACATTTGGGACGCATCATATGTATGAGCTGAATGTTGTAGGAAAGTAATATTGAACCATGTAAAAAATCATGGCTATGTTTTGATTGTTCATGTGACAGAAGATGAGGGGAAAGAGAATGTCCAAGATAGTACGCATGCGGATGATCACATGGATATCTTCATGAAGATAAGAGAAATGACTTTTGTGTGTGCAAAAGATGCGTTCGACTTCTACAACAGCTATGCTAAAGATAATGGCTTCAGCATTAGAAAGGATAAGGTCAGTGTGATAGCCTGGCTTATTAGGGATGATAGACTACTCATATCAATAAGCAATTCCTTCTTTTTTGGGAGCTCATTCAAACAGAATTCCCAGGTTAAGCGTGCTTGGCTTGGAGTAGTTCTAGGATGGGTGACCGACCGGGAAGTTGATCCTGGGCACGCATGAGTGAGGACAAAGTGCGCAGAAGAGACTAGTATTGAAATCAGAGCAGTACCGACCTAGGAGCCCCCTTGATTGATCGAACTTGGCCGAGTCGAGTCTAGTGAAAGACTACTTTGAGTCTAGTTATATATTGGAGTGTAGGATTCTTTTTTCTCCTCTTCTATGCTCTGGTGAGGAATCTTGACGTAATAATTTATTCTACTCCTCTTCTCACTCAAAAAAATTTTAGGATCACGCGGATATTTTTGGAATCTATATGATGCCGATGTGAAGGAGTTCTTTCTTGGTGCCTCCTGTGTGACTTGATTTCTTCCGGGGAGTTGACCTCCAGGGGATTCTCGAGCACATCATTATCATTCAGATTTCTTAGTATATCAGAACGAAGGATGTTCATAATTGCTTCAATACTAGTAGTGGCGAGATAACCCCGATGTCTCCAGTACTAGTGCAGATTGTTCGGGAGTACTGCCATACTTTGTATCGTTCTGATCACGAGGGTCTGTAGTAGATGAAGGTCCGAGATTCTGGTCGTGTGTTGACGGATGTGATACACTGGACGGGTAAGTATAGGAGTTGAGTGATATATTACTCCTTTGTATCCGTGTACCAGATTGTATGACCAGGAATTTCGGGAATTCTTAGGTGGGAATTCAAGTAGTTGCTTATAGGACAATCTTCCAACAAATGCATGATGTTAGGTTGGGGTTCGACATCTAATGGATTCGTTTGTTGACGGTCTACTTACAGCGGTTCTCGTTGTGTCTTAAAGAGTCCTTGTAGCTTGCTACGACTCGGGGACGCTTCGTATGTCGGGTGCACTGCCTTGCACCTTATGACTACTGTAAGGTTCGAGACCGTGCGATCCTGTCGACGAAAATATCGAACGGAAATCTTTCTCATGAGTTTGTTATAGCTTGTTTCATAAGCCTCATCCCTTTGTTTTGTTGAATATGGTAATTCGAGTTGCTTCGATGTCAAGTGGTGATTTCAGATCTTTCCTAAGTGGTGTTCTCATATTTTTATGAGAGTACTAATCCTTTTGCTCAAAACAACTTGTCTTTTCATTTCTTGTCAACCGGAGTTGTCTTGTCAATTATTTCCAACCTGTGTGCTTCTCTTCAACTGAATTCAATCTTCTCCAAGATTCGCAAGATCAATCTCTCATGTCTTCCGGAGTTCATTTCATCCGTTCCAAGTTGTCTTTTGTTTTCCCCGCCCTCCCGCCCTTTTCTTTAGTGATTAGTTTATCATCCAAGTGACTTCATATTCAGTGATGCTTCCGCTATCTCTTCTTCCTTTTGTAGCCGGTGATTCATTATGAAGATTCTCAGGAGATTCATGTCATATTTGTTCATTCTTGTCATCCTTACCGCTGAATTGAATTCAGTTGTCCATGTTCATCATATCCTTTTCATCCTTGAAAATTATTTCCCATGTTGAAGATTCTTATCACCTATCATGTTAATCATTCATCTTTTTTCTATCCGATGCGTTGAAGATATATCAGAGTTTCTTGTTTCAGATCTTTCATTATGTCGAGGTTCTCAACCTCATCTAGTTTTCCTTATATCCGTGCAATATCAATCTTTCTAGCAATCTTTTCAACGGTGGTTTCTTTGAGTGGGCCCATAACCCACAGGTTCTTTCCCAGGATCTTATATGTCTCTTCTAATTTTCCGGAGATCTCTAATCTTTTCAACTATGATGTAAGTATGAAATTCATCAGTCATATTCCTTCTTCAAGATCGCTTCAAATTTATTTTAGTCTGTGGCTCAACCTTTCATTATTCGTTCTTCCAGAGTATCTCAGTAGTTCTTGGTGGTGTTCTCTTCATCCTGTTCAGCGTTAAAGACCGAATGAGTGTTTCTCTTAAATCTTGGTCATTTCTCTTCATTATTCATCATTTCATCCTTGTGGCATCATCTTGAATTGTTGTCAATCATGAGTAATCCCTTTCTGGCTATCTGGTGCATTTCTAACTTGTTTTCATTCTTGATCCTCCGAAGGCCATCATTTCAGAAGATTCTTCGTTCTCAGCTTTCATCCTCAAATCTTCTCAATTGTTGCCTCTTCGTTCGTCTCTCGGTTATTCCGACGCCTTGTTAAAACTTTTCTCTCGGGTGGCTTATGATCTCTTCATTCTCATGTATCTCCATTAATTCGTGGTGTTCCCATTCAATTGTGAATTCTTACCGGTGCTTCCTTCAATTATGCCTCAAGTGTTGCTTATCTCTCGGCCTCTTCAAGATTCATTTCTAGAACAATAAGTGGTACGCTAATTCGTTGCTTGTCATCAATTAGACTTGATGAAGGATAAGCATAACATAATTCTTATTCTTACTTCATCAAATGGTTTCAATTCTTCGTCCCGAGTGGCTCATGATATCAATTCCTTTTTCTCAAGTGTTCTTATCTTTTCTTTTCCGGAGTTCCAAGTTTTCTCAAGTATCTCTTCGTGAAGCTTCGTCGAGGTCTTTGCAAGGCTTCAATATTATTCTTTCATCCTTCATATCTTGCATCATCCTTTTGATACGGAGGCTCGTCATGGTGGTTCTTCAAGCATGTGATTTTCTCCAAGTATTCTTCAAGATCCCTGTTGGAGTACCTCAAGTATTCTTTCTCTTGCATTTCCAATGCGTTTGTTCTCCTTTATCTTTTCAGGTGGTATTGTAGCATTCTTGTTAGTGTAGGAGCCTCAAAGAGTTTTCCTTTCATGAATGAGATAATTAAATCCACCGATTCGTTGATCTTGAGATATTTCAACCCACGATTTCTTCATTGAGCTATCTTGGTTTAGACTTCACCTAAAGCTTGTCTAAGGATGTTGCTATTATGATAATTATCATTTATCCAAGTTCTCAATGTATCCTCTTGGTGAAAGAAGTGTTCATATCTTGTTGCTCCCAATCAATCCTTGTTTCTGTTAGTGGCTGGTTGTCACTTCATTAGTTTGAAAAGGTGTCCATAAGGCCACTACCATCTTGTTCTTTTCGTTGTTGTTTTCCAACAACTCCGTTCAATTCTTCTTGCAAGGATGATTGCCAAGTTCATTTGTGATAGTAGTTGTCATTCTTTTCGTCATTCTCTTCTTCCGTATGAGCTAGTTCATATTCTATTGTTCCGGAGGCATTTCGATGTTGCTCTTTTGGGTCTATCATCTTGTTCTATCAAGATAATGGTCTTCCCTTGTTCTATTTAGTTGTTTGTTATGAATATTGTCTATTTCTCCCATCTTATCGAATTTTTTGTCCCATTTTCCTACCGAAGTGCTGCCGAAATTTTCCGTGAATTCTTGCTTGTTTCTTATATCATTCCTCATCGCTTTGCAACCTTCAAAGATCGTTGGTTTCACTTGTTTGTCAAAGAATCGACTAAATTTTTTACCTCTTGTTCTTTCTCATCCTCTCTCCCTTTCATTCTTGGATCTCGGGGCGAGATCCTCTTGTAGTGTAGGAGAGTTGTGACAGCCCGATGCCGACGCTCCAGAAGATTCCCCTTTTAATTCGTTGACGCAGTGTGTTTTATTTTGTTTGTTGCATTCATCTTACGCATCATGGCATCATGCATGGCATCATGTCAACTGTGTTCTTGTTGCTCCTTGTTGTTGGAGTGTTAGTGCCTTGCGAGTGGGACCGTGTATTGATGGTGTGATGAGAGTGGGTGCAACAAGAGCCACTTCAAAACCCTTGTTGCACCATGGACATAAAACCTTCTCTCCTCTCTTATTTTATTTTGTGGCTGCTTTAAAGTTTCAGTTTTAACCCCTATAAAATGTTCGCCTTCTTTTAAAAATCCTTTTATTAAATGTGGAGGCAACCCCTTGGGTTTTCCTTTATTTACTCCTTTCGTTTTATTTCAAAAATGGAGCCTCATTTTTTATTTTGTAAAAAAAAGGGGGTTTATTTTTATTCTTCAAAAATGCCCAATTTATTTATTGGGCATGTTTTAAGGAGCCCAAAAGTATTTTGATTTAGTTAAAAATTCCTTTTCCTTTTGGTTGTGGTATTTTTTTTTCTTTTTAAAACGGGCTTTTGTTTTTTTTTCTTCGGGAGAGAGAGAAGCCTAGCCCCTGCCCGAGCCGGCCCAAGGCCGAGCCGATCCTCCCCTAGCCCTAGCGACAGGGAGCCCGATCCCATCTCCCTCTCGTCTTCCCTGCGTCGTCGTCCTCGTGTTAGCCCGATCCCATCTCCCTTCCTCCCGATCCCATCCCCCTCCTCGTTCCTCTGCGCCGCCTCCTACCGATTCCACGCGCGTGCAGCTCCCGTGCCCGAGCTGCTCCACCCCGTGCCGTCGGCCTCTGCTGTCCCGCCGCCCCTGGGACCAGTCCCTGCCGCCGCCCTTGGCCACCCGCGCCGCCCTGCACGCCGAAGCCCAGCCCTGTGCCAAGCCCCTCCAGGGCCCCTCGCCCTCGCCTCCTCTCACGGATGTTCACCTTGTTCCTGCCTCCGCAAGCTCTCCTCGCCCTGCCGCCGTTCTCCATGGCCGGCCACCGAAGAGGTCCCGCTCGCCACGGCAACCATGGCCTCCTCCTTCCTCGCCCGGCCCGAGCGCACCTCCCTGTTCCCCTTGCCTCGACCTGCTGATGCTGTTGCCCGCTGCCGTCGCCGCTGTGGCCTGCTAGCCGATGTCGCCTGCTGCTGATGCTCTCGTTGATGATGTTGCTGCTCGCCGCTGCTTGTTGTCGTGTGTTGTTGCTGCCGCCGTTGCTGCTAGCTGTTGATGTCGCTATAGCTTGCCGCTACTGCCGAAGCTTGCTGCTGCTGCTTGTTGTGCCTGCTGTTGTGCCTGTTGCTGCAGCCGCTTGCCTGCTAGTTGCTGTTGCGTTGCTTGTTGCATCGACGTTTGTTGTCGTTGTTGGTTGCTGCTTGCCGTTGCTGCCGCTTGCCGCCGTTGCTGCTAGTTGTTGCTGTTGCTAATGCTTGCCATGCCGGCTGCTGCTTGCTGCTGCTAGGCTGCCTACTGTTGAAGCTTGCTGTTGTGGTTTGCTGCTGATGCTTGCTGTTGAGGCTTGCTGTTGTTGATTGATGTTGTTGCAGCTATCGCTGCTTGCCATGCCCGCCGCCATGCCCACCAGTAGGACATCGATCTCATCGTTTCCGTTGTTTCGGTCGCCCCTGCCCAAGCTTCCACCACGACTTGAATGGACATCAGACTCATCAAGTCCTTCGCGGAAAGTGTACGGCTACCGACGCGAAGACCCATGTTCCACTACGCCAAGTGTACGACTACCGTCGACGAGACTGTGTGCCACTACTTCCACTACGTCCGCAACGACCCGATCCGCTTCGATACGCATGCTTCGAAGGCATACCGTTGGAACGTTGTCGTGAACCGAGTGCATGTGATGTATGAGATGTAACCGCATGCTTGCGACTATATATGTTCCCGTTGAACGTTGTCCCTCTTTTGTTGTGCCCCTGACACATGGGAACCCGGTAACCGGGATCACCCGATCATTATTTGGCTTGACCCGCACGCGCTTCCAATTCGTTGGCACCGATATCTCGTTGGGTTATTGGGATAGGAACGTTCTTGTGGCTTCGTTTCCGTTTTGCCGCCATGGTACCCTTTTGTTCACCATGGCGACACATGTTCCTTTCTCTTCTTTCCCGTGATGATATGAACTTGCATGCATGATGCATTCATGGCATAATTCCTTGTGTTGCATGTTTCTGGTAACGTAGAGACTTTCAAGTCCCGTGAGTTAACCAACTAGGAGGACATGTAGAATCACCGCTTCACCCCTTGCCATGTTAACAACATTTAATATTGCCGTGTAAATAAACGGGAGTGAACTAAATAATTAAACGTGGAGTTTCGTCGATACGCAACTCGTTCCATATCGAGCTTCACTTAATGTGTAGTGTTTGCGTGAGGTGAATTGCCATGTCATCCCTTGCATTTTTGATCTGATCATGCATCATATAAGGTTGTGCTTCATTTCGTGCTTTTGCCGTGGTGAATATCTGTGTTGATGCTTGTTTCCGGTTTGCTCCGTCTCGATAGAGTTCCGCAAGCGTGTCGGAATGTGAGGACCCGTTCGACTACGTTGGTTCGCCGACTTCACGGAGTCCTTCTTCTTCCAAGAGGGATCTCAGGCAAGATGACCATTTCCCCATATACCATTACTATCATTGCCATGCTAGTTTTACCACTTCTATCGTTATTGTCTCGTTGCCTACCACATGTTAAATATCAGCCCCTCTACAATGCCATGAAAACCTTCAACCTGTTCAACCTAGCAAACCACTGATTGGCTATGTTACTTCTTGCTTAACCTTGTGTTAGCATTGCTAGATGCAGGTGCAGTTGCTTCCATGTAATAACATGGGTTCCTTGTTATATCACCCTATTAATGCTATTTAATTTAATGCACCTATATACCTAGTAAAAGGTGGAAGGCTCTGCCTTTCTGGCCTGGTGTTTTGTTCCACCTTTGCCCCCTTAGTTTTCAGCTACCGACGTTATGTTCCATAAATGAGCGCTCCTAACACGATCGGGGTTGTTACGGGGACCCCCTTCATAATTTGTTTTAGATTAAAGCTGGTCTGGCAAGGCCCAACTTTGGTACTACATTTGTCTAATAACTAATGAACTGCATAGGGAGTAATTAATCCGAGGAATTTAATCAACCCCCGGGCCAGTGCTCCTCATGAGTGTTGGTCCAAACTGGCACACTACGGGGCCACCGTGGGGCAACCCGAGGTTTGGTTTCTCCTAGTGTGACCCATTCGTCGTGTCCTGAGAACGAGATATGCGGCTCCTATTGGGATTGTCGACACGTCGGGCGGCCTTGCTGGATTAGTTTTACCTTTAACGAAATATATGGTGTGCATCAGGATTCCGGTGATGCTTTGGGTAATCTCAGAGTTGAGGTTTTCCACTAAGGAATCCGACGATATCGCGAGTGTCATGATTGAGGATTTCTATGCGGCTTGTGGTAATTTGTGATGGACTAGTTGGAGCACCCCTGCAGGGTTCAATCTTTTCGGAAAGCCATGCCCATGGTTATGTGGCAACGTGGAAGCTTTGTTTAACACTGGTTCTAGATAACTTGAAGTTAACTTAATTAAAATATGCCAACTGTGTGCGTAACCGTGACTGTCTCTTTGGTGAGCTCCTTCTCCGACCGAGGACACAGTGGGGTTATGTCTGACGTAGGTAGGTGTTCAGGGTCATTTATTTGATCAATCGTAGTTCACGTCCGCTATGTGTAGATCTTCCCCCTCTTATTTCTTGTACTCGTAAGTTTAGCCACCAAATATATGCTTAGCCGCTACTACAACCTCACCACTTAACCATGCCTCACCTAATAAGCTTTGCTAGTCTTGATACCTTTGGAAATGAGATTGTTGAGTCCTTTGTGGCTCACAGATTACTACAACACCAGTTACAGGTACAGGTAAAGATTACTTGACGTGAGCGCGTTGATTGTTCATTTGGAGTTGCTTCTTCTTCTTCTTCTTCATCGATCTAGGATGGGTTCCAGGCCAGCAGCCTGGGATAGCAAGGATGGACGTCGTTCTTCTTTTCTCGTTTTTTTTCGTCTGTAGTCGGACCCTGCTCTTATTCATGATGATTATGTATTGTAGTGATGTGACTCTGATGTAGCTTGTGGCGAATGTAAGCCAATTCTATATATATATATATATATATATATCTTCTTTTCAGTACATGTACTTGTAACGATATCCATTCTTGCGACACGACGAGATGCGCTTCTATCCCTGACGAGGCCCTCGTGCCAAATTGGGGATACGGTCGCATCTTGGGCGTGACAAGTTGATTGGGAACACATATGTTGTGACAGCCCGATGCCGACGTTCCAGAAGATTCCCCTTTTAATTCGTTGACGCGGTGTGTTTTATTTTGTTTGTTGCATTCATCTTGCGCATCATGGCATCATGCATGGCATCATGTCAACTGTGTTCTTGTTCCTCCTTGTTGTTGGAGTGTTAGTGCCTTGCGAGTGGGACAATGTATTGATGGTGTGATGAGAGTGGGTGCAACAAGAGCCACTTCAAAACCCTTGTTGCAACATGGACATAAAACCTTCTCTCCTCTCTTACTTTATTTTGTGGCTGCTTTAATGTTTCAGTTTTAACCCCTATAAAATGTTCGTCTTCTTTTAAAAATCCTTTTATTAAATGTGGAGGCAACCCCTTGGGTTTTCCTTTATTTACTCCTTTTCTTTTATTTCAAAAATAGAGCCTCATTTTTTAGAAGGCTCCAAGTGTGAGTTCAACTTGTAACGCCCCGGACACAGCCGCCGGCGGTCGTTACTCCTGGCAGGATCTAGACTGGCCCCATATATCAATACTAGTTGTTTTCTGCGCACTTTGTCGTCACTCATGCGCACCCGGGATCAACTTCCCGGTCGGTCACCCATACTAGAACTACTCCAAGCCGAGCACGCTTAACCTGGGAGTTCTGTTCGAATGGGCTCCAGGAAAAGAAGGAATTCCTTATTGATATGAGTAGTCTATCATCCCTAATAAGCCAGGCTATCACATACACCACCACTCAGAGGAACTGACGTCCTCGTCGGGCCACAGGAGCGTTCAATATGGAATCAAACACTGGTAGCCGGTAACTATGACGGCAATAACGGAACAAAACACCTGGCAAAAGGCTAGGCCTTCTGTTATTTACCAAGTATATAGGTGCGTTAATTAAATAACAGATTTAGCATAATGATATCAAACTCATGTTATCACATGAGACAATTGCACCTGCAACTAGCAACGCTAACATTAGAAGCTTAGCAAAGCCTACTTAGCCATACAAGATTTGGTAGGAAGGGATAAGTGTTTGGGTTTCATGGCAATTCAGTAGGCAATTATTTCAGTGGTAGGCAGCGAGCATATGACAAAGGAAACGTGAATCTAGCATAACAAGTCTAGAGATGGAATCAAGGTCATATCATCTTGCGTGTGATATCCTCAGCTTGGAACTGCTCTTGTTCGTCCCGCACGTACTCTCCCGAATCCACGTACTTGCTCTCCGATCCCGGTGCTACCCAACATAAAAATAGCATCCAATGAACAACATCACCTCAAGATGCAACAAGCACATGATGCATGAGATGAATATGAACATGCATCTCTATTTCTATCACTAGCACAAGCATGAGAAGGAAATACATGTTCCTCGACATAACTGCACCCTAATCTATCTTGACATGCATGAGTATGACATGATCAGATGCGTCACGTGAAAACGAGGCAAAAGCATATAAAGAACATTACAAACGGAGCTACGGATCAACGGGAAACAATGAAACAAGAAATGAAGTCCTACATGTCAAATTCATCACAACACACACCAATGGCATAACTCTGGTGTTTCTAGGTTGCCAAGACATAAAACAAACCAACATGGATGGTGTGGTGCAAAGAATAACACCACATCATCATCTAAGCAATCACAATCATCAAAACATCAAAACTATACAATCTGCCATAAACAACATCATAGCCTTTTGAGAGCTACATGCAAGTCACATACAGCCACCAAAATATGCCAAATAAGATATGTGGCAGTAGCTATCCAAGAGTACTACAAGCACAAGAAAAAAATATCACACAAAGGAGTTCCACATAGAAAGTTACACAGCTGCTAACGTGCCAAAAAATATCAGTTTTCAGGGACTTAGTGAAACTTCCAGATTCTTACTAGATGTTTATGCTCTGAAGCATTTTGACAGCACCCAAAACAATATCTACAGGACTCCAAATGGAATGAAAATTTGCAGGGAGCTAGACAAACACATAAGCTTCAACTTTACAGTTGAAAGCTAAGGCTGAATCAAAACACATGGACCTGCACAAGCTCATCAATAGGAGAAGAAAATATAAACAGATTCTAGTGCATCATCACATGTGCTATTCACTAGAACACACCTACACTAGCATATGCATATGTCCACAACATCAATGGGGTACATGAGGGGTAGACCTCATGCCCATGTGCCTTGGCACAGCACCACACCATCACATGTTGGTTTGTTTTATGTCTTGGCAACCTGGAAATACCACAGTTATGCCATTGGAGTGTGTTGTGATGTATTTGACACGTAGCACTTTATTTCTTGTTTCGTTGTTTCCCATTGATCCGTAGCAACATTTGTAATGTTCTTTATATGTTTTTGCATCGTTTTCACGTGACGCATCTGATCATGTCATTCCCATGCATGTCAAGATAGATTAGCGTGCATTTCTGTCCAGGAACATGTATTTCCTTCTCATGCTTGTGCTAGTGATAGAAATAGAGATGCATGTTCATATTCATATCATGCATCATGTGCTTGTTGCATCTTGAGGTGTTGTTGTTCATTGGATGCTATTTTTATATTGGGTAGCACCGGGATCGAAGAACGAGTACGTGTATTCGGGAGAGTAGGTGCAGGACGAACAAGAGCAGTTCCAAGCTGAGGATATCACACGCAAGATGATATGACCTTGATTCCATCGCTAGACTTGTTATGCTAGATTACGTTTTCCTTGTCATATGCTCGCTGCCTACCACTGAAATAATTGCCTCCTGAATTGCCATGAAACCCAAACACTTATCCCTTCCTAGCAAATCTTGAATGGCTAAGTAGGCTTTGCTCAGCTACTAATGTTAGCGTTGCTAGTTGCAGGTGCTTTGTCTCATGTGATAACATGAGCTTGATATCATTATGCCAAATCTGTTATTTAATTAATGCACCTATATACCTTGTAAATAATGGAAGGCCTAGCCTTTTGCCGGTTGCTTTGTTCCGTTATTGCCGCCATAGTTACCGGCTACCGGTGTTTGATTCCATAATGATCGCTCCTAACATCTTCAGGGTTGTTATGGGGACCCCCTCCATAAATCGCGTAGAGTTAAGACTTGTCCGGCAGGATCCAACATTGGTGTTATTTTGCTAATCACTTAATAATAAACTGTATAGGGAATAGCTACACGAGGAATTTAATAAACCACCCGGGCCAGTGATCCTCATGAGTGTTGGTCCAACCCAGAGCAGCTTATTACGCTCCCCGGGGAACTCGGTGTTTTGGCGTGGTAACCATCGCTCATCCGGCGTGTCCTGATACTGAGATACGCGGCTCTTATTAGGGTCGTCGACATGTCGGGAGGTCCTGCTAGCCTTGTCTTACCTTGCGTATAGGAATCGGGTGAAGCTTTGGTTCTCCCCAGAGTTGAGATTTTCCTCTAAGGAATCCAACGAGATCAAGAGATTCGTGATAGAGGATTACTTTGCGGCCCATGTATGTTTGTGATGGACTAGTTGGAGCACCCCTGCAGGGTTTAATCTTTCGGAAAGCCGTGCCAGCGGTTATGTGGCAACTTGGAATATTTTTTAACATCCGGTAATAGACAACTTAAACATAACTCTAATAAAATTGCCAACTGTGTGCGTAACCGTGACTGTCCCCTTCGAAGACCTCTCTTCGATCGGGAACACGGTGGGGTTACGATTGACGTAAGTAGGTGTTCAGGATCACTTAGTGATCATCTATTCTTCGATCGCTAGTATAGACCACCTTCAATACATGTTCTACGTAGGTTAGACACCTTATAAAGCTTAGGATGCTGCAACCTAAATACTCCACCTTTCCAACCTAATAACTTGACTAGTTCTGGCACCAAGGTCATAGATTGCTGAGTCCCCGTGGCTCAAGGATTCCTTCACAACACCAACAGTTTCAGGTACCCCCGAGACAGGTGATCCCGACGGCACACAGCTGGCGTGGCAGTACGATGAGGAGAGCGACCTCCTGTACGTGAACTATCCAGAAGACTGAGGCATGGTCGTGATCATGGGCAAGCATGCTAGGTAGCATAGTCATTTCTCATGTTTTGTAGTCCGTAGCGGAACTACCTTGTTTGAATGCATGATGTAACTCTGATATATTTATGAGATGACAGTTGAATCCCTTATTGTCACTCCTCTATTATTATGTATGTGCTATGTTACCATGTTTGCGAAACGCTTAGATGCGCTTCTTTCCAATTTGGGGCCTCGTTTCCCAAATCGGAAAGGACCACATCTTAGTCGTTACAAGTTTGGTATCAGAGCCGACCCTCGCGGTTACACGGATGTTTGCGGACAGGTGTGCGGTCATGTTGTTCATGACGTTTGTGACCCGTCGTGGCATACGGCATGGTACATGTACTGGAGTGGATGCACAGACGTTTGTGCCAAGAGGGAACGCTCCTGTGGCCCGACGAGGACGTCGGTTCCTCTGAGTGGTGGTGTATGTGATAGCCTGGCTTATTAGGGATGATAGACTACTCATATCAATAAGGAATTCCTTCTTTTCCGGGAGCCCATTCAAACAGAACTCTCGGGTTAAGCGTGCTTGGCTTGGAGTAGTTCTAGGATGGGTGACCGACTGGGAAGTTGATCCTGCGTGCGCATGAGTGACTGGGAAGTTGATCCTGGGTGCGCATGAGTGAGGACAAAGTGCGCTGAAAAGACTAGTATTGATATGTGGGGCCAGTCTAGATCCCGCCAGGAGTAACTACCGCCGATGGGTGTGTCCGGGGCGTTACAGTCAGGTATAGCAAAATAGAGTCAGATTATATGTGTTTGCGGCGGTATGTTTGTTCTAGAGAAGGGAAACGTGACGGAATATTGCTAACCGAGGAAGGACGCAGCCGTAGGCTCAGACTCCAGTCACGCTGCAACTGCGAGCACAGCTGACCGTGAAGCTTGACGAAAAGCGTGGGGTTTGGTATGTCGGTAGTTTCGATGACAAGCATAGCCATATATAGCAAGACCGGACGAAGTACCTTTTCTTTGGTCCCATAGAAAAATCAAAGAGTACCAGAAGTTTGAGATAATATCCATGGGTGCCGTAGGGATAAGAATTCACACTATTATGGATTCCTACATCAGTAAACATGCATGGTACGGCGGTGTTGGTTTTACGAGGCGTGATATATACAACCTTTGCTCCAGGGAGAAGAGGAAGCTTCTTTCAAAAGGAGATGCTGCCACAGCCATAGGCATCATGGCTAGTAGGAAACAGAGGGATCATGGCTTCTTTTTTCAGTACATGCTAGATAAAAAGGACATGTGAATTGAATGTTCTGGTGCAACTCCTAGTCTCGTCGGGACTATGAGGACTTCGGTGACTTGGTTGTATTGACAGTACATACAAGATGAATCGCTATGGTATGCCATTCATACCTATTGTTGGTCTTAACAATCACTGGAAGACTACAGTTTTGGCTTGTGCCATAGTTTCGGACGAGACTAACGAGACATATATCTGGTTGTTCCAAAAAAAATTGAGGTCCATGTGTCAGTCGCTGCCAAAGAGTGTAATCACGGACGTTTATGCTGTGATGATCAGGGCAATGCACGAAGTCTTGCCACATGTGTGGCACCGTATATGTACATGGCATATAGAAAAAAATATGAAGATTCACCTCAGTCACAAGTCCTTGAACCAGTTCCGAACTCTTGTGTACTACACCACGTCCACGACCACATTTGAGGAGAGATGGCACGCGTTTGCGAAAAGATGGCAGTCAGAAAAAATAGTAACTTGGTTGAGAAGGATGTATAAGAAACAGAGACTCAGGGCCGCAGCTTATCTGACACACGGGTTTTGGCTTGGCATGAAAAGCAACTAGAGGAGTGAAAGTTTGAACTCATGCCTTCACCTCCACCTAGACGGTGAAATGACCCTCGTGGATATGATTTCACACCATGAGAACGCCGCTGTACGTATCCGTGAGAACGAGGCCCGAGATGACTGCACGGCATCATAGACTCTACCGGTGCCAATTACTAGCTCCAGGGAACTTGAGGTAGTTGCTTCTCACATATTCACTCCAGCATACTTCTATATGTTGCAAGATGATCTTAGAAAGTTTGGCAGCATGGAGATTGTAGAAAGAATGGTTGGAGACGAAGCACATCAGTTCATCGTGTGCTGGAAGAATAACCGATAGAGCCATTTTTTGGTGCAATTGTAGAAGAATGATTCGAAAGGGTCTACCTTGCAAGTACATATTCCATTTACTTAAGTACCTGAACATATCTGAAATACCAAAGTGTTTAGTTCTTGTTCGGTTCACTAAACAAGCAAGGTTCGGACTACCCGCGAGGCGCACAAGCGATTTGTTGGGATTTGGTTTGACTGGGTCGAGGGAAAGAATGAACTATAGCCAGGCCAGTGTGTTAGCGTCAGAAGCTATGCATGCAGCATGCAAACACCCAGCTCTGTGGGATCAGTTACATGATAGTTTGAAGGTCGTCATATCTAATAGCAATGAGTATGATCTGCTACAGAAAAAATTGAGTAACAAAACGTCTGGTCTCAGTAAGTGTGCAATTGAATATGTAGAGGATGGTGAAGGCAACATGATTGCGGTTCAAGATCATATGGAAGTATCAAGCAAAGTTGCAACAAAGTTAGATGAGAAGCACCCGGTCTCGAAAAATGGTAGACCACTTTCTTACGATGAGATAAAAATCTGGTGCGGGGCTTGCAAATTACCAGGACACACTAAACGCAACAAGAAATGCAAACTTAATAATAAGTAAGTGTTTATATGCATTGTCTATTTTTTGTAACCTTACCATTAATTAAGTTAACTTGTCTCCTATCATGTGCAAATTGTAGGGCATGAAGAAGAGTAGATGAACTTGATGAACTTTGGTCAAGTAATTTGTGTACTTAGATGAACTTGAAGTAATTTGTGTACTGAAGTACATTATGTGTTTGTAGAGTAAATTGATCTATGTGTTGAAAAGATCACTGAATTTGACCGTCATCTGAATTTGTGTCATTGTTCGTGTTAGCTTAACTGAATTTGATCATGCTAACTGAATTTGGGCATGTTAACTGTCATCTGAAATGTACATCCTCCTACAACTTTTGACAGTTTGGTAAGTTAACTTTTGATAGATAAGTAGCTACTCTTGCCTTTCCTACACTAAACCTTCTATTTTTGTACATCCACCTACAACTTGTTGCATGCTACTTTAAGAAACTAGTACACATGGGCATATCAGGTTGTAGCTAGTGGGGACATGCAAATACAGTAGGGGAACATAGCAACATAGCAACAGAACAATTCTGAACCTTAAGAACTTCACAGCAAACATTGCAACATCTGGAACATATATAGCAACATAGTTCTTTCTTGACATCACTCCATTACACATAACTTATATGCTGAACTTTACCATCACACCTAACCAAAATATTTGTCTAACTTATATGCTGAAATATACGAGCATACCTAACCAGATTAGTACTACTTCTAACTTCAGCAGTTGCATTGCTTCAGTCTTCTTCACCATCTTCAGGCGCTCCGAGCGATGCACCACCTCCAGTGCAGCAGTCTTCTTCTTTACCCCAATCTTCTTCTTCTTGTTCCACGTTCCTTCCCCCCCCCTATGCATCCGCATCCACCACCTCCTGCTTGATGACAGCCGACGCAACTAGAATCTCCGGCAGCTCGTCGACGTCAATGGGTAGGTCTTGGTCACCCTCTTTGGCCGGCGCGACCATCTGCACCTCCGACTCATCGTATGGCTCGCAGTTGTAGTAGAAGATGACCGTCGGATTCTTGTGGTCCCAATAAGTGGTGTTGACGGGCGCGGGGATGGCGGGGACGACGTCGGTGATGCCCTCCGTCATCGAGGCAAGGCATGTAGGATCCGGCTGCGGCGGCGTCATCTTGGGGGAGCGATACATCCACCACCTTGAGCGCTGCCTCGGGTCGGGGGAGCATTGCACCTCCCGCATTGCCCAAAGCAGGACGGCCGGAGGGAGCATGCCGTAGCCAGTGGGGAACGCACGTGCCTTCTCGTTGTCATGCATGACCTTAACAAGGCCAAGCGCGTGGTTGCGCATCATCGCCATGCTTGGAAACCACCGCGCGATTTCGCGACGCTGCTTGCGGATCTCCTTATTGTCGTCGGCCAGATCTTTGACGGCCTGCTGCCATCCTAGGCTCTTGTACATGGCACCTCCGGTGGTGTGGTGGTCGGCGGTGGTTTTCTATGCTCGAGAGGGGTTGTGGGGAGAGGAAATGCGAAAAGACGTGTGTCGGAGGGGAGCGGTTGTGGGGAGAGGAAATGCGAAAAGACGTGGATGGACACATTTACAGTCGTGCTCATTTACAGCAACCCGCTGGGCCAGGTGGCTTGACCAGTGGCCCCGATCTGTTAGCAATAACAAATGTGAAGTGAGGCAAAACAAATTATTAGCACGAACAAATGTGAAGTGAGGCAAAACAAATTATTCAAAAATAACAAATGTGAAAGCAGTTAAATCGCTAGCCACCGCATAAGTAAAATATTCAGCAATAACAAATGTGAAGTGAGGCAAAACAAATTATTGGCACGAACTTACTGTCTCACAGCATGACACAAAAACATGTACTTCCTTCGTCCCAAAATTCTTGTCTTAAATTTGTCTAGATATGAATGTATCTATTCACGTTTTAGTATGTTGATACATCCATTTCTAGACAAATCTAAGACAAGAATTTTGGGACCGAGGGAGTATGTGTATGGAACATAAAATCCACAAAATAGGTAACGCATGAATTCTTGCGTCACGTATGCAACCTAAAATCCAAAAAATGTCTGAAACCAAAATTATTCATGCCCCGGAAACATGCTTCTGGACTAAACTCCAACCATTTATACCACAATCTTGCGTCACTTATGAAGTCTTTATGCCTGGATTTTCCTTGCCATGTCGCGATTTTTGTTTTTCACCGCTTCTAGCTGGTTGGTAGGTGACAAAATCAACTCGGCGATGAGACGTCTTCTCCTTATGTTAACTGTATGCTGCAAATTTATATATAAATGCATAGTGAATAATAGTTGTTATACGATCACACCACCTAGTATACAAACAGAAATATCAATCAACCTGGGAAAATGGCCAGTCATTCGGTCCCCGTCCCAATGCTCCAGAAATTCTATCACAAAAAGGTCGCAGGAGTTGCTGATATATATGCAAACATTAGTGACGGTCCATACAAACATGTGTGGTTATTACAATACGATGTATGTTAACTCACATGTCCTCTTGTTGTGGCATGGGGTACTCTTTGATAGGCCAATTAGACACGTCCGCATATTTACCAGGTGTAATACGGTTTGCCTCAAGAAAATCATTTGCTATAGCGAGTCACTATAAAAAGGATAATTTTAATGGAAATGAATACAACAATTAGTAGGAACAAAGTTAGTAATAGTGACAGTACTGATACGTCCATTTTGCATCATGCTTTCATGTTGATATTTATTGCTTTATGGGCTGTTATATTACTTTGTGGTACCATATTTATGCCTTTTCTCTCTTATTTTGCAAGGTTTATTTGAAGAGGGAGAATTCACACAGCTGAAATTCTGGACTAGAAAAGGAGAAAATCTTAGTCCACTATTCTACACATCTCCAAATGCCCGGAAAAGTTACGTGGAATTTTTTGGGATTATATAAAAAATACTGGGCGAAAGAAGTACCGGAGGGGGGCTGCGAGGGCGCCACAAGCCCTGCCACCGCCACCCCCCTGGTGGCGGAGGGCAAGCTTGTGGGCGAGGAGGACGGCGGCGGCGAGGAGGACGACGGTGACGGCGAGGAGGACAGCAGGCGGCGGCGAGCAGGACAGCGGGCAGCCTGACGGCGTCGTCGAGTTCGTCGTTGTGCCGCGCCGGGCAAGAGAACGAGAGGAAGAAGAAGAGAAATTGACGATTTGGGTTGGAAATTTTCTAACTCCCGCTTATATAGGTGGATCTTTAGTCCCGGTGCGTGGCTCCAACCGGGACTAAAGACCCCCTTTAGTCCCGGGTGGAGCCATGACCCGGGACTAAAGGCCCTTTTTCGGGCAGACCAGAAGGCGGGACGCAGGGGCCTTTAGTCCCGGTGCGTGGCTCGACCCGGGACTAAAGGGGGTCTTTAGTCCCGGGGCGTGGCTCCACCCGAGACTAAAGCCCCTCCTCGGCTGCACGATAAGTTTAGTCCCACCTCGCCCAGCGAGGGGGACTAACACTTGTTTATAAGCCCCGTCGCAGCTTCTCCTTCGAGCTCCTCTCTAAAGCAGGCTTACGGGCCTAAACTCACTTAAAATTGAAACTATATTCGAAATTATAGAGAAAATTCAATCTAAATTCAAAAGTGAATTTAGATTGAATTTTCTCTATAAATTCTCATATAGTTTCAATTTTTTTCTATTTTCATAATTAATAATTTTGACTATCCAAACTATTATCTATTTCTGTTATTTTCAATTAAAAACTATGTTTATTAAAAATTCTTTTTGCATATTTGAGAATTTGACAAAACTATGATGATGAAAAGTGTTTGAAATTGAATAAATAATGCAAAACTATTTTCTATTTTCATAATTAATAATTTTGACTATACAAACTATTATCTATTTTGTTATTTTCAATTAAAAACTATGTTTATTAAAAATTCTTTTTGCATATTTGAGAATTTGACAAAACTATGATAATGAAAAGTGTTTGAAATTGAATAAAGAATGCAAAACTATTTTCTATTTTCATAATTAATAATTTTGACTATCCAAACTATTATCTATTTTGTTATTTTCAATTAAAAACTATGTTTATTAAAAATTCTTTTTGCATATTTGAGAATTTGACAAAACTATTGTCACATCCCTAACCCTTAAGCAAGTTAGTCTTGTGCTCATGTCTTCTTTGCATTTGCATCTAAGAAGTTTCAACAAAAACAACAAAGTGGCAAAGGAAAAACTCAAAACCCTAGCCACTATTTCAATTAAAGGAAATCTCAAACTAGTTCAAATCAATGAACCCAAAATGGCCTCAAGAAATGTTCAAACTTTCTGATAAATCATGAAAGTAAATGAGCATTGGAGAAAACTATTTTCTTGACACCTTAAGAATTTTTAAATTAATACAAAAGCCATTGGTTTCAAACTTTAAAATTGAAATCACAATCTATAAATTTCCAAAAATGTTGAAAACTTTGGAAATGGTTGGGAATGTTATAACAATATTTCAGGAGGTCTAAAATAGTTCTTTACTTTTGTTTTGGAGCTGAAATAATTAGCAAAACAATAGTTAGCAAAACAAAAAAACAAAAACAGAAAAAAAAAATGGGAAACCCTTACCTGTCGCCTAGCCTGGCCCGGCCCATCTCCCTCGCTCGTCCCCTCCCTCGCGCCAGTAGGCAGCAGGAGGTGGCCGCCGCCTCCTCCGCCGCGGCCACGCACCTGTGCGCCTGCCTGGCCGCCGCCTCGCGCTGGCAAGGCCGGGGATAAGCCCCCTGAGGCCTCCCCTATCCATTCCCCAGCACCGTTCTTCCTCACCTCTCGGATCTTGCCCTCCCTCCTGCTGCCGCCATTGGAGCCGAGCTCGAGCTCGAGCCGCAACACCTCTAGCCATGGGATCCCGCCTCCGAGTAGTCTGTTAGCTCCGCCTCGTCGCCCTGGTCATCTCTGCAGAAGCCGAAGCTTCCCCAAGCTCTGCATCGCCCCCAACGCCGTCGTCTTCCACCTCCGGCCGTCGGACCTCTCCCGTCGATTCGCTCCCTCCGGCGCATCCCCGAGCCCCTCTTCAGCACCATCGGAACCGCCGTGAGCTCGTCGTCGTGTCCCCTCTCGCCCCACGCTCTCCCGTGCATCGTAGCCTAGTTCCCCACCAAGGCCGAGATCTCCTCGCCGCCGGCCATGTCGTCGCCGTCGCTGTGGTGTCCGATCTACACGCTCGAGCTAGGATTCGAGCTCCTGGAGCCTCCAGGAGCGTGTCGAGCCCTCCAGCTGCCCTCCCCGTGCCCTAGAGCCGTCTCTCTTAGAAGGCCGAGCTTCGGCCGCCGCTCCGGCTCGTCGCCGGCGCCTCTTCCGGCGACCCTAGCCTCCCCTGATGCCCCTGCCAGATCGGCCACTTCGCCAGCGTGCCGTAGCTGCAAACCACGTGCGTTTTGGTGTTGTGCAGCGCCGTTTAGGTCGCCTCCGGCGAGCCCTCCGCCGCGGGCCTGGTCGCCGGCGACCACCCTCCAGTGGGGGTCGACGTGGCAAAGCTAACCCAGCAGCTCAGGACTTAATCACTCGCTGACAAGTGGGCCCAAGGCCAAGTCAAACCTCAATTAGGGCTGGTCAGCGCGGGATTAGTCCCAGACAGGCTGACCAGTGGGGCCCCCCTGTCAGGTTTGACCTGAAACAGGTCGGCTGACCTGCTGACGTCAGTCTGATGCAATAACTAGAATTTCCAGTATAAAACTAATTCAGGAAATTGCTAAAACTTGTAAAAATCATAGAAATTAATCTGTAACTCCAATGAAAATAATTTATATATGAAAAAGTATCAGAAAAATTCAAGGATTCTGATTATGCTATTTTCAACTATGTTTGAAAAAGTTACAGAACCCTAAAATGTGGAATAAGTAATAATTCAATTCTTATAATTACTTTTAAATGGAATTTGGAAAATTATTCAATTTTCATTATGAATGCAATGATCACACACTGTCCTAGTTATAAATCAGTACCATAACATGACATCTCATGCATGCTAACATCAAGTTGATCTGAGCATCAGGTCGAATCAATTAAAACGGTATCCGAGAATACCCCGTTTGAATTGATATTCGATTGTGATTCAAATCAACTCTAAACCTAATACATGTTGATTTTAATAACTTATCACCTTGCATTCTCATGCCATGCTCATGCATCATTTTGAATGCATATGATTGTTATTGAATGTTGCCTTTCATTTCGGTAGGCTCCGCACCCCCGGATTCCACCGAATATCCCTCTGACGGATATCGTTCCTCCTGTGAGCAACAAGGCAAGCAACCCCTTTGATCATCCCGATAATTCCCATGTTCTTGCTCCTGCACTTATTTATTGCACTAGGATCAAATGCTTCAACTGCTTTTGCCACGATAGTTGAACCCACTTCCTTTGCATGACCTAACCTTGTCACAGTAAATAGCCGAACCTTGCAACCTAGCATACCTGGTAGTTGCTTGAGCTATGATGTGCCTTATCCTGCTATGCATGCTATGCTTAGAGTTGTGTATGGTCTGTCATCTGGAAGATGAACAGAAATGTGGAATGTGTTCGGTGAGCAAAGGTTGTGTGTTGAACTTGATTTGGTAAAGGTACCGGTGAAAGGCTGTGTTGGAGTATATGGCGGGTTGGTTCATTGGAACCGTCCTTAGGAACTGAGTTCCGTGTATGTAATCCAAGTCTAGATACTACCACATGCTGGGCCCTGAAATATGACCCCGCTCGGCCTATTAATCGCGTAGTACTCGGTCCAGGAGTTGCAAGTAGTTTCTGGTGTTTATAGTAATGCTGGAGACCGTGCATGGTGCTGACCTGAGAGGTGGGCCGTGATGCGGTAGGCAGTGGCACGGTGTACCAAGTGGCACCCGGATGGTGGGCTTGGTAACCCTGCGCACATCGTTTGAGGCCGTGGCGGAAACTCCGGCCGGACTTCCGTACGGGTTACTCTCAGATAGGTGATAAACCTGGACTAGGTACTAGTGTGGTTAACGGTCGTGGCCGACTCCCTCGCTGGGCTTCCGCTTGAAGGTTGCCGAGGTGCATGACGTGCACATGGCGATAAGTGGCGAGAGCGTGTGTGACGAAGTACACCCCTGCAGGGTTATGATCTATTCGAATAGTCGCGTCCGCGGATATGGACTACTTGGAGACATATGTTGTTCATAGATAACTTCAATGGCTACTCATAAAATTGCCAAGATAAGCGTGAGTGTCGTGGACGGCATTTCCGTACGGAGACGGCATGATTCCACGATAGTGTATTGTTGTGGTGTTAGTGGACTCGTGTGCGAGAAATCAAGTTGTCAAAATTATTTAAAAATGTAAGTGTCTAGCCACGAGTCATATGCTGGCTTCCCGCATGAAACCCCACAATACCTTTTGATACCTTGCATGAGTAGTTAGTCATCCTAAAGTCTTGCTGAGTACCTTCGTACTCATGTTTGCTTAATAAATGTTGCAGAGGTTGCTAATGACCCAAATGGAGGGTTCTTCGTCGACATCGACGACGACGAGTAGCTGGTGTCCCAGCTACGATCTGGCCCTACGTCGGCTCTGTAGTATAGTCAGGCCATGTGCCTTCAAGTTGCCCTGTCTGTACCCAGACAGTTTATAACTCTTCCGCTGGCTTGTATTTGTATGACTGCTATTATGGGTCGTGAGACCCTTAATGTGTAATATTATGTGTGTGGCTCTTCCGAGCCTCTTAAATAAAGGTTGTATGTTTATGGTTATGTTGTGATGCCATCGATGTATCTATACATATCAGTATGCCATGCGTACGTGTGTCGTACTTGATATGTATGGGGTTCGATTACCTAGTCGTGAACTTTAGTAGCACTCTTTACAAGGAAATGCCCCTGTGTGATCCAACGAGCCTTGGTAGTTCGCTACTGCTCCGGACACATTGGTTGACCGGCATGTGTCCTTCTTAGCTGTTGTGTCTGTCCCCTTTGGGGAAATGTCATGCGATGTAATGGAGTCCTTGTAGCTTGCTATGACTCGTCTACATTCGCTGATGACCGACACCTGCTTTGTTGGGTCATGTATGCCTGTCCTTGTGCGGTACTGCCACTTTGGTTTATGACTAGACATGTCGATCCGGGTTCTTTGACATTGGATTGCTAGCGACACTATTGCATACGTGAGTCAAAAGACGCAAACGGTCCCGGCTAAGGTAAGGCTGCAGCCGTGGAGTTAACCGTGCGTGAGACCACAAAGGGATGCGATGTGTTACAGGCTGGATTCCTATGGCTTAGGATCGGGGTCCCGACAACTATGATAATGAAAAGTGTTTGAAATTGAATAAATAATGCAAAACTATTTTCTATTTTCATAATTAATTATTTTGACTATCCAAACTATTATCTATTTTGTTATTTTCAATTAAAAACTATGCTTATTAAAAATTCTTTTTGCATATTTGAGAATTTGACAAAACTATGATAATGAAAAGTGTTTGAAATTGAATAAATAATGAAAACTATTTTCTATTTTCAAAAGTAATTATTTTGACTATCCAAACTATTAACTTTTTTTTGAGCTAGTTGACCCTGAAATTGAAAAGCACTACAAATGAACTGTGAAAATGTTGAAAGTTAGCATGCTATCATCATTTCACCCACATAGCATGTGTTAAAAAGTTGAGAGGGCTACGACAAAAACTCGATGCACTTCGTGTACAAAACGGACAATCTCTCTCGAAGTATCAGCGTTTCGAACGAGAACTCATCTCTTACAAAGGGATTTCATTTTTTTGAACTTATTTGAACTCCATACTTTTTGTGTGCTCAAAATGCACCATTCAAAGGCACATCACAAAATTTCAGCAATTTCTGACTTCAATTGGTATTCTTCGTGCATTTACTTATTATTTTTTTTGAGCTAGTTGACCCTGAAATTGAAAAGCACTACAAATGAACTCTGAAAATGTTGAAAGTTGGCATGCTATCATCATTTCACCCACATAGCATGTGTAAAAAAGTTGAGAGGGCTACTACAAAAACAGGATGCACTTCGTGTACAAAACGGACAATCTCTCTCGAAGTATCAGCGTTTCGAACGAGAACTCATCTCTTACAAAGGGATTTCATTTTTTTGAACTTATTTCAACTCCATACTTTTTATGTGTTCAAAATGCACCATTCAAAGGCACATTACAAAATTTCAACAATTTTTGACTTCATTTGGTATTCTTCGTGCATTTACTTTTTTTTTGAGCTAGTTGACCCTGAAATTGAAAAGCACTACAAATGAACTCTGAAAATGTTTAAATTTGGCATCCTATCATCATTTCACCCACATAGCATGTGTTGAAAAGTTGAGAGGGCTACGACAAAAACTGGATGCACTTCGTGTACAAATCGGACAATCTCTCTCGAAGTATGAGCGTTTCGAACAAGAACTCATCTCTTACAAAGGAATTTCATTTTTTGAACTTATTTGAACTGCATACTTTTTCTGTGTTCAAAGTGCACCATTCAAAGGCACATCAAAAAATTTCAGCAATTTCTGACTTCAATTGGTATTCTTCGTGCATTAACTTTTTTTTTGAGCTAGTTGACCCTGAAATTGAAAAGCACTACAAATGAACTCTGAAAATGTTGCAAGTTGGCATGATATCATCATTTCACCCACATAGCAGGTGTTAAAAAGTTGAGAGGGCGACGACAAAAACTGGATGCACTTCGTGTACAAAACGGACAATCTCTCTCGAAGTATCAGCGTTTCGAACGAGAACTCAGCTCTTACAAAGGGATTTCATTTTTTTGAAATTATTTGAACTCCATACTTTTTTTGTGTTCAAAATGCACCATTCAAAGGCACATCACAAAATTTCAACAATTTCTGACTTCATTTGGTATTCTTCGTGCATTTACTTTTTTTTTGAGCTAGTTGACCCTGAAATTGAAAAGCACTACAAATGAACTCTAAAAATGTTGAAAGTTGGCATGTTATCATCATTTCACCCACATAGCATGTGTTAAAAAGTTGAGAGGGCTACGACAAAAACTGGATGCACTTCGTGTACAAAACGGACAATCTCTCTCGAAGTATGAGCGTTTCGAACGAGAACCCATATCTTACAAAGGGATTTCATTTTTTTGAACTTATTTGAACTCCATAGTTTTTGTGTGTTCAAAATGCACCATTCAAAGGCACATCACAAAATTTCAACAATTTCTGACTTCATTTGGTATTCTTCGTGCATTTACTTATTTTTTTGAGCTAGTTGACCCTGAAATTGAAAAGCACTACAAATGAACTCTGAAAATGTTGAAAGTTGGCATGCTATCATCATTTCACCCACATAGCATGTGTTAAAAAGTTGAGAGGGCTACGACAAAAACAGGATGCACTTCGTGTACAAAACGGACAATCTCTGTCGAAGTATGAGCGTTTCGAACGAGAATTCATCTCTTACAAAGGGATTTCATTTTTTTGAACTTATTTGAACTCCATACTTTTTGTGTGTTCAAAATGCACCATTCAAAGGCACATCACAAAATTTAGGCAATTTCTGACTTCATTTGGTATTCTTCGTGCATTAACTTATTTTCTTTGAGCTAGTTGACCCTGAAATTGAAAAGCACTACAAATGAACTCTGAAAATGTTGAAAGTTGGCATGCTATCATCATTTCACCCACATAGCATGTGTTAAAAAGTTGAGAGGGCGGGGACAAAAACTGGATGCACTTCGTGTACAAAATGGACAATCTCTCTCGAAGTAGAAACGACCCCCACAATAAGAGACGACATTCTTCTTCTCTCATATATGGTGGACACTAGCTCACCTGATTTTTCAACCGTCGATGATGGTCGCTACTCCTACATCCCCTAGTGCATAACCAATATCTAGCACAAGGAGAAGAAGGAGAAACGACCCCCCACAGCAACAGTCGACATTCTTCTTCTCTCATGTATGGTGGATACTCCCTCACCTGATTTTTCGACCGTCGATGATGGTCGCTACTCCTTCTTCCCCTAGTGCATAACAAATATCTAGCACAAAGAGAAGAATGAGAAGCAACCCCCACAACAACAATCGGCATTCTTCTTCTCTCATGTATGGTGGACACTCCCTCACCTGATTTTTTGACTGTCGATGATGGTCGCTATTCCTTCTTTCCCTAATGCATAACAAATATCTAGCACAAGGAGAAGAAGGAAAAGTGACCCCCACAACAAAAGTGGTTTCGCGGCACGCCACGTGGTTCCGCTGCACGCCACGTGGTTCCGCTGCACGCCACGTGGGACTAATGGTCTTTCATTTTTAAATGACTGTTTTAATCAAAAACAGATCTGTTACAAAAGGGATTTCATTTTTTGAACTTATTTGAACTGAAGACTTTTTTTAAATATATGTGGTCGAAATGCATGATACCATGAAGTTAGAAAGGGCTAAACCATTCAAAAGTAGCAAATGAAGTTAGAAAGGGCTAAACTATTCAAATTTGGAAACTATAATGGCACAAACAGAAACTAGACATATATAAATTGGTCCAAGCAGTACATGATACTAGTCCAAACAGTACATAATAATAGCTACCATAGATATATATACAAGTGTTCGACGTTGAGAACACTACTCGTCTGAATCAGAATGTCCACCTTCCTCGAGGTGACGCTGGCCATAGTTGACGACTCGAATCTTGCGGTACAACTCGTATGAAACGTATGCGTCTTTTGCTGCATACTCAATGTTGATACGATCAAGTGGGGCCTTCTCCCAAAGTTTGTGCTGAGACTTTGGGAAACTGGTCTTCATATCACTATATTCCTCGTCGATCAAGGCAACTGCCATATGAGCCATCGAAGTCCTGACATGTCGAAGCCTGAATACCGTTTGGAGATCAATGAGGCAACCAGTTGGTATCTCAATACCGAAGTTGTGCCTCATCTTCAGCTTGTCGTTCCTTATGTCAACGCTAGCAAAAGTGATGCCGCCGCGAAGGAAGTCCATGAGTTCTGGACAATGCTTGTCACTACTACAACAGAAACAAATTAAAATGGAACAAATGTTACATACTGCTGCAATAAGGAAACATGTTTCTTTACAACTAAAGAGAAAATTATCTTTAGGATTCAAATAGAACATATGCAATGGAACCTAGAGAGATCACTATAGCTATCCAATGAAACCTAGAGAGATCACTAGCTATATGCAATTTTCATGACTATGACATATCATATTGCTATCGAATGGAACCTAGAGAGATCACTAGCTATATGCAATTTTAATAACCTTGGATCAAAGAACACCACATAAAATTGTATATCTACAACTATGATTTCAATGGAACATATTGAACCAATCAGATTTTTCAGATTGTGTTCCCTTCAACTAATCAAAATTGTTTCACTACAACTATTTGAAGCGAACCAACAATGATTCCAATGGAACATATTAAACACTAGTTGATTTTAATACGATTTTTCAGATTATGGAACACTATTCCAATCAGATTGTGTTCCCCTTCAACTATCAAAATTGTTTCACTACAACTATTTGAAGGGAACCAACTATGATTCCAATGGAACATATTAAACACTAGTTGATTCTAATACGATTTTTCAGATTATGGCACACTATTCCAATTAGATAGTGTTCCCCTTCAACTAATCAAAATTGTTTCACTACAACTATTTGAAGGGAACCAACTATGATTCCAATGGAACATATTAAACACTAGTTGATTCGAATACGCTTTTTCAGATTATGGCACACTATTCCAATTATATTGTGTTCGCCTTCAACTAATCAAAATTGTTTCACTACAACTATTTGAAGGGAACCAACTATGATTGAAACAAATAAACTTACAATGTCATTATCTTGGATCAAAGAAAGCCTCAAAACTTACCTCGCCCATTGGAAGATCAAGACATGGTGTGCGAAGCATAGTTGGATGACGGCAACACCGTGTTGATCGGCCGTGTACTCCAGATCAAGCCCGAGGAACTTCTCATGGTCCATTGCGGCGTCAAGCCATCCTTCCTTCAACTGTTCAAGAAGAAACGGCATCTCCCTGCTCTCGTTCGTGTACACGACATCGAGCATGGTCGTGCCATGTGCGAGCACCTCTTCGAAGCGAGTTGGCATGGTGGAAGAAGAGAAGGGAAGAAGAGAGGAGAAGAACAGAGAGCAAGAGAGAGAGAGAAGAAGAAACAAAGAAATGGCGACTCTACTTCAGTTCGTGCTTTTCATCGTCCGAAATGACGCGGGATGCAAACCGTTTGGGCCTTTAGTCCTGGGTTGAGCCACCAACCAGGACTAAAGGGGGATACAAATGGTTGCCACCACTACGACAGGCCACGTGTTAGGCCTTTAGTCCCGGGTTCGGCCACCAACCGGGACTAAAGGGGGATACGAACGGTTGCCACCACCACTGCCTACCGCGTAGCCCTTTAGTCCCGGTTTGGGACACGAACCGGGACTAAAGGCTCCTTACGGGCCGGGACTACAGCCTCGAGGGAGGCATTAAGAATTGGGGCGACGTGGCCGAGCCTTTAGTCCTGGCCCAGAGGCAGGCCGGGACTAAAGGGTCCCGGCCAAAGGCCCGTTTTCCACTAGTGATACACCTAAACCTGATTAACTAAATGAAATCCTCAGCTACATGTGATATAAAACTACATGTGATCAACTAACAAGATTAATTACCTTGACATTTCCACGCCCACGGCCATTGTCATAGTCAAACCGATCTCTCCTAGTGGCTGCAGCTTCGGTCCAATTCCTCATAAGAGGTTGTAGGGACAAGTTAGGATTGAAAGCGCAATCACATTCCAGAGGTTGCACTTTCTCCGACTACAATGTAATGCCCAAGATGCGATCCTATCCTTATTTTGGCACGAGGGCCTTGATAGGGATAGAAGCGCATCTCGTCGTTTCGCAAGAATGGATATCATTACAAGTACATGTACTAAAGAGAAGAGTATATGGAATTGGCTTACACTCGCCACAAGCTGCATCAGAGTCACATCAGTACAATACATAAATATCATGAAGAAGAGCAGGGTCCGACTAGGGACGAACACAAACGAGAAAAGAACGACGTCCATCCTTGCTATCCCAGGCTGCGGGTCTGGAACCCATCCTAGATCGACGAAGAGGAAAAATAAGAAACTCCAAATGAACAATCAACACGCTCGCGTCAAGTAACCCTTTACCTGTACCTGTAACTGGTGTTGTAGTAATCTGTGAGCCACAGGGGACTCAGCAATCTCATTTCCAAAGGTATCAAGACTAGCAAAGCTTAATAGGTGAGGTATGGTTAAGTGGTGAGGCTCCAACAAGCGACTAAGCATATATTTAGTGGCTAACTTACGAGTACAAGAATAAGGAGGGGGATGGTCTACGCACAGCGGACGTGAACTACTGATGATCAAATGAATGATCCTGAACACCTACTTACGCCAAGCATAACCCCACCGTGTCCTCGATCGAAGAAGGAGCTCACGAAAGAGACAATCATGGTTACGCACTCAGTTGGCAAGTTTTACTTAAGTTAACTTCAAGTTATCTAGAACCAGTGTTAAAGAAAGTTTCCACGTTGCCACATAACCGCGGGCACGGCTTTCCGAAAATATTTAACTCTGCACGGGTGCTCCAACTAGTCCATCACAAACTACCACACGCTGCGACGGAATGACCTCGATGAGGGAAACCCGTGATCTCCTCGGATCCCTATTGGAAAACCTCAACCTCGAGTTAGCTCAAAGCATCCTCGGAATCCCTTGCACAAGACGCTCGATAAAGGTAAAACAAGTCCAGCAAGGCCGCCTGGCGTGTCGACGAACCCGATAGGAGCCATGTATCTTGTTCTCAGAACATGACCGGATGGAACTAGCTACGAGAACCAAACCTCGAGTTTCCCCGCGGTGGCCCCGCAAATAGACCAATTGGGACCAACACCATCAGCACTGCCCCCCCCCCTGTATTATGTTGAATTACTCCTCGGGTAGCGCTAACTCCCTATGTTTTTCAGTATTAACAGAATTATTATGTTGGGCAAATATAGAACCAATGTTGGCCCTTGCCAGACGAGCTTTATCCTAAAACGAGAATCTAGGGGGTCCCCATAACAACCCCAAGCATGTTAGGAGCGCTCATTTATGGAACATAACACCGGTAGCCGAAACTAAGGGGGCAAAGGTGGAACAAAACATCAGGCTAGAAAGGCCGAGCCTTCCACCTTTTACCAAGTATATAGGTGCATTAAATTAAATAGCATTTAATATGGTGATATAACAAGGAACCCATGTTAACACTTGGAAGCAACTGCACCTGCAACTAGCAATGCTAACACATGGTTAAGCAAGCGGTAACATAGCGAATCAGTGGTTTTGCTAGGTTGTGAACAGGTTGAAGGTTTTCATGGCAATGTTGGGAGGCTGATATTTCACAGGTGGTAGGCAGCGAGACATAACGATAGAAACGGTAAAACTAGCATGGCAATGATAGTAATGGTATCTGGGGAAGTGGTCATCCTACCTGAGATCCCGCTTGGAAGAAGAATGTCTCCCTGAAGCAGATGAACCGATGTAGTCGAACGGGTCCTCACTTTCAGGCACGCTTGCGGAACTCTATCGAGACGAACCAAACCGGAAACAAGAACCAACACACGATAATCACCACGGCACATGCACGACAAGATGAAATCCACATATGATGCATGATCAGTTGAATATATCCAATACATGGCATGTCAATTCAGAACAATCAACCACTACACATTAAGTGAAGTTCAATATGCAACGAATTGCATATTGACGAAACTCCACATACGATTTTTTTAGTTCTATACCGATTAGGTACGCGGCAGTATTAAATGTGGTTAAACATGGCAAGAGGTGAATCGTAATTAAACTACCTATCTAGCCATTTTAAATGTGGTCGAAAATGACATATAGCATCTCCGAAATGACCCCACACGTTAATTTATAGTTCTGACCAGATCTGAACTAACACGTTTAAATATTTATTAAACAGCCAAATAAATAGGTTCACGTGATTGTATGCATCGTTCCAATCAATTTACACATAGAGAACATCTCCAACGGAGCTACGGTTCAAAAGATACGAACATCGCAAGATATGATGACATGAATGCAATATGTGTGCAACGACAGTCACGCGCATTTCAAAACATATAACGAGCAAGACAATATGAAACTACACGAGATTCTAAGAAAGTTTCATATAGCACACAATCAAAATGGAGCAATGGTTGAACAAATACAAGCTAAACAAGAAATCCCTACAATCTGCCCAAAACAGCAACATGGCATTTTCTACACCCCAAAACAACAAGCTACATAAATCTACAATGCTCAAACAAGACATGAGGCAATAGACTGAAAGATGCACTTCAGCACCCTACTAATAACATCTAACATGGTAGCATGGATCACTAGGAAAAGAACTCACAAAATGGCATCTCACGCACAGTTTTAGACTTTGTGAAAATATCAGTTTTTGACAGTGCAGTTTTCGATCTGAAGGCATATTGACGGCAGCAAAACTATATCCTACAGGGATCCAAATGACATGAAAATTCACAGCATGCTAGAGAATCTTACGGACTACAACTAACTCCATTTCACGAACCTCGAAAGAGCTATAGATCACCAGAAAAACTCATGGCAAGACAGCAACAAAATATAACAGATTTCAGACTTAGAAATATTTCAGCATCTCCAAATTAGCACTATTTTCTAGCATGTTGAGAACAAGCAAACAACACCTAAACATGGATTTCTATTGCAACCAATATTACCAGAGGCTAGCCTACACATGCAAGGGCATATCTCTAGTTGACAACTCATGCATATCACGCACGAAATAAATCCCACAAAATAAACAAAAGGGGAACATGGCAAAATATCACGCGCATTAAGAGCAACTCTAGCAGACCCCGCAAAACGGCTGGCCCGCAAAAAATCCGGTGACTATACGGGTTTGGGCTCATTTTCCTGCCAGAACAGACACTGCAAACGCGGCCCAACCTGGAAATGTTTTGTGGTGGCCCGTAAACGCAACCCCTCAACCGGTATAACTGCGGGTTTGACCGCTGGATGCGGGTCGAAACCCTATCCCTCCGCCATCGTGAAAAGCCCCCCACATTACCGCCGGCGCCTCCAATCCGCCGCCGCGCGCCTCCATTACGCAGTGTAGTCGCTCCAATCCACCGCCATGCATGGCCAGCTCCGGTAGCCGTAGGGACAACGACCCCGAGAGGGCTCATGGCGTGAGATCTGACGCCGCCCGTAAGCGTGCCGCTTGCCGGTACACACATTGGGGCATGACGCTGCCGCCGTCTCTCCTCCATCGCGAGACAGAGTAGTACAACCGCGCGCGCAGCCGCCTTTTCTCCGGCAGCAGCTCAATCGCGTCGAGCTCCCGCTCGTCCTCCTCTGTCCCACCGATGAAGACGGAGCTCGAAGAGCTCCCGTCGGTGAAGATGGAGCCGGAGGACGAGGCGGTGCCGGAGTGACGTGTCGGGGCCGTCGTCGGACCGGAGGACTTCCTCCCTCCGGTGGAGGCGGATAGACTCCTGCCCGTGCTGCTGGCGCGGAGTGCACGGGAGGCCGAAGAGGACCAACAGTGCCGCCGGAGGGAGGACGAGATCAACACCGTGCTCTACGAGCAAGGTGTCGCATCGGCCATCGCCTTCGGCCACAAGGTGGAGGACTGGCGCCGCGAAGCTACTGCGCAGAAGCGCATCTACGTCGATCTCTCCTCCGGTGAGGACGACGAGGATGACGAGGACGATGACTGAATGTAGGCTATCTACTACTGCACGAGCTTGACTCCGGTGAGCTCCATTTTGCATAGTGCGGTAGTAGCTCCAGTAGGTGATGCCCCCTCTAGTACGGGTGAATGTAGTGTTGTATGATCATGACTGTGGTTGTGAACATGCCCGCGAATGTTTATTTTTCAAATTATGCAGTTTCATTATGCGGGTTCTGTTCTGCAGTGCAACTTTTCATCCCGCAAAACCCCACTTCGACGACCTGCAAAACGCGTTTGCAGGTCGTGAATATACAGGGTCTGCTAGAGTTGCTCTAACTTCGTCAAAAGCTAAAACTAAATGCACAGTTAAATTCTATGGATTTTTTCTACCCCGAAAACATATATAATATGAGGGGTTGGAAAATACAAATAACGACACACGTATATGCGAGAATATGTCCTAAACATGACATAGCAAACTAGCGACGAAATCTACATGCAAAAATATAAACAACTACTCTAAAATACAAGGCAAATGGGCACAAACAACACGAACATTTTATCTACGGGGTTTGAGCAATCCGGACACGCATAAAAATCGCTACGAAATAATTCCCTATTAGGACAGCATGCAAATCTAGGCATACGGCAGTTCAAACCACTTCAAACATGCATGCGAGTTGTAAAACCGTAATCTACGCAAAATGCTACACAAGTTATATATATAAATCGTCGCGATCCGACAAATGGATAAAAAGTTACGGACATTTGAAATATCTAATATTCATGAAATTTAATAAATCCGAAATCCTAAAAATAAATAACTCCCACGCCGAAACTATCATCTGGGTTGAAACAAGGCATGCGATGTTTCATTAAACAACGCTCGGGGCGGGGCTTAGACGGGCCAAGGGGGCTCACCTTCGCGGCTCTTGGGCCGGCTCGGAGAGGAGGCAGGCCGGCTCGGGCTGGCTTGGGCCGAGCTGGGCCGGATGCGAGGTGAGGCGCTGGTGGGCCAGCTCCTGGCCATGGGGGGCGAGCGCTGGAGGCGCCTCGTCGTGCTCCTCTCGCGCAGAGGAGGCGGCGGCGGAGCAGATCTCGCGCTCCAGGCCACCGGTAGTGGCCGTAGAGGCGGGGTCGGCACTCGGGACGGGCGGATCTGGGGCGACTGACTCCATTTCTGGCAATGGAGACACGGAGGCGGGGCTCTGGCGACCTGCAGCCAGAGGCGGCGGCGCTAGGGCGGCGGGGAATGGCAGGATCCGACGAGGGGAAGCTTCCGGCAACGGGACACAGCGCGACGGCGGCGCGGCTGGTCGGAGGCAGCGGTGGGAGATGCGGCGGGCGGAGCAGGCAGCTTGGGGACTCCTCCCCTCGGGCACGAGCCGCGGCGCTCGGGATTTCGGGGCAGAATGGGGCGGCGGCCAGATGGGCTCGGTGGGCCTCGCATGGACTCGCGGGCCCGGCGGTGGCGCTCAGGAGGGAGGAAGGAGAGAGAGAGGCTGAGGAGGAGGCTAGGGTTTGAGGGGTGGTGCAGAAAACGAGGCAGGGCTGGGAGAAGGCCATTTCTGGACGTGGGGTGTCGATTTATAGGAAAGTGGGGCTAGGGATTGCTAAATGAGGCGTTTTTGGACCCTCCGATCTGGATAGGACGCTCCGGAAATGCCCTAAGGTTGGGTTAGGCCGTGTAGAGTGGCTAGGTGGGGATGAGAGGGAAATGGTGCGGCGCGGCAATGCGACTTAAAACACCAACACACGTCCGACGAATAACCGAAGATGGTGCCGCTACGGTCGCCCATTCGGGTACCAGACAAACTCCGATTGCGACGAAAATTGGCACGCAGCCTACCTATATCTAAATAAGACTGCACGCCAATTTTCAACCGAATCAGAGAAAGTTCTACACACTTTTAAAAACAAAGTTTTGACAATTCCGCGGGTGCGTGCATGTGTGGTCGGGATCAATCCCGTCAACAACGACAACGGAGAGAACCGGCAGCTAAACGGATGCAAGTTTGAAAACTGGCGGCAATGGAGTCTTGATGCAATGCAGATGATGCGCATGATGCGATGATGAATGCAACTACCAAATAAATCACACGACGGCAATGGAATAAAAGGGGAATCTTTTGGAGCGTGGGTCTCGGGCTATCACACACAAGTTCTGCAGGAAAATCAAGATATGCGCTTAGTACTATTAACGACATAAAATTGAAGTGATAAACTATTTTACATTGATATATGTCTAATAGTTGTACCTGCAATAGAGCTAAATTGCCTTTCGGCCATTGTCGGAGTTGTTTGCCTTTCTTCACAACGCGAACGCAGTCGAAGAGAACACGAAGGGTGAACGCATTCCAATTGATCTTGGAAATACGTTTGACATCATCTACCAAGGAATAATACTGCTTTGGTACAAGCTTGCTCGACATGGGAGCAATAATTGTTCCTAGTAGGACAAGGACCATTTTACGAAGGAAGTCGTCATCGGCGGATTTATTTTTTATGATGTCCGCAATGACATCATGAATCACTATATTACCTGTAGATTTACTTAGAAATTGAGGCGGCACCCTATCTTTTAAATCCTTACCTTCTTCGATGAGCATATCTGAAGCCGACAGTCCTTCATTGTCCAAGTTCAAGATGCATTCTACATCCACAGCACGGAGAGACACCTCCCCAACCATGCGATCTCCTAGGTCATTGCAACTTCCCGAGAGCGTATCTACTAAATCATGGCTCGTCTTCCATTCGGTTGACGCGAGGCGGTACTTGCTCCTCAAATCAAGGGATTAGGTCGTGCGAGATTTCCACGATCCGGGATTTGTGTAACAGAACGACAACTCCTCCCGTGATCGATGTGGGATCCAACTGGCATTTCCGGTATGGGCCAGCCCACGATACACTATATTATGTACTAGATTAACTTGTGAAGAGAGATTTGAATTATTTAGTGTATTATACATGTTTCACAATTTTCATAGGTTATAGGTGTCAAACAATGGAGGTTAGCCATGTTCTACATTTGTTTTTTTTTTGGAAATTACAGTGCATTGGTCAAACTTTGGTCAACACAGATGTATGCCTAACAAGTGTGCTAGGTACAAAGATTCATTAGCATGCAACTTATTTCAAATTCACATGTGGTGAACTTTGTCACCACAAATGCTTGTACAGTAATGGTAGTGTATTGTTGGTACATCCTTTGCAAAAAAGACACTGCATTGAAGAGACATAATAAAAATCACCAAGTTTTCCCCCACATCTATAGGTAGGACCAATAAGAAGATTCATTGGCATGCAATGAATCAACCATGTGCCAAATATGAGGCCATTTGAGCAATGTATTCCATGGCCATGGTCATGAGCCACTTCATTTGCGTATGAAAACCATGAACCTTCCACCTACTATATTAAATTTGTGAAGAGACATTTGAATTATTTACTATATTATACATGTTACACAATTTTCATGGGTTATAGGTGTCAAACAATGGAAGTGTGCCATATTATACATTTGTTTCTTCTCTTTTTTGAAATTACAGTGCATTGGTCAAACTTTGGTCAACACACATGTCTGCCTAACAAGTGTGCTAGGTACAAAGCTTTTTCACTCACGCAACAACTTATTTCAAATTCACATGTGCTGAACTTTGTCACCACACATGCTTGTACAACCATGGAAGTGTATTGTTGGTACATCATTTGCGAAAAAGACACTGTATTGAAGAGAAATGATAAAAAAACACCAAGTTTTCCACCACATCTATAGGTAGGACCAATGAGAAGATTCATTGGCATGCAATGAATCAACCATGTGCCAAATCAGAGGCCATTTGAGCAATGTATGCCATGGATATGGTCATGAGCCACTTCATTTTCCTATGAAAACCATGGACCTTCCACCTACTAGATTAAATTTGTGAAGAGACATTTGAGTTATTTACTGTATTATACATGTTTCACAATTTTCATGGGTTCTAGGTGTCAAACAATGGAAGTGTGTCATGTTATATATTTGTTTTTTTTTAATTACGGTGCCTTGGTCAAACTTTGGTCAACACAGATGTCTCTCTGACAAGTTTGCTAGGTACAAAGCTTTTTTATTCATGCAACAACTTATTTCAAATTCACATGTGCTGAACTTTATAACCAAAAATCCTTGTCCAAGAATGGTAGTGTATTGTTGGTACATCATTTGCAAAAAAGAGCATGTATTGAGGAGAAATGATAAAAATCACCAAGTTTCCCCCCACGTCTATAAGTAGGACCAATGAGAAGATTCATTGGCATGCAATGAATCAACCATGTGCCAAATCAGAGGCTATTTGAGCAATGTATACCATGGCCATGGTCATCAGCTACTTCATTTTCCTATAAAAACAATGAACCTTCCACCTACTTGCTTAAATTTCAAAATTTTCATGGGTTCTAGGTGTCAAATAATGGAAGTGTGCCATGTGCTATTTAAATTATTTACTGTATTCCAAGTTTAAAAAATTTCATGGGTACTAGGTGTGAAACAAATGAAGTGTGCCAAGTTTTTACATTTATTTTGAATTTTCAGTTCTTTATCTCTCTTTCGGTTCAAGAAAAAAATTCCATATAATCCATTCACATACAACATGTAGTCCACTGCCACGGTCGTAGTTATTATTAGTTAAAAAGAATATATGAACAAAAGAAAGAAAACATAAATGGCATTGACGGTTTGGCGGTCCAATCATAAAGCATCGCCGCCTCGTCCATTGTTAAACCGCCACCGCACGTTCCTCTCTCACTTTCCTATTAGAAAACAACTCCCTCCTCTTCTCCGTTCCAGAAAACCCTCGCTCCTTCCGTGCTCCGCTCCTTCCTCTCCTCCCTTCTAGAAAACACTCGCTCCTTCCTCTTCTCCATTCCAGATCCATCATCTCTCATCTCCTCGTCCAAAGCCACCACCTCTCCTCTCCTCATCCCGCTAGAAGCATATCCATGGCGCTGCGCGACAAAATCACGACCATCGTCGGTGGCGACCAGGCGAAGTTAGCCAGGTTGAGAGAGATCCTTTCCTGGTTTGGCAGCGACTGGGAGGTGGTGGCGATGGTGAAGGCCATGGGCAAGCATCTCACAGGTGGCGAGAGGGATGAGATCTATTCCCATTCCCGAGATGGAGTCCGGCAGGATTCTATCGAGTTCATCGAGTATCTCCTCTGGGTGATGGAGCAAACGGACTTGGAGGAGCGGATGGTCAGGTGCAGGTGGTGGGCGTACAGATCTAGGATCGAGCATCCATAGGATGACCCCACGATGACATAGGCGGTGCCGTTCGTGAGGGTGCTGTTCTAGGCAGTGCCACCGGCGTGGACGCACGTCATACACAACAGGAGGCCGTTGCTGCGTGCGACGTTGATTCTCCGCCGTTCTCCACGGTTCCCTCGACGATCTCCTCGTTTGAACGGCGGCGGTGGCGTTTAGGGTAAGCTTCGAATTCAGGTTGTAGTGCAGTTTAACCTTTTATTTCGGTGCAATTTAGCCTTTTCAGTGCTAGTAATTTATCCATGGAACACATCATTTAACCTTTACATTAAATCGTAACATGAATTAAATGAAGTTTGATCAATTTTCTGTGGGCTAGCTCCATGATGTTTGAAACTTAGAAATGGAGTGATGTTTGATAAGTCAAGGGTGGTTGATCCCTGTGTTCCATGTTTCAACTGAGCAATATAATTGTACTGGTCATATGAATCATTGTTTTTAATTACTTCCTAAATTGCAGCAGATTCATATGCTCCCAAATTCATATAATTGTACTGGTCATATGCTGCCAAATTCATATTAATTCAACATTTAGTTTTCTCAACTTGGTATTTAAATTGGAATGTGTGTGTGCTTGTGACAGATTACCATACTATGAGATTTCAAACACACTCATATGCACACTATCAAATGAACACAACATTTAACTTGTACATTATATCAGTAGGAGCATTATATGAAGTTTGATCCATTTTTTGTTGGTTAGATGATGGTTTGCACCCACCTTTCGTGCACCCACCCAATAAAATATTTCAAATCATTTTCCTTTATATGTATTTGTGAAACTGTCTATCCAAATGTCATTCTTTATATGTACTTCGACTTGCTTCTATCTAAGATTCTTTCGCGACAGGAGCCTGATGTCTCAATCTCGGGGTGGCTGAGGGCTTGGCTGCTGATCTCTCGGAGTTTGTTGCTTGTCCGGCCTGTGTGCCGTGGGTAAGGCCAGCGTGCCATGTATCTCTCGTTTGGCCTTGGGTTGCTGTTGAAACTCGTGGTTTTATAACTTATTCGCTATGTGACGATATTAAGTTATGTATTTGATGATCTGAACTCGTTATGTATGTAAATTATGTGTTTCATGACAATCACTTTTATGTATTTCATGATGGCCACATTAAGATACCAGATAGATGAACTCAATGACAAACAATACACAAGAATGATGCAGGGTGCAATGGAAATAGTCTAGTTACAAAGCGGTGACGGATGCAGCATGATCCATGCTTTTAGGTCTTCACCATCCTGAATATGTTAGCCAACTTAGCAGGTTTTGCCTTAAGACGACACTTCTTTATGTAAGCTACAATTGCTTGGGTATTTTAATGTCAGTTCCCTTTCCTGCAGAATGGGCGTTTATAGCGCCCGTTACGCCAGTACACAATCTTTGCTACCATGAGCCACTTGTACATTTTCTTCAAAAAAGTTTCCCTCGGGTGTAGGTAGCGTTTCCATTGTTCCGAATATGCAATGAGCTATTAGAAAAACAAAAAATCCCATGTCAGCGAATTCAACATTATATCAAAGCCAGCCATAAAATGGGTTGTTTTTTCTTTGCACTGGTACCATGGAACTTTGGTTATACGAAAGACAGACATAATATACGAGAATACAAATGATATATTCATCTCATTTTGGAAACCCTGGTACTGACAAGCGTACGATTAATCAAAAAATCAAGCGGTAGGATAGATTGTACGAACAATGATGAATAACAAGAGAGCAATCTGTAGGGTTAACGACGAGATGCAAAATTCTAGGGTTAATCTCTGATGACACTAACCGATTCACCATCATTGGTGATGTCTTGGACCAGCTCCGGCTGCCAATCTGCGGCGACCAAGTCCTTGTCGACCAGTTCGTGCATGGCGTCCACATCGGCTGAACGGAGCGCACAACCCACGCCCCCTCCCCCGGCAGGTTGAATCATCCTCGCCGGCAAGAGTGTAGGCGTTGGGTCGGCGGCGAGATATGCGCCCGGCGGCAGGAACGTGGGTGGATATATAGGCAGAGGCGCTCTAACGTTGTAGGAGGTAGCGGGATTTGGGGGTGAAATTCAAGTTTTTCGGGAGAGAGAAGTTAAGGGAGCGCACACTTCGCACTCTAAAAAAAACATGCCTTCGTCCCAATTTTAGGTGGCAATTTTTTTAATATGTGGGAGAGTTGGCAAATTATGTTTTAATTTGCAGGTGGGTTTAATTACTTTTTTTACACGCGCCCGCGTTAGGCCAAAGCATATATAGAATATGGAAGTTTTGCACACCCCTTCTCTTTCAAATCACATAAAAAAATTGACCAAAGCATATATATAAAAATTTGACCTCCTCCAAATCACATAAAATTTTGCACACCCCTATCTTCCATAAGCATATATTAGCAAAAAGGCCTGTGCGTTGCAACGGGAGAAAAAAATCATAATCTCCAATTGTGATAATCACATTATGTTCTTAAAATTTTAGGACATTTCTTGAAATGCATGAACATTATTTGAATTATGATGAAAATGGCAAAGTATGTTTTGTTAATTAATGATAGCATATGCATAAGAACATTATTTTTATCTTGCTGATATATGTGTTTGCATTTGTAATCTAAGTGAAGTTTTAATTTGATTGCAAACATATTAGACAGCTCCATCGAAAATAATCAATTTGTAAGTACATGCATACCAAATGTTCCAAGTTGCGTATCAATATCGATATTCTTAAAAAAAAATAGCAAAACAGTTTATCTATATGTAAAATCAAAGTTAAGCCATTTGTTTACGTAAAGCTTGTATAAACAACACTGTATATTTTTTATACATTAGAAACATTTTTTTGCGTGTGACATCGGAAACATTATTGAGTTTTGATGTATAATTTTTTTCAATACACATTTTACATATTTTGTATGCATCATGAATATTTTTTATATACATGTTTTACAATACATGATTAACATTTTTGAAAACTTCTATTTTTTATGTCTACTTTGTTCCATACACATTATATATTTTTGTATATGTTTTCTTATACACCGGAAACATTTTTCTATGCACATTTAAAGATTTTTAAAAACACGATCAATATTATTTATTGTCCATACACACTTTACATTTTTTTGTATATATGGAAACTTTTTTGTCTACAAAGTTGACATTTCTTTAATCTATGATTAACATTTGTGCAAAGTATATCGAAATAAAGGCAAAAGAGAGAAAAAAAAGGTAGAAAAGTGTGAAATAGAAGAACAAAAAGGGTTGTAGGCCGCGATCGGGATCGAACCTGGGTCTCCAGGGTGGGACAGCGCGCACCCAACCGGTTGGGCTAGCCTTGTGCTTGTGATAAAATACGGGAACCGCATCCTTTAGAATTAGAACGAAAGAGCCGAATCGAAGTTCAAAAAACGAATCGTTTTTGTCACTTATGGGTGGCATTGGTGGGTAATTTGACGAACTTTAGGGGAAAATTTAATGACGTACCACAGATGTAATAGGTGCTTTATTAGTAGGTATAAATAGAAAATGGAAGTTTTCTATTTTTTATTTTTTTATAATTTATAGTGGCTCGGTGAAACAGAGGGACATACGCGATATGTTGCCATAGGGGGACAATGTACACTTCTTTATTGTTGAAATTTCTTTGATAATCTTGTTTACTACATGCATGCCACTATGTACAAAAAAAATTGGGTGATTTGGACGTGGTCAGAAAAATCACTTCATTACGAACGGGGTCGTTTGGTCTCACTTAAGTCCGTTTTTCTAACAAGGTGATTTTTTTACCTCCTCCAAATCATATAAAATTTTGCACACCCCTTCTCTTCCATAAGCATATATAGAATATGGAAGTTTAGCATTTTTGAATTTTTGTTTTATAATTTATAGTGGCTTGGTGAAACAAAGGGACATACGTCATATGTTGCCATAGGGGGACAATGTACACTTCATTATTATTGAAATTTCTTTGATAATCTTGTTTACTACATTCATGCCACCATGTACAACAAATTTGAGGTGATTTGGAGATGGTAAAAAAAATCACTTCATTACAGACGGGACCGTTTAGTCACTTAAACCAGTTTTTCTAACAAGGTGATTTTTTTGACCTCCTCCAAATCACCTAAAATTTTGCACAGCCCTTCTCTTCCATAAGCATATATGGAATATGGAAGTTTTCCATTTTTTATTTTTATTATAATTTATAGTGGCTCGGTGAAACAAAGGGACATACGTCATACGTTGCCATAGGGGGACAATGTACACTTCATTATTGTTAAATTTTCTTTGATAATATTGTTTACTACATGCATGCCACCATGTACAACAAATTTGGGATGATTTGGAGATGGTCAAAAAATAAGCAAGTGACATATGCAAAAAGGTATAACAAAAATATAAAAAAATGCCAAACTGCAGCAGTCGCTCGACTTGTAGTAGGCATATTTTTCCAACCAAATCAGCCAAATTAGCCCACTACAGACCCAATAGCAAGATCGAACGGGGCTTGAAGGTTGTGTGATAGAGGAGTTCAACTCTACTGTCGCGCCAGGCTATTTAACCAGGTCTCGACGCCCCTCCGCTTCCGATGTGGGACTAAACAATCAGCTGCGCCGCGCGCCGGAGGTGGGGCGATGTCGCTGGTGGGAAATGGGTCGGCGTAGTTGGTGGGGGAGAGGTCGCGCGCGTGAGGAAGGGGGCCGACCACAGTGGGCTGACTTTGTTGGCCAGCCCACGAACATGGCAATGCCCTCATGCATGACATGGCGGGTGCACAGGAGGTTTAGTCCCACCTCGGAAGCAGAGGGGCGCCCGGACCAGCTTATATATCGCGTCGTGGTAGAGGTGTTGAACTCCTGTCTCATCAAAATTAGCCCTTAGCCCCATTTGTGGGCAAACTACTATCTCGTGTGTTATTTTGCAATTAGCCCCGTTGGACCCTAGGGTTGGGAATTTTTTTCAAAGATGAGTTAGACACTGGCGGGACCCCGATCCTAAGCCATAGGAATCCAGCCTGTAACACATCGCATCCCTTTGCGGTCTCACACACGGTTAACTCCACGGCTGCAGCCTTACCTTAGCCGGGACCGTTTGCGTCTTTTGACTCACGTATGCAATAGTGTCGCTAGCATTCCAATGTCAAAGAACCCAGATCGACATGTCTAGTCATAAACCAAAGTGGCAGTACCGCACAAGGACAGGCATACATGACCCAACAAAGCAGGTGTCGGTCATCAGCAAATGTAGACGAGTCGTAGCAAGCTACAAGGACTCCATTACATCGCGTGACATTTCCCCAAAGGGGATAGACACAGCAGCTAAGAAGGACACATGCCGGTCAACCGATATGTCCGGAGGAGTAGCGAACTACCAAGGCGCATTGGATCACAAAGGGGCATTTCCTTGTAAGGAGTGCTACTAAAGTTCACGACTAAGTAATCGAACCCCATACATATCAAGTACGACACACGTACGCATGGCATACCGATATGTATAGATACATCGATGGCATCACAACATAACCATAAACATACAACCTTTACTTAAGAGGCTCGGAAGAGCCACACACATAATATTACACATTAAGGGTCTCACGACCCATTATAGCAGTCATTCAGTTACAAGCCAGCCGAAGAGTTTAAACTGTCTGAGTACAGACAGGGCAACTAGAAGGCAAATGGCCTGACTATACTACAGATCAAACGTAGGGCCAGATCGTAGCTGGGACACCAGCTACTCGTCGTCGTCGATGTCTACGAAGAACCCTCCATTAGGGTCATTAGCAACCTCTGCAACATTTATTAAGCAAACATGAGTACGAAGGTACTCAGCAAGACTTTAGGATAACTAACTACTCATGCAAGGTATCAAAAGGTATTGTGGGGTTTCATGCGGAAAGCCAGCATTTGACTCGTGGCTAGACAACTTGCATTTTTAAATAATTTTGACAACTTGATTTCTCGCACACGAGTCCACTAACACCACAACAATACACTATCGTGGAATCATTCCGTCTCCATACGGAAATGCCGTCCACGACACTCACGCTTATCTTGGCAATTTTATGAGTAGCCATTTAAGTTATCTATGAACAACATATGTCTCCAGGTAGTCCATATCCGCGGACGCGGCTATTCGAATAGATCATAACCCAGCAAGGGTGTACTTCGTCACACACGCTCTCGCCACTTATCGCCATGTGCACGTCATGCACCTCGGCAACCTTCAAGCGGAAGCCCAGCGAGGGAGTCGGCCACGACCGTTAACCGCACTAGCACCTAGTCCAGGTTTATCGCCTATCTGAGAGTAACCCGTACGGAAGTTCGGCCGAGTTTTCCGCCACGGCCTCAAACGATGTGCGCAGGGTTCCCAAGCCCACCATCCGGGTGCCACTTGGTACACCGTGCCACTGCCTACCGCATCACGGTCCACCTCTCAGGTCAGCACCATGCACGGCCTCCAGCATTACTATAAACACCAGAAACTACTTGCAACTCCTGGACCGAGTACTAAACGATTAATAGGCCAAGCGGGGTCATATTTCAGGGCCCAGCATGTGGTAGTATCTAGTCTTGGATTACATACACGGAACTCAGTTCCTAAGGATGGTTCCAATGAAACAACCCGCCATGTACTCCTACACAGCCTTTCACCGGTACCTTTACCAAATCAGGTTCAACACACAACCTTTACTTACCGAACACATTCTCACAATTCTGTTCATCTCCCAGATGACAAACCATACACAACTCTAAGCATAGCATGCATAGCAGGATAAGGCACATCATAGCTCAAGCAACTACCAGGTATGCTAGGTTGCAAGGTTCGGCTATTTACTGTGACAAGGTTAGGTCATGCAAAGGAATTGGGTTCAACTAACGTGGCAAAAGCAGTTGAAGCATTTGATCCTAATGCAATAAATAAGTGCAGGAGCAAGAACATGGGAATTATCAGGATGATCAAAAGGGTTGCTTGCCTTGTTGCTCAGAGGAGGGACAATATCCGTCAGACGGATATTCGGTGGAATCCGGGGGTGCGGGGCCTACCGAAATGAATGGCAACAATCAATAACAATCATATGCAATCAAGATGATGCATGAGCATGGCATGAGAATGCAAAGTGAAAGCTAATATAATCAACATGTATTAGGTTTGAAATTGATTTGAATCACATTCAAATATCAATTCAAACGAGGTATTCTCCGATACCGATTTAATTGATTCGACCTGATGCTTAGATCATCTTGATGTTAGCATGCATGAGATGTCATGTTAAGGTACTGATTTGTTATTAGGACAGTGTGTGATCATGTCATTCATAATGAGATTTGAATATTTTTCCAAATTCCATTTATAAAGTAATTATAAGAATTGAATTATTCATTATTCTACATGTTAGGTTCTGTAACTTTTTCAAACATGATTGAAAGTACCATATTCAGATTCCTTGAATTTTTCTGATACTTTTTCATATATAAATTATTTTCATTGGAGTTACAGATTAATTTCTATGAATTTTTGAAGTTTTAAACATTTCTGGAATTATGTTTATACTAGAAAATACTTTTATTGCATCAGCATGACATCACCAGGTCCATCTGGCCGTTGAAAGTCAAACCTGACCAGTGGGACCCACTGATTAGTCTCTGTGGTCAATTTTAGATTAGGATTAATCTTATTTCGTTAATTAAACTTACTGGTCCCACATGTGAGTGACTTATTATCTTATCTAATTTATTTTTATTATCTTTAATCTTGCCAGAGGCTGGCCCCACCAGTCAGTGGCTCAGGACAGCCGAGATCCACCGGCGGCGAGGTCGTCCTCACCGGCGGGGAGCCTCCGGCGACCACCAGAGCGGCGGAGGGGCTCGGAAATGGCGCACAGGGGGCCAAATGCCGCGCGGGGAGCACCAGAAGAACGGCACATCTCCCGCAGCTCCATTTCTGTACTTAGCTGGGGCTGATCTGGCCAGAGATGACGCCGGCGACGAGCTTGGCGGCGGCCAAGGCTCGGGCGTCATCGGGGTCTTTGAAACAGAGGGAACTACGCATGGTTCTTAGCTCCTATGGCATCTACGCGACGGCCTGAAGCTGCTGGTGCCCTCGGAAGGACGAGCTGACCACCGGAGGGCTACCAGCGACGAGGTGCAGCGGCGGATCTTGTCGGGCTCCGGTGAAACTAGGCCTAGAGGAGGGGATCGACGGGGAGATCTTAGGGGAAATGACCGTATGCTCACAGGGAGTGCAGTGGTGGCGCTAGTTTGCTCAGGGACGGCCTGGAGAGGGAGAACGTCGGCGGCGATCTTCGGTGACCCGAGGAAGAAGACGACTGCTGCGTGTCGATTCACTGTATCTGGGCATCGGGCTTGTGGCTAGGAAGCTTCAGGGGGTTGCGGCGGAGCTAATGCGCGGCTCAGAAGGAAGGGAGGTCGGCTAGAACGACGACGAGCTCGAGCTCTGCTCGGGCTCCAATGGCGGCAGAAGGAGGGAGGAGAGATCCGAGAGGAGGGGAAGAACTGGCGCTGGGAATGGATAGGGGTGGCCTCGGGGAGCTTATCCCTGGCCTTGCCAGCGCGAGGCGGCGGCCAGGCAGGCGCACAGGTGCGTGGCCGCGCCGGAGAACGCGGCGGCCACCTCCTGCTCCTACTGGCGAGAGGGAGGAGACGACTGAAGTTGAGATGGGCCGGGCCAGGTGAGCGACAGGTAAGGGTTTTCCATTTTTTCCTGTTTTTGCTTCTGTTTTAGCTACTTCAATAACTTGCTATTTATTTCAGCTCCCAAAAGTTTGTAAAATTTATTCTAAACACCCTAGAATATTTGTTGGAATATTGCCAACCATTCCTAAAGTTTTCAACATTTTTGAAAGTGTAAAGTTTCTGATTTCAAATTTCAAATTTGAAACCAGTAGCTTTTTGCATTAATTTAAAATGCTTAAAGTGTCAAGAAAATAGTTTTCTCCAATGCTCGTTTACTTTCATGATTTATCAGAAAGTTTGAACTTTTCTTGAGGCCATTTTGGGTTCATTGATTTTAACTAGTTTGAGATTTCCTTTGTTTAAAGTAGTGGCTAGGGGTTTTGATTTTTTCCTTTGCCACTTTCTTGTTCTTGTTGGAAAATTCTTAGATGCAAATGCAAAGAAGACATGAGCACAAGACTAACTTGCTTAAGGTGTGAGGGATGTGACAACTCACCCCCACTCAAAAGAATCTCGTCCCGAGATTTAGAAGTCGTCAGAAATAACGCAGGATACTCAAGTCGGAGACGATCCTCTCTTTCCCAAGTTGCCTCCTTTTCAGAATGATTTGACCATTGAACTTTAAGAAACTTGAGGTTTCGACGTCGAGTGGTACGCTCATCTTGATCAAGAATACGCACGGGGTATTCTCGGTATGAAAGGTTATCTTGGAGATCAAGCGTTTCGTGGTCCACTTCACGGATAGGATCCGAAAAGCAACGCCCGAGTTGCGAGACGTGGAAAACATCATGAACCTTGGAAAGATGTGGAGGAAGTTCCAATTGGTAAGCAACTTCTCCTCGTTTGGCAAGAATGCGAAAAGGACCAATGTAACGAGGAGCCAACTTGCCCTTGATACCGAATCGATGGGTACCCTTCAAAGGTGTAACCCGAAGGTAAGCCTTCTCGTCAATTTCAAAGGTCACAGCCTTATGATGACGATCATATTGGCTCTTTTGACGAGACTGGGTTGTTTTCAACTTTTCACGAATAATGCGAACCTGCTCTTCTGCATCCTGGATCATATCCGGGCCAAAGAGTTGCCTCTCTCCGGTTTCTGACCAATTAAGAGGTGTTCGACATCTTCGTCCATAGAGAACTTCAAAAGGGGCTTTGCCCAAGCTTGATTGGTAACTATTGTTATAAGCAAATTCGGCGAATGGAAGGCACTTTTCCCAATTCATACCGAACGATATAACACAAGCTCGGAGCATATCTTCTAGGATTTGATTCACTCTTTCTACTTGACCACTTGATTGAGGATGGAAAGCAGTGCTAAAAGATAAGTGAGTCCCCATGGCATTCTGAAAACTTTCCCAGAAGCGAGAAGTAAAGATACTTCCACGGTCCGAGTTAATCTCCACGGGAACACCATGAAGAGACACTATTCGGGAGATATATAACTCTGCTAGCTGGCTAGTTGTTATACTCTCACGAACAGGAAGAAAATGAGCCACTTTGGAAAGACGGTCAATGACCACAAAGATAGCGTTATTCCCTTTTTTGGTCTTGGGAAATCCGGTAATGAAATCCATGCTAACTTTATCCCATTTCCATTCAGGAATAGCTAGAGGTTGAAGGGTGCCAGCAGGCCTTTGATGTTCTGCCTTAACTCGACGACAAACGTCGCAGTTAGCAACGAACTCAGCAATTTCTCTCTTCATCCTAGTCCACCAGAACCTCTGGCGTAGGTCCTGATACATCTTAGTACTACCGGGATGAATGGTGAGAGGAGAATCATGAGCCTCCTTAAGGATTAACTGCCTTAGATGTGGGTTCTTAGGAACCACTAGACGATTCTGGAAGAACACAACACCTTGATCGTTCATGGAAAATTCTTTAGCGTTTCCGCTAAAAATATTCTCCTTGATCCGTGATATACCCTTGTCATGCTTTTGGCCAGCTATAATTTGATCCTTAAGAGTAGGCTTCGCCACCAGGGTAGAAAGGAATCCTTGAGGAACAATATGAAGATTCAGCTTCAGAAAGTCCTCATGGAGATGTGGTTGACCTTGTTGTAGCATCAAATTGTTACAATAAGATTTACGACTTAGCGCATCGGCCATAACATTGGCCTTCCCCGGGGTGTAAGTTATCCCTAAGTCGTAATCCGAGATCAATTCAACCCACCGTCTTTGCCTGAGATTCAAATCCGGCTGGGTGAAAATATATTTCAGACTTTGGTGATCAGTGAATATTTCGCAACGATTACCCAGAAGGTAATGTCGCCAGGTTTTTAGTGCATGGACCACAGCTGCAAGCTCAAGGTCATGTGGGATAATTATCCTCATGTGGACGCAACTGTCGAGATGCGTATGCGATCACATGACGATTTTGCATGAGAATGCAACCTAATCCTTGTCGCGAGGCGTCGCAATAGATAACAAAGTCCTTAGAAAAATCTGGTGGTAGCAACACAGGCGCGGAAGTCAGGCGTCTTTTCAGCTCCTGAAAACTATGCTCACACTGTGGTGTCCACTCGAACTTTTTATCTTTCTTGAGGAGTTCAGTTAGAGGCTTTGCAACCTTGGAGAAATTCTCGACGAAGCGGCGACAATAGCTCGCTAGACCAAGAAAACTCCTAACTTGCTTAACCGATTCAGGTTGAGTCCAATCAAGGACAGCTTGAACTCTCTCGGGATTGACAGCAATACCCTTACCAGAGATTACGTGTCCTAGATAGGTCACTTCTGGTAACCAGAATTCACATTTTGAAAATTTGGCATAAAGGCGATGCTCTCGAAGTTTCATCAATACCAGCCTTAGATGCTCGGCATGTTCTTGTTCGTTCTTCGAGTAGATGAGAATATCATCGAGGTATACCACGACAAATTTATCCAAATACTCCATGAAGATTGAATTCATCAGTCGAGAGAAGGTGGCTGGGGCATTGGTTAAACCGAAGGACATGACGGTGTACTCGTATTGGCCATAACGAGTAACAAAAGCCGTTTTTGGAATGTCCCCGTTCTTAATCTTGATTTGATGGTATCCCAACCTCAAATCCATTTTAGAGAAGACTGAGGATCCAGCGAGCTGATCGTACAGGTCGTTGATCCTGGGGAGCGGATACTTGTTCTTTATGGTGACCAGATTAACTGGTCGATAATCTACAACCATCCGATCCATTCCGTCTTTCTTCTTGACGAAGAGGATGGGACAAGCAAAAGGAGAAGAGCTAGGACGAATGAAACCTTTATTCAAGGCCTCATCTAGTTGCTTCTTAAGTTCGGCTAGTTCCAGGATTGCCATCTTATAAGGTCTTCTGGCTATTGGAACAGTTCCCGGAACAAGATCTATCACAAACTCTACATCTCTATCAGGTGGAATTCCTGGCAGTTCCTCTGGAAAAACATCCGGGAAGTCACGGACTACCGGAATGTCTTCAAGTTCCGGAAGAGGGTTGGCATTTAAGGAATAGAGTTGGCATTTGGCAACTCGAGCAGAGACATTTACTATCTCACCCGAGGGATGGGTAAGCTAGACATTTCTAGAATGAGTATCAATCTTGGCATAGTGAGTTGACATCCAGTCCATGCCCAAGATGATATTAATATCCGAAGATTTCAAGGCTATCAATGAGGCTAGAAAAACTAGCCTGTCTACTAGAATTTCATTGTCATAGGTTATCCTAGAGGTTTGCCATTTACTACCAGGGGTTTGGACAACCAATGGGATTGGCATATCACAAAAAGACATGTTATGCAACTGTGCATAACTTTCTGAAATGAAGGAATGAGAAGACCCAGTGGCAAAGAGAACGGACGCTGGGTGATGATTAACAAGAAGCGTACCCAGCATGATGTCGGGATCCTCTGTAGCTTCTTCTGCTGACACATAGTTCACATGGCCACGTGCAGGAGTTGGCTTCACATAGTAAGCTTTGCCCGACTTGGCTTGCCTGACGGACTTTCCGGGTTGCTTGGCACCCACATTCTGAGGACACTCACGGGAATAGTGCCCTGGTTCTCCACACTTGTAGCATATCACTTGGTTGGCACGTGGTGCAGCATTGCTAGCTGGACCACCATAAGCTTTTGTTGGAGGGTTGGCCTGATTCGTCTGAGGCGCCACGTAGGATGGCCTCGGAGTGTATCTTGGCGGCAGAGAACTGTTCGGAACCCACAGCCGGCATTTTGGAAACGCGGAACCAGAAGACGAGCCAAAGTCACGGGAGTGCTTCCTTGTGGCTTCAAAGTCAGTATGACCAGTCTCGGCACTGATCGCTTTGTTGACCAGGGCTTGAAAGCTTGCACACTCATGGAGGCGCACATCACGACGAAGCTCAGGGCTCAGACCCTTATGGAATCTTGCTTGCTTCTTGGCATCAGTAGACACCTCCTCTGTTGCATAGCGGGCGAGATTACCGAACTCGCGGCTATAGGCATCCACAAACAACTTGCCCTGAGTGAAGGCACAGAATTCCTCTCTCTTTCTGTCCATCAGGCCCTCTGGAATATGGTGCAGACGAAAAGCTGCACTGAAGTCTACCCATGTGGCTAATGGTTCAGCGGGACGCATAGCTTCAAAGTTCTCCCACCACAGATTGGCGGGTCCTTCCAGGAAATACGCCGCAAAGGTCACCTTGTCGGCCTCAGACACATTCGCAGAGCGAATCTTGCGTGAGATGCTGCACAGCCAGTCATCAGCGTCGAGGGGATCGACGGAATGATGAAACTTTGGACGATTCAGCTTCACAAAGTCATTGAGGGACACTGCAGCATTCCTAGGCTGACGAGCCGTATTCTGCTCAATACGCTCTAGTAGTCGGTTGGTCTCCCTTTTGTTTCTTTCTGCCTCAAGCATCACTTCCACCAGAGAAGGCGGGTGAGGCAGGTCTTCTTGCGACGCTTGACTACCCTCACCTTGCTCATGAGCAGGGGCACGGTTCAACCTGGTGAACACCATCCTGACAAACAAACTCATAGCTTAGACCAATATCATATCAATACTAGCTATGGATTAAGAATGTACTGAACACACGAAATGCGGAAATGAATATCCGAACAACATGGTAACAAGCAACTGCTATATATACACCATGGTTCATACACACCCTTACATAGTTCAATACAACCTTAACCGAAGAGCAAACTACTGAAATTATGAAACTACTCATCAGAGGCTTACAAGCTTCCTACACATTATTTATCTAGACCTCCGGAATTCATTTCACATCACAGGCATACTTCACAAGTCACGCAGGACTGTGAACGTACGGCTACTACCATACTAACCTTCCGCTCATAGCTCAGGCATCCGCATAGAACATCTCATAGAGATTACCTCCATGACCTGGAAGCTCAACCTGCGGATCAGGAAACACTCTAGCATGCAATCCCTGGGATCCATAAGGACACGGATGTGGCCTTGGTCCCCTGACTGGTGGTAAGAGGGGTCCCCGAAGAGGTGTGACTCCTCCTATAGCTGGCCAGTCAACGTGGGCCGGAAGGTGGTTCCTAACAGGGTTCAGCATCTCCATCTCTCCATACCCTGTCTGGACTACCGGTGCCAGCTGCGTCAAAGCCGTCCACAGATGGGCATGGGTAGCATAAAGCTCCATGCGGAGAGCACAAGCATCCCTGTCTCTGTTCTCTAGCATCTCAACAGTGGACTGCAGTAGTGGATCCTCCATAGAAGAATCAAAATAGACTCCACTGAGGTATCCCTCTTCTCCAGGCTGAGAGGCCGGAACATAGCAGAACTCTGAATTCTGCAGCAGTGCATGTCTCGCTCTCATAATGGTCAGCATTGAATAGGCAGCATCTTGTACTGCCATGTCAACAGTGACCCCCAACCCATAGGACCAATGGATTGGCTTCTCAGCTCCAGGGTAGTCTGGAAATACCCTAACAGTGCAGATGTACTGGCTCTGGTTGAAGTCTCGGTACTGTTCCTCCACTGTGTACTCGGGGTACCAGCGGTAACCGCACACCGACATCACCCTGACCAGCATGGCCGTATGACCCGGCACATCAATGCACCTGGTCAGACGTACCACCTGACGAGAAGGACGGCCAGGCATCTGTAAATAGAGAGTAATGCAAAAGCATTAGAGCTCCGAATAAAAAAATTGGGCAGCATAACGGCTGTAAATGCTCAAAAACAAATTTTGAGACAACCCAAAAATGGAATAGCGTAACCACTCAACTATCAAGTTCAACTCTCTGATCATCAAACTTACTTCCTTTTTCCTAGGAATGACAGAACCCAATATCTCTTGACCCATAGTCCTATAATCTACCGATCAAAAACACGAGCCTAGAAGAAGATGAGTAACCTAGTCCTTAATTCCCGCAGAAAGACGAGGATGACCAGAATAGAATAACTTGAGAAGAGAACAAGAGTCTTACGTTCCCTTCCACAAACAATTCCCTTATATATAACTAAAGCAATTCTAGACTCAACTTCGACCAGTTTAGCTTAGTAATCCTACAGTCAGTCAGGCTCTGATACCAACGCTGTCGGGACCCCGATCCTAAGCCATAGGAATCTAGCCTGTAACACATCGCATCCCTTTGCGGTCTCACGCACGGTTAACTCCACGGCTGCAGCCTTACCTTAGCCGGGACCGTTTGCGCCTTTTGACTCACGTATGCAATAGTGTCGCTAGCATTCCAATGTCAAAGAACCCGGATCGACATGTCTAATCATAAACCGAAGTGGCAGTACCGCACAAGGACAGGCATACATGACCCAACAAAGCAGGTGTCGGTCATCAGCGAATGTAGACGAGTCGTAGCAAGCTACAAGGACTCCATTACATCGCGTGACATTTCCCCAAAGGGGACAGACACAGCAGCTAGGAAGGACACATGCCGGTCAACCGATGTGTCCGGAGCAGTAGCGAACTACCAAGGCTCATTGGATCACAAAGGGGCATTTCCTTGTAAGGAGTGCTACTAAAGTTCACGACTAAGTAATCGAACCCCATACATATCAAGTACGACACACGTACGCATGGCATACCAATATGTATAGATACATCGATGGCATCACAACATAACCATAAACATACAACCTTTACTTAAGAGGCTCGGAAGAGCCACACACATAATATTACACATTAAGGGTCTCACGACCCATAATAGCAGTCATTCAGTTACAAGCCAGCGGAAGAGTTTAAATTGTCTGAGTACAGACAGGGCAACTAGAAGGCACATGGCTTGACTATACTACAGATCCAACGTAGGGCCAGATCGTAGCTGGGACACCAGCTACTCGTCGTCGTCGATGTCTACGAAGAACCCTCCATTAGGGTCATTAGCAACCTCTGCAACATTTATTAAGCAAACATGAGTACGAAGGTACTCAGCAAGACTTTAGGATAACTAACTACTCATGCAAGGTATCAAAAGGTATTGTGGGGTTTCATGCGGAAAGCCAGCATTTGACTTGTGTCTAGACAACTTGCATTTTTAAATAATTTTGACAACTTGATTTCTCGCACACGAGTCCACTAACACCACAACAATACACTATCGTGGAATCATTCCGTCTCCATACGGAAATGCCATCCACGACACTCACGCTTATCTTGGCAATTTTATGAGTAGCCATTTAAGTTATCTATGAACAACATATGTCTCCAAGTAGTCCATATCCGCGGACGCGGCTATTCGAATAGATCATAACCCTGCATGGGGTGTACTTCGTCACACACGCTCTCGCCACTTATCGCCATGTGCACGTCATGCACCTCGGCAACCTTCAAGCGGAAGCCCAGCCAGGGAGTCGGCCACGACCGTTAACCGCACTAGCACCTAGTCCAGGTTTATCGCCTATCTGAGAGTAACCCGTACGGAAGTCCGGCCGAGGTTTCCGCCACGGCCTCAAACGATGTGCTCAGGGTTCCCAAGCCCACCATCCGGGTGCCACTTGGTACACCGTGCCACTGCCTACCGCATCACGGTCCACCTCTCAGGTCAGCACCATGCACGGCCTCCAGCATTACTATAAACACCAGAAACTACTTGCAACTCCTGGACCGAGTACTAAACGATTAATAGGCCGAGCGGGGTCATATTTCAGGGCCCAGCATGTGGTAGTATCTAGTCTTGGATTACATACACGGAACTCAGTTCCTAAGGATGGTTCCAATGAAACAACCCGCCATGTACTCCTACACAGCCTTTCACCGGTACCATTACCAAATCAGGTTCAACACACAACCTTTACTTACCGAACACATTCTCACAATTCTGTTCATCTCCCAGATGACAGACCATACACAACTCTAAGCATAGCATGCATAGCAGGATAAGGCACATCATAGCTCAAGCAACTACCAGGTATGCTAGGTTGCAAGGTTCGGCTATTTACTGTGACAAGGTTAGGTCATGCAAAGGAAGTGGGTTCAACTAACGTGGCAAAAGCAGTTGAAGCATTTGATCCTAATGCAATAAATAAGTGCAAGAGCAAGAACATGGGAATTATCAGGATGAGCAAAAGGGTTGCTTGCCTTGTTGCTCAGAGGAGGGACAATATCCGTCAGACGGATATTCGATGGAATCCGGGGGTGCGGGGCCTACCGAAATGAATGGCAACAATCAATAACAATCATATGCAATCAAGATGATGCATGAGCATGGCATGAGAATGCAAAGTGAAAGCTAATATAATCAACATGTATTAGGTTTGAAATTGATTTGAATCACATTCAAATATCAATTCAAACGAGGTATTCTCGGATACCGATTTAATTGATTCGACCTGATGCTCAGATCATCTTGATGTTAGCATGCATGAGATGTCATGTTAAGGTACTGATTTGTTATTAGGACAGTGTGTGATCATGTCATTCATAATGAGATTTGAATATTTTTCCAAATTCCATTTATAAAGTAATTATAAGAATTGAATTATTCATTATTCTACATGTTAGGTTCTGTAACTTTTTCAAACATGATTGAAAGTAGCATATTCAGATTCCTTGAATTTTTCTGATACTTTTTCATATATAAATTATTTTCATTGGATTTACAGATTAATTTCTATGAATTTTTGAAGTTTTAAACATTTCTGAAATTATTTTTATACTGGAAAATACTTTTATTGCATCAGCATGACATCAGCAGGTCCATCTGGCCGTTGAAAGTCAAACCTGACCAGTGGGACCCACTGGTCAGTCTCTGTGGTCAATTTTAGATTAGGATTAATCTTATTTAGTTCATTAAACTTACTGGTCCCACATGTCAGTGACTTATTATCTTATCTAATTTATTTTTATTATCTTTAATCTTGCCAGAGGCTGGCCCCACCAGTCAGTGGCTCAGGCCAACCGAGATCCACCGGCGGCGAGGTCGTCCTCGCCGGCGGGGAGCCTCCGGCGACCACCAGAGCGGCGGAGGGGCTCGGAAATGGCGCACACGGGGCCAAACGCCGCGCGGGGAGCACCAGAAGAATGACACATCTTCCGCAGCTCCATTTCTGCACTTAGCCGGGGCTGATCTGGCCGGAGATGACGCCGGCGACGAGCTTGGCGGCGGCCAAGGCTCGGGCGTCATTGGGGTCTTTGAAACAGAGGGAACTACGCATGGTTCTTAGCTCCTATGGCATCTATGCGACGGCCTGAAGCTGTTGGTGCCCTCGGAAGGACGAGTTGATCACCGGAGGGCTACCGGCGACGAGCTGCAGCGGCGGATCTTGTCGGGCTCCGGTGAAACTAGGCCTAGAGGAGGGGATCGACGGGGAGATCTTAGGGGAAATGACCGCATGCTCACGGGGAGTGCAGTGGTGGCGCTAGTTTTCTCGGGGACGGCCTGGAGAGGGAGAACGTCGGCGGCGATCTTCGGTGACCCGAGGAAGAAGACGACTGATGCGCATCGATTCACTGCATCTGGGCGTCGGGCTTGTGGCTAGGAAGCTTCAGGGGGTTGCTGCGGAGCTAATGCGCGGCTCAGAAGGAAGGGAGGTCGGCTAGAACGACGAGGAGGTCGAGCTCTGCTCGGGCTCCAATGGCGGCAGAAGGAGGGAGGAGAGATCCGAGAGGAGGGGAAGAACTGGCGCTGGGAATGGATAGGGGTGGCCTCGGGGAGCTTATCCTTGGCCTTGCCAGCGCGAGGCGGCGGCCAGGCAGGCGCACAGGTGCGTGGCCGCGCCGGAGAACGCGGCGGCCACCTCCTGCTCCTACTGGCGAGAGGGAGGAGACGACTGAAGCTGAGATGGGTCGGGCCAGGTGAGCGACAGGTAAGGGTTTTCCATTTTTTTCTGTTTTTGCTTCTGTTTTAGCTACTTCAATAACTTGCTATTTATTTCAGCTCCCAAAAGTTTGTAAAATTTATTCTAAACACCCTAGAATATTTGTTGGAATATTGCCAACCATTCCTAAAGTTTTCAACATTTTTGAAAGTGTAAAGTTTCTGATTTCAAATTTAAAATTTGAAACCAGTAGCTTTTGCATTAATTTAAAATGCTTAAAGTGTCAAGAAAATAGTTTTCTCCAATGCTCATTTACTTTCATGATTTATCAGAAAGTTTGAACTTTTCTTGAGGCCATTTTGGGTTCATTGATTTTAACTAGTTTGAGATTTCCTTTGTTTAAAGTAGTGGCTAGGGTTTTTGATTTTTTCCTTTGCCACTTTCTTGTTCTTGTTGGAAAATTCTTAGATGCAAATGCAAAGAAGACATGAGCACAAGACTAACTTGCTTAAGGTGTCAGGGATGTGACAGACACCAAAGCTGGAATGTGTCAGCCTCAACAATTATCACTAACTTTAGGGTTGGGCATTTTTTTCTAAGTTAAGTTAGACACCATAGCTGGAATGTGTCAGCCTGAAGAATTATCACTAACTTCACTAAACCCCATCTAGTTAACCCCATGCAGCATGTCTGACTAGTGAAGCAACATTGAAGCAGCTCCAGTGATAATTGCAGCACCTAAACTCAACCCCATGCAGCATGTGTGATCAGTGAAGCAACATTGAAGCAGCTACCGTAATCATTGCAGCACCTAAACTCAACCCCATTAACTTAACCCCATGCAGCATGTCGGATCAGTGAAGCAACATTGAAGCAGCTACCGTGATTATTGCAGCACCTAAACTCAGAATATATACACTGAAACAAAAGCAAAATAGTTCACAAACATCCAACAGTTCACAACCACATGCACTTGCACAAAAGTAAAACATCATCAAACATAGTGATGATGAGTACCACATCCAGCTTCACAACATCTAGTTCATGAAGGGTGACTAAATGGGACCCAGACCCTTCAGGAGGGTTGCATGCTCTGCCCTGATCTTGATGTCGTTAGCACTCGTCGATAAACCGCGTGCATGTGACATAAGGTGCTCATAAAGCCCATCCTTGGGCTTTGGCTTTGTGGTGCAGTATGGGCACTTGAACTTTCCCCTCTTGAGGTATGCCGCCTTCCCCTTCTCCCTGATCTTCTGGGCTTCCTTCTCAATGAAGGACTCTTTATTGCCGTCCTCCACATCATCTCTAAAGTTATACTGCACACACAAATGAATTGCGTAAATACATTATGCTTTCATATAGGCATTATGGAACAAACAACACATACTTCCTGTTTAGAAGAATGCAATGAACAAACATCACATAATTGCCAATTACAGGAATTTAATGAACAAACAAAGAAAATAGCCATGTACAGTAATTTAGTTAAACAAACAACAGTAAATTACCATTTACATAAAGTTCATTAAAAATCCCATGTACATGCATTCATATAGTGTTGAACTTCAAATCTAGTTGGGGTTACCTCATACTCCTCGTCGTCGTCGTAGTCAGAGTCATATGGGCTCTTTAACCCAGTCTTGGCGAGCTTCCTCTTCAGCACCGGAGCAGCTTCCTCTTCCTGCAATATAATTAATTTAATTAGTACCAACTATATAACACAGTATGCAAAAGGTCAAGCATTCAGCAATGTGCTTCTAATTACATACATGGTGTTGCATCAGCTGCCCTATTCTCTCAGCCTTTTATTGGATGGTATATTGTAATGTCATGAGCTTCAAGAAAGGAAAGCTATTGTGCACTTTTTGGTACTAGGTGCGAAACTATTTCATATGACATTCATGCATGGAATTATGCAACAACAATTAAATATGAGTTGCGCATGTGGCGTAGTTGCATGTCTAGCAAACCTACTTATGGTTAAATTTATAAGTAGAGGAAAACTATGGATAAAAAATAAAGGTACCTACATATTTAGTTTATGGATAATGAAGGGAGGCTCCGAACTATTTTTGAACTTCCAACAAGTTGCTTTCAATAATTTTGAAAACCAATTTCAAAATCAATCAAAGGACATATTTCAGTTTTTGAAATAACCTATTTTTCATTCTTTTTTGAAATAATTTGTTTCTTACTATTATATATTTCATATAGTATCACATAGCCTGAAACAAAGTTCAGTTCTACAGTCAATTTTAGAAACAAAAATCTTGATTTCACACAATCAAATAACAAACAATTGTATTCATTTATCACCTTCTCAATGAATTCAGTAGATTTCACTGGATTCCACAGTTCATAAATCATGTCTTGCAAACCATGTCTCAATGAATTTCACACACCTTTCATAATTCATTCCAAATTCATTTCACCCAAAAAAGAGTGAAATTATATTTCAACAACTATTTCAATTGAAATAACAAACTACAAATAAAAGAAATATTAGTCTCATACATTTAAAGAATTTATTTCAAGAAAATAGTTTCACAACTTGCAACAACACATTGAAATATGAGTTTCAATTGCTTGCCACAGATCAAAATCACTTCGAGAAGTATCGATTGCCATATTTTACTTCTCATCAAACATCACCTTCTTCCATAAGCTATATTCCAGTTTCAGCAGATCATAGTTATTCATCCATATGAAAACTAGTCTTCATAATCAGCAATTTTTTCTAACTTCCAATCATCCATCTTTATATCTTATTGGAGGAAAAGAAAATCTGTTTGGGGAAAAAGCAAGGTAGAGGGGAACGGGAAGCATTACCACATCCACATGCATCAATCAAGATTCTAATTAAGAAAACCTAAGTCTCATTAAATCTCTATAGCATTCAAGCATGAATCAACTACAAAAAACCCAGAAAACCTCATCTAAAAAACCCCATCTATAAATCCCCATCTAGAAACCCCATCTAAAGAAGTCCCCATCTACAAATCACCATCTAAAAAACCAAGTAATCTAACCTTGCATTCTAAATATTAGAACTAACAAGGAAATAGAGTGTCAGGAAGTAGAACTACCTCCTCGTCGCTAGCCTGCGCAACACCGCTCGAGGACTTGACCTCCTGCTCCGGCACCTCCTTCTCGAGATCCGCAGCAGCGACAACGGTTGTGGTCTGCCCCGCACCACCCTTGGTGCCGCCAACGTCGTGCACCGCTTTTGCCGCGGTCGCCGCGCGAGGCTCTCCTCCAACACATCCCCGACCGCAGCGGTGACAGCGCAACGAGCATCCTTCATTGGGTGAGGGAGACGAGAGAACCGGGGAGACGGGAGCAACGGGGAGACGCTGCGACGGGAGAGAGCGAGAAGACGCAGTGGGAGGAGCGAGAGACGAGGCGGGGAGGGAGACGATTTGGGGGAAAATGGTGGGGGCGATGCGCCCGGAGGCGGTTCCCCACCTCTTAAACGATGGGACACTTCTGGCAACGTCAGCCGCCACGTGCTATCCAACGACCGCCGTATGCGCACGTGAAAACGAAGCACCCTTGTATACGTATACGAATATATGGTCAGCGTACGAAACGACCGGGCCACACGGGCTCGTCCAGGGTTATACACACGCGATGAAAAGACGATCGTGCCCCTCACTCCGAAAGGGTATTGAAAGATCTCAGCCGTCCTTGTTTTCTTCCATTCGCATTCAGTCCAAAGGGGGAGCACCGGAGCAGGAACGCGAGTAGAGAACCTGTAACGAGTTCAGCAGTTAAGAAATGGTTGCATGTAGACAGTAGACAGGTACTGAGTGCTCAACTGATTTACCTTCATTTGTCACTGATGAGATCCCAGAGATTTGAGCAGTATCCTGAGGGGTACAAACATGGCATGCGCAAATGGAGCACGTGCAACAAGTTTGGACATTACAAACTGCAGCAGTTATCAAGTCGCTATTAAGTTGAAAAAACACTATATCTAATAAGGCTGGCCATAGTGGGAGTAACTTAGGTAGTATCATATACTTGGGACTAGCAAACATGCTAATGTGGCAGACAATTAATGAAGAAAGAGAGGGTTAGAGCAAGTACAATAAGGTAGAGTCAGCAGGCTGTAAGGATTAAAATACTATATTTTTGTTGAGTTGGATGAGAGAGAAGAGGAGAGAGAAGAGAAGCGGGCTCTTCGTGAAGAGCTAGCTCTAGCACGTGCTCCTAGGTGCTTTGTGGGAATGAAAGGTGGGCCATATATGATAAAAGTAGTACTCTTTTATAGATAACTATTGTACAAGTTAGCTGTAAGATGGGCTATAAGACTGCTTATAGCCAGCAGTTGGCTATAGTATTAACCATTCTCTTAGAGTAACATAGATAGATACCATAACATGTTAAATGCTATGCTACTATATGTCATGCATGTTAATAAATGAGGTCATCTATGATACTAGTTTATGATACTATGCATTGTGGAGGTAGTATCATACAATAGTATCATATGCATGATACTATTATATGATACTCCCCACTATGGCCAGCCTAAAGAGTGCAGTCATGAATTATCATGAAAATAAAACACAGAATACGAGGTAGCAACAACAGATTCCCAGGACCTCTTTGGATTTAAGGATTTCCAGAGAAAATCTGGAGGATTTTAACCCTTAAGGCTTGCTTGGATTACGATCAACCTTTCTGTGATCCCTGGCATTTAGCTCAGACTTTAACTAACCGGAAGCGCACAAAAATTATATGCCATCCAAGCAGGGCCTTACCACATATTTTTCAAGTATCGCCAGTGGATAGCATTCTTTGAATCAAAGTTTACGTGAAAAGTCTACACCGACGAATATTTCAAGGACCGAGGTGAAGGAGAAATCTTGTGCACATTCAGGACAAAATGATTGCACTTAATTTCCGTGCATTAGTGTCTAAGGGGGTCTAGATTTATTTTAGCAGGAACTAATTCGTAGCACAAGAATATTATTAACTAACCGGAAGCGCACAAAAATTATATGCATATCACGTGTTGATCAGTATACTTGTTCTGTAAAACAAACAATTCTAGGATCAACTTTGCAGCAGGAGTTTTTCCCTGGTTTGGAAATATTAGAGTGTGTTCAATTAGTTTACCTTCTTTTGTAACTGACGAAATAGAAAAACATTCAGCGGGCACCGTCAAGGTATCAGGAATAGTCTGTGAAATTCGGGCAGGAGGAGCACGTGCAACCAGCTCGGCAATTAGAAAAAATGGCAACAGATACACCACACACAAAGTGCAAAGAAAAACATCAAGCCGGATGAGGTTGCTGAGCGGGACGAGGAGAACAGTAATGAATTATCATGTGCACAAAATAGCTAGAGGTGTGAAGCAACCAACAAAAGGCAGGAACTAAAAGATCGTTCCACCGCAGATCTTCTAAAGATAACTTCAAATTGGGAAAACAACACACACATGAATCGAATGAAGATCTTGATAAAGGATTTACCAAGGTCAGATTATCAGAGGCCAGAGCATAACAATACTATGTGCATAAACCTAGTGTGTTCTGAATCCATACATTGCTCTTTGAGAGCACAAATTTGAATTACCAATAACCTTGTTAGTTACTCCCTCTCTTTCTTTATGTAAGGTGTATTTGTTTTTTGCAAAAATTCCACGATGTAAGATGTATTTCTCCTTCTCTCTGTTTTCTGCTTGTGCCCCTCCACCATCCCCTATATGTCTTCCATAAAAGTACTAAATGATCTCCAATTGGAAATTAGTAAAAAGAAAATCCTCTCCATGAGTCCCATGCACTCGCAAATCTCTCTTTCCCAGCCCACCAATCTAAGATTCTTAAGTTAATCCCCACTACTACCAATTATCTCAGCATGCACACTGTCCACATCAGCATGCATGCCACATCAGCATTTCAGTTCCCACTACCACTTGCAATCCTTCCACATAAACAATTCTCAACATACAGTGTTCCATGACAGCAGATTTGCCACCTCAGCTTCCAAGAAAAGGAACAAAAGGAATATCAAACAAATCATGTGATTGAGGAAGCTAACAATCGTTTCCCCTTCTACGTGTTCTCCAGGCTTCAGTAACCGACGAGTCCATCTAAGAGATGCCATAGGGAGAGCTCTTCGTGTTGCAAATCCGGATGGGCCTCAATCCCTCAACCTCCACCTCATGGAGTTCGCCAAGGCAGCCCCAACCAGATCTGGTGCAGGATCACCGCCGCTGCCATCCGCTGAGAAGGATAGAACTTCTCTTTCGTCGGCTGCAGTTAGGCGCGCAGCCTGCCGGCCCCCACGAATCCAAGTCAGCAGGCCAGGTCCATGAATGAGAGGAACAACACAGGGATCCAACACCGGCCCTTGCAGCCTACACGCGCCCAACACCGGAGGCCTGGCCACCTCCGATTGTGATGACTCTGTTTCCTCAAGGACGACCTTCCAACACGATGACGCTACACTGCCCCTTTGTGGAGTTGCATCGTCTCCAACCGCAACCTGGTATCTGCTCCTTTGCTCTAAGATCATTTCATGTTGGTCAGGTGCCCACGTCACATACAGTTAATCATGTTTTCTCTTGCATTATTGATCCCAAAAGCACATATGCAGTATCATGGTTACAGCTACAGATGCATACCAACATGATTATTTCCCTTATGTTCCAGAGCTTTGTCTCCTTTTGTTTTTGAAAATTTGCAGAGCTTTCTCTTTGTCATGAAGTGGGCAAGGACTTTGGTCTGATTATGAAATTAATTTGAAATAGTAAAAATAGAAAGGAGTGGATCATGAATTTCATTTTAAAAACTCATTCGGTAATCCACCAGCTCCTTAAAATTTAAAAATCTACAGAACACCTGTGCAGCCGCTCCATGAATTTGAACTACACCTCCATCCGCTCCGTGAGCAGAGCCGCGGAGCGGAGCGACTCCGAACGGGGCCTAATTAGCAAATATAGATAGGAGTGGATTAGGTGATATACTAATGTGTTGGTACTGTACTAACAAACTTTCTAGATCTATATTGCCATCTAAACAGACCAGGACCCAATCAAGTATATCATTGACTCCAAATGGTTGCTTTGTGCTGGAAAACTACTTTATCTCTGCACTATACATGAAGGTGTAACCAAGGCTACAGCTAGCTTCATATCTATCTGATACAATCATGAGTTATAAAAGCTTCCTGATTTGATTAGTAAACTTCATTGTTGATTCTGGACTTTATTATATCTTCCACCTATAAACACAAGATTAGCTCATAATTACCTATTTGACTTCATTTGGCTACAGCGGGAAGTTACATAAATATGTTGACTCCTCCATGGATGTTATTCAATGTATTGGCACCTACCTGCTATCATGACAGATATATGAAACCGGTAAGGCATCCCTTTAGTGACAAAATATGTTTCGTTTTTCTTTAAGAAAAACTTTACAGTACCATCATGGCGGAGAATCGCATGTTGAGATGGATGTGTAACCACACAAGGAAGGACCGAATCCGGAATGATGATATACGAGATAGAGTTGGGGTAGCGCCGATTGAAGAGAAACTTGTCCAACATCGTCTCAAATGGTTTGGGCATATTCAACGCAGGTGATAGAGGCGAAGTTGTCCCTGTCTTTCGATGAGATCGTGGGTATCGTTTTGGTGGAGTAGACTTTGACGATCCGACTACGACCGTGTGAGGACGTCGCGCCTTAGCAATCGCTAAACCAACTCCAAGTGATTATTGACCACGCCGGAGCACGATCAATCTCACCCCGAAGGTCTGTTTCCTGCACGCAAACGAAGAACAAGCAAGAAACCAAGATGCAATCAAAATATTGCGAATATAAGAGGAAAGCTTTATTGATGAAGGTGGGGTTCTGTGACGCCTTTGTCTGGTCATAGAACACAAACAAAGAACGGGAAGTTGCATCTATGGCGAACTTCTAATCTAAACAAACCCAAGTCTAAACGGTGCCCTAAGGGCTGTATATATGAGGGAATAGAGAGGAAATTTCGTGACCCTTGGAGGAGGAGTCCGAAAACAGCCCTAAACTCGGTTTCCCCACACATACGGACTCTAAAAATAGCCTATATTATGGTATTTCAAAATTACATGGGCCTGGTCCAAAAATAAGGTGAAGCAACACCTATAATAGCCTATGGACGAAATTTATAAAGTGACGTCTTGAATATTTCCTTCAAAGCCTTCATGCTCTCCTTATGATGGCTTTAGTGTGCGAAAATCACCAGTGGAAGCTCCATTGTTCTATCCCGCGTGTGCACCTTCTTCTCCATGCTTGATTCCGCTCCAACGGATATCCTTCTTGTCCATGCTAGGTCCTTCATTCATGAGCACAACAAAAGTATCTAACTTAGGCAGCATCATATGTTCATGAACATTAGAAGTATTCCCAAGAAACGAAAGTACCTGGTAATTCAATTGGCGTGCACGAGCTCTAGTAACTGGTCCAGTATGTATAGCAGCTGGGGCTATGGGTGTAACAATGGTGTTGATGTCCTCATCATCCTCCCCTTCTTGAACTGAAGTCGTCCTCGACGGAAGCACATCTTCCTCACCCAAATATGGCTTCAAATCTGCAATGTTAAAAGTGGGACTAACCCCAAAATCTGCAGGCAGCTCAAGTCTATATGCATTATCATTTATTTTCTCTAACACTTTGAAAGGACCATCAGCACGCGGCTTTAGTTTTGACTTGCGCAAATCAAGAAACATATCCTTACGCAAATGCAACCAAACAAGATCTCCAGGTGCAAAGACAACATGTTTTCTACCCGTATCTCCAGCAAGTTTATATTTAGCATTCATGCGCTCAATGTTTTCCTTAGTTAACTCATGCATATTTAATATCAAATCAACATGTTCTTTAGCATAGAAATTGACCTTCTCCGAAGATGGAAGAGGTAACAAATCAATAGGTGCACGAGTCAGGAAATCATACACAACTTCAAAAGGACACATCTTTGTAGTAGAATGCAGCGAACGATTATAAGAAAATTCAATGTGAGGCAAGCATTCTTCCCACAGTTTTAGATTGTTCTTCAAAACAGCCCTAAGCATAGTAGACAAAGATCTATTAACTACTTCAGTTTGTCCATCAGTTTGGGGGTGACATGTAATACTAAAAAGCAATTTTGTCCCCAACTTAGCCCATAAACATCGCCAAATGTGGCTAAGAAATTTAGCATCACGATCTGAAACAATTGTATTTGACACACCATGCAAGCGAATAATTTCACAAAAGAACAAATCAGCCACATTAGCAGCATCATCACTTTTATGATATGGTATAAAGTGTGCCATTTTTAAAAATCTGTCCACTACAACAAATATGCTATCCCTCCCCTTCTTTGTTCGAGATAAACCTAAAACAAAATCCATAGATATATCCTCCCAAGGAACAGTAGGTACAGGCAAAGGCATATATAAACCATGAGGATTGTGTCGTGACTTAGCTTTTTGACATGTCGTGCAGCGAGCAACAAAACGCTCAACATCCCGTCGCATCTTTGGCCAAAAGAAATGTGTAGCAAGTACGCCCTTCGTCTTCTTTATGCCAAAGTGTCCCATCAATCTGTTGGAAATATGCCCTAGAGGCAATAATAAATTAGTTATTATTATATTTCCTTGTTCATAATAATCATTTATTATCCATGCTAGAATTGTATTGATTGGAAACTCAAATACATGTGTGGATACATAGACAACACACTGTCCCTAGTGAGCCTCTAGTTGACTAGTTCATTGATCAAAGATGGTCAAGGTTTCCTGGCCATAGGCAAGTGTTGTCACTTGATAACGGGATCACATCATTAGGATAATCATGTGATGGACAAGACCCGAACTATGAATGTAGCATATTGATCGTGTCGTTTTATTGATATTATTTTCTGCGTGTCAAGTATTTGTTCCTATGACCATGAGATCATATAACTCACTGGCACTGGAGGAATACCTTGTGTGCATCAAACGTCGCAATGTAACTGGGTGACTATAAAGGTGCTCTACAGGTATCTCCAAAGGTGTCCGTTGAGTTAGTATGGATCAAGACTGGGATTTGTCACTCCGTGTGACCGAGAGGTATCTCGGGGCCCACTCGGTAATACAACATCACACACAAGCCTTGCAAGCAATGTGACTAAGTGTAAGTCACGGGATCTTGTATTACATAACGAGTAAAGAGACTTGCGGGTAACGAGATTGAAATAGGTATGCGGATACCGACGATCAAATCTTGGGCAAGTAACATACCGAAGGACAAAGGGATGACATACGGGATTATATGAATCCTTGACACTGAGGTTGAACCGATAAGATCTTCAGAGAATATGTTGGATATTGACCGAGGAGTGTCTCGGGTCATGTCTACATAGTTCTCGAACCCGCAGGGTCTGCACACTTAAGGTTCGGTGACGTTTCGGTATAGTTGAGTTATAGGTGTTGGTAACTGAAAGTTGTTCGGAGTCCCAGATGAGATCCAAGATGTCACGAGGAGCTCCGGGATGGTCCGGAGGTAAAGATTGATATATAGGAAGTCCTGTTTTGGTCACCGAAAAAGTTTCGGGCTCATCGGTAGTGTACCGGGAGTGCCGGGAGGGGTGCCCGGGACCATCGGGAGGGGTGTCAAGCCCCAAGGGGTCTCATGGGCTATGGGAAGAGATAAACCAGCCCCTAGTGGGCTCGAATAAGTTCCCAGTAAGGCCCATAAGGTTTGAGAAAGAAAAAACACAAGGTGGAAAGAGTTTCCAAGTGGGAAGGTGGAATCCTACTCCAAGTAGGATTGGAGTAGGACTCCTCCACCTCCAATTTCGGCCAAACCTTGAGGTTTCGAGGCTGCCTCCTCCCCTCCCTCCCTCCTATATATACTAGGCGTATGGAGGGTTTTTGAGACACAATTTTGCCACGTGCTTCTCGACCCTATACCACGCAGTTTTTCCTTTATATCGTATTTCTGCGGAGCTTAGGCGAAGCCCTGCCGGAGTAGATCATCACCACCACCGGCGCGCCGTCACGCTGCCGGAGAACTCGTCTACCTCCCCGCCCCCTCTTGCTGGATCAAGAAGGTGGAGATCGTCATCGAGCTGTACGTGTGCTGAACGCGGAGGTGCCGTCCGTTCGGCACTAGATCGGAACGGATCGTGAGACGGATCGCAAGACGGTTCGTGGGACGGATCGCGGGACGGTTCGTGGGACGGATCGCGGGACGGTTCATGGGACGGTTCGTGGGGCTGATCGAGGTACGTAAAGACGTTCCACTACATCAACCGCGTTTCTTAAACGCTTCCTGCTGTGCGATCTACAAGGGTATGTAGATCCAAATCTCCTCTCGTAGATGGACATCACCATGATAGGTCTTCGTGCGCATAGGAAAATATTTGTTTCCCATGCAATGTTCCCCAACACAATCCTCCTTCATGCGCCTCATGTAACAACAAAAGACGACCGGAGCTAGCTGGAATGCATAGCTTGTTAGCACGAAACACGAATCCATTATTAATGATGAACTTGTTCCATGTTCTCCCTTCTTTACAATTCTCCAATACATCTTTGAAATCAGCATCATGGACATATTGATCTTTGATGGTCTCCAAACCAAATATTTTAAAGTCAAGTTATGAAAGCATAGTATAAAAACGAGACAAAGCATCAGCAATAACATTTTATTTACCCTTCTTGTGTTTAATGATGTACAGTAAAGTCTCAATGAATTCAACCCATTTAGCATGTCTACGGTTCAGTTTTGCTTGACTTTTAATATGTTTCAAAGATTCATGATCAGAATGTATGAGAAATTCTTTGGGCCATAAATAATGTTGCCATGTTTCCAAAGTCCGAACAAGAGCATATAATTCCTTATCATAAGTAGAATAATTGAGACTAGGCACACTTAATTTTTCAGAAAAGTATGCAACAGGTTTATCATCTTGTAATAACACACCTCCTAATCCAATTCCACTGGCATCACATTCAAGCTCGAAAGTCTAATTAAAATCAGGAAGTTGTAGTAAACGAGCATGTGTTAACTTATCTTTCAAAACCGTGAAGGCTTCTTCCTGTGCGGTATCCCAAGAATAAGGCACATCCTTCTTTGTAAGCTCATTGAGAGGTGCAGCAATGGTGTTGAAATCTCTCACAAAACGCCTATAAAACCCGGCAAGTCCAAGGAAACTCCTCACTTGTGTGATCGTTTTGGGCTGCGGCCAACTCTCAATAGCTTCAATCTTGGCTTTATCAACTTCAATTCCCTGTGGAGTAACAACATAGCCAAGAAAAGATACTCGGTCTATGCAAAAGGTGCACTTCCCAAGGTTACCAAACAAACGTGCATCACGTAGAGCAATAAAAACAGCACGCAAATGATCCAAGTGTTCCTCCAAAGATCTACTATAAATCAGTATATCATCAAAGTAGACTACCACAAATCGTCCAATGAAAGCACGTAAAACCTCATTCATTAATCTCATGAAAGTGATAGGTGCATTAGTCAATCCAAAAGGCATAACTAACCACTCATATAATCCAAACTTAGTTTTAAATGCCGTTTTCCATTCATCTCCGAGTTTCATGCGAATTTGATGGTATCCACTACGCAAATCAACTTTGGAGAAAATTGTAGAGCCACTTAATTGCACAAGCATATCATCTAGACTAGGAATAGGATGACGATAACGAATAGTAATATTATTAATGCTTCTACAATCAACACACATACGCGATGTACCATCCTTTTTCGGCACTAGAGTAATAGGAACAACACAAGGACTAAGAGATTCACGTATATAACCTTTGTCGAGCAGCTCCTATACTTGACGCATAATCTCCTCCGTCTCCTCTGGATTGGTACGGTACGGTGCACGGTTGGGTAGCGATGCACTAGAAATTAAGTCAATCTGATGCTCAATCCCTCTAATAGGCTGTAATCCTGGTGGCACGTCTTGTGGAAAGACCTCACCGAACTCCTGCAAAATGTTAATGACAGCACGAGGCAAAGAGGGTGGCATGTCCTCAAATGAAAATAATACCTCTTTGCAAATGAAAGCATAGCAAACAGATGTAGTAATATCCAAATCAGTAATACCAGATTTAGTGGCAAGTAAACAACCACTCTTCAGTTTTATTTCAGAGGCAACACTAGATGATGATTTATTAGGCTTATTGTGTTGCTCAAATTCCTTCGCTACAATCTGATTTTCACTCTTATGTAGGTCATGTTTTGCTTTACTAGCTCTAGCAATGTCATCTTTCATAATATGTTCAGGAGACATAGGAAGCAAAGCTATAGTTTGATCCTTATGAACAAGAGTACACTGAGTTGTTCTACCATGGTGTACAATTTTTTTATCAAATTGCCATGGTCTACCAAGTAAAACGGACCATGCTTGCATGGGTACCACATCACAATCAACAAAATCAGAATATGTAGCAATGCTAAAATGCACACGGACAGTACGTGTTACCTTAACCTTGCCACTGTTGTTGAACCACTGGATATAATAAGGATGAGGATGTGGTCTGGTGGTGAGAGACAGCTTCTCCACCATCTCCATGCTAGCTAAGTTGTTGCAACTCCCTCCATCGATGATTACGCGAACAGAACGTTCCTTTACCACTCCTTTAGTATGGAACAAGTTGTGCCTCTGATTTTGCTCAGTCTGTATTACCTGCACACTTAAAACACGTTGAGCAACTAAGCTTTCATACATGTCAACGTAGTCAGCAGCCATGTATTGTGTCTCTTGTTCAGTATCATCTACACCCCGTTCTTCACTTGCAATAAGATCTAGAGTCTCCGCGTCATAATCACTAGCGGAGTCATATCCACCATCCTGGGCACTCTCTCGCATAATGACCTCCACCCTTGCAACGATGACAAATAACCTCATGTGTTTGCCCCGTGGACGCCATGGATGAAGAAGAGCTCTGTGCAGGCCCAGAAGGTGTGCTATTGGCGAAGGTTGTGGCAGGGGCTTGTTTCCTGGTATCTCTGGTGAAATTGGCGGCTGAAGTAGGCGGTGCTGATGTAGAAGGACGTGTGGAAGTAGATGTGGTTCGTGGCGTCGATGAGGAAATGCGACCTGCAGAAAAATTAGTTCTTGCCAATGCGTGTCTATCATGCACTTCACGTTCAGTTTTGCAAGCAAGATGAAATAAACGAGTGATAGTGTTATAATCCTTATATTCGAGAATAGTCTGAATATATCTATTTAATCCACCCATAAAACGTGCAAGCATAGCTTCATTGTCCTCAACAATACCACATCTAATCATTCCAGTTTGCAATTCCTGATAATATTCTTCTACAGACTTTTTGCCTTGTCTTAAAGGCTGTAAATTTTGAAGTAATTCACGTTGATAATATGGTGGAATCCAACGAGTACACATAGCAGTTTTCAAAGCAGCCCAAGTAGTTGGAATATTAGCATGATGTATTCGACAATATTCAGACCACCAAACACAACCAAAACTAGTGAAAGAACAAACAGCAACAGCAACACGTCTATCTTCATAAAATTGCAAGCATGTAAAATGTTGCTGTGTTTCTAACTCCCAAGTAAGATATATATCAGGAACATATCGACCATCAAAAGTAGGAATATTCAATTTAAGTTTAGGGAGATGGTCATGATCCCGTACCTGAGGGTGTGGTGCATCCCTACCATTGCGATTGTATCCATGTGGACGACCAGTGGCTTATCGTGGTGGTTGTTGTTCTGGTGCTGAACTGGAGCAACCTCTCCCTCATCATCGTAATCACCATCGTAATCCTCATTCTGCTCAGCCATAGAACCCGCAGTAGTAGCAGTAGGAGGAGCAGCAGTAGTAGTAGCAACACCACCAAAATTCTGCACTTGGCCGACAGGTAGACATCGCGCTCGTAGCCGTTGTGGTTGTGGTTGAAGAGGGACAGAAGCTGCAACTGGTGGTGGTAAACGGGCAAGCACCTCATCGAACTTGGCGTTCATCTTGGTGTCGAATTTCTTCTCCATACCTTCGAGCTTGTCAATGGCCTCTCCAAAGGTGGTCACGAAATCCTATACCTGGTCAGACATCATTTGCTGAAATTTATCATGGAGCTCCCGGTTGGTCAGGTTCTCCTAGTCGATCTCCTCGTCGTGTGATCCTGGCATGGTTAGCAGCAATAGGAACACAGAAGAATATGAACCTACATACTACTAGGAAGTGGTGTTGGTGGTGGTGGTTTGTCACAAATCCGACAAGCAAATCTCAATTTTTTACCAATTCTTACCCAGCAGCAGGTGGCGATCGACAACCGGTGTAGTCAAAACTCTCAAATCTTGGATAGAGCGATTGCCATGTGGTGTCAAACACACGATGTAGATGTATGTGGAGTTGGGAAGGCTTATAATATGGTAGCAAGAAGGGTCAGCAATAATCAGTTCAGAGATGCAAAATTGAAAACACGCTCAACGACGGTACCGTGCTGGTCCTAGGCTAGACAGTACTAGAGACGCGAGCCTAGAACACCAACGAAGTCACGACGACACGTCAAGGGAAGAGCCACTCTGGGTTTTTTTTACTCTCCTTTTCTTTTTGCGCTCTTTTTTCTGCGCTTTTTTCCAAAAAATCACTATAATGGCGAGTGTCTCAAAACTCTTCCCATGCACCAAAAACAGGATAGGCACGAAAAAAAAATTGACAATTTTTTTTCTAGAGCTATTCGGGGTTGCGACGACCAAAAAATGCGACAAAAATCACTATGATGGCGAGTGTCTCAAAACTCTCTAATAAGCCTAACAAAACGATAGGGAAAAAAATTCACCCCTCGAAATTTTGGCCTAAAAAGTGCTCTGGAAAGCATGCCAGACTCTTTTTTTTCGAACCCTACTCAGGTAAGGAAACGCGAAACTGAAAGCAAAAGGATCTCAAAATTAACCTAAAGCAGAAAGGATTGTGGTGGATATATGGTGGTGGTATATGGCGGCAAGGATAATGGTGGCGTGCTGGTGGTATATGGCAGTAGCGATGATGGTAGCGTGGAGGTGGTATATGGCAGCGATGAAAGATGGTGTGGTGGCGGCGTGATAACCTGTGAACAGAACTCGAAACTCTAAAGAACTAGACACTAAGACAGGCAACTCGACACGACGATGTAACCGCAATTTCAACAAAGCAAAGTACTGAAAAGACTATGCAAAGGCTTAGATTGGTTCGGATATGATGATCTAACCCTAATTTTTTATGGCTTTTTCGTGGACTATAGGTATGAAGAACAAATGCGATCTAACTACGAAAAACTGCTAAAGTCTCACCGAACAACCTGGAAATCTGATACCACTTGATAGAGACGAAGTTGTCCCTGTCTTTCGACGAGATCGTGGGTATCGTTTTGGTGGAGTAGACTTTGACGATCCGACTACGAACGTGTGAGGACGTCGCGCCTTAGCAATCGCTAAACCAACTCCGAGAGGTTATTGACCACGCCGGAGCACAATCAACCTGACCTCAAAGGTCTGTTTCCTGCACGCAAACAAAGAACAAGCAAGAAACCAAGATGCAATCAAGATATTGCGAATATAAGAGGAAAGCTTTATTGATGAAGGTGGGGTTCTGTGACGCCTTTGTCTGATTGTAGAACACAAACAATTTACGCGAAGTTGTAGCTATGACGAACTTGTAATATAAACAAAACCCAAGTCTAAACGGTGCCCTAAGGGTTGTATATATAAGGAAATAGAGAGGCAATTTCGTGACCCTTGGAGGAGGGGTCCAAAAACAGCCCTAAACTCGGTTTTTCCCACACATACGGACTCTAAAATAGCCTATATTATGGTATTTCAAAATTACATGGGCCTGACCCAAAAATAAGGTGGCACAACACCTATAATAGCCTAAGGACGAAATTTATAATGTGGCGTCTTGAATATTTCATCCAAAGTCTTCATGCTCTCCTTATGATGGCTTTAGTGTGCGAAAATCACCAGTAAAAGATCCATTGTTCTCTCCCGCGCGTGCACCTTCTTCTCCATGCTTGATCCCGCTCCAACGGATATCCTTCTTGTCCATGATAGGTCATTCATTCATGAGCACAACAAAAGTATCTAACTTAGGCAGCATCATATGTTCATGAACATTAGAACTATTCCCAAGAAACGAAAGTACCTGGTAATTCAATTGGCGTGCACGAGCTTTAGTAACTGGTCCAATATGTATAGCAGTTGGGGCTGTGGCTGTAACAATGGTGTTGATGTCCTCATCAGCAGGCCTCCAGAAGCCCCAGTGCATAGCGGCCGGCTAAAGATGCTGATAATGTCAAGAGAGATTGGGGTAGACCAAACTTGACATGGAAAGAGTCGACAAAGAGAGATCTAAAGGATTGGAGCATCACCAAAGAACTAACCATGGACAAGGATGCGTGAAAGCTTGCTATCCATGTGCCAGAACCATGAGTTGGTCGCAAGATCTTATGGGTTTCACCTCTAGCCTACCCCAACTTGTTTGGGACTAAAGGCTTTGTTGTTGTTGTTGTTGTTAAATGTTAGGATCTTTTTCTTAAGCTTTATTCCGCATAACGCTAAATTAGAACATCTTTTAAAACATTTATCATCAACACCTATTTTGATGTTGTTTCTTGGTGGTTGGTGTAGGTCATTCACAAGGCATTGCAACATTTGATGAGGTTTGTTAAATCTTTGTCTTCATTTAATCGTCCGTTTGACTTTCCCAAGTGATCATACATATTATTATTATTTGGACGCGACTAAGCGACTAACTTCCGTACGGCATGATTTTAGCAAGAGATGCGGACGATTACATCTCGGTGCAATCTCGCATGCATATCTCTTTTGTTTGCATGGAGCGCACGTATTGCACCCAATTAACAATGCATCCATGTAGGTAAGAAGAAAAGATGGTGTCATCAAAGATTTCATTAGAAACGAAACTTCAAAATGTTTTGTAGCTTAAACCGCTGGTCCGATTGAAAAAATCGTTTTCACATAAAATATTCGTCGCGATGAGACCTCCAAAACTACATCCCATGTCGGTATGTTTCGATGACTTTTTTTGGGTCAAAAATTATCAGACCTAGTCTAAATAAGTTATCGCCTACGTGGTACACTAGTTACCATCTTGTTTACATGGAAATTACCGGGGCATAAAAATGGCTCCGCCAACATCCTCTCTGCATGCAAATGCAGTAGAGCACATGTCTGAGATGTGTGAGTTGTCATATTATTCACATAAAAGTTACCAATGGTATATTTCATCAACCACCCTCCCCCTACCCAGTCACCAAATTTACCAAGACTGAGGTACAATAGTTATCAGGTCTACGATGTGTGATTTACCGTGCTATTCACATAAAAGTTACCGGGGGTAAATTTCATCACCCCTCCCTCGAGAAAAGTACCAGAACCAGGGTGCATAAGTTATCGGGTCTCTGATGTGTGAGTTATCATGCTATTCACACTAAAGGTACCGAGGGATACTTGATCAACCCCCCCCCCCTCAAGTTATCAGAACCGGGGTACTTAAATTATCAGGTCTGCAATGTGTGATTTATCAAGGTGTTTGTATGTAAGTTATCAAGTCCGCAATACGTTGATGACTATGTTATTCACATAACACTACTAGAGATGTTTCAACAACAAAAAAATCATGGTGTTTGTACGTGGGTTATCAACTATGTTGTGCATGTGTTACATGCTATTTACACAGAAAATACCGATGGTATATTTTTGAACAACTTTTTCCCGAGTCAAAAAAGTTAATGTGATGTTTGTACGCCAGTTACCAGCTTGGTTGTGCGTATATTACCAGTTATCTACACCGAAGATATCAGGTTTAAAAAAAAAATAGTTACCGTGGTGTTTGTACGTAAGTTATCAGGTCTACGGTGTGTTTATTACCATGTTATTTACACGTAGGCTATCGGGGTACGTTTTGTTAACTCCTCCTCTCCGTGTCGAAGTTAGCATGATGGTGGTATAAGCAAGATCTGAACACTATTGAGAACAACTAATGGTGGTTGAGTTGGCTAGCTCCATGCACCTCATTCCAATAGGTCGTGTCTTTGATCCTTCTTCCTGCACCTTTATTTTTCTCGACTTGACGACGATGAGATTGTTCAGATTTGTTGCAAAAATGAGGTGGTTCGGATTTTAGCTTGTCGATTATCATAAGTATAATAAACTTAGGCACTTAAATTGATGTGTCTTGTCCAAACTGTCAATAACTAACAAAAGTTGAGTTTGTTATAAGAGGTGCTAGTGTGTGCATTGCCTCATCATGCCCATGAAAATAGTATTTTTCTAGTAGAGTTTAAAAAAAACTGTAGCTTGATACATGCATATGCATGCATTGGAGACAGGAACTGGCTCATGTGCAGGATGCTACAGTACACTTTATAGTGAAAAACTCAAAAGGCATGACAGTGTGCACTGTAGCACTCGTACTGTGACCAAGCCATCTGCAACTTGCTAGAGAAACAACCGCAGGAATCGGTCAACAGCGGAAAACGCGTGGTGTGATCAAGGAAGACCAACTGCCCTGCCCCACCACGGATATCAAGACGTGCGGATCTGTCGCATAATTCCTGCCGGCTGGAGGTTAGCTTTCTCGTTATTATTTTGAGGAAGCATATATTGTTTGATAATTCACACTGAGATTTAGGCAATTAGCCCATAAGTATTACTATAATGTTGAATTACCTTCTGTATTGCAGAGTTCTATTTGAATGGTATGCCATTCCAACTCATTTTCTGATTTTACATTAAAATTACTCTATTCATTCCTCATTGGAAATCTCCTGACACCCTGGGTGCCCAGTTGAAGGAATTTTTTGGCATCTCCTTGAAGGCAAAGTCAACACTTCAAATCTGCTCCATTGTGAAGACTTCTTCATCCCAGATTACAATTGTGCCTTATGTCAGGACCAGATCATGTCAGGGAATATGGTTATACCTTCTATAGCATTGTTGATTTGCCTTGCAATGCTGGAACTTCCTTTGGCATGCATGAAAGGCATCTAAATAATGGGAGAGATGGAGATTGTTAAAGAAGAGATCAATAAATTATTTACCATGGAAATTGCCATTCTGGGCCTGGTGCGTTTGGAAACTACCATTGTTGATGGAATCCAGAGGACTGGAAAGTCATTTAATTTGTTGGATAGTTAATTTGTGGTAGTGTATTATTTCCCCTGAACTCAGAAAGTATTTCCATGTGACCAAAAGAGTACGTTAATCATCAAAATTGTCATTTTACTATATAGTCCTAAAATCATTAGTGCTAATTTTTTAACCACATATTCCTGCAGCAATGCGCGGAGAATTGTCTAGTTGATTTTATTTCAGCTCAGTGGGATTTAGCTCCATGTTATTAGGTCGTTGGTTATTAAGCTGCCATTAACTACCAAACTAGTTAAAGCTATTTTCGTCCAAAGTTCTTCTCAATGTTGTGCCTTGGTCACCGCGCTCGAAAAAATACATCTTACATAAAGGAACGGCAGGAGTATATTTTTAGTGGTGAACTGCAGTACCATGAAATTTCAATAACATCCATGCAAATTCTTGTCCCCAACCTGATACTACATATGATAAGAGAATTTCAACACTGAATTTGGTAACGGCTGGTTGAGAAATCTAAAAACCATAGTCACTGGCTAAAGAAAACAGGCACAAGTGGAAAAAAAACTTTAAATAACAAATATCATGTACATAGAACAAGCAAAAGAAAAGGAAGTAAATATTTAGGGTCGGATATCTTCCGCTTTACTTCAAGAGTATCTTTCCACAGGAACCAATTGTAAGAGGGCAGAAGAAATTTTTAGTGTTTGGTAGCCAAAATCAAATCCAGGGATCAATTTTGTGGTTGGGGTTTCATCCTAGATAATAATATTTGAATGTGTTCAAATAATTTACCTTCTTTTGAGACTGATGAAATCAAAGAATTTTCAGCATGCCTTGTCAAGATATCCGGCATAGTCTCTGAGACTAGCGGAAAGAGCACCTGCAGCGAGTTTATCAATTAGAAATGGCAGCTCATAGCCACACACTGATAAAGAGAAAATAATATCATCCATGCACTTTTGACAAGATGAGGTTGCTGTTCAGAAATGCAGTTCTGAATTCATGCACTTTCGATACAGCCATGCTTGTGTCCAGTACTATTGCCAGTCCGATTGCCCTCATTGATGTACTAGGCACACACAGAGAGGAAAGAGAGGGCAAGCTAGAGCATGATATGGTGCAACGTGAAAAAGGAAGAGAATGGGAAGGTGCCCAGATCGCATGCAATAATATCTCTTTGGCTGATTGGTTTCCAAGAATTAAAAGACCAATTTTTTTAATAGTTGAGAATAAGAATCAAGCCATGACCCATGAAATCAACTCGGTTACGGCCAGGGGAGATCAACTCAGTTATTTCTTTCGAAGGGCTCGACCACCAGAAAATCATGTTAATAATAGAAAGTTTGTGACGTGGATCTATCCTTGTGCAACTTGGGATGGAGTCCACCAGAAACGCACCAACAAAGAGTCCATATTAGTTTTGTAAAGATTGACTTGCCAAACTGCAAAGCAAGTAATCTAATAGCTATCGTTAGAGTCCATGTTAGTTTATGTCACCTTTTCTCTGTCTACGTGAAATCTATGTTAGGTTCTGATGCTTGTGTCCCAATTTCGTTGGCATGTGCGTCTATTATATAAGGATAAGCCAGTACAATGTGATAGTTAGGTCATTTTATGATGAATTGGACACTAGGCGTGTTTCAGCCGTAGGCCATTATCGAGTTTAGAGAAATCCTGTAAAAAATCTCTACTGCCGAGTGAGTTCGTACGACGAGACGCCTAGGAGATTACAAGTTGAGCCTATACGGTTTCTCCACGTAATTCCTTCGGATCAAAGGGTTGGCGTGTTAGTTATCAAAAAAAAAGGGTTGGTGTGTTGTTTCTGCGGAGTGTGTGAACATCTTCATAAACCCGCAACTAGTTCTTGCTGCGATGGAGGTTTGTGCCGTGAAAGATAGGGCCAAAAACGGACCGACCCTTGCCTCAAGGTTCGCTCCATATCAACTTTAAACAGTAAAATGTGAAATATGGCAGAGTGCAAAGAAAGTGAAAGATTTGCTACTATAGAACTTCTAAGATAACTTCTGTAAATGGGGCAAACAAGGTGCATAAGAATCAAATGACAATGACAAAAAAGAATTTATCATGTTCAGATATCACGTGCTCACAGGCCACAGCATACGGTAAATCACAAACCTAGCAGACTACTTCGCAAAGCAACAATATGACAATCAATGCGGCACGAACAATATGTATCGTAGGCATCAAATGATAATGTTGCTAGCGGCACGAACAATATGTATCATAGGCATCAAATGATAATGTTGCTAGAGAATTTATTATCACGAAGCATCATGTGTTCCCAGGAATTTTTCTGATATTAGTAATTGGATCCTTAGTTTTAATGGTAAAGAAATGCATTTGGTAGAAACAGGTTGTAGCTGCAGTACTCAGGTTTGCTTGGAAGACCAGAAACGCTGCATGTTTTTCCCTCATGGACCAACAAGGGTAGTGTTTCGGGTAACTAATTGGTTGCCACATTGATATGGCATGCAGAGAACGGCATCGGCAATGCAACAGAGCATGGGTGCTGTCGTGAGTGGAAACATGCCATGCCACGGGTACTGATGCTGTTATATTTTTAGTAGTGGTTCTTTTTTGCTCTTGTCTATTCCTGGTTGTGGGGTGCCTGCAGGAGTGATATAATATTACAATGCTAGGGTGGCGTCCTGGGTGATGCAATTTTCTTTCGGCTCCGAGCTAGATTGTATTTCATCAGTTCCACTCAGAAATGAAATTGGGAGCAAGAAGCTCCTTAATTAAAAATAAAGAATGGAGCACAACAGTATCAATTTGGTACGAGCGAAGAACTAGTCCTAGAAAAGATATAAAGTAGGGCACAACTATACCAATGTTAAGGCTATTGATCGTAGAGTCTCCAAAAATCCTTGTGTAAAATTAACTAAATTTCAAACATAAGTAGGTCAATGGTGTTGACATGACACATGAGAAAATATTGTGCAGATATGGCCCGGAAAGATGCAATGAATTTTTGCAGTAGTGAAGATCCCAGATGGAAAGGGGAACTGACTAAAGATATTCAAACAAGACAACTGGTAGATGAAAGAGGCGAAGTTACGCGGTTTACTCGAATATTGAAGTGGATACCCTTGACGCGCATCCGGCCAGGCTTCCAGACACTCCTCTGAAGATACATAAGCTCATCAGTTGCTATAGTGCAACTGCAACATGTGCAGCAAAATGGTACACGCATGGCAGAGTCTAATTTACCAGAAAGATACAGCAGCCATTCCTTTGCTTCTTTTAATATAACTGTCATCGTGAAAAGAAAGATCATTCCAATTCAAAAAGGAGAGAACATCATTTACAACAACATATACAAAATTTACAGGGCGAAAAATATGTGCATTTGGTGGTCTAACAAAGAATGATGTCAGGGATTAATTTTGTGGATAAGAGGTTCGTGCAGGTTAATAAATAATTGAGGGTGTTTAACTATTTTACCAAGATTGGTCGGCACTTTGGTGTGAGAATTTCCACAGAGCCTTGGGGCAGTGAAAAAATTAGTCTGCTGGTCAGGAGCGCCTGCGAGGAGTACAAAAGTGAGAAACAGTAGCAAGTAGGTAGCAAAGTGCAAAGAACATCATCAAACATGATGAGGCTGCTGTGCAGGCGTGCAGTTATAAATTATTCTGCACACCACCCATGTGTGCAAATTGTGAAGTAACTACCAAAAGCATGGCAACGGAGAACTTAAGAGAAACAATGTTCAGATATAGATAAGACAACTTCTGCAAAGAAGGACAAACAACAGGCACAGTAACCAATCAAGACTGTATTAAAAGCAGCAATAACAAAAACAATATGATAAAGCACAGCACCTGTTGAAAAAAAAATGTGATAGCACAATCATCATCGTTGAGCTAGTCCATTCTAATTTTGCAGAGAAATAAGCTACATGGCTAGAGGTGTGGCTTCAAAACTACACCCTCTGTTTCTAAATATAATACGCTTTGGCAGTAGGGACAGAGGTAGTACTATGCAGGCGTAGCACACGAGCACTTCAAGAACAATTTACTGCCGGCAAAGATACCTTATTGCATAAACCAAACGTTTTTCTTTGGAAATGACACTAAACTTGCTGTTTTCTTCAAACGGGACAACACTAAAGGTTTATAAGATGAAAGGAGGTTCGAAGTTACCTTTGCTAGATGTTGATTGGACTGGATCAGCTTGACGCGGCTTACCAGCTTCCACACTTCTACCTGAAGATCACGTAACTTTATCAGTTGTTGTTGTGCTAATCCTAATCAACAAGAAGTTGGGCATAAATACAGTCTGACATATATAATATAAGTTAAAACAACAAATAGAGCTAGAAAAGAGAGTAGTTCTTTACCAACAAGTTCCACCAGCCATTCCTTAGCCTTAACTGAAGCTTCTGGCATTGATAAGACAGAGGAGAAAAAACTTGTTAGTTAATAAGCAGAGCACAAGCATAATAATTAGGAGGTAGCAAGGGCAGCCACAAGAGGCCTGTGATGATAGTATCATACCACGAGTTAACTCCTGAAAGTGATTACTTGAAGTCAAAGAGGGCAGCCTGCACAAAGCATGGAACGTATCTATAATTAGTTAGGGTGCCACCAAGAGTTGGGAGAAAGAAGTAAAAGTGAAGAGCATTTCAGTTCGTGCAAAGAAAATTTATGATGCACATACATCTTCTTCTTCTGAAGATAAAGCCCGGCAAGCACAGACGGCGGGACATGGCCGCCCTGTTTCTTCACGCGGCGCCTCGGACATAAACTAGTAAAATACAGCCGATGTGGCAATCAAACTAACAGTCACAGGCTAGTAAGGAATCGAGCCAATAAATTGGGAGGGGTCAGTAGCATGCCTAGCGTGGCCAAATCCGAGGGGAAGTACGTTCTGGGGATTCATTGACCCGCGGCAGGGGCGCATATAGTCTTTCAACTCTGAAGTCTGACTAACCAAATCATACATGATCGACGATGCCTCACACCTCACGCGAATCAAGTCCACAGAATCCCTGCATTCACGACATGACACATATATATTTGAGGCTCAGACAGAAACAATTACTGAAATGATGGCAAAACGAACTTTTTTGTGGCAACTTTATTTGACGCGGGGATGGCAAGCTTAGTTGACAAGCATGCTTGTCAACTAAGCTTGCCATCCCTCGCGTATATAAATTGCCACACACAAAAAAAAACGTTTGATTTGCCATTGGTAAATCCCAAACGTTCGGGGCTTATCTGCGTCCAACAATTAAAATTGATTGGGTCAGTGGGATGATACCTAAGTGACTTGGACTCGATGAGGGACGAGAAGATGGCGCGGAGCTTAGTGAGGGACTGAGGGCAGGGCTGCTTGTGAAGAAGCGGTCCAAGCACAGACTGACTGCTGCTGTTACGGAGAGGGCCTCCTTTTTGCCGGAGACGATGTCATCGATAGCTTTGTGGACGCGGAGAAAGTGGCAGAGGGCGCGGCCGTGGACGCCCAGCGGATGATCGGACGGCAGGAAGCGGGTGAGATATTTGATGGCCTCGCTCCACTGGCCGTGGAGTACCAGTTTGTGCAGATGGATCGCATCCATGAACGCATCCGTCTCGCCAGTGAATCTGCATGCGCGCACGAATTATCAGGCAACTCGTAGACAAATCCACTGCTATGCAGGCGTTAGATATCAAATCAATCGAACAATTAAGCGGGGATTTTCAAGGTACATACGTTCGAAGGGTTTGGGTGAATTTGTGACTCAAGAGGAACATCAGGAGTCGCCGCTGCCGAAGGCGCGACACGCAGGGGTACTCCGCCAAACGCTTGCGCTTGTCGCCGGCGATGGAGAACCCGAACCCACCGGCCGGCTTCCCCCCGCCGCGGCTTTTCCTTTGAGATGTCATCGCGCCGGTGGAGGGGGCAGCAAAAGGGAGGGATCGAGGGAGGGAGGGGTTTAGGGCCGGCCTTGAGAACGGAGGGGACAAGTGAGGATTGGGCTTTCCGTGTGCGGCCGAAAAACTATTAATTAAGGAAAGTAAAATCTTTACTTTTACCTAATCTCTTCCTAATCTCTCTCTAATCTCTCCCTAATAATAAAGCACATACGGTTTTTGATCGTCCGTCATGAAAATTACCCATAAAGTTAGCATAAATTACCCACCATGCCACTGGTAAATAATAGAAAACGTTTTACAAAGCGAAAAATCTTGGACTGGGCCGGCCCATGTAAAAACCTCCTATATTACGCTCTACATGCTGGAAGATTATCCAGCACATCGTATGGGCCGGCCCATGCACATGCACCTGCTTTTAGTTCCGTTTATTTATTTATTTTCAGTTTAATAGTTTTATTTTTATATTTTAAATAATTTAGAACTTCAAACAATCTTTAAATTTTTAATAAACTGAAAATTATAAATTAACATATTTAAAAAGTAAAATGTTTGTGACTTCAAAAACTGTTCGGAGTTTTGTAAAAAATGCTCGCATATATAATAAAATATTTGCAATTTTAGAAAAATGTTTGTACAATAAGAAAAGTCCATGATTTCAAATACAATTCCATGTATTAAAAATTATTAAAGACATTTATCAAAATGCTTTCTAATTCAAAATATGTTAATGCATTTAAAAAATGTCCAAATTTTTTGAAAATAGCTAATGCCTGTTTTGATAGTTTCTTTTTTTATTTAAAATTTTTCGTTCCATTTTATTTTATTTCTAATGTATATAATTTAGAATTACAAAAACTTTTGCATATTAAAAAATAGGAATTTTAAATTAAAATGCTGACGAAAACATAAAATGTTTGTTGATTCAAAAAAAGCGTCGGTTTTTTATATTTTTTTTTTAAATTCCAAAACAATGTCCATGAATTTAATAAATATATTACTGATTTATAGAAATGTTTGTTTATTCAGAAAAACTTCATGCGTTTCAAAAAATGTTTGTGAATTTAAAATAAATCCTCCAATATAAAAAACTATGTTCGTCTTTTCTTGAATTTGTCGCCAATTCACAAGAAAATATTTAAACCCGTTCGAAATATAAAAAATATTCACGATTTTAGTAAATGTTTTTAAATTATCAAAAATGTTTTCGATTTTAAAATTGTTCCCATATTTGTAAAATTGTTCACGAAAGATCTAATGCATGTAGTTAAACATTAATGTTTCTATGTCTTTGTGACAATATACCTTTGTGAATTTTGAAGAATTAACTGTTGGATGGATCGAATTATTATTGTATGTTTGCTAAACAAAATCTTGAAATTCAGATAAATCTTTGAGTTACCAAGATTTTTTACTACCATGATATATATTTTTTGGAAATGTAAAGAATGCTTCAACTTGTGAATAAATTTAAAAGAAGAAACATTTTCTTGCATTTGTGCATAAAATTTTAAAATCAAACGATGATATATGAACATAATGTGGTTACCATCATTGGAGATTATGTTTTTTTTTCTTTCGTGGCAACGCACGGGTAATTTTGCTATTAATAATAAAGCAAATACGGTTTCTGGTCGTCCGTCATGGAAATTACCCCTAAAGTTTGCATAAATTACCTAACATGCCACTGGTAAGTAATAGAAAACGTTTCACAAATCGAAAATTCTTGGACTGGGCCAGCCCATGTAAAAACCTCCTATATTACGCTCTGGATGCTGGAAGAATATCCAGTACACCGTATGGGCCGGCCCATGCACATGCGCCTGCTTTTAGTTCCGTTTAGTTATTTATTTTCAGTTTCGTAGTTTTATTTTTATATTTTAAATAATTTAGAACTTCAAATAGTCTTTAAATTTTTAATAAACTGAAAATTATAAATTAACATATTTAAAAAGTAAAATGTTTGTGACTTCAAAAACTGTTCGGAGTTTTGTCAAAAATGCTCGCATATACAATAAAATGTTTGCAATTTTAGAAAAATGTTTGTACAATAAGAAAAGTCCATGATTTCAAATACAATTCCATGTATTAAAAATTATTAAAGACATTTATCAAAATGCTTTCTAATTCAAAATATGTTAATGCATTTAAAAAATGTCCAAATTTTTTGAAAATAGCTAATGCCTGTTTTGATAGTTTCTTTTTTTATTTAAAATTTTTCGTTCCATTTTATTTTATTTCTAATGTATATAATTTAGAATTACAAAAACTTTTGCATATTAAAAAATAGGAATTTTAAATTAAAATGCTGACGAAAACATAAAATGTTTGTTGATTCAAAAAAAGCGCCGGTTTTTTATATTTTTTTTGCAAATTCCAAAACAATGTCCATGAATTTAATAAATATATTACTGATTTATAAAAATGTTTGTTTATTTAGAAAAACTTCATGCGTTTCAAAAAATGTTTGTGAATTTAAAACAAATCCTCCAATATAAAAAAGTATGTTCGTCTTTTCTTGAATTGGTCGCCAATTCACAAGAAAATATTTAAACCCGTTCGAAATATAAAAAATATTCACGATTTTAGTAAATGTTTTTAAATTATCAAAAATGTTCTGGATTTTAGAATTGTTTCCATATTTGTAAAATTGTTCACGAAAGATCTAATGCATGTAGTTAAACATTAATGTTTCTATGTCTTTATGACAATATACCTTTGTGAATTTTGAAGAATTAACTGTTGGATGGATCAAATTATTATTGTATGTTTGCTAAACAAAATCTTGAAATTCAGATAAATCTTTGAGTTACCAAGATTTTTTACTACCATGATATATATTTTTTGGAAATGTAAAGATTGCTTCAACTTGTGAATAAATTTAAAATAAGAAACATTTTCTTGCATTTGTGCATAAAATTTTAAAATCAAACGATGATATATGAACATAATATGGTTACCATATTTGGAGATTATGTTTTTTTTCTTTCGTGGCAACGCACGGGTAATTTTGCTAGTAATAATAAAGCAAATACGGTTTCTGGTCGCCCGTCATGGAAATTACCCCTAAAGTTTGCATAAATTACCCACCATGCCACTGGTAAGTAATAGAAAACGTTTCACAAAGCGAAAAATCTTGGACTGGGCCAGCCCATGTAAAAACCTCCTATATTACGCTCTGGATGCTGGAAGAATATCCAGCACACCGTATGGGCCGGCCCATGCACATGCGCCTGCTTTTAGTTCCGTTTAGTTATTTATTTTCAGTTTCGTAGTTTTATTTTTATATTTTAAATAATTTAGAACTTCAAATAATCTTTAAATTTTTAATAAACTGAAAATTATAAATTAACATATTTAAAAAGTAAAATGTTTGTGACTTCAAAAACTGTTCGGAGTTTTGTAAAAAATGCTCGCAAAGACAATAAAATGTTTGCAATTTTAGAAAAATGTTTGTACAATAAGAAAAGTCCATGATTTCAAATACAATTCCATGTATTAAAAATTATTAAAGACATTTAACAAAATGCTTTCTAATTCAAAATATGTTAATGCATTTAGAAAATGTCCTAAAATTTTCAAAATAGCTAATGCCTGTTTTGATAATTTCTTTTTTTATTTAAATTTTTTCGTTCCATTTTATTTTATTTCTAATCTATATAATTTAGAATTACAAAAACTTTTGCATATTAAAAAATAGGAATTTTAAATTAAAATGCTGACGAAAACATAAAATGTTTGTTGATTCAAAAAAAACACCGGTTTTTTATTTTTTTTTGCAAATTCCAAAACAATGTCCATGAATTTAACAAATATATTACTGATTTATAAAAATGTTTTTTTATTTAGAAAAACTTCATGCGTTTCAAAAAATCTTTGTGAATTTAAAATAAATCCTCCAATATAAAAAATTATGTTCGTCTTTTCTTGAATTGGTTGCCAATTGACAAGAAAATATTTAAACCCGTTCGAAATATAAAAAATATTCACGATTTTAGTAAATGTTTTTAAATTGTAAAAAATGTTTTCAATTTTAAAATTGTTCCCATATTTGTAAAATTGTTCACGAAAGATCTAATGTATGTAGTTAAATATTAATGCTTCTAAGTCTATGTGACAATATACCTGTGTGAATTTTGAAGAATTAACTATTGGATGGATCGAATTATTATTGTATGTTTGCTAAAAAAAATCTTGAAATTCAGATAAATCTTTGAGTTACCAAGATTTTTGACTACCATGATATATATATTTTGGAAATGTAAAGATTGCTTCAACTTGTGAATAAATTTAAAAGAAGAAATATTTTCTTGCATTTGTGCACAAAGTTTTAAAATCAAACGATGATATATGAACATAATGTGGTTACCATCATTGGAGATTATGTTTTTTTTCTTCCGTGGCAACGCACGGGCAATTTTGCTAGTGACTACTTATAGCATGACTTATCCCATGTCCTTAGGAACAAAAGAGACTACTCACAAAGCATAATCATATTCATGACCAGAGAGGTAATGAGTAGCATCAAAGATCTGACAATATAATCTTCCACCAAGTAATCCAACTAGCATCAACTACAAAGAGTAATCAACACTACTAGCAACCTTCCAAGTACCAATCGGAGTCGCGAGACGGAGATTGCTTACAAGAGATTACTAGGGTTTGGAGAGGAGATGGTGCTGATGAAGATGTTCATGGTGATGAGTCCCCTCCGATGAGAGGAGTGTTGGTGATGACAATGGCGACGATTTCCCCCTCCGGGAGGGAAGTTTCCCCGACAAGATCGTCCCGCCGGAGCTCTAGATTGGTTCTGCTCAAGTTCCGCCTCATGGCGGCGCCGATTCCTCCCGAAAGCCTCCTCCTGATTTTTTTGGAACGAAACCCTTCTTGTAGCAGAAGAGGGGGGCAGAGGGCTAGCTGGGAGCCCACAAGCCCCCTGGGCGCGGCTAGGGGGGAGGCCGCGCCTAGCAGGCTTGTGGCTTCCTCATGGCGCCCCTTTGGTACTTCTTCGACCCAGTTTTTTTATAAATTCCAAAATAATTCCTCGTTGATTTTCACGGCTTTTGGAGTTGTGCAAAATAGGTATCTCAAACTTGCTCCTTTTTCAGGCCAGAATTCCAGCTGCCGGCATTCTCCCTCTTCATGTAAACCTTGCAAAAATAAGAGAGAAAAGGCATAAGTATTGTACCCTGAAGTGTAATAACAGCCCAAAAAGCGATAAATATCAACATGAAAGCATGATGCAAAATGGACGTATCAACTCCCCCAAGCTTAGACCTCACTTGTCCTCAAGCGAAAGCCGAGATCAATAAATATGCCCACATGTTTAGAGAGAGAGGTGTCGACAAAACAAGATACAGACATGTAGGCATCATGATCATAGTTAGGACAACAATACCATCATATAAACTCTTATACTGAAGTGATAATTCCTTCGCAAAGTAAAGTATGAATCAAGAACCTTAATGAGAATTAACAACCAATAGCCTATAGTCATTGAAGCAATTGCAATTTATCATAACATCGGAAAGAGTCAAATAAGACCTTGTAAAGCAAATCCACATACTCAATCATCCTTTCGTCTTCTACAATTGCTACAACTCACATGGTACTCATGAGAAAAGTTTCAGTTGGACACAGAGAAAGATAGGGTCTTATAGTTTTGCCTCCTAACTATTTATCTCAAGGGTAATGTCAACAATAATAATTCATGGTACTTACTTCCAAGTTGACATATGAATATAGATCTTTCCCTAGCATATGACGTTAGCCAAGATAAACGCGAAATGAGGAATTGGTGTAGATCACCATGACTCTTTCAAGGGCAAAAAGTAAAGGTTCAAGATAGGCCCTTTGTAGAGGGAAGCATAGGTTGTGATGTGCTTTTGGGTTTGGATGTGTGTGTTGGGGAACGTCGCATGGGAAACAAAAAATTTCCTACGCGCACGAAGACCTATCATGGTGATGTCCATCTACGAGAGGGGATATTCGATCTACGTACCCTTGTAGACCGTACAACAGAAGCGTTAGTGAACGCGGTTGATGTAGTGGAACGTCCTCATGTCCCTCGATCCGCCCCGCGAACCGTCCCGCGATCAGTCCCACGATCTAGTGCCGAACGGACGGCACCTCCGCGTTCAGCACACGTACAGCTCGACGATGATCTCGGCCTTCTTGATCCAGCAAGAGAGACGGAGAGGTAGATGAGTTCTCCGGCAGCGTGACGGTGCTCCGGAGGTTGGTGGTGATCTTATCTCAGCAGGGCTCCGCCCGAACTACGCAGAAACGCGATCTAGAGGTAAAACCATGGACATATGTGGTCGGGCTGCCGTGGCAAAGTTGTCTCAAATCAGCCCTAAAACCTCCGTATATATAGAGGGAAGAGGGAGAGCCTTGCCTTGGGGTCCAAGGACCCCCAAGGGGTTCGGCCGAGCCAAGGGGGGCAACCCTCCCCTTCCAAACCGAGTCCAACTAGGTTTGGAAGGAGGAGTCCTTCCCCCTTTTCCCACATCCTCTTTTTTTTCTTTTCTCTTTGATTTTCTTCCTATGGCGCATAGGGCCTTCTTGGGCTGTCCCACCAGCCCACTAAGGGCTGGTGCGCCACCCCCAAGTCCTATGGGCTTCCCCGGGGTGGGTTGCCCCCCCCCCCCGGTGAACACCCGGAACCCATTCGTCATTCCCGGTAACTCCGAAAACCTTCCGGTAATCAAATGAGGTCATCCTATATATCAATCTTCGTTTTCGGACCATTCCGGAAACCCTCGTGACGTCTATGATCTCATCCGAGACTCCGAACAACATTCGGTAACCAACCATATAACTCAAATACGCATAAAACAACGTCGAACCTTAAGTGTGCAGACCCTGCGGGTTCGAGAACTATGTAGACATGACCCGAGAGACTCCTCGGTCAATATCCAATAGCGGGACCTGGATGCCCATATTGGATCCTACATATTCTACGAAGATCTTATCGTTTGAACCTCAGTGCCAAGGATTCATATAATCCTGTATGTCATTCCCTTTGTCCTTCGGTATGTTACTTGCCCGAGATTCGATCGTCAGTATCCGCATACCTATTTCAATCTCGTTTACCGGCAAGTCTCTTTACTTGTTCCGTAATACAAGATCCTGCAACTTACACTAAGTCACATTGCTTGCAAGGCTTGTGTGTGATGTTGTATTACCGAGTGGGCCCTGAGATACCTCTCCGTCACACAGAGTGACAAATCCCAGTCTCGATCCATACTAACTCAACGAACACCTTCGGAGATACCTGTAGAGCATCTTTATAGTCACCCAGTTACGTTGCGACGTTTGATACACACAAAGCATTCCTCCGGTGTCAGTGAGTTATATGATCTCATGGTCATAGGAACAAATACTTGACACGCAGAAAACAGTAGCAACAAAATGACACGATCAATATGCTACGTCTATTAGTTTGGGTCTAGTCCATCACGTGATTCTCCTAATGACGTGATCCAGTTATCAAGCAACAACACCTTGTTCATAATCAGAAGACCCTGACTATCTTTGATCAACTGGCTAGCTAACTAGAGGCTTGCTAGGGACAGTGTTTTGTCTATGTATCCACACATGTATATAAGTCTTCATTCAATACAATTATAGGATGGATAATAAACGATTATCTTGACACAGGAATTATAATAATAACTATATTTATTATTGCCTTTAGGGCATAATTCCAACAGTCTCCCACTTGCACTGAAGTCAATAATCTAGCCCTCACATCATCATGCGAATTGCATTGTAACAAATCTAACACCCATACAGTTCTGGTGTTGATCATGCTTTGCCCGTGGAAGAGGTTTAGTTAGGGGGTGTGCTACATTCAGATCCGTGTGCACTTTGCATATATTCACGTCCTCCCCTTCGACGTAGTCGCGGATGAGGTTGAAGCGTCGTTTGATGTGTCTGGACTTCTTGTGAAACCGTGGTTCCTTTGCTAGGTCAATGGCACCCTTGTTGTCACAGAACAAGGTTATTGGATTCAGTGCGCTTGGCACCACCCCAAAGATCCGTCATGAACTGCTTCATCTAGACACCCTCCTTAGCCACCTCCGAGGCAGCCATGTACTCCGCTTCACATGTAGAATCTGCTACGACGCTCTGCTTGGAACTGCACCAGCTTATCGCACCCCCATTAAGAATAAATACGTATCCGGTCTGCGACTTAGAGTCGTCCGGATCTGTGTCAAAGCTTGCATCGACGTAACCTTTTACGGCGAGCTCTTCGTCACCTCCATACACGAGAAACATCTCCTTAGTCCTTTTCAGGTACTTCAGGATATTCTTGACCGCCGTCGAGTGATCCACTCCTAGATTACTCTGGAACCTACCTGCCATACTTATGGCCAGGCTAACGTCCGGTCTAGTGCACAACATTGCATACATGATAGAACCTATGGCGGAAGCATAGGGGACGGTGCTCATATGCTCTCTATCCTCATCACTTGCTGGCCACTGAGTCTTACTCAATCTCGTACCTTGTAAAACTGGCAAGAACCCTTTCTTGGACTGTTCCATTTTGAACCTCTTCAAATCTTTATCAAGGTATGTGCTTTGTGAAAGTCCTATCAGGCGTTTTGATCTATCCCTGTAGATCTTAATGCCTAGAATGTAAGCAGCTTCTCCTAGGTCCTTCACAGAGAAACTTTTATTCAAGTAATCCTTTATGCTCTCCAAAAACTCTACGTTGTTTCCAATCAGCAATATGTCATCCACATATAATATTAGAAACGCCACAGAGCTCCCACTCACTTTCTTGTAAATACAAGATTCTCCAACCACTTGTATAAACCCAAATGCTTTGATCACCTCATCAAAGCGTTTGTTCCAACTCCGAGATGCTTGCACTAGTCCATAAATGGATCGTTGGAGCTTGCACACTTTGTTAGCATTCTTAGGATCGACAAAACCTTCGGGTTGCATCATATACAACTCTTCCTTAAGGAAACCGTTAAGGAATGCCGTTTTGACATCCATCTGCCAGATTTCATAATCGAAAAACGCAGCTATTGCTAACATGATTCTGACGGACTTAAGCATCGCTACGGGTGAGAATGTTCTCATCGTAGTCAACTCCTTGAACTTGTGAAAAACCCTTTGCCACAAGTCGAGCTTTATAAACGGTCACATTGCCGTCAGCGTCCGTCTTCCTCTTAAAGATCCATTTGTTCTGAATAGACTTGCGGCCCTCAGGTAGTACTTCCAAAGTCCACACTTTGTTCTCATACATGGATCCTATCTCGGACTTCATGGCTTCTAGCCATTTGTTGGAATCTGGGCCCACCGTTGCTTTTTCATAATTTGCAGGTTCATTGTTGTCTAACAACATGATTGACAAGACGGAATTACCGTACCACTCTGGAGCAGCACGTGGTCTCGTCGACCTGCGTGGTTCGACAGAAACTTGAACCGGAGTTTCATGATCATCATCATTAACTTCCTCCTCAACCAGCATCGCAACGACAGAGGTTTCCCCTTGCCCTGCGCCACCATCTAGAGGGATGAGAGGTTCAACAACCTCATCAAGTTCTATTTTCCTCCCACTCAATTCTCTCGAGAGAAACTCCTTCTCGAGAAAAGCTCCGTTTTTAGCGACAAACACTTTGCCCTCGGATTTGAGATAGAAGGTGTACCCAATTGTCTCTTTTGGGTAACCTATGAAGATGCACTTTTCCGCTTTGGGTTCCAGTTTTTCAGGCTGAAGCTTTTTGACATAAGCATCACATCCCCAAACTTTAAGAAACGACAAATTTGGCCTTTTGCCATACCACAGTTCATATGGTGTCGTCTCAACGGATTTTGATGGTGCCCTATTTAAAGTGAATGCAGCTGTTTCTAATGCATAACCCCAAAACGATAACGACAAATCGGTAAGAGACATCATAGATCGCACCATCTCTAATAAAGTACGATTATGACGTTCGGACACACCATTGCGCTGTGGTGTTCCAGGCGGTGTCAACTGTGAAACAATTCCACATTGTCTTAAGTGAGCACCAAACTCGAAACTCAGATATTCACCCCCACGATCAGACCGTAGGAACTTGATCTTCTTGTTACGATGATTTTCAACTTCACTCTGAAATTGCTTGAACTTTTCAAATGTTTCAGACTTGTGCTTCATTAAGTAGACATAACCATATCTACTCAAATCGTCAGTGAAGGTGAGAAAATAACGATATCCGCCGCGTGCCTCCACGCTCATCGGACCGCACACATCGGTATGTATGATTTCCAACAAGTCACTTGCACGCTCCATTGTTCCGGAGAACGGAGTTTTAGTCATCTCGCCCATGAGGCATGGTTCGCACGTGTCAAGTGAATCAAAGTCAAGTGACTCCAAAAGTCCATCGACATGGAGTTTCTTCATGCGCTTTACACCAATATGACCTAAGCGGCAGTGCCACAAAAATATGGCGCTATCATTGTTAACTCTAACTCTTTTGGTCTCAATGTTATGTATGTGTGTATCACTATCAAGATTCAATATGAACAATCCTCTCACATTGGGTGCATGACCATAAAAGATGTTACTCATAGAAATAGAACAACCATTATTCTCTGACTTAAAAGAGTAACCTTCTCGCAATAAACAAGATCCAGATATAATGTTCATGCTCAACGCAGGCACTAAATAACAATGATTCAAGTTCATAACTAATCCTGATGGTAACTGAAGTGAAACTGTGCCGACGGCGATTGCATCAACCTTGGAACCATTTCCTACGCGCATCGTCACTTCATCTTTCGCCAGCCTTCGTCTATTCTGCAGTTCCTGTTTCGAGTTGCAAATATGAGCAACAGAACCGGTATCGAATACCCAGGCACTACTACGAGAGCCGGTTAAGTACACATCAATAACATGTATATCAAATATACGTGATTTTTCTTTGGCCGCCTTCTTATCAGCCAGATACTTGGGGCAATTGCGCTTCGAGTGACCCATACCCTTGCAATAGTAACACTCTGTTTCAGGCTTAGGTCCAGCTTTGGGTTTCTTCGTCGGATTGGCAACAGGCTTGCCACTCTTCTTTGAATTACCCTTCTTGCCTTTGTCGTTTCTCTTGAAACTAGTGGTCTTATTCACCATCAACACTTGATGCTCTTTACGGAGTTCAGACTCTGCGACTTCCAGCATCGCAAACAACTCGCCGGGAGACTTGTTCATCCCTTGCATGTTGTAGTTCAACACAAAGCCTTTATAGCTTGGCGGCAGTGATTGAAGGATTCTGTTAGTGATAGCCTCTTGCGGGAGTTCAATCCCCAGCTCAGCTAGACGGTTTGAGTACCCAAACATTTTGAGCACATGTTCACTGACAGACGAGTTCTCCTCCATCTTGCAAGCATAGAATTTATCGGAGGTCTCATACCTCTCGATCCTGGCGTTCTTCTGAAAGATAAACTTCAACTCCTGGAACATCTCAAATGCTCCATGACGCTCAAAGCGACGTTGAAGTCCCGGTTCTAAGCCATACAAGACTGCACATTGAACTACTGAGTAGTCCTCCTTACGTGCTAACCAAGCGTTCTTAACATCCTGGTCAGCCGTAGCGGGTGGTTCATCTCCTAGCGCAGCATTAAGGACATAATCCTTCTTCCCAGCTTGTAAGATTAGCTTAAGATTACAAGCCTAGTCTACAAAGTTGCTTCCATCATCTTTCAACTTAGCTTTCTCTAGGAACATATTAAAATTCTAGGGTGACTGTCGCGTGAGCCATGATCTACAACACAAATATATTCAAAGTGGACTTAGACTATGTTCAAGATAATTAGAGTTTAATTTAATCAAATTACTCGCTAAACTCCCACTCAAAAAGTACATCTCTCTAGTCATTTGAGTGGTTCATGATCCACTTACACTAGCTCAAGTCCGATCATCACGTGAGTTGAGTATGGTTTCAGTGGTAAGCATCCCTATGCTAATCATATCATCTATATGATTCATGATCGACCTTTCGGTCTCATGTGTTCCGAGGCCATGTCTGCACATGCTAGGCTCGTCAAGCTTAACCTGAGTGTTCCGCGTGCGCAACTGTTTTGCACCCGTTGTATGTGAACGTTGAGTCTATCACACCCGATCATCACGTGGTGTCTCGAAACGACGAACTGTAGCAACGGTGCACAGTCGGGGAGAACACAATTTCGTCTTGAAATTTTAGTGAGAGATCACCTCATAATGCTACCGTCGTTCTAAGCAAAATAAGGTGCATAAAAGGATTAACATCACATGCAATTCATAAGTGACATGATATGGCCATCATCACGTGCTCCTTGATCTCCATCACCAAAGCACCGGCACGATCTTCTTGTCACCGGCGCCACACCATGATCTCCATCAACGTGTCGCCATCGGGGTTGTCGTGCTACTCATGCTATTACTACTAAAGCTACATCCTAGCAAAATAGTAAACGCATCTGCAAGCACAAACGTTAGTTTAAAGACAACCCTATGGCTCCTGCCGGTTGCCGTACCATCGACGTGCAAGTCGATATTATATATTACAACATGATCATCTCATACATCCAATATATCACATCACATCGTTGGCCATATCACATCACAAGCATACCCTGCAAAAACAAGTTAGACGTCCTCTAATTTTGTTGTTGCATGTTTTACGTGGTGACCATGGGTATCTAGTAGGACCGCATCTTACTTACGCAAACACCACAATGGAGATATATGAGTTGCTATTTAACCTCATCCAAGGACCTCCTCGGTCAAATCCGATTCAACTAAAGTTGGAGAAACTGACACTTGCCAGTCATCTTTGAGCAACGGGGTTACTCGTAGCGATGAAACTAGTCTCTCGTAAGCGTACGAGTAATGTTGGTCCAAGCCGCTTCAATCCAACAATACCGCGGAATCAAGAAAAGACTAAGGAGGGCAGCAAAACGCACATCACCTCCCACAAAAACTTTTGTGTTCTACTCGAGAAGACATCTACGCATGAACCTAGCTCATGATGCCACTGTTGGGGAACGTCGCATGGGAAACAAAAATTTTCCTACGCGCACGAAGACCTATCATGGTGATGTCCATCTACGAGAGGGGATATTCGATCTACGTACCCTTGTAGACCGTATAGCAGAAGCGTTAGTGAACGCGGTTGATGTAGTGGAACGTCCTCACGTCCCTCGATCCGCCCCGCGAACCGTCCCGCGATCAGTCCCACGATCTAGTGCCGAATGGACGGCACCTCCGCGTTCAGCACACGTACAGCTCGACGATGATCTCGGCCTTCTTGATCCAACAAGAGAGACGGAGAGGTAGATGAGTTCTTCGGCAGCGTGACGGCGCTCCGGAGGTTGGTGGTGATCTTATCTCAGCAGGGCTCCGCCCGAGCTCCGCAGAAACGCGATCTAGAGGTAAAACCGTGGAGATATGTGGTCGGGCTACCGTGGCAAAGTTGTCTCAAATCAGCCCTAAAACCTCTGTATATATAGGAGGAAGAGGGGGAGCCTTGCCTTGGGGTCCAAGGACCCCCAAGGGGTTCGGCTGAGCCAAGGGGGGCAACCCTCCCCTTCCAAACCGAGTCCAACTAGGTTTGGAAGGAGGAGTCCTTCCCGCTTTTCCCACATCCTCTTTTTTTTTCTCTTTGATTTTCTTCCTATGGCGCATAGGGCCTTCTTGGGCTGTCCCACCAGCCCACTAAGGGCTGGTGCACCACCCCAAGGCCTATGGGCTTCCCCGGGGTGGGTTGCCCCCCCCGGTGAACACCCGGAACCCATTCGTCATTCCCGATACATTCCCGGTAACTCCGAAAACCTTCCGGTAATCAAATGAGGTCATCCTATATATCAATCTTCGTTTCCGGACCATTCCGGAAACCCTCGTGACGTCCATGATCTATCTGGGACTCCGAACAACATTCGGTAACCAACCATATAACTCAAATACGCATAAAACAACGTCGAACCTTAAGTGTGCAGACCCTGCGGGTTCGAGAACTATGTAGACATGACCCGAGAGACTCCTCGGTCAATATCCAATAGCGGGACCTGGATGCCCATATTGGATCCTACATATTCTACGAAGATCTTATCGTTTGAACCTCAGTGCCAAGGATTCATATAATCCCGTATGTCATTCCCTTTGTCCTTCGGTATGTTACTTGCCCGAGATTCGATCGTCAGTATCCGCATACCTATTTCAATCTCGTTTACCGGCAAGTCTCTTTACTCGTTCCGTAATACAAGATCCCGCAGCTTACACTAATTCACATTGCTTGCAAGGCTTGTGTGTGATGTTGTATTACCGAGTGGGCCCCGAGATACCTCTCCGTCACTCGGAGTGACAAATCCCAGTCTCGATCCATACTAACTCAACAACACCTTCGGAGATACCTGTAGAGCATCTTTATAGTCACCCAGTTACGTTGCGACGTTTGATACACACAAAGCATTCCTCCGGTGTCAGTGAGTTATATGATCTCATGGTCATAGGAACAAATACTTGACACGCAGAAAATAGTAGCAACAAAATGACACGATCAATATGCTACGTCTATTAGTTTGGGTCTAGTCCATCACGTGATTCTCCTAATGACGTGATCCAGTTATCAAGCAACATCACCTTGTTCATAATCAGAAGACCCTGACTATCTTTGATCAACTGGCTAGCCAACTAGAGGCTTGCTAGGGACATTGTTTTGTCTATGTATCCACACATGTATATAAGTCTTCATTCAATACAATTATAGCATGGATAATAAACGATTATCTTGATACAGGAATTATAATAATAGCTATATTTATTATTGCCTCTAGGGCATAATTCCAACAGTGTGTCCTCTTAGCGTGAAGGAACATCACTTTATATTTCCTCCTGTGATAAAGAACTTTATTATGCAGTCTATCGCTTTTATGTCTTCCTCATCACAGGTTCGTACAAAGCTTATTGTCCACATACTAATAGATCATACATATTTAGGTAGCAATTTTTATTGCTTGCACCGATGACAACTTACTTGAGGGATCTTATTCAATCCGTAGGTAGGTATGGTGGACTCTCATGGCAAAACTGGGTTGAAGGTTTATTGATGCACAAGTAGTATCTCTACTTGGTGCGGGAGTTTTGGCTAATATGAGGTGTAAGCAATCGTCACATGCTAAGGGATCTCTAGTCATATAACATTGCTCGGAACCAAGCAAACACAATTCATTATGTTGTCTTGTCCAACATCTACTTCTAAGCATGTAATAGTTTAGTGAGTGCTCACAATCATAGATGGTGTCAAAGATGATATATTTATATGTGAACCTCTCCTTATTTATCACTTCCTATTAGTTGCAACAATGACCAAGGTCTACGTTTGTCCACCCTCAACAAGTTTCAATCAACATTCTTTTTATATGTGAAGCCATCACTTCCCATGAGATCATTACATGATCTTTCATGCTTTTGTTCTTTTATCATTCTTTTGATCATGGCATGAGACAAGGCCCTTAACTAAGACACTCTTTATTATATGACTCACGAACTCGAATACATCGGGGGTGACACAAAGCAAAACTGAAGCCTAAAACACTAAGAACTTTATTCTACTAGAGAAAGATAAAACCAAAAAGGAACGAACTAAGAAAAGGTAAAGGCAAAAGATGTGATGGTGATACGATACCGGGGAAACTCCCCCAAGCTTGGCACAAGCCAAGGGGATTGCCCATACCCATGCTTAGTTGTCTTCCTTCGAAGGTGATGGTGGTGGAGTTGTTGCAGAGGTCTTGAACTTGTTTAATTTCCTCTTAAGCATAAAATTCTGCTCCTTCAGATCATTAATTTCCTCTTCAAGCCTCAACACCCTTTGGCATAATTCCTGCTTACTCTCCTGCAAAAGACGAGAAGGGATAAACAAAGTCTTAGGCTTCTTCCTTGAGTCACGGAGGATCGACTTCTTGAACTCCACATGCGTGTCTCCAAATTGAGGTAGGGGAGCCTCCTCCTCATCGGAACTTGTTCCTTCCTTCCCTTTGGGATCATAATCTTCTTCCTCATCAGTGGTCCAACCATAACGATCCAAGTCCCCATAGACCTTGGGGTTAGCAAGGTAATCGGCCACATAGCACTCCCCCTCTGAATCTTGAGGAGACATCTTGCCCTAAATCTACGGCAGAAAACAGGCTCGAAACGAAAACAGAGGAAAATCACGTGATACGAGGATCAGACCTTTTGGGAGAATATATAATGATTTTTTCCCGACCAGAAGGAGTACTCCACAAGAAAACGGAGTCCGGGAGGCACACGAGGTGGTAACAAGCCCCCCAGGCGCGGCCAGGGGGGTGGCCCGCGCCTGGCAGGCTTGTCGCCTCCTCGTGCGCTTTCCAGACTACTTTAAATTTTTCCAATTTTCTAAAAATCCAAAACGGAGAAAAATTCCTACTGGAAAAGTTTTGGAGTCGGTTTACTTACCGAATCACATACCTCTTCATTTTCAGGGTCTAAAACACGCTGATAAATATTCCTTATGTACTCCTCCGGAGTTATAGTATTGATTATATTGCTTTCAACATTTATGGGAGTACCTGAGATATAATGCTTGATTCTTTGCCCATTTACCACTCTCGGAAAATTACCTTCCGTGTTGTTGATCTTGATGGCGCTGGAACGATATACTTCCTCAACAATGTGGGACCTTCCCATTTAGAGAGAAGCTTGTCTGCAAAAAATCTTAAACGAGAATTATATAGCAAGACATAATCACCTACATTGAGCTCACGTTTTTGTATCCTTTTGTCATGCCACCTCTTAACCTTTTCTTTGAACAACTTGGCATTTTCATATGCCTCAGCTCTCCATTCATCAAGTGAGCTAATATCAAATAACCTCTTCTCTCCAGCAAGTTTGAAATCAAAGTTGAGCTCTTTGATTGCCCAATAAGCCTTATGCTCTAGCTCAAGAGGTAAATGACATGCTTTGCCATAAACCATTTTGTACGGAGACATACCCATGGGATTCTTATAAGCAGTTCTATAAGCCCACAGTGCATCATCGAGCTTCTTAGACCAATTCTTTCTAGACCTATTCATAGTCTTTTGATGAATTAGTTTAATCTCTCTATTTCTTAATTCTACTTGACCACTAGACTGAGGATGATAGGGAGATGTAATTCTATGATTGCCATCATACTTTGCAAGCATTTTACGAAAAGCACCATGAATGAAATGTGAACCACCATCGATCATCAGATATCTAGGGACTCCAAATCTAGGGAAAATAACTTCTTTAAGAATCCTGATAGAAGTGTTGTGATCATCACTACTAGTTGGGATAGCTTCTACCCACTTAGTAACGTAATCAACAACAACTAGTATATGAGTATACCCGTTGGATTTTGGAAAAGGTCCCTGATACGTCTCCATCGTATCTACTTTTCCAAACTCTTTTGCCCTTGTTTTGGACTCTAATTTGAATGATTTGAATGGAACTAACCCAGACTGACGCTGTTTTCAGCAGAATTGCCATGGTGTTGTTTTTGTGCAGAAATGAAAGTCCTCGGAACGACCTAAAAATTTACGGAGAATTTTTCTGGAAAATATGAAAAATACTTGCGCAAAGATTCACCGGAGGGGATGGGCCAGTGGGCCACAAGCCTGTTGGGTGACGTAGCATAAATTCAAAATTTTTCCTACGCATGTCCAGATCTTCCTATGGAGAGACCAGCAACGAGAGAGGGGTAAGAGCATCTTCGTACCTTTGAAGATCGCTAAGCGGAAGCGTTGCTAGAACGCGGTTGATGGAGTCGTACTCGCAGCGATTCCGATCTAGTGCCGAACAACGGCACCTCCGCGTTCAACACACGTGCAGCCCGGTGACGTCTCCCGCACCTTGATCCAGCAAGGAGGAGGGAGAGATTGGGGAAGAAGACCAGCAACACGACGGCGTGGTGTTGGTGGAGAGACGAGGTCTCCCGGCAGGGCTTCGCCAAGCGCCGGCAAAGAGGAGGAGGAAGAAGTGCAGGGCTGCGCCGAGGGAGAGGGAAAACCGTCTCCTCCAAAGGCCAAAAGTGCCCACTATATATAGGGGAAGGGGAGAGGGGGTGCCACCCCTACGGTTCCCACCCTAGGGGGTGCGGCAGCCCTCCCAGATGGGGTTTGTGGCGGCCAGATGGGGAGGAGGGGGTGGCGCACCCCTCTGGTGGGCCTAAGGCCCACCTAAGTTAGGGTTCCCCCCCTCTTTTTCTTTCCCCTGCGCCATGGGCTGAGTGGGGAGGCGCACCAGCCCAACTAGGGGCTGGTTCCCACCCCCACTTAGCCCATCTTACCTCTTGGGGTCGCAGCCCCCCTTCGGTGGTCCCCCGGGACCACCTCCGGTGGTCCCGGTACGTTATCGGTGATGCCCGAAACACTTCCGGTGTCCGAAACCATCCGTCCTATATATCAATCTTTACCTCCGGACCATTCCGGAGCTCCTCGTGACGTCCGGGATCTCATCCGGGACTCCGAACAACTTTCGGTAATCTCGTATAACAATTCCCTATAACCCTAGCGTCATCGAACCTTAAGTGTGTAGACCCTACGGGTTCGGGAGATAGGCAGACATGACCGAGACACCTCTCTGGCCAATAACCATCAGCGGGGTCTGGATACCCATGGTGGCTCCCACTAGTTCCACGATGGTCTCATCGGATGAACCACGATGTCAAGGATTCAATCAATCCCGTATACGATTCCCTTTGTCTGTCGGTATAGAACTTGCCCGAGATTCGATCGTCGGTATACCTATACCTTGTTCAATCTCGTTACCGATAAGTCTCTTTACTCGTTCCGTAGCACGTCATCGTGTGACTAACTCCTTGGTCACATTGAGCTCATGATGATGTTCTACCGAGTGGGCCCAGAGATACCTCTCCGTCACACGGAGTGACAAATCCCGATCTCGATTCGTGCCAACCCAACAGACACTTTCGGAGGTACCCGTAGTGCACCTTTATAGTCACCCAGTTACGTTGTGACGTTTGATACACCCAAAGCACTCCTACGGTATCCGGGAGTTGCACAATCTCACGGTCGAAGGAAAAGATACTTGACATTAGAAAAGCATTAGCATACGAACAATACGATCTAGTGCTAGGCTTAGGATTGGGTCTTGTCCACCACATCATTCTCCCAATGATGTGATCCCGTTATCAATGACATCCAATGTCCATGATCAGGAAACCATGATCATCTATTGACTAACGAGCTAGCTAACTAGAGGCTTGCTAGGGACACATTGTGATCTATTCATTCACACATGTATTAGTGTTTCCTGTTAATACAATTATAGCATGAACGATAGACGATTATCATGAACAAGGAAATATGATAATAACCATTTTATTATTGCCTCTAGGGCATATTTCCAACAGTCTCCCACTTGCACTAGAGACAATAATCTAGTTACATTGCGATGTATCGAACACCCATAGCATTATGGTGCTGATCATGTTTTGCTCGTGGAAGAGGTTTAGTCAACGGGTCTGCAATATTCAGATCCGTGTGTACTTTACAAACATCTATCACTCCAGTTTGGACATGGTCCTTGATGGAGTTGTAGCGGCGCTTGATGTGCTTCGTCTTCTGGTGAAACCTGGGCTCTTTGGCTATGGCAATGGCTCCAGTGTTATCACAGAAGGGTGTCATAGGACCCGACGCGCTTGGAACCACTCCAAGGTCGGTGATGAGCTCCTTCATCCAAATTCCTTCATGAGCCGCTTCTGAAGCAGCTATGTACTCCGCTTCACATGTAGATGCTGCCACGACTTCTTGCTTGCTGCTCCACCAGCTCACTGCCCCACCATTCAACACATATACGTATCCGGTTTGTGACTTAGAGTCATCCGTATCTGTGTCGAAGCTAGCGTCGACGTAACCCTTTACGACGAGCTCTTCGTCACCTCCATAAACGAGAAACATTTCCTTAGTCCTTTTCAGGTACTTAAGGATATTCTTGACCGCTGTCCAGTGTTCTGCACCGGGATTACTTTGGTACCTCCCTACCAAGCTTATCGCAAGGTTTATATCAGGTCTGGTACACAGCATGGCATACATTAGAGAGCCCACAGCTGAAGCGTAGGGGACAGAACTCATCTTCTCTCTATCTGCTGCCGTGGTCGGCGACTGAGTCTTACTCAATCTCATACCTTGCAAAACTGGCAAGAACCCTTTCTTTGAGTTTTCCATATTGAACTTCTTCAGTATCTTGTCAAGGTATGTACTTTGCGAAAGACCTATGAGGCGTCTCGATCTATCTCTATAGATCTTGATGCCTAATATGTATGCAGCTTCTCCAAGGTCCTTCATTGAAAAACTCTTGTTCAATTAGGCCTTTATGCTCTCCAACATCTCTATATCATTCCCCATCAATAATATGTCATCCACATATAATACGAGGAAAGCTACAGAGCTCCCACTCACTTTCTTGTACAGACAGGCTTCTCCGTAAACCTGTATGAACCCAAACGCCTTAATCACCTCATTAAAGCGAATGTTCCAACTCCGAGATGCTTGCACCAGCCCATAGATGGAGCGCTGGAGCTTGCATACTTTGTTAGCACCTTTAGGATCGACAAAACCTTCTGGTTGCATCATATACAACTCTTCCTTAAGATTCCCGTTAAGGAACGCTGTTTTGACGTCCATTTGCCAAATTTCATAATCATAAAAGGCGGCAATTGCTAACATGATTCGGACTGATTTCAGCTTCACTACGGGAGAGAAAGTCTCTTCGTAGTCAACTCCTTGAATTTGTCGAAAACCCTTTGCGACAAGTCGAGCTTTGTAAACGGTTACATTACCGTTTGCATCAGTCTTCTTCTTGAAGATCCATTTATTTTCTATGGCTCGCCGTTCATCGGGAAAGTCCACCAAAGTCCATACTTTGTTCTCATACATGGATCCTATCTCGGATTTCATGGCCTCAAGCCATTTGTTGGAATCCGGGCCCGCCATTGCTTCTTCATAGTTCGAAGGTTCACCGTTGTCTAACAACATGATTTCCATCACAGGGTTGCCGTACCACTCTGGTGCGGAGCGTACCCTTGTGGACCTTCGTGGTTCAGTAGTAACTTGATCCGAAGCTTCATGATCATCATCATTTACTTCCTCTTCAGTCGGTGTAGGCACCACAGGAACAGCTTCTTGCGCTGCGCTACTTTCCTGTTCGAGAGGGGGTGTAATTACCTCATCAAGTTCTACCTTCCTCCCACTTACTTCTTTCGAGAGAAACTCTTTCTCCAGAAAGGATCCATTCTTGGCAACAAAGGTTTTACCTTCGGATCTAAGATAGAAGGTATACCCAATAGTTTCCTTAGGGTATCCTATGAATACGCATTTCTCCGCTTTGGGTTCGAGCTTTTCTGGTTGAAGTTTCTTCACATAAGCATCGCAGCCCCAAACTTTAAGAAACGACAACTTAGGTTTCTTGCCAAACCACGGTTCATACGGTGTCGTCTCAACGGATTTAGACGGTGCCCTATTTAAAGTGAATGCTGCAGTTTCTAATGCGTATCCCCAAAATGATAGTGGCAAGTCGGTGAGAGACATCATAGATCGTACCATATCTAATAAGGTGCGATTACGACGTTCAGACACTCCGTTGCGCTGCGGTGTGCCAGGCGGCGTTAGTTGTGAAACGATTCCACACTTTCTTAGGTGTGTGCCAAACTCGTGACTCAAATATTCTCCTCCACGATCAGATCGTAGAATTTTATTTTTCTGTCACGTTGATTCTCAACCTCACTCTGAAATACCTTGAACTTTTCAAACGTCTCAGATTTGTGCTTCATCAAGTAGATATACCCATACCTACTCAAATCATCGGTGAGAGTGAGAACATAACGATAACCACCGCGAGCTTCAACGTTCATTGGACCACACACATCAGTATGTATTATTTCCAATAAGTCGGTGGCTCTCTCCATTATTCCTGAGAATGGAGTCTTAGTCATCTTGCCCATGAGGCACGGTTCGCATGTGTCAAATGATTCAAAGTCAAGAGACTCTAGCAGTCCATCAGTATGGAGCTTCTTCATGCGCTTAACGCCGATATGACCAAGGCGGCAGTGCCACAAGTATGTGGGACTATTGTTATCAACTTTGCATCTTTTGGCACTCACACTATGAATATGTGTAACATCACGATCGAGATTCATCAAGAATAAACCATTCACCAGCGGAGCATGACCATAAAACATATTACTCATATAAATAGAACAACCATTATTCTCTGACTTAAATGAGTAGCCGTCTCGCATTAAGCAAGACCCTGATACAATGTTCATGCTTAAAGCTGGTACTAAATAACAATTATTAAGGTTTAAAACTAATCCCGACGGTAGATGTAGAGGTAGGGTGCCGACGGCGATCACATCGACCTTTGAACCATTCCCGACGCGCATTGTCACCTCGTCCTTGGCCAGTCTCCGCTTATTCCGCAGTTCCTGCTTTGAGTTGCAAATGTGAGCAACAGCACCGGTATCAAATACCCAGGAGCTACTACGAGCGCTGGTAAGGTACACATCAATAACATGTATATCACATATACCTTTAACGTTGCCGGCCTTCTTGTCCGCTAAGTATTTGGGGCAGTTCCGCTTCCAGTGACCTTTTCCCTTGCAGTAGAAGCACTCAGTCTCAGGCTTGGGTCCGTTCTTTTTCTTCTTCCCGGCATCTGGTTTACCGGGCGCGGCAACAGCTTTGCCGTCTTTCTTGAAGTTCTTCTTACCCCTGCCTTTCTTGAAACTAGTGGTCTTGTTGACCATCAACACTTGATGCTCCTTCTTGATTTCTACTTCTGTAGACTTGAGCATCGAGTACAACTCGGGAATGGTTTTCTCCATCCCTTGCATGTTGTAGTTAAGCACAAAGCCTTTGTAGCTTGGTGGGAGAGACTGGAGGATTCTGTCAATGATAGCATCATCCGGAAGTTTGACTCCAAGTGAAGTCAGACGACCGTGTAACCCAGACATTTTGAGTATGTGCTCACTGACAGAACTGTTCTCCTCCATCTTACAGCTGAAGAACTTGTCGGAGACTTCATATCTCTCGACACGGGCATGAGCTTGAAAAACTAGCTTCAGCTCTTGGAACATCTCATATGCCCCGTGTTGCTCAAAACGTCTTTGGAGCCCCGTTTCTAAACTGTATAACATGCCACACCTGACCAGAGAGTAGTCATCACTCCGCGCTTGCCAGACGTTTAGAACGTCCTACGCTGCTGCAGGAGCGGGAGGGTCACCTAGCGGCGCATTAAGGACATAAGCCTTTTTAGCTGCTTCAAGGATGAGCTTCAGGTTGCGAACCCAGTCCGCATAGTTGCTACCATCATCTTTCAGCTTGTTTTTCTCTAGGAATGCGTTGAAGTTGAGGTTGACGTTGGACATCTACAATATTTATAAAGACAACTTTTAGACTAAGTTCATGACAATTAAGTTCATTTAATCAAATTAAGTATGAACTCCCACTTAAATCGACATCCCTCTACTCATCTAAGTGATACATGATCCATGTTGACTAACCCGTGTCCGATCATCACGTGAGACGGACTAGTCACCATGGTGAGCAACTTCATGCTGATCGTATTCAACCATACGACTCATGTTCGACCTTTCGGTCTCTTGTATTCGAGGTCATGTCTGTACATGCTAAGCTCGTCGAGTCAACCTAAGTGTTTCGCGTGTGTAAATCTGGCTTACACCCGTTGTATGCGAACGTTAGAATCTATCACACCCGATAATCACGTGGTGCTTCGAGACAACGAACCTTCGCAACGGTGCACACTTAGGGGAATACGTTCTCGAAATTTTTTAAGAGGGATAATCTTATTATGCTACCGTCGTTCTAAGCAATAAGATGTAAAACATGATAAACATCACAATGCAATCATATAGTGACATGATATGGCCATTATCATCTTTGCTCTTTCGATCTCCATCTTCAGGCATTGCATGATCATCATCGTCACCGGCGTGACACCATGATCTCCATCATCATGATCTCCATCATCATGTCTCCGTGAAGTCGTCACGCCAACTACTACTATCACTACTACTACAGCTAACCGTTAGCAATGAAGCAAAAGTAGTAAGCACATGGCGTTGCATCTCATACAATAAATTAAGACAACTCCTATGGCTCCTGCCGGTTGTCATACTCATCGACATGCAAGTCGTGAAACCTATTACAATAACATGATCATCTCATACATCATACATGCAACATCACAACTTTGGCCATATCACATCACATGTCAAACCCTGCAAAAACAAGTTAGACGTCCTCTAATTGTTGTTGCAAGTTTTACGTGGCTGATTTGGGTTTCTAGCAAGAACGCCTTCTTACCTACGTGACAGCCACAACGATGATATGCCAAAGCTATTTACCCTTCATAAGGACCCTTTTCATCAAATCCAATCCGACTAGAGTAGGAGAGACAGACACCCGCTAGCCACCTTTATGCACTATGTGCATGTTTGTCGGTGGAACCAGTCTCACGTAAGCGTACGTGTAAGGTCGGTCCGGGCCGCTTCATCCCACAATACCGCCGGAAAAGAATAAGACTAGTAACGGCAAGCAAATTGACAAACCATCGCCCACAACTTTTGTGTTCTACTCGTGCATAGAATCTACGCATAGAAAACCTGGCTCGGATGCCACTGTTGGGTGACGTAGCATAAATTCAAAAAATTTCCTACGCATGTCCAGATCTTCCTATGGAGAGACCAACAACGAGAGAGGGGTAAGAGCATCTTCGTACCTTTGAAGATCGCTAAGCGGAAGCGTTGCTAGAACGCGGTTGATGGAGTCGTACTCGCAGCGATTCCGATCTAGTGCCGAACAACGGCACCTCCGCGTTCAACACACGTGCAGCCCGGTGACGTCTCCCGCACCTTGATCCAGCAAGGAGGAGGGAGAGATTGGGGAAGAAGACCAGCAACACGACGGCGTGGTGTTGGTGGAGAGACGAGGTCTCCCGGCAGGGCTTCGCCAAGCGCCGGCAAAGAGGAGGAGGAAGAAGTGCAGGGCTGCGCCGAGGGAGAGGGAAAACCGTCTCCTCCAAAGGCCAAAAGTGCCCACTATATATAGGGGAAGGGGAGAGGGGGTGCCACCCCTAGGGTTCCCACCCTAGGGGGTGCGGCAGCCCTCCCAGATGGGGTTTGTGGCGGCCAGATGGGGAGGAGGGGGTGGCGCACCCCTCTGGTGGGCCTAAGGCCCACCTAAGTTAGGGTTCCCCCCCTCTTTTTCTTTCCCCTGCGCCATGGGCTGAGTGGGGAGGCGCACCAGCCCAACTAGGGGCTGGTTCCCACCCCCACTTAGCCCATCTTACCTCTTGGGGTCGCAGCCCCCCTTCGGTGGTCCCCCGGGACCACCTCCGGTGGTCCCGGTACGTTATCGGTGATGCCCGAAACACTTCCGGTGTCCGAAACCATCCGTCCTATATATCAATCTTTACCTCCGGACCATTCCGGAGCTCCTCGTGACGTCCGGGATCTCATCCGGGACTCCGAACAACTTTCGGTAATCTCGTATAACAATTCCCTATAACCCTAGCGTCATCGAACCTTAAGTGTGTAGACCCTACGGGTTCGGGAGATAGGCAGACATGACCGAGACACCTCTCTGGCCAATAACCATCAGCGGGGTCTGGATACCCATGGTGGCTCCCACTAGTTCCACGATGGTCTCATCGGATGAACCACGATGTCAAGGATTCAATCAATCCCGTATACGATTCCCTTTGTCTGTCGGTATAGAACTTGCCCGAGATTCGATCGTCGGTATACCTATACCTTGTTCAATCTCGTTACCGATAAGTCTCTTTACTCGTTCCGTAGCACGTCATCGTGTGACTAACTCCTTGGTCACATTGAGCTCATGATGATGTTCTACCGAGTGGGCCCAGAGATACCTCTCCGTCACACGGAGTGACAAATCCCGATCTCGATTCGTGCCAACCCAACAGACACTTTCGGAGGTACCCGTAGTGCACCTTTATAGTCACCCAGTTACGTTGTGACGTTTGATACACCCAAAGCACTCCTACGGTATCCGGGAGTTGCACAATCTCACGGTCGAAGGAAAAGATACTTGACATTAGAAAAGCATTAGCATACGAACAATACGATCTAGTGCTAGGCTTAGGATTGGGTCTTGTCCACCACATCATTCTCCCAATGATGTGATCCCGTTATCAATGACATCCAATGTCCATGATCAGGAAACCATGATCATCTATTGACTAACGAGCTAGCTAACTAGAGGCTTGCTAGGGACACATTGTGATCTATTCATTCACACATGTATTAGTGTTTCCTGTTAATACAATTATAGCATGAACGATAGACGATTATCATGAACAAGGAAATATGATAATAACCATTTTATTATTGCCTCTAGGGCATATTTCCAACAGTCTCCCACTTGCACTAGAGACAATAATCTAGTTACATTGCGATGTATCGAACACCCATAGCATTATGGTGCTGATCATGTTTTGCTCGTGGAAGAGGTTTAGTCAACGGGTCTGCAATATTCAGATCCGTGTGTACTTTACAAACATCTATCACTCCAGTTTGGACATGGTCCTTGATGGAGTTGTAGCGGCGCTTGATGTGCTTCGTCTTCTGGTGAAACCTGGGCTCTTTGGCTATGGCAATGGCTCCAGTGTTATCACAGAAGGGTGTCATAGGACCCGACGCGCTTGGAACCACTCCAAGGTCGGTGATGAGCTCCTTCATCCAAATTCCTTCATGAGCCGCTTCTGAAGCAGCTATGTACTCCGCTTCACATGTAGATGCTGCCACGACTTCTTGCTTGCTGCTCCACCAGCTCACTGCCCCACCATTCAACACATATACGTATCCGGTTTGTGACTTAGAGTCATCCGTATCTGTGTCGAAGCTAGCGTCGACGTAACCCTTTACGACGAGCTCTTCGTCACCTCCATAAACGAGAAACATTTCCTTAGTCCTTTTCAGGTACTTAAGGATATTCTTGACCGCTGTCCAGTGTTCTGCACCGGGATTACTTTGGTACCTCCCTACCAAGCTTATCGCAAGGTTTATATCAGGTCTGGTACACAGCATGGCATACATTAGAGAGCCCACAGCTGAAGCGTAGGGGACAGAACTCATCTTCTCTCTATCTGCTGCCGTGGTCGGCGACTGAGTCTTACTCAATCTCATACCTTGCAAAACTGGCAAGAACCCTTTCTTTGAGTTTTCCATATTGAACTTCTTCAGTATCTTGTCAAGGTATGTACTTTGCGAAAGACCTATGAGGCGTCTCGATCTATCTCTATAGATCTTGATGCCTAATATGTATGCAGCTTCTCCAAGGTCCTTCATTGAAAAACTCTTGTTCAATTAGGCCTTTATGCTCTCCAACATCTCTATATCATTCCCCATCAATAATATGTCATCCACATATAATACGAGGAAAGCTACAGAGCTCCCACTCACTTTCTTGTACAGACAGGCTTCTCCGTAAACCTGTATGAACCCAAACGCCTTAATCACCTCATTAAAGCGAATGTTCCAACTCCGAGATGCTTGCACCAGCCCATAGATGGAGCGCTGGAGCTTGCATACTTTGTTAGCACCTTTAGGATCGACAAAACCTTCTGGTTGCATCATATACAACTCTTCCTTAAGATTCCCGTTAAGGAACGCTGTTTTGACGTCCATTTGCCAAATTTCATAATCATAAAAGGCGGCAATTGCTAACATGATTCGGACTGATTTCAGCTTCACTACGGGAGAGAAAGTCTCTTCGTAGTCAACTCCTTGAATTTGTCGAAAACCCTTTGCGACAAGTCGAGCTTTGTAAACGGTTACATTACCGTTTGCATCAGTCTTCTTCTTGAAGATCCATTTATTTTCTATGGCTCGCCGTTCATCGGGAAAGTCCACCAAAGTCCATACTTTGTTCTCATACATGGATCCTATCTCGGATTTCATGGCCTCAAGCCATTTGTTGGAATCCGGGCCCGCCATTGCTTCTTCATAGTTCGAAGGTTCACCGTTGTCTAACAACATGATTTCCATCACAGGGTTGCCGTACCACTCTGGTGCGGAGCGTACCCTTGTGGACCTTCGTGGTTCAGTAGTAACTTGATCCGAAGCTTCATGATCATCATCATTTACTTCCTCTTCAGTCGGTGTAGGCACCACAGGAACAGCTTCTTGCGCTGCGCTACTTTCCTGTTCGAGAGGGGGTGTAATTACCTCATCAAGTTCTACCTTCCTCCCACTTACTTCTTTCGAGAGAAACTCTTTCTCCAGAAAGGATCCATTCTTGGCAACAAAGGTTTTACCTTCGGATCTAAGATAGAAGGTATACCCAATAGTTTCCTTAGGGTATCCTATGAATACGCATTTCTCCGCTTTGGGTTCGAGCTTTTCTGGTTGAAGTTTCTTCACATAAGCATCGCAGCCCCAAACTTTAAGAAACGACAACTTAGGTTTCTTGCCAAACCACGGTTCATACGGTGTCGTCTCAACGGATTTAGACGGTGCCCTATTTAAAGTGAATGCTGCAGTTTCTAATGCGTATCCCCAAAATGATAGTGGCAAGTCGGTGAGAGACATCATAGATCGTACCATATCTAATAAGGTGCGATTACGACGTTCAGACACTCCGTTGCGCTGCGGTGTGCCAGGCGGCGTTAGTTGTGAAACGATTCCACACTTTCTTAGGTGTGTGCCAAACTCGTGACTCAAATATTCTCCTCCACGATCAGATCGTAGAATTTTATTTTTCTGTCACGTTGATTCTCAACCTCACTCTGAAATACCTTGAACTTTTCAAACGTCTCAGATTTGTGCTTCATCAAGTAGATATACCCATACCTACTCAAATCATCGGTGAGAGTGAGAACATAACGATAACCACCGCGAGCTTCAACGTTCATTGGACCACACACATCAGTATGTATTATTTCCAATAAGTCGGTGGCTCTCTCCATTATTCCTGAGAATGGAGTCTTAGTCATCTTGCCCATGAGGCACGGTTCGCATGTGTCAAATGATTCAAAGTCAAGAGACTCTAGCAGTCCATCAGTATGGAGCTTCTTCATGCGCTTAACGCCGATATGACCAAGGCGGCAGTGCCACAAGTATGTGGGACTATCGTTATCAACTTTGCATCTTTTGGCACTCACACTATGAATATGTGTAACATCACGATCGAGATTCATCAAGAATAAACCATTCACCAGCGGAGCATGACCATAAAACATATTACTCATATAAATAGAACAACCATTATTCTCTGACTTAAATGAGTAGCCGTCTCGCATTAAGCAAGACCCTGATACAATGTTCATGCTTAAAGCTGGTACTAAATAACAATTATTAAGGTTTAAAACTAATCCCGACGGTAGATGTAGAGGTAGGGTGCCGACGGCGATCACATCGACCTTTGAACCATTCCCGACGCGCATTGTCACCTCGTCCTTGGCCAGTCTCCGCTTATTCCGCAGTTCCTGCTTTGAGTTGCAAATGTGAGCAACAGCACCGGTATCAAATACCCAGGAGCTACTACGAGCGCTGGTAAGGTACACATCAATAACATGTATATCACATATACCTTTAACGTTGCCGGCCTTCTTGTCCGCTAAGTATTTGGGGCAGTTCCGCTTCCAGTGACCTTTTCCCTTGCAGTAGAAGCACTCAGTCTCAGGCTTGGGTCCGTTCTTTTTCTTCTTCCCGGCATCTGGTTTACCGGGCGCGGCAACAGCTTTGCCGTCTTTCTTGAAGTTCTTCTTACCCCTGCCTTTCTTGAAACTAGTGGTCTTGTTGACCATCAACACTTGATGCTCCTTCTTGATTTCTACTTCTGTAGACTTGAGCATCGAGTACAACTCGGGAATGGTTTTCTCCATCCCTTGCATGTTGTAGTTAAGCACAAAGCCTTTGTAGCTTGGTGGGAGAGACTGGAGGATTCTGTCAATGATAGCATCATCCGGAAGTTTGACTCCAAGTGAAGTCAGACGACCGTGTAACCCAGACATTTTGAGTATGTGCTCACTGACAGAACTGTTCTCCTCCATCTTACAGCTGAAGAACTTGTCGGAGACTTCATATCTCTCGACACGGGCATGAGCTTGAAAAACTAGCTTCAGCTCTTGGAACATCTCATATGCCCCGTGTTGCTCAAAACGTCTTTGGAGCCCCGTTTCTAAACTGTATAACATGCCACACCTGACCAGAGAGTAGTCATCACTCCGCGCTTGCCAGACGTTTAGAACGTCCTACGCTGCTGCAGGAGCGGGAGGGTCACCTAGCGGCGCATTAAGGACATAAGCCTTTTTAGCTGCTTCAAGGATGAGCTTCAGGTTGCGAACCCAGTCCGCATAGTTGCTACCATCATCTTTCAGCTTGTTTTTCTCTAGGAATGCGTTGAAGTTGAGGTTGACGTTGGACATCTACAATATTTATAAAGACAACTTTTAGACTAAGTTCATGACAATTAAGTTCATTTAATCAAATTAAGTATGAACTCCCACTTAAATCGACATCCCTCTACTCATCTAAGTGATACATGATCCATGTTGACTAACCCGTGTCCGATCATCACGTGAGACGGACTAGTCACCATGGTGAGCAACTTCATGCTGATCGTATTCAACCATACGACTCATGTTCGACCTTTCGGTCTCTTGTATTCGAGGTCATGTCTGTACATGCTAAGCTCGTCGAGTCAACCTAAGTGTTTCGCGTGTGTAAATCTGGCTTACACCCGTTGTATGCGAACGTTAGAATCTATCACACCCGATAATCACGTGGTGCTTCGAGACAACGAACCTTCGCAACGGTGCACACTTAGGGGAATACGTTCTCGAAATTTTTTAAGAGGGATAATCTTATTATGCTACCGTCGTTCTAAGCAATAAGATGTAAAACATGATAAACATCACAATGCAATCATATAGTGACATGATATGGCCATTATCATCTTTGCTCTTTCGATCTCCATCTTCAGGCATTGCATGATCATCATCGTCACCGGCGTGACACCATGATCTCCATCATCATGATCTCCATCATCATGTCTCCGTGAAGTCGTCACGCCAACTACTACTATCACTACTACTACAGCTAACCGTTAGCAATGAAGCAAAAGTAGTAAGCACATGGCGTTGCATCTCATACAATAAATTAAGACAACTCCTATGGCTCCTGCCGGTTGTCATACTCATCGACATGCAAGTCGTGAAACCTATTACAATAACATGATCATCTCATACATCATACATGCAACATCACAACTTTGGCCATATCACATCACATGTCAAACCCTGCAAAAACAAGTTAGACGTCCTCTAATTGTTGTTGCAAGTTTTACGTGGCTGATTTGGGTTTCTAGCAAGAACGCCTTCTTACCTATGTGACAGCCACAACGATGATATGCCAAAGCTATTTACCCTTCATAAGGACCCTTTTCATCAAATCCAATCCGACTAGAGTAGGAGAGACAGACACCCGCTAGCCACCTTTATGCACTATGTGCATGTTTGTCGGTGGAACCAGTCTCACGTAAGCGTACGTGTAAGGTCGGTCCGGGCCGCTTCATCCCACAATACCGCCGGAAAATAATAAGACTAGTAACGGCAAGCAAATTGACAAACCATCGCCCACAACTTTTGTGTTCTACTCGTGCATAGAATCTACGCATAGAAAACCTGGCTCGGATGCCACTGTTGGGTGACGTAGCATAAATTCAAAAATTTTCCTACGCATGTCCAGATCTTCCTATGGAGAGACCAGCAACGAGAGAGGGGTAAGAGCATCTTCGTACCTTTGAAGATCGCTAAGCGGAAGCGTTGCTAGAACGCGGTTGATGGAGTCGTACTCGCAGCGATTCCGATCTAGTGCCGAACAACGGCACCTCCGCGTTCAACACACGTGCAGCCCGGTGACGTCTCCCGCACCTTGATCCAGCAAGGAGGAGGGAGAGGTTGGGGAAGAAGACCAGCAACACGACGGCGTGGTGTTGGTGGAGAGACGAGGTCTCCCGGCAGGGCTTCGCCAAGCGCCGGCAAAGAGGAGGAGGAAGAAGTGCAGGGCTGCGCCGAGGGAGAGGGAAAACCGTCTCCTCCAAAGGCCAAAAGTGCCCACTATATATAGGGGAAGGGGAGAGGGGGTGCCACCCCTAGGGTTCCCACCCTAGGGGGTGCGGCAGCCCTCCCAGATGGGGTTTGTGGCGGCCAGATGGGGAGGAGGGGGTGGCGCACCCCTCTGGTGGGCCTAAGGCCCACCTAAGTTAGGGTTCCCCCCCTCTTTTTCTTTCCCCTGCGCCATGGGCTGAGTGGGGAGGCGCACCAGCCCAACTAGGGGCTGGTTCCCACCCCCACTTAGCCCATCTTACCTCTTGGGGTCGCAGCCCCCCTTCGGTGGTCCCCCGGGACCACCTCCGGTGGTCCCGGTGGTCCCGGTACGTTATCGGTGATGCCCGAAACACTTCCGGTGTCCGAAACCATCCGTCCTATATATCAATCTTTACCTCCGGACCATTCCGGAGCTCCTCGTGACGTCCGGGATCTCATCCGGGACTCCGAACAACTTTCGGTAATTTCGTATAACAATTCCCTATAACCCTAGCGTCATCGAACCTTAAGTGTGTAGACCCTACGGGTTCGGGAGATAGGCAGACATGACCGAGACACCTCTCTGGCCAATAACCATCAGCGGGGTCTGGATACCCATGGTGGCTCCCACTAGTTCCACGATGGTCTCATCGGATGAACCACGATGTCAAGGATTCAATCAATCCCGTATACGATTCCCTTTGTCTGTCGGTATAGAACTTGCCCGAGATTCGATCGTCGGTATACCTATACCTTGTTCAATCTCGTTACCGGTAAGTCTCTTTACTCGTTCCGTAGCACGTCATCGTGTGACTAACTCCTTAGTCACATTGAGCTCATGATGATGTTCTACCGAGTGGGCCCAGAGATACCTCTCCGTCACACGGAGTGACAAATCCCGATCTCGATTCGTGCCAACCCAACAGACACTTTCGGAGGTACCCGTAGTGCACCTTTATAGTCACCCAGTTACGTTGTGACGTTTGATACACCCAAAGCACTCCTACGGTATCCGGGAGTTGCACAATCTCACGGTCGAAGGAAAAGATACTTGACATTAGAAAAGCATTAGCATACGAACAATACGATCTAGTGCTAGGCTTAGGATTGGGTCTTGTCCACCACATCATTCTCCCAATGATGTGATCCCGTTATCAATGACATCCAATGTCCATGATCAGGAAACCATGATCATCTATTGACTAACGAGCTAGCTAACTAGAGGCTTGCTAGGGACACATTGTGATCTATTCATTCACACATGTATTAGTGTTTCCTGTTAATACAATTATAGCATGAACGATAGACGATTATCATGAACAAGGAAATATGATAATAACCATTTTATTATTGCCTCTAGGGCATATTTCCAACAAAGCCCTGTTGCCGCGGCCTCCCCCTGGCCGCGGCAACCAAGCTTGTGGGGCCCACGTGGCTCTGCCGCCCCCAAACTCAGCTCTATAAATTCACTTTCATCCCGAAAAAAATCAGAAGAGAAGATTTCATCGCGTTTGCGATACGGAGGCGCTGCCACATCCTGTTCTTCATCTGGAGGACATATCTGGAGTCCGTTTTGGGCTCCGGAGAGGGGAAATCGTCGCCATCGTCATCATCAACCTTCTTCCCTCTCCAATTCCATGAAGCTCTTCATCGTTCATGAGTAATCTATTCATAGGCTCGCTGGGCGGTGATGAGTAGGATGAGATCTATCATGTAATCGAGCTAGTTTTGACGGGGATTGATCCCTAGTATCCACTATGTTCTGAGATTGATGTTGCTACTACTTTGCCATGCATAATGTTTGTCACTAGGGCCCGAGTGCCATGATTTCAGATCTTAAATTATTATGTTGTCACGAATATATGTGTGTTTTAGATCCGATCTTGCAAGTTGTAGTTACCTACTATGTGTTATGACCCGGCAACCCCGGAGTGACAATAACCGGAACCACTCCCGCTGATGACCATAGTTTGAGGAGTTCATGTGTTCAGCAAGTGCTAATGCATTGTTCCGGTTCTTTATTAAAAGGAGAACCTTAATATCCCGTAGTATCCTTTTGGACCCCGCTGCCACGGGAGGGATGGACAATAGATGTCATGCAAGTTCTTTTCCCTAAGCACGTATGACTACACACGGAATGCATGCCTACATCACATTGACGAACGGGAGCTAGCCACATATCTCTCCATGTTATAACTGTTGCACGATGAATATCATCCAAACAAATCACCGACCCATTGCCTATGAGTTTGTTGCTGCTGCTGTTACTTTCTACTGCTGTTACTTGCTACTGTTGCTACTTGCTACTGCTGTCACTACTGCTGTTCTTTGCTACTGCCGTTACTCGTTACACTGCTGCTCCCTGCTACAATACTGGTTCACTCGTTGTTGACTGCAAAAGAAAATTTCCATCAACGGGCAACTTCTGGCGCCATTGATACGACAGTTAGGAATAGTCTGCCGTCAACAGATCATTTCTGACACCGTTGTTATCATCCTACTTTGCTGCTGACACTTTGCTTGCAGGTACTAATCTTTCAGGTGTGGTTGAATCTGACACATTCAGCTGCTAATACTCGAGAGTATTCTCTCACCTCCTGACTGGCGTACCAACAAATTTGGGTCGAATACTCTACCCTCGAAAACTGCCGCGAACCCACGCGCTGGTGGGCCATTGCAAGACAATTGCTAATTGTTGAGCAACTGAGAGCAGTTCTGGCTCTGTTGTCGTGAAGGCATCAAGTCAGGGACTCGTCAACTACATTCTTCTAGTGTCGTTGTCGGGGAGTGCTAGCAGTCCCATATAATCAAAGCCCCAAACATCAAATGGTTCAATGACAAGTGAACAATTCATAGGCATTTCCTGACGTCTACTGATATTACCTATTCTTTGACATTCGTCACAAGACAAGACAAACTTACGGGCATCCTTGAAGAGAGTGGGCCAATAGAAACCTGATTGCAATACCTTGTGTGCAGTTCTATCTCCCGCATGGTGTCCTTCGTAAGCCTCGAAGTGACACTTCTGTAGGATCTGTCCCTGTTCATGTCTAGGTACACAACGTCTAATAACACCATCTACTCCTTCGTTATAAAGGTGAGGATCATACCAAAAGTAATGTCTCAAATAAAAGAATAATTTCTTCTTTTGCTGGTATGTGAAACTAGGTGGTATATATTTGGCAACGATATAGTTTGCATAATCAGCATACCACGGTGAACTACGTGAAGTATTGATGACATTCAGGGGCTGTTTGGTTCCCAGCCTAAGGTTGCCACGCCTAACCTTAGGCATGTGTTTGGTTCCTTGCCACACTTGTGGCTTGCCACACTTTTCTAGTTATATGGTCCACATGTCATACATTCAATTTTTTGCCAAATCTTGCCACACTTGTGGTGTCCATTTTGTTGGCCACACTTTTTGTGGCAGCCACACTTTGCCTAAGGTTAGTTGTGGCAAAGTCAGTCATGAACCAAACAGGCCCTCAATTCCTCATCAGGAAAGCTATCATCAATAGGTTGTGGGTCATCAAGAACATTCTCCAACCTAGACAAGTTATCTGCTACTGGGTTCTCAGCACCCTTCCTATCGACAACATGCAAATCAAATTCTTGTAGCAAGAGAACTCATCTGATAAGTCTAGGTTTAGCGTCTTTCTTTTCCATGAGGTACTTAATAGCAGCATGATCAGTGTGAATAGTGACTTTGGAATCAACAATGTAAGACCTGAACTTTTCACATGCAAACACGACTGCTAAAAATTCCTTTTCCGTAGTAGCATAGTTTCTTTGGGCACTGTCTAGAGTTTTACTAGCATAGTGAATGATGTTCAACTTCTTATCAACTCTTTGTCCTAGAACAGCACCAACAACATAATCACTAGCATCACACATGATTTCAAAAGGTAAGTTCCAATCAGGTGGTTGAATAGTAGGTGCAGTTATCAAGGCCTTTTAAGTATTTTGAAGGCTTCCTCACAATCACCGTAAAAAACAAAAGGAATATCCTTTTGCAAGAGATTGGTAAGAGGCCTAGAGATCTTAGAAAAGTCCTTAACGAACCTTCTATAGAAACCAGCATGACCAAGGAAACTTCTTATACCTTTGATATCTGTGGGGCATGGCATTTTCTCGATCGCATCAACCTTAGCCTTATCGACTTCAATACCTCTTTCAGAAATTTTATGTCCTAAGATGATGCCTTCATTAACCATAAAGTGGCACTTCTCCCAATTCAAGACAAGGTTGGTGTCTTTACATGTCTGCAAGACTCGATCAAGGTTGCTGAGGCAATCATCAAAAGAAGACCCGTAAACGGAGAAGTCATCCATGAAAACCTCAACAATCTTTTCACAAAAGTCGGAGAATATAGCCATCATACATCTTTGAAAGGTAGCAGGTGCATTACATAAGCCCAAAGGCATACGTGTGTAAGCAAATGTACCGAAAGGGCAGGTGAAAGTGGTTTTCTCCTGATCAGATTGTGCAACAGGTATTTGGGAGACACTAGAATATCCGTCTAGAGAGCAGAAGTGTGTATGTTTAGACATTCTTTCTAGCATTTGGTCGATAAAAGGCAAAGGGTAATGATATTTCCTAGTGGCTTTATTCAATTTCCTAAAGTCGATCACCATCCTATAGCCAGTAATAATCCTCTGTGGGATCAATTCATCCTTATCATTAGGGACAACGGTAATACCTCCCTTCTTAGGGACGCAATGCACCGGACTAACCCAATCACTATGAGCAACAGGATAAATAATACCTGCTTCCAGGAGCTTTAGTATTTCTTTTCTTACTACCTCTTTCATCTTAGGATTTAACCTCCATTGATGATCGGCAACTGGTTTGGAATCAACATCGGTGCTTCCTCAGAGTTTTTAGTGCTTTAGGATAAATAATCTTGTGCTGGCATTGAGTGGGACTAATGCCCTTAAGATCATCAAGAGTATATCCAATAGCAGCACGGTGCTTCCTCAGAGTTTTTAGCAACTTCTTTTCTTCATGCTCTGATAGGCTAGCACTAATAATAACAGGATATATCTCTTTTTCATCAAGATAAGCATACTTAAGAGTATCAGGCAACTGTTTGAGCTCGAACACAAGATCACCCTTTGGTGGAGGTGGATTTCCAAGCAGTTCAACAGGCAAATTATTTTTAAGGATATGATATTGTTCAAAGATAACCCTATCTATCTCATCCCTTTCATCCATATGCATATCATTTTCATGCTCAAGCAAGTATTGATCTAATGGATCAGTAGGAGGCACGACAATAGAATCTAGGGCAATAGTTTCATCCTTAGTAGGCAACTCTTTTTCATGAGGTTGTCCACCAAACTTAGAGAAACTGAACTCATGTGACACACCTTCAAAGCCAACAGTGACAGTTTGCTTTTCACATTTAATATGAGCATTGACAGTATTGAGAAAAGGTCTGCCAAATATGATGGGACAAAAGCTATCTTGGGTGGTAGCAAGAATGAGAAAATCAGCAGGATACTTCGTTTTACCACACAAGACTTCAACATCTCTAACAATTCCCACAGGGCAGATAGTATCTCTATTGACAAGCTGAATAGTGACATCAATAGGTTCCATCTCAACGGGTGCAATCTCGTCTTTAATTTCATCATATAAATATTGAGATATTGCACTAACACTAGCACCCACGTCACATAAACCATGATAACAATGATCTCCTATCTTAACATAAACAGCAGGCGTGACAACAACAGGCCTATGTTTGTCTCTAGCATGAGGTTTAGCAATTCTAGCAGCATCTTCACAGAAGTGAATATCATGGCCATAAACATTGTCGGACAAGAGATCTTTGATAATAGCAATGCTAGGTTCAACTCTAACTTGCTTAGGGGGTGTAGGTGTTCTAATGTATCCCCTACGTATCACAGTTGAAACTTTAGAATGATCCTTTATCCTAACAGGGAAAGGTGGTTTCTCAATGTAAGCACTGGGAACAATAGGATCATTATAGGCAATGGCTTTCTCTTCAACTGGATTGGGTTTAACTACATTGACTTCTAAGGGAGGATGATATTTAAACCACTTCTCTTTGGGGATATTGATATGAGCAGCAAATGATTCACACAATGAAGCTACTATCTCAGAGTCAAGTCCATACTTAGTGCTAAAATCACAAAAAGTATTTGTTTCGACAAAGGATTTAACGCAATCAAACTTGAGATTCATACCTCACTCCTTACCTTCATCAAACTCCCAATCTTCAGAGTTGCGTTTAATTCTTTCCAATAAATTCCATTTGAAGTCAATATCTCTCTTCATAAAAGAACCGGTACAAGAAGTGTCAAGCATGGTGCGATCATCATGAGAAAGCCGAGCATAGAAGTTCTGAATGATAATTTCTCTCGAGAGCTCATGGTTGGGGCATGAATATAATATTGATTTTGTCGGGGGGATAACCCCGGGGTAGGCTCCTCCAGCCTGTTCCTTCATTTCCGGCCCAATGGGCATGAAGGCGCAGAGATTCTCAAGGCCCAAGTCTTCTGACTGGCTAGGCATCACCTGCCGGCTGGAAGACGAGGCGGCCACCTTTCCGGCCGGCCAGGCAACCCCTACCGGCTAGAATCCAGGCGGCCTCCCATTCAGACCCGGCCTAGTCCCGCCAGCCGGACTAAGGAGGAGGCGGCCACCCTCGAGCCGGCTGACCAAGCAGGCTAGCCGGCCGAGGATCACCAGTCACATTAGATCGTAGGTCAGGAACGGACCTCACGATTAAAGGTAGATACGCGTCAGCAAAGGTACTGGATCGGGGCGCCCGACAGGTACGAGCGTCGACGGCCATGCCGCTGACCTGCCCCGGCTCTGATCCATCACCTAGCCTGATGTCGGACCGTCACACTCCCACTCCATTACTGCACTCGACGTGGGGAACAGTGGGGCGACGCTCGACGTACAGCACATGCTCAGTGTCAACCTTACGCGGGAGCCCCATTGGAAAGCCGCCGGGTCCCACCAGCAATCGGGACCATGCAGCCAGCGGGCCCCTCATCGACAAGACAAGACCCTTTTGGGGCCCTGGCCAGCCGGCGAAGCAGCCAGCCGGGTCCCACGCATGTACCCTTTATCCATATTGTAGGCCAGCGGGTTCGTCTATAAACCCCCCCGTCCGCCCCCCATGCAAGGGGGCCGATCACTTGCTAGTCATTCAACACTACACAATCACCAACCAACAGAGAGCGAGGTAGAGACGAGCCGGCTGCTCCCCTCTTCCTCCTCCCAACACAGCTCCAGGAGCAACACTGTACTCTGTTCCCATACATCAAACACACCAGCAGGATTAGGGGTATTATCTCTACGGAGAGCCTTGAACCTGGGTACATCGTGCGTCCCATGCGTGTACCAACCTCGTTCCCAGCGCCCACCTTTGTCCCTTCGGTTCTCACCGACTTTAGCCTACCTATGGCATATGTGGTGAGTATTCACCGACATTTGGCGCCCATCGTGGGGCCGATCGCGGCATCGACTGGCTTCACACACTGGGCGGGGCCCCGCACCTACACCACCGGATGCATCGCGTCCGGATCAGTCTGCATGCCTGTGGAGCTCGCTTTTGACGAGGCGACGGCCATGATGATCGACGTCCCCGTCCGCCATGCGGATTTGGACGAAGATTCTGATGACGAGGCGCTCCCTAGTGTTGTCGTCGCTCCTATGGAGAACCTCAGTGTTCTCTTCAGCGACCTTCGCCTCAACGACGGCCCGCGCAACTTCGGCGAGGACTACGACGTTGAGGCGCTCTGCGCGAGCTTTAGCAGGCTCTCTATCGCTGAGACGCCTGCCCACGACGTTTACCCCAGTAACGTCCTCATCTTCAATGGCCCTCCAGCGTCGGTAGGGTTATTCACCCCATACCACGTCGCTACCGTCTCCAACGCCGTGGAGGTGATGGTTATCGACGCTCGCACCAGCACAGCTCCCGGCAAGGCCTCCGCAGGCGCCGGCGAGCCCGCTGCGGCCACTGCTGATACTCTTCGGGACGCCATCGCCGACTTGAAGACACCAGTCACTGCTTCCGTCGATCCTGCAGACGCTCGGGCCTCACTACAGGAGGCTCGCAAGCGTATCTTGGAGGAGGGCATCGCCGTGGCCTCGACAAAACGTCGGTTGGAGGCTACACATCGTGAGTATAACTCCGCATACAGCCTTACTCCGATTTCTGAGGCCCCCAGCCGGCTTGTATCGGTCCGCAGCTGCGGACGGTTCGTTGCCGAGGTTCTAGGAGGGGACCTGCCCACCTATGAGACTCCTGCGGCCAACATGCGGGCAGCGCAGGCGGCCATGGAGGAGATGGCAAGCCTGGAAGGCGAGGAGCGCGCCTTCCAGGAGAAGTGTGTCAAGGATCTCCTTGACGCCGCTAACCAGCAGCACGCTCGGGTCATTCCCGGCCAGGCTCATTCAGAGTCCCCGGGACCGAACTCGGGGGCTCGCCGCAACCCTAGCGGCTATCACCACGCCGAAGGATCTTCCTCGCATCGCCCTTCTGGCTGGAGGGGCGAGGGAAGCCAAGGCCAGCGCTCGGAGCACCAGAGCGAGCACACTTCGGGCTTACGTCGCGGAGGCGACGAGGGCGACTCGGAGTATGGGGACCTTCCCCCGCGAAGAACTCACGCCTCCGGCTCCCGAGGCGCTTCCCCTCTCGCTACCGGGGCTGGCGCCCCCGCCTCCCAGGATGAGATGGACGCCCGCCGGTGTATCATCGCCCTGGCCCATTCGGCCCTCCTAGAGGAAGACGGACCCGTCGGTCCGGCTTGCTTCGGTCCCCGGATCCAAGGGGATCCATTCCCCCGAGGTTTCACCTTACCTCGGGATACGCCAAAATACAACGGCACGGCCAAGCCAGAAGACTGGGTGATCGACTACACCACGGCCGTGGGCATTGCCAGGGGCAACAAGCACGTAGCGGTTTGCTACGTGCCACTCATGCTGGCCGGCTCGGCCCGGACCTGGCTTAACAGCCTCCCGGCCGGCAGTGTCAACACCTGGGTGGACTTCGAGGAGGCATTCGTCCGCAACTTCACAGGCACCTACAAGCGCCCTGGCCGGCCCCGCGAGCTGTCCATGTGCGTCCAGAAGGCCGACGAGCCCCTCCGCGACTACGTCACCCGGTGGACGGAGCTCCGCAACTCCTGTGAGGGGGTGCATGATGTACAAGCCATCCAATACTTCATCGACGGATGCCGAGACGGCACCCTCCTCAAGCACAAGCTCATGTGCGCCTAGCCCACCTCTTTGGCGGTGCTCATGGCCAAGGCAGACAAGTACGCCACGGCCGACTCCGCAATGCGCATCAAGGTGACTGCCTTGGACAAGGTTGTGCGTGCGTCGGCTACTCCCAAGCCGTCTGGGGACAACCGAGGCGGCCAGAACAACTACAAGCGCAAGGCGGATCAGATGGATCCCCGCTCCAACAACAAGCTAGTCGCCAACATGGAGGGCGAGGCGTCGGCTTCCCAAGCCGGCCCTCCACGAAAGCGTCGCAATCAGGGCAACCCCAACTGGCTGCCCAAGCAGTCTCTCGAGCCGTCTGCTCCCCTCTTCCTCCTCCCAACACAGCTCCAGGAGCAACATTGTACTCTGTTCCCATACATCAAACACACCAGCAGGATTAGGGGTATTATCTCTACGGAGAGCCCTGAACCTGGGTACATCGTGCGTCCCATGCGTGTACCAACCTCGTTCCCAGCGCCCACCTTTGTCCCTTCGGTTCTCACCGACTTTAGCCTACCTATGGCATGTGTTGTGAGTATTCACCGACAGATTTAAGCCTCCCCCAAGCTTGAGAGATGCTTTCTCTGTCACGAGGCCAAAAATTATAAATATAATTCCGATCACGATGTACTAGATGCAAAGGATAAAACTTTTGATGAAATACCAATTTCAACCGATTGTAGTTCCATGATCTAGTATCGTCACATAGCCTATACCATGTCAACGCCTTATCCTTCAAAGATAAGGGAAAAAAATTCTTCTTGACATATTCCTCTGGAAAACCTTGAAGCTTAAATAAACCAAAAACTTCATCTACATAGATTAGATGCAAGTCTGGATGTGATGTTCTATCTCCTGTAAAAGTCTTAGCCAGCAGTTTCTCAAGCATACCCGATGGAAATTCATAGAAAATATTTTCAGTAGGTGCAGCAGGTTGAGAAGCAACTCTTTGTGCTTCCGTTCGAGGTGAATATACCCTGAACAAGCCCCTCAAAGGATTAGTTTCCATAGTGACAAGTGACAATAAATTTCTGCACAATATATAAATGTTTACTTACCAAATTCCACTTACCAAAGGCGCTTCACTCCCCGGAAATGGTGCCAGAAAAGAGTCTTGATGACCCACAAGTATAGGGGATCTATCTAGTCCTTTCGATAAGTAAGAGTGTCGAACCTAACGAGGAGCAGAAGGATCTGACAAGTGGTTTTCAGCAAGGTAATCTGTGCGAGCACTAAAATTATCGGTAACAAGTAGTTGTGTGACAAGATGATTCGTAGCAAGTAACAAAAGTAACAATGGTGTAGAAAAGTGGCCCAATCCCTTTTGTAGCAAGGGACAAGCCTGGACAAAGTCTTATAGGAGGTAAAACGCTCCCGAGGACACATGGGAATTTCTATCAAGCTAGTTTTCATCATGTTCATATGATTCACGTTCGCTACTTTGATAGTTTGATATGTGGGTGGGCCGGCGCTTGGGTACTGCCCTTACTTGGACAAGCATACCACTTATGATTAACCCCTCTCGCAAGCATCCACAAGTACGAAAGAAGACTTAAGACAAAGTCTAACCATAGCATTAAACTAGTGGATCCAAATCAGCCCCTTATGAAGCAACGCATAAACTAGGGTTTAAGCTTCTGTCACTCTAGCAACCCATCATCTACTTACTACTTCCCAATGCCTTCCTCTAGGCCCAAATAATGGTGAAGTGTTATGTAGTCGATGTTCACATAACACCACTAGAGGAGAGACAACATACAACACATCAAAATATCGAACGAATACCAAATTCACATGACTACTTATACCATGATTTATCCCATGTCCTCAGGAACAAAAGTGACTACTCACAAAGCATAATCATATTCATAACCAGAGAGGTAATGAGTAGCATCAAAGATCTGAACATATAATCTTCCACCAAGTAATCCAACTAGCATCAACTACAAAGAGTAATCAACACTACTAGCAACCTTACAAGTACCAATCGGAGTCACGAGACGGAGATTGGTTACAAGAGATGAACTAGGGTTTGGAGATGAGATGGTGCTGATGAAGATGTTGATGGTGATGAGTCCCCTACGATGAGTGGAGTGTTGGTGATGACGATTGCGACGATTTCGTCCTCCGGGAGGGAAGTTTCCCCGGCAGGATCGTCCTGCCGAAGCTCTAGATTGGTTCTGCTCAAGTTCTGCCTCGTGACGGCGGTGATTCCTCCCGAAAGCCTCCTCCTGATTTTTTTGGAATGAAACCCTTCTTGTAGCAGAAGAGGGGCACCAGAGGGCCAACTGGGAGCCCACAAGCCCTCGAGGCGCGACTAGGGGGGAGGCCGCGCCTAGCAGGCTTGTGGCTTCATGCTGGCGCCCCTCTGCTCCTTCTTCGGCCTAGTATTTTTAACAAATTCCAAAAAAAATCCTCGTTGATTTTCACGGCTTCTGGAGTTGCGGAGAATAGGTATCTCAAACTTGCTCCTTTTTCAGTCTAGAATTCCAGCTGCCGGCATTCCCCCTCTTCATGTAAACCTTGCAAAATAAGAGAGAAAAGGCATAAGTATTGTACCGTGAAGTGTAATAACATCCCAAAAAGTGATAAATATCAACATGAAAGCATGATGCAAAGTGGACGTATCACTTGTCAACCATTTGTTGTTTACTCTAAAACTTGTGACATATTTCTTCTCAGTTGCCTTCTTCCCTACCCTCCATCCTTTACAGATAACTATGTCCCACGATCTGCGTCAAAACAAGAGAAAGAGACAGATGAGCTATTACCACAGAGGCATTGTGTAACGACTAAGATGCAGCCCTTTCCTTATTTGAGGGCGAGGCCTCAAAAGGGAAAGGGGCGCATCTACACGTTTCGCAAGCGAGATAATCATCACATTACATAGCTGAAAGAGTGACAAGTAGGGCATACACTTGCCATCTGATAAGAACATAGTCATATAGTCATACATGCACAATTATTCAGAACTTGGTTTAGTCCAGCTACGGACAAGATGAAACAAAAAAAGCTATGAAACCCCGCATGCTCGCCCCACGATCACGACCACGGCCTCTAGTCTTCCGGATAAGTCACGCACAGTCTGCCAGAGTCCTCATCAAACTCCCACTTCAGCTGGCTATCATCAGGATCTCCTGCATCAGGCATAACTGTACCTGTGGGAGTTTGTAGTAAATCGTGAGCCACGAGGACTCAACAATTGAATGACCTTGGTATCGAATCTAGCCGAGTTATTGGGTAAGGAGGGTTAAGTGTGCGGGTTTGCAGCAACCTAAGCATATATGGTGGCTAACTTACGATGATCAGAGTAACCATATGGTGGTCTACGCAAGTCGGTCGAATACTAGTTTGATCACTAAGTGATCATGAACACCTACTTACGTCAGACATAACCCCACCGTGTTCTCGATCAGAGAAGGATCTCCGAAAGAGACAGTCACATTTACGCACTGAGTTGGCAGTTTTATTAGAATTACGTACTTTAAGTTTGTCTACAACCTAATGTTAACAAAATATCCATATTTGCCACATAACCGCATGCACGGCTTTACGAAAGATTAAACCCTGCAGGGGTGCTCCAACTAGTCCATCACAAATTACCAGAGGCCGCATAGTAATCCTCTATCACGAAACTCGTGATCTCGTCGGATTCCTAGGAGGAAAACCTCAACTTTGAGGAGACCCAAAGTTTCACCGGAATCCCAATGCGCAAGATATATCCCTAAGGTAAGACAAATCTGGCAAGACCTCCCGACATGTCGACGATCCCGATAGGAGCTGCGTATCTCGTTCTCAGGACACGGCGGATGAGCACTACGTATAGTGGCCGGATAAACATCCCCCGAGTTGCCCCGGGTGGCCCCGCAAGTGGCTCTGGTTTGGACCAACACTCACGAGGAGCACTGGCCCGGGTTGTTGATTAAATCCTCGGGGTAGCTATTTCCTATGCATTTTTATTATTAAGTTATTAGCAAAATTAATACCAAATTTGGTCCTGCCAGACAAGCCTTAACACTATACGATTTATCAAGGGGGTCCCCATAACAACCCCGAACGTGTTAGGAGCGCTCAGTTATGGAATAAAACACCGGTAGCCGAAACTAAGGCGAAATCAACGGAACAAATCACCCAACAAAAGGCTAGGCCTTCCGTTATTTACCAAGTATACAGGTGCATTAATTAAATAGTAGTTAAACATAATGATATCAAAATGCCCATGTTATCACATGGACCAGCTAGCACCTGCAACTAGCAAAGCTATCCATTAGAGGTTGAGCAAACCTACTTAGCCAAACAATATTTGCTAGGAGAGGGAAGTGTTTGCGGTTTCATGGCAAATAAAAATGGCATACATATCATGTGGTAGGCAGCGGGCATGTAACGAAGGAAACGTATCTCTAAGCATAACAAAGCTAGAAACGGTGTCAAGGTCACGGTCATCTTGCCTGTGATTTCTTCAGACTGGAACTGCTCTTGTTCTTCCTGCACGAACTCTCCTGAATCCACGTACTCGTTCTCCGTTCCCGATGCTACCCAAAGACAATATAACAGCAAATAAACACCAGCAAAACATAATGCAACAACCAATATGATGCATGTGTGAAGAAGAAGGCATGCATCACTATTCTAGTCACTTTCACATGCATTAGTTGAGTTGCTTATATTCTGGACAACACCTCATGTTAAATTATCTTGAAATGCATGAACATGGCTTAATCATATGCATCACAAGAAAACAATGCAAAAACATATGAAGAACATCGTGAACGGAGTCTCGGATCAACCGAAATCTACAAAACTAGTTATGAAGGTCTACGGGTTCAAAACAACCACAAACTCAATTAAAGGGGCACTCACTAGTGTAACCAGGATGACAAATGATCAAGCACCAAAATACAAGTGGAATGGTGCTTGAGAACACACCACACCATCAACCATAGCTCACACAAGCTCAAAAACCATCTAGACACACAATCTGTTTTTGACAGCAACATAGCACTTTGTCTACAAGATCTACAGCAGCTACAACCCTCTAAATAATTCAAACAAGACATGAAATTGAAGCCATCCAACTGCATTACAACCTACAACAAATATCTAAGGCAAAGAATCACACATGAGCAGATATACATCAACTAACTTGGACAAAATATCACAGATTGGGACTTGATGAAAATTACAGATTTTTCACCAGCTGCTCATGCTCTGAAGCATTTTGGCAGCCTCCAAAATGATACCTATAGGAGGTGTCTAAGCATGAAATTTGACAAGGAGCTAAACAAACATAACAGCAAACAAACATTAGTTTGTTTCTTGGGCTAATTCCCAACAGAGGAGCAAATATACACAAAACAACAGGGGAAGAAAATAACTCCAGATTCCCACACTTAGTGAAATTCTTAGATTTTCACAAATCTGTCATATCAGTCAAGTGCCCACTTTGACAAGGTGTAGTAAGTACATGCAAAAACTTAAGAACAAAATGAATGCCCCAAGCGGTAGAGGGGTTCACCCACTACCATTCCATCAAGGAATCATCAATAATGGATCAAAGCTCCACTTAATATGAAGCTCTAAACATGGCATGAAAATACACAATGCAACACTTAGGGAAAAATATAAACATGGAGAGGGTGGTCCACTTGGCAATGTCTCTCTCTTAGGATGACATGTGGGTCCTCTGGGCCCACTGTCATACACACACAATAATCTACATCTGCTACAGCCACACACACCTACACACATGCAAATCACATATACACACGTAAACATGAAAAATCAATAAAAAGAAAAAGGTGCAGGAGGGGGATCGAACCCACCATCTCCTGCTAGCAATACACACCAACTACCACTGGGCTAACATATCTTTGCTCCTCTAAAGGGGGCAACAGAGGAGGTAAACATCCTCTGCTGGCGTTGCACAGGAAAATAAATCAAACAAATAAGGGGGGGGGGTTAAGTCGTGCCCACACGGACTCGAACTTGGGTCTACCGGGGAAGAGAGGATGGCGCTACCACTGGGCTAGCGCCGGGGAATCTGAACCAAAGGAGGCTCTGCTCCTCATATGCCAAGGCCAGAGGCCTTCTTCTACCTTGATAACCCACAAGTATAGGGGATCGCAACAGTTTTCAAGGGTAGAGTATTCAACCCAAATTTATTGATTCGACTCAAGGGGAAGCAAAAGAATATTCTCAAGTATTAGCAGTTGAGTTGTCAATTCAACCACACCTGAAAGATTTAGTATCTGTAGCAAAGTATCAGTAGCAAAGTAGTATGATAGCAGCAGTAGCAACAGTAACTAGTAGCAGCGAAGTAACAGCAGTAGCAATAGAGTAACAATAGCAGTAGTGACAGCAGTAACGGCAAAGTAACGTAGCAAGGACCAGTAGTAAAAGACTCATAGGCATTGGATCAGTGATGGATGATTATGCCAGATGCTATTCATCATGTAACAGTTATAACATGGAGATATATGTAACTAGCTCCCGTTCGTTGATCTAATGTAGGCATGTATTCCGTATGTAGTCATACGTGCTTAGGGAAAAGAACTTGTATGACATCTATTGTCCATCCCTCCCATGGCAGCGGGGTCCTAATGGAAACTACGGGATATTAAGGTTCTCCTTTTAATAAAGAACTGGACCAACACATTAACATTTGGTGAATACATGAACTCCTCATACTATGGTCATCTCTGGGAGTGGTTCCGGCTATTGTCACTACGGGGTTGCCGGGTCATAACACATAGTAGGTGACTACAACTTGCAAGATAGGATCTAAAACACACATATATTGGCGACAACATAATAGGTTCAGATCTGAAATCATGGCAGTCGGGCCCTAGTGACAAGCATTAAGAATGGAAAACTAGTATCAACATCAATCTCAGAACATAGTGGATACTAGGGATCAATCCCTGTGAAAACTAACTCGATTACATGATAGATCTCATCCAACCCATCACCGTCCAGCAAGCCTACGATGAGATTACTCACGAACGGTGAAGAGCATCATGGAATTGGCGATGAAGGAAGGTTGGTGATGACGATGGCAACGATTTCCCCTCTCCGGAGCCCAAAATGGACTCCAGATCTGCCCTCTAGATGAAGAACAAGAGGTGGCGGCGCCTCCGTATCATAAAACGCGATGAACCCTTCTCCTTGATTTTTTTCTAGACGAAACGGACTATATAGAGCTGGATTGAGAGGCGGTGGAGCTTTGTGGGCCCCACAAGCCTGCCAGACGCGACCAGGGGGGCCCGCGCCTGGTGGGCTTGTGGGCTCACGGCTCCACTCCCTCTGCTGATTCTTGCGCCAGTATTTTTCATAAATCCCAGAAAAATTCTCCGTAAATTTTTAGGTCATTCCGAGAATTTTTATTTCTGCGCAAAAACAACACCATGGCAATTCTGCTGAAAACAACATTAGTCCGTGTTAGTTCCATTCAAATCATGCAAATTAGAGTCCAAAACAAGTGCAAAAGAGTTTGGAAAAGTAGATACGACGGAGACGTATCAACTCCCCCAAGCTTAAAGACTTGCTTGTCCTCAAGCAATTCAGTTGACAAACTAAAAGAGACAAAAGAAAAACTTTGACGAACTCTGTTTGATCTTGTTGTTGCAACTATGTCTAACTCATAACCAGAATTTCAGCAAGATCACAAGCGAACCACATAAGCAAATGACATCTAGGTCTCACAGTAAACTCATATCAATGGCATAATCAACTAGCGAGCAAATAATAATAAGTCTCAAATGTCAACACTTCAATCAAACCAACATGAAGCAGTGCAAACAGATGGTATCTCGCTAGCTCTTTCTGAGACCGCAAAACATAAATGTAGAGCACCTTCAAAGACCAAGGGCTGACTAAACATTGTAAGTCATGGCAAAGAAGATCCAGTCACAGTCATACTCAACATAGTTAAAAGCAAAGCATAAAAATGACAGAGGTGCTCTCTAATTGGTGCTTTTATAAGAGGAGGATGACTTAACAGGAACATAAGTAGACACACCCTTCGCAGAGAGAAGCATTGATTTGCAGAGGTGCCAGAGCTCAAGCTTTTGAAAACAGAGATAATAATTTTGGGTGGCATGCTTTCATTGTCAACGCAATGACTAAGAGTTCTCACCATCTTCCACGCTACACATGCTATAGGCGGTTCCCAAACAGAAAAGTAAAGTTTTGACTCCCCCGCCACCAATCAATCACACTCCACGACTAGCCGAATACTTGGGTGCCGTCCGTACCAAGATCAATCCTGGAGGACTTTTGTTATTATCTTTTCGATTTGAGCATGGAACGGGAATTCCAATTACCGACCCCTTTCTCGTGAATGATAGTGAATAAACACATATTGAGGATAACACGCCTAGCATGGAAGATACTGATAGCCCCTTGTCACCACATGAGAGGTTCAGGCATGCAAAACAGATTATTTATTGAAGGTTTAGAGAGTGACACATGCAAATTTACTTGGAACGACAGGTAGATACCGCATATAGGTAGGTATGGTGGACTCATATGGAACAACTTTGGGTTTAGGGAAGTGGATGCACAAGCAGTATTCCCTCTTAGTACAAGTGAAGGATAGCAAAAGACTGGGAAGCGACAAACTAGAGAGTGACAACAGTCATCAAAATGCATTGAGATTAACCAACATTGAGTGCAAGCATGAGTAGGACATAAATCACCATGAACATGAATATCATAGATGCTATGTTGATTTTGTTTCAACTACATGCGTGAACATGCGCGAAGTAAAGCCACTTGAATCATTCAAAGGAGGATACCATCCTATCATACTACAACACAGTCATCTCAAAATTCATGTGGGCATCCAAGGAAAACAATTATAAGCTCCTAGCTAAGTAAGCATGGCATCAACAACTATGATCTCTAAGTTGTCATTGCAAACATGTTTCTCCCACAACAAAGCTGAATCAGGCACGATGAGCTAGTCATATTTACAAAAACAAAATAGATCGAGTTCATACCAGCTTTTCCAGGCTCAGTCACTTCATCACATATCATCATTAGTGCCTTTCACTTGCACGACCGAACGATGTGAACAATAATAAGAGTGCTCGTGCATTGGACTACACTGGAATCTGCAGGCAAACACAAAGGAGAAGACAAAATAATATGGCTCTTTAACAGATAAACAGATATGCATGCGAGAGCCGCTAAACATTGTAACCATGATCTTCTACCTTGACCCAAAGAAAAAGAAAACTATTTACACGGGAAAGCTCCCAACAAGCAAAAGAAGAACAAGAAAATATTTTTGGGATTTCTCAAACTAGACAGACACACGAAAAGAAAACGAGAAAAAGAAATAAACTAGCATGGATGATACAGTGGCAAAGTGTGAGCACCGACGAACAAAGTGAAAGCATAAGCAAGAATGTAAAGTCGGTGAGAAACACGTACTCCCCCAAGCTTAGGCTTTTGGCCTAAGTTGGTCTACTCCCAAGGATGATCTGGGCGACACCCAAAATCATAATGGGGGTTATACGGGAGCACTGCAGCCACTGCCTGAATAGTTGCCTCACGGAGACGAGCAGCCTTAGCCTCCCTCTCATACTCCTCTACCTCTCCTGTGGTTATGTAATATCTCTGTTTTACCTGAAAGTCAAAGAAGGCAGGAGCAGAAAGGGTAATATGGAAAACACGCTGCCGGTTAAATATCAAACGGTATAGGAGGGATTCATCATCCCTCTCAAGGAACTGGTAGCGTGTCAAAGCGGCACAATCAAGGAAAGATGTATGGAGCGGGGGATCTCCTTCGCGGATGGGTACTCCAAGAAAATTTGCTATGCGAGTGGCATAGATCCCGCCAAAGAAATCCCCTTCATTAGCATTATTATTCAGCCTCCTTTCTATTATAGCTCCCATGTTGAAACTTCTATCACCCATTACTGCACTCTTAAGGATACTAAGGTCGGGTGCGCAGAGGTGACAATGCTCAATCTTGCCACTAATGCATTTACCTATGAAAAGGGCAAAATAATGCAAGGCAGGAAAATGAATGCTCCCCATGGTAGCCTTTGTAATATCTCTAGTTTCTCCAATAGTTATACCAGAGAAAACATCTCTAACCGAAGATTTAGGAGGATCATTGAGACTACCCCAAGTAGGTATCTTGCAAATTCTATTGAAATCCTCTAAATCCATGGTATACGATTTGTCATAGATATCAAACAGTACCGATGTGTCACGGCCAACTGAAAATTTGAATCTACGAACAAAAGAGGCAGTGAGAGCAACACACTGTTCACATTTATCGGAGATGAATTCTTCGAGTCTGACATTGTGAACAAGTGCATCAAACTCGTCTTTGAAACCTGCCTCAATCATAAATTCATCAGAAGGCCATTCACATGGTTGTACCTGTGCATCCCTTGGTTGGTAAGGACCGGGCTCCCGAATCGTAAGACGGGGACCTCTCTTGCTTGAGGAACCACCATGATAATTACTCCTGAACATCTTCCTTTTCTGAAATTTTCAGTGAACGAAAGGAAAAGTGAACAAGGCTCAACTAAACTCGTAGCAACTACTCTAACAAGTGCCTAGATACCATATTACGCATCAAAACTACTTGGGACCATCTAGAATTAGCATGCAAAGCTCAAGAACATGGTCACCAAGGTAGCAAAAATACGTGGAGTATAAGGCACTAGAGCAAAAACTAATTGGACCAATGGAGGAGTCACTTACCAAGGAGTAATTTCCCCAAAACAGTTCGTTGAATGGTGCTTTGAGCAAAGAGATCAAAAATCCCAGCAAGAGGAGCAAAAACACGGGTTTGAGTTGCGAAACAATTTTTTCTGGAGGTAGGAGAAGGAGATGGGAGCTAGAATGAGTGGAGGGGGTGCACGTGGGCCCCACAAGCCAGGTAGGCATGACCAGGGGGTGCCCGCGCCTCCAGGGCTTGTGGCCCACTGGTGCAAACCCGAGACTAGCTCTTCGTCTCAGTATTTTTCAAAAATTTCAAAAAAAATCATACTTGAATTTCACGGCGTTCGGAGAACTTTTATTTTCTGGGTACTTTTCCACGGGACGCTAAAACAGAAAACAGGGAAAACTAAACTAAACCTATCATTTTTCTTCTAAGCAACCGAAGGTGAAAGCTTGAAATAGTGGTTTGTGACTCCTCGATTCATCCATCTCATGGTCATCGAAAGAAATCCGTCAATGAGGTTGATCAAGTCTCCTCGACAAACCTTTTTGAATTGCAAAAGAAGACGAATTTTTTTTGAATAGTCACTAGTTCACCTCAATGGGGATGTGTATCTCCCCAACAAGCAAATCATACTTCATCTTAACAGGAGGAATAGGGTATTCAAAGCTCCCAATAAGAATTGATGAAGTTTTTTCGATAGCATTGATGCAATGTACTCGGTATTGTTTCTTAGGAAAGTGCACCGAATGATCATTACCGTTCACATGGAAAATGACATTGCCTTTGTTGCAATCTATAACAGCCCCTGCAGTGTTTAAAAAGGGTCTTCCGAGGATTACCGCCATGGCATCGTCCTCGGGAATATCCAAGATAACAAAGTCTGTTAAGATAGTGACATTAGCAACCACAAAAGGCAGATCCTCGCAAATGCCGATAGGGAAAGCAGTTGATTTGTCAGCCATTTGCAGAGAGATTTCAGTGGGTGTCAACTTATCCAGTTCAAGCCTACGATAAAGAGAGAGAGAGAGGCATAACACTAACACCGGCTCCAAGGTCGCATAAAGCAGTTCTAACGTAGTTGCCTTTAATGGAGCAAGGTATAGTGGGCACTCCAGGATCACCTAGTTTCTTAGGAGTTCCACCCTTGAAGGTATAATTAGCAAGCATGGTGGAAATCTCAACCTCAGGTATCCTCCTCTTATTAGTCACAATATCTTTCATGTACTTAGCATACGGAGACATTTTGAGCATATCTGTCAAAAGCATTTGCAGAAAGACAGGTCTGATCATTTCAACAAATCGCTCAAAATCCTCGTCATCCTTTTTCTTGGATGGTTTGGGAGGAAAGGGCATAGGTTTCTGAACCCATGGTTCCCTTTCTTTACCATGCTTCCTAGCAGCGAAGTCATTCTTATTGTATCTTCTATTCTTAGGCTGTGGGTTATCAAGATCAATATGTTCAATCTCCACATCCTTATCGTTGCTAGGTTGAGCATGATCATGAACATCACTATTGATATTATCATTAGGCTCATGTTCATCACCAGATTGTGTCTCAACATCAGAGGCAGAGACATCATTTGGACTCTCAGGGGTAACAACATCTGGGTTGCTAGCATGCAGGTTCCTATAATCTTTCTTCTTCTTTCTAGGATGACTAGGTGCATCAGTGCTAACTCCTTGAGAATCTTGTTCAATCCTCTTCGGATGACCCTCAGGATACAAAGGTTCCTGAGTCATTCTACCGCCTCTAGTGAAGACTCTGACAGAATTGTCGTTCAACTCATTAAGCAAGTCATTTTGAGCCTTAAGTACATGTTCTACTTGAGTAGTAACCATAGAGGCATGTTTACTCAGAAGCTTAAGATCATTGACGTTTCTGTCCACACAAGCACTTAAATGATTAAGCATATGAGCATTGTGTTCCAATTGTATGCTAACATAATCATTGAAACTTTGTTGTTTGGCAACAAAGTTATCAAATTCATCCAGGCATAAGCTAGCAGGTTTATCAAAAGGAATATCACTCTCATCAAACCTACGCAGAGAACTTACTTCTACTACGTGTATCGGGTTATCAAGACCATGGATCTCTTCGATAGGTGGTAGATTTTTGACATCTTCATATTTAATGTCTTTCTCTCACATAGATTTATTAGCTTCTTTCATATCTTCAGGACTGAGGAAAAGAATACCTCTTTTCTTAGGAGTTGGCTTAGGAGGTGGTTCGGGAATAGTCCAAGCATTCTCATTGCACAAGATATTATTCAGTAGGATCTCAGCTTGTTCTATGGTTCGTTCCATAAAATCACAACCGGCACAACTATCTAGGTGGTCTCTGGAAGCATCAGTAAGTCCATTACAGAAGATATCAAGTATTTCATTCTACTTAAGAGGGTGATCAGACAAAGCATTCAGTAGCTGGATGAGCCTCCCCCAAGCTTGTGGGAGACTCTCTTCTTCAGCTTGAGCAAAGTTGTATATTTCCTGCAAGGCAGCCTGCTTCTTATGGGCAGGGAAATATTTTTCAGAGAAGTAGTAGACCATATCCTAGGGGCTACGCACACAACCAGGAGCAAGAGAAGTGAACCAAGTCTTAGCATCATCCTTTAGCGAGAAAGGAAACAGCTTGAGGATATAGTAGTGGCGGATCTTTTCGTCACTAGTGAATAGGGTGGCTATATCGTGCAGTTTGGTAAGATGAGCTACAACCGTTTCAGACTCATAACCGTGAAAAGGATCAGATTCGACAAGAGTGATTAAATCAGGGTCGACAGATAATTCATAATCCTTATCGGTCACAAAGATAGGCGAAGTGGCAAACTTCGGGTCATATTTCATCCTAGCGTTCAGAGATTTTTCTTTCCACTTGAGAAGTAGTTTCTCAACATCATAGCTATCCTTACACGCAAGAAAATACTCAGCTATCTCTCCCTCCATAACATAACGCTTAGGCATATCAGGCAATTCAGGCATAATTGCACGTTCTACTTCAATAGTATCAGCAGTTTCAGAAGTATCATCACATCTAGCAGCAACTCTAGCAATTTGTGCATCAAGGAATGCACCTAGTGGCAACGAAGTATCAAGCATAGCATCATCAGGCAAAGCAGTATCAAGCATAGCATCATCATAAGCATCATGGGCAGCAGAAGTAGCATCATCAAGCACAGGCGACATATCAAGATTTCTAGCGGGAGGCGGTGTCGCAAACTTACTCATAACTGAAGGTGAATCAAGTGTGGAGCTAGATGGTAGTTCCTTACCTGTCCTCGTAGTTGAGGGCAAGACTTTAGTTCTTGGATCTATCAGATTCCTCATAGTGATCAACAGACGTAAATCCCAAGTGACTCAGAGAATATAGTTGTGCTTCCTCGGCAACGGCGCCAGAAAATAGTCTTGATAACCCACAAGTATAGGGGATCGCAACAGTTTTTGAGGGTAGAGTATTCAACCCAAATTTATTGATTCGACTCAAGGGGAAGCGAAAGAATATTCTCAAGTATTAACAGTTGAGTTGTCAATTCAACCACACCTGAAAGATTTAGTATCTGCAGCAAAGTATCAGTAGCAAAGTAGTATGATAGCAGGAGTAACAACAGTAACCAGTAGCAGCGAAGTAACAACAGTAGCAACAGAGTAATAGTAGTAGCAGTGACAGCAGTAGCGGCAAAGTAACGTAGCAAGGACCAGTAGTAAAAGACTCGTAGGCATTGGATCCGTGATGGATGATTATGCCGGATGCTATTCATCATGTAACAGTTATAACATGGAGAGATATGTAACTAGCTCCCGTTCGTCAATCTAATGTAGGCATGTATTCCGTATGTAATCATACGTGCTTAGGGAAAAGAACTTGCATGACATCTACTGTCCATCCCTCCCGTGGCAGCGGGGTCCTAATGGAAACTACGAGATATTAAGGTTCTCCTTTTAATAAAGAACCGGACCAACACATTAACACTTGGTGAACATGAACTCCTCATACTATGGTCATCTCCGGGAGTGGTTCCGGCTATTGTCACTCCGGGGTTGCCGGGTCATAACACATAGTAGGTGACTACAACTTGCAAGATAGGATCTAAAACACACATATATTGGCAACAACATAATAGGTTCAGATCTGAAATCATGGCACTTGGGCCCTGGTGACAAGCATTAAGCATGGCAAAGTAGTAGCAACATCAATCTCAGAACATAGTGGATACTAGGGATCAATCCCCGTCAAAACTAACTTGATTACATGATAGATCTCATCCAAACCATCACCGTCCAACAAGCCTATGATGAGATTACTCACGAACGGTGAAGAGCATCATGGAATTGGCGATGAAGGAAGGTTGGTGATGACGTTGGCGACAATTTCCCCTCTCCAGAGCCCAGAACGGACTCCAGATCTGCCCGCTAGATGAAGAACAAGAGGTGGCGGCGCCTCCGTATCGTAAAATGCGATGAACCCTTCTCCTTGATTTTTTTCGGACGAAACGGACTATATAGAGCTGGATTGAGAGGCGGTGGAGCTTTGTGGGCCCCACAAGCCTGCCAGGCGCGGCCAGGGGGGGCGCCTGGTGGGCTTGTGGGATCACGGCTCCACTCCCTCCGCTGATTCTTGCGCCAGTATTTTTCATAAATCCCAGAAAAATTCTCCGTAAATTTTCAGGTCATTCCGAGAACTTTTATTTCTGTGCAAAAACAACACCACGGCAATTCTGCTGAAAACAACATTAGTCCGGGTTAGTTCCATTCAAATCATGCAAATTAGAGTCCAAAACAAGGGCAAAAGAGTTCGGAAAAGTAGATACGACGGATACGTATCATACCTCCAGGCCGAATTGCAGAGAAGGGGGAGCTAATGCCGGCGAGCTAGGAGGCGGCAATGGCGGCTAGAAGCTACCAGCGGGGAACACGGAACCAAGGGGATTCCATTCCCGCTACTAGCATGGCGGGAGGTGGACTACCACAGTGGGGCTACGGAGCTCGGCTACCTGCCATGGCCGACCACGACGGTGGCGACACCTACGCACAGGGGCGCCCTATTACGCACGGGAGAAGGAAGAGGGGGAGGGGACGCTCACCCTGGAGCACCTCGACGAAGAAGATCGGCGTGTGAAGAGGAAGAAGAGGCGCTGCTGCAGAGGCTCGGGGTGCTTCGGGTGCTCGCCGAAGACGAGGTCGAGGCCGTTGCTGTGGACGCGCTCCGGCCTCACCAGCGACGTGAATGGAACGCCGACATCTCCGGGGGCGTCGCAGACACCCTTGCCCGAGCGGGAGTCGTCGGCGTTGACGAGGACGACAACGACGATGGTGGAGGGCCTCCTGCTCCCTCTCTCTGAATCTCACCTCTCTCTCTGAACTATCTACAGAGAAGAACAGCGAAAGCGGAAAGTGGCGGCAGCGAGGAGGGAGGAAGAGGAACCCTAGGAGGAGGAAGGCACGACTGACGAGGTTAAATAGGCCCCCTCGACGTCCGTGAACTTCACGATGTCGACGTGGACGAGCCCTCTCACACGTTCTCGTGTCCCTCTGCTGACGGAAAGGAGAAAAGGGAACGTCGTCGACGAGGAGGAAGAAAGGAAAGGAGGCTCGACTCCTGCGCGCCACAGAAGAAATGGGCCAAAGCCCATTCAACTGCATGCTCCTCTCTTTAAAACAAAATTGGTTCTCTCTTTCAAATAATTCAAATCAGACTTTGAAAAATAAGAGAGAAGTTAAAACAGAATAAAAGAAGAAAAGGAAAATAATTATAAGTCTCTAAAATGCTGCTCCTATTTATAAAAATAGAGGTGGCATTTTAGAGCAAAGTAAATTAATCGTTTTGCTATAAATCAGCCCCTGTTTTAAATAAAGCAAAAAGAAAAATAATTTCAAATCAGAGTGGTTTGTCATCCACAAATATTTGAATGCATTTCCAAAGAAGAGGAATATATTTGAAACCCCAAAACAACAACATAATTATGCCTCAAAGAAATATAATAAGCGAGGGTTTTTGGGCTATGGAGCAACTTAATGTTTGGGGTCATTGTTGCACCCACACCACACTCCACAATACCACACAAGCCACATGAATTCACCACAACAAGGTAGACAAGAAGAAGGCTAACACAAAAATGATGATATGATGCATGAGATGAACATGAAATGACAGCACATGAAATGATAACCACTTCATCACTTCCATAGCAAAGGTTCAACATGGTCTCCACAATTGGAAAGGGGTACAAATAAGGAAAGAAAGCATTTGGGCTGTTACACATTGTTCCTGTCATTGACCATATTATTTATCAATGACTAGCAAAAATACAGAGATTTCAATGAGATTGTACTAAGCTCAAGTAAACTGTGTAATTTGTGAGCTGGGATAACGACTATAGAGAAGAAGATAATGTTGTGTGGTGTGCATGAGGATTTAGTACACGTTTGCCATAAGAGTATATGTATCTTCAAGCCTGATTTTCATGCCTTGCCTGTTGTGTTCTTTTATTATATTTTTATTCCGTTGCAACGCTCGGAAATTTTTACTAGTAACAATATAGCACCGATGGCTTCCGTCGTCCGTCGTCGACACTTTTGCAGAAAAGCCATTGTGATTAGGGGCATTCAACCCACAGTCCTCATAGTAAGTCAATTTGAACCGTTACGTGGGACAAAACAAACAGCCGCATCCTGCCTCATGATCCTATCTAGAACTCTAGCCCGCCGCCGGCGACGGGTTTTCTTCTCCGACCATCCACCTATAATCTTCTCCCGTGCTACTCGTAGCCTCCTTGATCTTCAACCTCCTGCTCCCGTGCCATGCTCCTTCGATGTGTGCTCTGTGATTTGGATTGAAGTTGGGGGAGGCGGCAGTGGGTTGTTCCAGCATCGGTCGGGGGAGAGAAGAAGACGACGTGGTGAGGGACGAGCTCGCCCATACGGAGGCACGCTAGATCCTCCAGTACAACCCCGCTCCCCGTCCGCCCTGACCTCCACCGGAAGCATTGGAGAGGGTGGAGGCGTGCAAGTGTTGCTCGGCTACCACTCGATCGGAATTAATGGAGATGGGGGATGATGGTGGGCATGTGGAACGAGGCGATGTGGTGCAACACTGGGCAGCAGGCACATCAAGCGTAGCGCCGACAACGCTTCTGGGAGGATTTACTTCCCCACCATGAGCGGCCGCCTCATCCCCTTCATGCCGCCACTCCAGACGGACTTGGAGTGACTATGGACGACGGGGTGAACACTGAGGCGGTGTGCTGGCTAGTTCTGTCGTTGCTAATTTTTGATGTTTTGCTATACTGCTATTGCGTATATAGATAGGTCAGAGTGGATACCTAATTTTTGATGTTCTGCTATACTGCTATTGCATATATAGATAGGTCAGAGTGGAGAGCAACACCCTGCTATGATTTTGTTCATGTTATTGCTTGCTTTGTGCTACACATATGTACAGAGAATGAAGTTGATTGCTCATCACAATTGCTTCATTATATGTACATATCCTCATGTGTATACTGTTGCTAGGTACTCGTGAACATGGTGACATGGAATCAGTGTTGCAGCGAGAGGCGTCTCTTGGCCTTGCAATGGAAACTCTAGTCAGTCATGGTGAGAAGAGTTTGATCTTCATATGTGAGCAACATACGCAAGACAAGTTCCTCCTTTCGGTGTTGTCAACCGGTGAGCTTTATCCATCTCTACTCTCTGACACAAATTGGATCTACATGATGCATTCTTTTTTATTAAGTTGATTTAAGAGAATATATATAAACAAGAACAAGTTATTGGTGTGGTTCATGTGGGAAATTCAGTACTTTGTATTAGAGGATGAAATAAAGAGAGGAAATTTCTGTGATGGATTTCTATAGATATTTGTCACATGAAGTATTTGATGTGGGAAAGTCTATTTTGAATACATTTGGTGTCGGGTTTGGTCTACTTTCAATCACCAAATGATAAGGTGAGATATCTGAATTCTGTTTAGTCTTCACAGACAAATTTGTGTTTGTTTTTGTACCTAATAGTGTTTTTATATATCCCATTGTGGAACATTCATTTTTGAATGAGTTCAAGACCTCTATTTGTGTTCATGTCATTGTCATTAGGCTTGACTCACGTAATTGTTGGCACTGCAATGAGATATAATATTAAATATTTGTTGTGATCAAAATAATTTGAAGTGCAGTCAGATTCGATTTACCTAACAAAGTTTACCATCCAAAGTGTTGTAGGACATCATCAACTACAGTCAAAATAATCCAATGGGCTTATATTATCCTGCGAGTGATCATACATGTTACTTTGCAACCTTAGGATATTCGACATATGTTTCCTGCTGTACTTTGCGGCCGATTCCCTATCTACATCATTCCAACGCTTCTCAAAATTCAATGTACCGATGCATTTCAACTTTCATTGTGTATCAACAGAAGACTATTTGTGATGTTTGAGGGACCAAGTGTTACTGATCTTGAGGTGTGTAACCATTGTACTATTTCTGGTTCTAAATAGATGGTGTGCTTTGTACTTTGTGAAGAAGCATTGCATGCAAGACACCATAAAAAAGCCTGCTGTCGCTGATTCTCACGGAATCGTAGCTTGATGCACTTCTGGAACTACCATCCACTTACAAAGAGCAGCTTGATGGAGCCTTAGCATTAGCCATCCCAAATTATTCCAGAAAATTTACATCTACAACCGTAAAAAGTACACTTCTCACTAATCTGGTCTGAAAAATATATATTTGGGGGGATAGGTTTCAGAGATTGAAAATATTGCATTGCTATATCGGTGACTAAATTGTACATGTTGAAGTGTTAAGTACTATCTCTTGCAAGTATTAAGTGTTCTAGAGGCCATCCACACAGCGGTAAAAATAGTTACATTTGGGTGAACTTTTGGGCGAGGTACAATTCATGGATAATTAAAAATGCAAGACCAGGGAAAAAATGGCTGTAAATTTGAGTTTTTTTTACTATATGAGGCATTATGTTGTCGGAAAAAATAGTAGTGAAATGAGGTATGTAGCAAAGGTATTCAGTCAATATAGAATGACTTTTTGTTGAGGATGAACATGAATTTTATGGGTTCATGTCCACATATTTAGCAGCTGCAGAATATCATATCCAATATTTATTGAAATACGTTATCTTCATTGTTACTGTTGGAGCTGAAAATTAATTTTGCAACTACCGAAATAAATCTGTTTTCTTATCTTATCAATATACGTGCCCTACCTGCTTTCTATCTCCCATGTTAGTGGAGCCAAGCAAGGCCTAGTTAAGGATGAACGAGAAGAAGTGGTACAATGAGAAAAGAAGAAGCGGCAGAAAGAGGGCGGGAAGGTCGTAGCCGCCGCAGAGAAAGACAAGATAAATGTAGGCCTACACTTAATTGTGATTATGCAGTACGATGTATTTTAGAGGTGAGGATTCAGAGTTTTTTTAACAACAATTGTATGTAGACTCACTTTGAATGGGAAGCTATGTGGTTCAACTGTCTCAGGTATGAGCTCACCAGATAGACAAAGATTGCCATGTAAGTTTGCATATAAAAATGGTGCACAATGGCACATGAAGCAAGTTGTGGAAAAAAAATTTAAAATATATATTGTTCAATTTTTTGATGGAAAATATGTTGTACACAAAAATGCTATTACCCGTCAAAAAACAAAACATTATTACCACTCAATAAAAATGATAACTATTATTAAAAAAAGTAATCCAATTTTTATCTAAGCATTACATTATATTTTAAAACTTAAAAAACTTCTTCCGTCCAAAAATAGATGTCTTACATTTAACATTATAATTGAAATTTATTAAAATTAATGCTGCATAATGGCAAAACAAGTAGGTTTTGCACTTTTTTCTAGCCCGGTGCAACGTACGTGCATTTGTACAAGTCTTTATTAATGATTTATCTGACTTATATACATAAGGAACAGACACTTCCAAAGACCACAAACGTTCGGAGCTTCGCTTCACCAAACCGACATCATGATCCTATAATGGTGGATAAGTCGTGCGGGAATAAGGAGTCGAGATTATTCCCTAATAACCCTTACAAGTTATTATTTTAGAAAAGGCTAGCACAAATGCCCGTGCGTTGCAAAGGGAAGGAAAATTGCGGCAGCGAAAAAGAGGTGTACGTCAAGATTTCAAAGAAAAACATTAATTCAACTCCGCATTAGAGCATCCATAGTCGGACGCCTCAATAGACCCTCATACGCCCACGGACGCGCTCGGTCAGTGACCGTACAGGAGAGAAAAGGAAAACAGTGACCCAACTGGACCCTTCATATCATCCCTATATGCCTCGGGCTCTCCGCGAGCCCTCATATCCATCTCAAATATGAGGAGGATATGAGGGCTCACGGACGTGTCCGATCAGTCTCTCACATAGGGCACGACCCACCCCGGACCACCTTTTTCTTTTCTTTATTCATTGTTTTTTTTTCTCTCTTCCTCTCCATCAATCACGTGCAAGTAACCGAAGATATGAGAAAGAAAATAAGGAGTATGACTGCATGGACGGACAAATAAGAAACATGCCTGGTCATTGACCGGGCGCGTCTGCATGCGTTTAGGGGGTCATATTTACAATGTCCTGTTGTGTATGCTCTTAGTCACCAAAAGAATCCTCAAAACCGAGATTAGGTGAGTGCATAGTATAGCATTGCTTTACCAATTACATAGTCCACGTCGTGTGCTTCGATTTTATTTTATGTGCATCTTATCCATGGCATGTCTACGTAACATCTTGGACTCGTATAGGCCACCATATAGTTTCATTCGCTGCTCTCGACGAGAGCTCGCTTCTTTGCATGTTCTAGCCTATCTTGAATCTACGATTTCTCTCGTTGGTTTTCTTTTTGTCATGTTCTTGTGTCATTTAATCTATGACTGCTTTCGTCTTGGACTTTTTTTACAACGCTATTCTGTGATCTAATTGGAGCCCACCAGCATGAGTGGACATTCCTTATTTTTCCTTCTAAATTAATACTGTAGGATTTAGTGTAAAAAATCAGACTGGTACTACTTGATTGGCTGCTGAACCCATCTCGTAACATGGTTGTATGCTATTTTTTTAGCAACTGGTTGTACATGTTGGAAATATGCCCTAGAGGCAATGATAAAATAGTTATTATTATATTTCCTGTTTTAAGATAATCGTTTATTATTCATACTATAATTGTATTGAATGAAAGCATAAATACATGTGTGGATATATAGACAAAACAATGTCCCAAGTAAGCCTCTAGTTGACTAGCCAGTTGATCAAGGATGGTTACAGTTTTCTGACCATATGCAAATGTTGTCACGACTAGATCACATCATTAGGAGAATGATGTGATGGACAAGACCCAAACTATGAATGTATCATGTGATCGTGTCATTTTGTTGCTATTGTTTTCTGCGTGTCAACTATTCATTCCTATGACCATGAGGTCATGTAACTCACTGACACCGGAGGAATACCTTGTGTGCATCAAACGTCGCAACGTTACTGGGTGACTATAAAGGTGCTCTACGGGTATCTCCGAAGGTGTCCGTTGAGTTAGCATGGATTAAGACTAGGATTTGTCACTCCATGTGACAGAGAGGTATCTCGGGGCACACTCGGTAATACAACATCACATATAAGCCTTGCAAGAAATGTGACTAAAGTATTAGTCACGGGATCTTGTATTACGGAACGAGTAAAGAGACTTCCGGTAACGAGATTGAAATAGGTATAGGGATACCGACGATCAAATCTCGGGCAATTAACATACCAAAGGACAAAGGGAATGATATATGAGATTATATGAATCCTTGGCACAGAGGTTCAACCGATAAGATCTTCGTAGAATATGTAGGATCCAATATAGACATCAAGGTCCCGCTGTTGGATATTGACCAGGGAGTGTCTCAGGTCATGTCTGCATAGTTCTCGACCCCGCAGGGTCTGCACACTTAAGGTTCGATGATGTTTCGGTATATTTGAGTTATAGATGTTGGTGACCGAAGATTGTTCAGAGTCCCGGATGAGATCATGGACATCACGAGGGTTTCCGAAATGGTCTGGAAACGAATATTGATATATAGGATGGTTTCATTTGGTCTCCGGAAAGATTTCGTGCATTAACCGCAGTGTACCGGGAGTGACGAATGGGTTCTGGGTTTTCACCGGGAGTGGCCCACCCACCCGGGAGTGAGCCTAATAGCCCAAGGGTGACGCACCAGCCCTTAGTGGGCTGGTGAGGCCAGCCCAAGTGGGCTATGTCGGCTAGAAAAGGAAAACCAAAGAAATAAAAAAAGGAGGGAGGTGGGAAGGGAGGATGGGACTCCTCCTTTCCCAAACCGAATTGGGGTTGGAGTCCACCTCCTCCTCTCTCGGCCGGCGCCCTTGGGGCTCTCTTGAGCCCCAAGGCTAGCCCCTCCCCTCCTCCTATATATACTAGAGGTTTTAGGGTTTTTAAGATAAAACTTTAGCCACGTGCAACCCTAAACCTCTACTTCGTAGTTCTTCCTCTAGATCGGTTTTCTGCGGAGCTCGGGCGGAGCCCTGCAGGAATATATCATCACCATCACGGCGCGCCGTCACGCTGCCGGAGAACTTATCTACTTCCCCGTCTCTCTTGCTGGATCAAGAAGGCGGAGATCGTCATCGAGTTGTACGTGTGCTGAACGCGGAGGTGCCGTCCGTTCGGCGCTAGATCGGAACGGATCGTGGTACGACGATGATTTGAATCACGAAGTTGTACCACTACATCAACCGCGTTTATTAACGCTTCTCGCTTAGCAATCTACAAGGGTCTTTGGATCCGATCTCCCTCTTGTAGATGAACATCACCATGATAGGTCTTCGTGTGCGTAGGAAATTTTTTGTTTCCTATGCAATGTTCCCCAACAGTGGCATCATAAGCTAGGTTCATGCGTAGATGTTATCTCGAGTAGAGCATAAAAGTTTTTGTGGGCTTTGATGTTTGATTTTCTGCCCTCCTTAGTCTTTTCTCGATTCGACGGTATTGTTGGATTGAAGCGGCCCGAACCAACATTACTCGTACGCTTACGAGAGACCGGTTTCATCGACTAACATGCAACTTGTTGCATAAAGATGACTGGTGGGTGCTTGTTTCTTCAACTTTAGTTGAATTGGATTTGACCAAGGCGGTCCTTGGAGAGAGGTTAAATAGCAATTTGCACATATCCGTTGTGGTTTTGCGTAAGTAAGATGCGATCATAATAGATACCCATAGCAGCCACGTAAAACATGCAACAACAAATTAGAGGACGTCTAAGTTGTTTTTGCAGGGTATGCTTGTGATGTGATATGGCCAAAGACATGATGTGATATATTGGATTTATGAGATGATCATGTTGTAATAGTTAATATCGACTTGCACGTCGATGCTACGAGAACCGACAGGAGCCATAGGGTTGTCTTTAAACTAACGTTTGTGTTTGCGCATGCGTTTACTATATTGCTAGGTTGTAGCTTTAGTAGTAATAGAATAGATAGCACGACAACCTCGATGGCGACACGATGATGGAGATCATGGTGTGGCGCCGGTGACGATGAAGATCATGCCGGTGCTTTGGTGACGGAGATCAAGAAGCACAAGATCACGACCATATCATGTCACTTATGAATTGTATGTGATGTTAATCCTTTTATGCACCTTATCTTGCTTAGAACGACGGTAGCATTATAAGGTGACCCCTCACTAAAATTTCAAGATAAAATTGTGTTCTCCCCGACTGTGCACCGTTGCGACAGTTCGTCGTTTCTAGATACCACGTGATGATCGGGTGTGATAGACTCAACGTTCACATACAATGGGCGCAAAACAGTTGCACACGCGGAACACTTGGGTTAAACTGGACGAGCCAAGCATGTGGAGACATGGCCTCAAAACACAAGAGACCAAAAGGTCGAGCATGACTCGTATAGTTGATATGATTACCATAGAGATGTTTACCACTGAAACTACACTCAACTCACGTGATGATCGGATTTGAGTTAGTGAATTTGGATCATGTCACACTCAAGTAACTAGAGGGATGTCTATTTGACTGGGAGTTTATTAGTAATTTGATTAGTTAAAATCTAATTATCTTGAACATAGTCTAAGTCCACTTTGCAATATTTTATGTTCTAGATCAATGGTTCATGCAGTAGCAACCCTTAATTTCAATATGTTCCTAGAGAAAGCTAAGCTGAAAGATGATGGTAGTAACTTTGTAGACTGGGCTCGTAATCTTAGGCTCATCCTACAAGCTGGGAAAAAGAATTATGTCCTTGATGCTGCGCTAGGAGATGAACCACCTGCTATGTCTGACCAAGATGTTTTGAACGCTTGGCAATCACATAAGGAGGACTACTCAGTAGTTCAATGTGCAGTCTTGTATCGCTTGGAACCGGGACTTCAACGATGCTTTGAACGTCATGGAGCATATGAGATGTTCCAGGAGTTGAAATTTATCTTTTAGAAGAACACCCGGACCAAGAGGTATGAGACCTCCGATAAATTCTATGCTTGCAAGATGGAGGAGAATTCGTCTGTCAGTGAACATGTGCTCAAAATGTGGGTACTCAAACCGTCTAGCTGAGCTGGGGATTGAACTCCTGCAAGAGTCTATCACTGACAGAATTCTTCAATCACTTCCACCTAGCTACAAGAGCTTTGTGTTGAATTATAACATGCAAGGGATGAACAAGTCACCCGCGAGTTATTTGCGATGCTGAATGTCGCAGAGTCAGAACTCCAGAAAGAGCATCAAGTGTTGATGGTCAATAAGACCACTGGTTTCAAGAGAAACGACAAAGACAAGAAGGGTAGCTCCAGGAAGGGCGGCAAAAATGTTGCTACTCCGACGAAGAAACCCAAGGTTGGACCTAAGCCGGAAACTGAGTGCTATTATTTCAAGGGGATGGGTCACTGGAAGCGCAACTGCCCCAAGTATTTGGCTGATAAGAAGGCGGCCTACGCCAAACTAGGTATATGTGATATACATGTATTTGATGTGTACCTAACCAACTCTCGTAGTAGTGCGTGGGTGTTTGATACCAGTTCTGTTGCTCATATTTGCAACTCGAAGTAGGGACTACGGAATAAACGAAGGCTGGCGAAGGATGAAGTGACGACGCACGTGGGAAAAGGTTCCAAGGTTGATGCAATCGTCGTCGGCACAGTCTCACTTCCGTTACCACCAGGATTAGTTATGAACTTAAATAATTGTTATTTAGTGCCTGCGTTGAGCATGAACATTATATCTGGATCTTGTTTATTGCGAGACGGTTACTCATTTAAGTCAGAGAATAATGGTTGTCCTATTTTTATGAGTACTATCTTTTATGGCCATGCACCCAATGTGAGGGATTTGTTCATACTGAATCTTGATTGTGATGACACACATACATAACATTGAGACCAAAAGATGTAGAGTTAACAATGATAGCGCCACCTTTTTGTGGCACTGCCGCTTAGGTGTAAAGCGCATGAAGAAACTCCATGTTGATGGGCTTTTGGAGTTACTTGATTTGAATCACTTGACACGTGTGAACCATGCCTTATGGGCAAGATGACTAAGACTCCGTTCTCCGGAACAATGGAGCGTGCAAGTGTCTTGTTGGAGATCATACATACTGATGTATGCGGTCCAATGAGTGTGGAGGCGAGCGGCGGATATCGTTATTTTCTCACCTTCACTAATGATTTGAGTAGGTATGGATATATCTACTTGATGAAGCACAAGTCTGAAACGTTTGAAAAGTTCAAGCATTTTTAGAGTGAAGTTGAAAATCATCGTAACAAGAAGATCAAGTTCCTACGATCTGATTGAGGGGGTGAATATCTGAGTTTCGAGTTTGTTACTCACTTAAGACAATGTGGAATCGTTTCATAGTTGACACCGCCTGGAACACCACAGCGTAATGGTGTGTCCGAACGTCGTAATCGTACTTTGTTAGATATGGTGCAATCTATGATGTCTCTTACCGATTAGCCGTTATCGTTTTGGGGTTATGCATTAGAGACAACTGCATTCACTTTAAATAGGGCACCATCAAAATCCGTTGAGACGTCACCATATGAGCTATGGCATGGGAAGAGGCCAAAGTTGTCGTTTCTTAAAGTTTGGGGATGTGATGCTTATGTCAAAAAGCTTCAGCCTGAAAAGCTAGAACCCAAAGCGGAAAAGTGCGTCTTCATAGGTTAACCAAAAGAGATAGTTGGGTACACCTTATATCTCAGATCCGAGGGCAAAGTGTTTGTTGCTAAGAACGAAGCTTTTCTTGAGAAGGAGTTTCTCTCGAAAGAATTGAGTGGGAGGAAGAGAGAACTTGATGAGGTTGTGGAACCTCTGCTCCCTCTAGATGGTGGCGCAGGGCAGAGAGAAATATCTGTCGAGGCAACATCGGTTGAGGAGGAAGTTAATGATGATGATCATGAAGATTCAGATCAAGTTACTATCGGACCTCGCAGGTCGACAAGATCACGTACTGCTCCTGAGTGGTACGGGAATCCTGTCTTATCTATCATATTGTTAGACAACAATGAGCCTGCGAATTATGAAGAAGCAATGGTGGGCCCGGATTCCAACTAATGGCTAGAGGCCATGAAGTCCGAGATAGGATCTATGTATGAAAACAAAGTGTGGACTTTGGAAGTATTACCTGAAGGTCGTAAGGCTATTCAGAAAAAATGGATCTTTAAGAAGAAGACGGACGCAGACGGTAATGTGACCGTTTATAAAGCTCAACTTGTGGCAAAGGGGTTTTCACAAGTTCAAGGAGTTGACTACGATGAGACATTCTCACCGGTAGCGAGGCTTAAGTCCTTCCGAATCATGTTAGCAATAACTGCATTTTTTGATTATGAAATCTGGCAGATGGATGTCAAAACGGCGTTCTTAATGGTTTTCTTAAGGAAGAGTTGTATATGATGAAACCCAAAGGTTTTGTCGATCCAAAGAATGCTAACAAAGTATGCAAGCTCCAGCGATCCATTTATGGACTGGTGCAAGCATCTCATAGTTGGAATAAGCGCTTTGATGAGGTGATCAAAGCATTTGGGTTTATACAAGTTGTTGGAGAATCTTGTATTTACAAGAAAGTGAGTGGAAGCTCTGTGGCGTTTCTAATATTATATGTGGATGACATATTGCTGATTGGAAACATCGTGGAGTTTTCGTAGAGCGTAAAGGATTACTTGAATAAAAGTTTCTCTATGAAGGACCTAGGAGAAGCTGCTTACATATCATGCATTAAGATCTATAGGGATAGATCGAGGTGCCTAATAGGTCTTCCACAAAGCACATACCTTGATAAAGTTTTGAAGAAGTTCAAAATGGAACAGTCCAAGAAGGGGTTCTTGCCGGTGTTACAAGGTATAAAGTTGAGTAAGACTCAGTGTCCAGTAACTGCGGAAGATAGAGAAAACATGAGTAGCGTCCCCTATGCTTCAGCCATAGGGTCCATCGTGTATGCAATGCGGTGCACAAGACCGGACGTCAGCCTGGCCATAAGTATGGCAAGCCGGTTTCAAAGTAATCTAGGAGTGGATCACTGGACGGCGGTCAAGAATATTCTGATGTACCTGAAAATTACTAAGGAAACGTTTCTCGTTGATGGATGTGACGAAGAGCTCGTCGTACAGGGTTATGTCGAAGCAAGCTTTGACACTGATCCAGATGACTCTAAGTCTCAAACCGTATACGTATTTATTCTTAATGGGTTGGTGCAGTTCTAAGCAAAGCGTCATAGCAGATTCTACATGGGAAGCAGATTACATGGATGCCTCAGAGGTAGCTAAGGAGGGTGTCTGGATGAAGCAGTTCATGACAGATCTTGGAGTTTTGCCGAGCGCACTAAATCCAATAACTCTGTTCTGTGACAACACTAGTGCCATTGCTCTAGCAAAGGATCCAAGGTTTCACAAGAAGATCAAACACATCAAACGAAGCTTCAACCTCATCCGCGACTATGTTGAAGGAGAGGACGTAAATATTTGCAAAGTGCACACGGATCTGAATGTTGAAGATCCGCTGACTAAACCTCTTCCACGAGCGAAGCATGATCAACACAAGAACTGTATGGGTGTTAGATTCATTCCAATGTAAATCGCATAGCGATGTGAGACTAGATTATTTACTCTAGTGCAAGTGGGAGACTGTTGGAAATATGCCCTAGAGGCAATGATAAAATAGTTATTATTATAATTCTTGTTTCAAGATAATCGTTTATTATCCATGCTATAATTGTATTGAATGAAAGCATAAATACATGTGTGTATATATAGACAAAACAATGTCCCTGGTAAGCCTCTAGTTGACTAGACGGTTGATCAAGGATGGTTAAGATTTTTTGACCATATGCAAGTGTTGTCGCTTGATGACTGGATCACATCATTAGGAGAATGATGTGATGGACAAGACCCAAACTATGAACATAGCATGTGATCCTGTCATTTTGTTGCGATTGTTTTTTGCGTGTCAAGTATTCATTCCTATGACCATGAGGTCATGTAGCTCACTGACACCGGAGGAATACCTTGTGTGCATCGAACGTTGCAATGTTACTGTGTGACTATAAAGGTGCTCTACAGGTATCTCCGAAGGTGTCCGTTGAGTTAGCATGGATCAAGACTGGGACTTGTCACTCTGTGTGACTGAGAGGTATCTCGGGGCCCACTCGGTAATACAACATCACATATAGGCCTTGCAAGCAATGTGACTAAAGTGTTAGTCACAGGATCTTGTATTACGGAACGAGTAAAGAGACTTGCCGGTAACGAGATTGAAATAGGTATAGGGATACCGACGATCAAATCTCGGGCAAGTAACATACCGAAGGACAAAGGGAATGATATACGGGGTTATATGAATCCTTGGCACAGAGGTTCAACCGATAAGATCTTCATAGAATATGTAGGATCCAATATGGACATCCAGGTCCCGCTGTTGGATATTGACCGGGGAGTGTCTCATGTCATGTGTGCATAGTTCTCGAACCCGCAGGGTCTGCACACTTAAGGTTCGGTGACGTTTCGGTATAGTTCAGTTATTGTGTGTTGGTGACTGAAGGTTTTCCAGAGTCCTGGATGAGATCACGGATGTCACGAGGGTTTCCGGAATGGTCCAGAAATGAAGATTTATATATAGGATGGTTTCATTTGGTATCCGGAAAGATTTCGGGCATGACTGATAGTGTTCGAGGAGTGACGAATGGGTTCCGGGTTTTCACCAGGAGGGACCCACCCACCCGAGAGTGAGCCTAATAGCCCAAGGGTGGTGCACCAGCCCTTAGTGGGCTGGCGAGGCCACCCCAAGTGGGCTATGTCGGCTAGGAAAGGAAAACCAAAGAAAAGAAAAAAAGGAGGGAGGTGGGAAGGAAGGAGGGGACTCCTCCTTCCCCAAACCGAATTGGGGTTGGAGTCCACCTCCTCCTCTCGCCGCCGTCCTTGGGACTCTCTTGAGCCCGAAGGATAGCCCCTCCCCTCCTCCTATATATACTAGAGGTTTTAGGGTTTTTTGAGATAGAACTTTAGCCACGTGCAACTCTAAACCTCTACTTCGTAGTTCTTCCTCTAGATCGGTTTTCTGCGGAGCTTGGACGGAGTCCTGCAAGAATATATCATCACCATCACCGGCGTGCCGTTACGCTACCCGTATAACTCATCTACTTCCCCGTCTCACTTGCTGGATCAAGAAGGCGGAGATCGTCATCGAGTTGTACGTGTGCTGAACGCGGAGGTGGCGTCCGTTTGGCGCTAGATCGGAACGGATCATGGGACGATGGTGATTTGAATCATGAAGCTGTACCACTACATCAACCGCGTTTCTTAACGCTTCCTGCTTAGCGATCTACAAGGGTATGTGGATCCGATCTCCCTCACGTAGATGAAACATCACCATGATATGTCTTCGTGTGCGTAGGAAATTTTTTGTTTCCCATGCAACATTCCCCAACAGTACGCTAGTAGTTTTGTTGGCTAGACTCTTTGGTTTGATAGTGCACGTCTTGAGTTTGAACCCAACATGCCACATTTATTTTCCCTATGAGAGCAATTGCTTTTGTTCCAGATTTTATTAGCAACCCAAAACAGGAGGCTCAAAGATGACTTGGCACGCTGCTTGATCTGAGGATCCGTTGGGCCCATGGATTGCGGGTTAATTAATAAAAAAACATAAGGATTTTTTTTGTAAATATAATGACGGACTAAGAATACCTATTTCTTTTATTAGTAGGTATAGATAATGCTCATACATGTGGGCATCTGCAAATCACCTACACGCATGGATCTACGTCCATTGGTGGTTGCACTAATCTTGAGAATTTTTGGTCTTTTTTGTGGCACGTAGGAAGTGGCTGGTGTGCAGGCGTTTATCAGTTCTCCCACACGCTTGTTTCGCACACGCAGAGCTCGCGGCTGCCAACTCGATGTGTGGTGGAACTGACGTCGCGCCCACATGTCTGTGAGTTGCCATGTCTTCCTAGTGTTACATGTCAATTGGGTGGAACTGTCGTTCTCGCATGCGTGTCACTTGTCATGTCTTTCCAGTGTTACATGACAACTGAGTAGAACAGTTGTGTCTGCATGCCTGTCAGTTGCCATGTCTTCCCATTGTTACATGGCAACTCAACGGAACTATCATGCCCGTATGCGTGTCAGTTATGTCATGTCTTCCGAGTGTTACATGGCAACTGAGTGGAACTTTCAAGCGGGGGCACGCGGGACCGCAAGGTGGAGGACGGATGTGCGGGTCGTGAGGCAGGAGGTCGGATGTGTGGGCGTTAGCTGTTTTGCCCACATGTAGACGTGTGGGTTATTTACCTTACTTACCACACGTGACGTGTGGGCAACACCTCTTAACGCCCACACGTGTGTGCGTTATCAGTACCTAACACTCCTCCTAATCACCGCTTCATTGTACAAAAGTCCATCATCTTGATTAAGCCTCCTCGACAAACCCTGTGGAAAAAATGTGAAGAGTATAGTGTTTGATATGTTGGTAAAACTACTTCAAATCCAGTGGAAAAAATAAGGAGAAAATGACGCAACATATAATGGTTATTGTATCTTTTCAACTCAATATGAGGAAACCCCATAGAATTAAAAGGACAATAAATGTGTCATTTATACTTTCCACAAAACCCCGATGGGGAAAACTGAAAGTATGACATATGATCTCATGTTGATATTACCTCATTACAAACCTTTATGAGGACATGTATAAACTCGTAAAGAGGAAAAGAGTATAATATGATGCATTGAACGGGAGTAATTCAGAAAGATACTCCCCCTGATTCTTGCAAATTTTGAAGACGTCACAAACCAATTCGATGAACATATTTGTGGAATGTAAAAGTTGGTAGAGACTTCGTGAGAAAATCAGTCACATGATTTGATTTGCAAGATATGCATATAGCGATGTTGCTTATTTCATAACATGGTTGCATTTGGGCAACACAAGAAACATTATCATTGAGATAATGGTTGGTGGATGTAGCCATGAGGTCTGTTTCGAAGATACTTCATGAAAGGGCTATCACGCCTAGTAGGAACACTAATCTTGTCTATGATCTTACATAGCGGGGATATGATCAATGTATCCAGTGGTATCGGTGTTCAGATTTCTCTGAAACTTGAAAAACCCGGACAAGATGTTTCATGCCTTTGGAGATATCAATATACATTCTTGAGTTCCAACCAATTGTGTTTGGTGGATCCAATGGCATTATGGAACGTTGACTCCCAAAATCTTATTTGCATCATCTCTTGGTCTAAATAGATCTTTCTCTACATCTAGAGAATGAATTGCCATGAGAGTTATGGATGGATAAGATTTGACCACAATGAATTTCTCCAATACATTCTGGATATAGACGACATAGTGTACCATAATGTATGAGTGAAGGTGCTCGAGGGTTTACCTAAGTCCTTCATCTCAAATTCCATCATTTAGATGATCACATGCTTAACATGTATGGGTAATCATAAGTGCAGGAGTAATCCTTGTGCATAAGGAACTCACTACATCGGTTGTACCAAATGTAGCGACCACAATAACTCGTATGGTGACTTACTGACTTTTACACAATGTATGTTGCATTTTTGCATTTCGATTTAGAAGTGAGATTCCATCGGGAATCAACCATATATGTCTGAATCTAGTGATTCACATGGATATGTGATCACCACATCTATCAACTGCAAAGATAGATGATTTTGTACTGCCAAGTGATATAAGTTATTAGAAAGAGATTCCACCTGTGGAGAATAGTTGGTTATGTGCATGAACCCTTGTGCTACAATACTTTCTCTATGTTTCACCACCTCATCATTCTCAATTCTGTTTCCAGAAGAAAACTGGTGTAGGTATTGCTTATGAATACCGTCCCATTATTGAGCAAGATTATTTCTACATAGATTATACCCTTTGCTTGAGTTCGGTCCGAGTGTTGTTCATACTTTGCCATGGCCATGGTCTTTGGACCTGAATCATGTAAAACATTTTGTAATCTAGTTGCGAAATGCATGTCGACAATTGTAGACTTCCGGTTATATGATTCTCAGGAATCAATATATAAATGTATAGTTGATAGAAGTATTGTTATCCATGGTGACTGCTCGTGATCTCCCAATGTTATTTAGTCTCGTATTCCGATGTCCCGGTCATTGTCTGCACAATTGTGACGCCCTCAATTTAATCGTACGCTAATCATACACGCAAATGCGTATGATCAAACTCAAGGACTCACGGGAAGATATCAAAACACAACTCTAGACACAAATAAAACATACAAGCTTCGTATTACAAGCCAGGGGCCTCGAGGGCAAGAATACGGAAGCTCGATAAACACATGCGTCAGCGGAAGCAACAATATTTGAGTACACACATAAAACATGGGGTGCCTTAGAGAAGGTTAGCACAAAAGATACAGCGATCGAACAAGGAGAGGCCTCCTCCCTGGGAGCCTCCTAACTACTCCTGGTCTTCAGCGGCCCCCACGTAGTAGTAGGCACCGTCGGGGTAGCAGTCGTCGTTGGCGGGATACTCCATCTCCTGGGCTCCATCATCTGGTTGCAGCAACGGATCAAGGGGGCAAAGGGGGAGCAAAGCAGCGGTGAGTACTCATCGAAAGTACTCGCAAGACTTATATCAGAACTAAGCTAAGTATGCATCAGTATCAAAGAAGGAGTTATATGTGGACTGACTGCAGCAATGTGAGAATAGAGTGAGAAGGCCTAGTCCTATCGAAGACTACCATCTTCAGGGTCTTGCAGCAATACACGAGAGTAGAGCAAGGTAACACAAATATTATAGTCATATTGTTGCAGCAATATTAATATGAGGTCACGCCGATAGATCCTCCCTCGACTCCTTGAGTGGAAGCAATCCCGGGGCAACTAATTCCAGTTAAGTAACCGTTTTAGTTGTATAAGATGAGGGCACAACTCCAAGTCATCCTGTAACCGTGGACACGGCTATCCTTATAGTTAATTTTCATCCCTGTAGGGGTGCACCAAGTTTCCCGTCACGCTCGATAACACTCTGGCCGGACACAATTTTCTGGGTCATGCCCATCCTTGAAATATCGACACGTCGCAGCCGCACCTAAGCTCAGCAGAGAGGCCAACCTGTCGGTCTAACTCCTAAGCACAAAGGGGTCGTGGGCCCACTTGCCCTCCGCGCTCGTACACGATGCGAGGGTGGCCGATGTTAGTCCTAGCACCCCTTAATACAAGAGCGATGCATCTCGGGACCACTCGGGCGCATGCCGCTACATCGCTGACGTCTGAAGAGCCTGGCTGATACCGCGATGTCGAGTACCCATAATTCTTCCCGCGTAGCCGGTCAGTGCGAAAAGGTCTCCGACCAACGCAGATCAAATACCCAAATCCATTATCATTTTAATTAAACACGCGGGAATCCACCCGCCTAACATCTATTTATCAAAGATCCTAGTAACATGGTCAAGTAACTGTGTGGTAGAAACATCAGGGGGAATCCAAGGTGTCACCGTCGTTGGATTCCGAACGATGTATCCGTCAAGGTGGACCTAGAGGAATCACCCTCGAGGGTCTCACACTTGAGCGGTTGCACGACAGAGGCATCGTTGGGAATGGTGAAAGAGGAATCACCCTCGATAACCACGACCGACGAGGTGTACTACAGAGATATCATTGGGAGTACTTCGCTCGGTGTCACCCTTGGTACCCGATAGTATCTCTGTAGCGTCGCACAAGTAAGGGGGTGTAAGTGATGTGTCGGGTCTAGCTCGTCGATCAGGGATCGAGACTCGACAATTAAGCGGGGCAACTGGACTAAGGGGCTCTAGAGGGGATCACTGCTCCACCTATACTAAGCAGTTTAAAGATACAGTACTAAAAGTAGCAGTTCATCAAAATTAGGCTATGCATCAGATATAGGAGCTAACTACAAGCGTAGCAAAATTCTAATGCAAGCATGAGGAAGAAAGAATAGGCGATATAAGGATGATCAAGGGGGTTTGCTTGCCTTGTTGCTCTACGACAAAGGGCTGGTCGGTAGGGTCGTAGACGTACCCGGCAGCAGCGTCAGCCTCGGGGTCTACCGCTAAGAAGAGGGGGGAGAAACAATAAATAATAGCAACAGGTGCAACACTAAGCATGACATGGCAATATGCAGGCTAGGCATGAGCTAACGCAGTAACATCCGTCATAGACGGGTTGGGAATATATGAGATGATATTTCCCTGGTCTCTGGCTACTACCGGTCAGACTGAAAACGATGTAAAAGTTCCACGTTTGCTATGCGGGGGACGCGTGACAGACGAATGGACCGTGTATCCGGGTTCGTCTCGTTTTGCTGATCAACTTTCATGTTGAAAATATTTTCATGTGAGCTACGGTTTATTTTATATTAATTTTTAAAGTTTTATTAATATTTAGGAATTGAAAATAGATTTAATGAATTATTAAATGCTATTAGGACATCAGCATGATGTCATGTTGACATCACTAGTTGACTGGTCAACTAACCAGTGGGTCCTACGTGTCATTGACACAATTTATTAATTAAGGTTAAATATTAATTAATCAGATTAATTTAGTGGGGGACCCACATGTCATACTCTAATAGGAGAATTTAATTATCCTAATTAACAGATTATCTAATTAATCTATTTAGCCATAATCATTACTAATACTTAATTATCAAATTAATTTAAACTATTTATTAAATATTTATTTCTATTTCTATTTCATTATTATTTTAACAGGGTTTGTGTGGGGCCTCCCTGTTAGTGGGAGTGGGGGGGTTGGCCCCACATGGCAATGCCATTGGCCACACCACATCACAACACACATATATACATAATGTATTTTCTTCTACATACACGCATACATACCCTAATACGTACATACACACATACATAATACATACATACATACATAATACATACCTACATATTTCCATTTCTTTTATCTTTATTCTCCTCACATCTCGTTTCTCTCTCACTGCCATCTCTCAACTCACAGCATCTCTCTCAACAGAGAGAAAGAGAGGAGGAAACCTCCACCTCTTCATACACAAGCTCAACGGCGCCGGAATGCGGCTGTGTTTGCCGGAACGGAACCGGAACGGGGGAAAGGAGGAGAGGGTGGCCGGGGCCCGGAGCTCACCGTTGTTGCCGGGGATCGGGGCAACGAGGCTCGGGGAAGCCGGTTGGGGAAGAGGTGAGGAAGTCGGTTGAGGAGGACGGTGACGGGGAGGCGGCGCGATACCGGCGAGGAGGAGGCCGAGGTGGTAGCTCGGCGTCGGGCCTGTCCGGGGCAAGGGGGCGAAGGGAGCCCCGACGACGTGGGGAGGGCCGGCCGAGGGGGAGGCCTTCCTGCTCGATCCCTCCTGGATCAAGCAGGAGGGAGGACCGGCGTGGAGGCACGGGTGAGTGCGTGGGTGACAGAGAGAGGCGCTGGGGATGGGGTTCGGCGGGGGTGGTGGCGTTGGATGGGGAGGCGGTGGCTGGCGTCGGCCTCGAGCGAAGGAGGATGGAGGAGGGCTGGTCGACGGGGTCATGAGGGGCTGTGAGTTGAGGGAAGGAAGGGAGCGACGGGAGGGTAAGGAACCATGGGGGTTCCCTCTTGAGGATTAGTGGGAGCGACGGGTGGGAGGAACGGGCGACGTGGGGGGGGGGGGGGCGACGGGATCTGGAAGGGGTGCGGGTGACGAGGGCCCCTCGTTTCTGGCAGCGCGACAGAGGAGCGGTTCGACGGTAGGGTTCCCCCATGGGGGTCTTATACCCCCAGGTGGGTGGGCCGAATGGGGGGGGGGGGGGGGGGTGGCCGGTTGGGCCACTTTGGCCCAGTTGGGCCGGGGGCTTGTGTTTTTCTTTTTCCTTTTTTTAAATTACCTTCTTTTATTTATTTTTTATATATAGCTTCTGTTTAAAATATATAGGGATTATAAATAATTTCAAAAATGACCGTTTCAACTTTATAAAGTATCAGGGTATTTTTATAACTCCCCCAACATTTTTATTTAAACATTATAATTTTTTTCTCGTTTGACTTTATATTTAAATTTCGAATTTGACTCGGTTTCGAACTAACGCGAGAACAATGATAGAAATCACGGTGAGATGGCACCATTAGCGTGGGATCATTGTAGCTTAATTACATTCGACACTGCAGCAAAAGCTGAGGATGTCACAACTCTTCCCTACTAACAAGAATTCTCGTCGCGAGAATTAAGAGGTAGAAGGAAAGAGCTCGGGGTATTCATCACGAAGATGATCCTCGCGTTCCCAAAGGGCTTCATCTTCAGAATGATTTGACCACTTCACTTTAAGGAAATTGGTGACTTTGCGATGAGTCTTACGTTTAGCTTGGACGATAATGCGGAACAAATGCTCTTTATAAGAGAGGTCTTGTTGCAGCTCTAGCATATCATGATCCACTGCTCGAATAGGGTCGTTGAAGCAGCGACGGAGCTGAGACACATGGAAGACATCGTGACCCTGAGAAAGATTCGCCGACAGTTCCATATGATAATTCACTTTTCCACGCCTTTCGAGAATAGTGAAAGGACCAATATAGCGAGGAGCTAACTTGCCCTTGATCCCAAAATGGTGGGCACCTCTCATTGGTGTGACTTGAAGATAAGCCGTTTCGCCAGGTTGATAGACCATATCTTGATGATGACGGTCATACCGACTCTTCTGACGAGACTGAGCAGCCTTCAGATTCTCATGAATAATGCAGACTTGATCTTCGGCATGTTGGATAATATCCGGACCAAAGAGTGATCGTTCCCCAGCTTCTCACCAATTCAGAGGAGTTCGACACCTTCGTCCATACAATACCGCGAAAGGGGCCATCTTGAGACTAGCTTGATAGCTATTGTTGTAAGAGAACTCGGCATACGGGAGAGATTCCTCCCATTTCTTACTGAAAGAAATGATACAAGCTCGAAGCATGTCCTCGAGAATTTGGTTGACTCGTTCAACTTGTCCCTGGGATTGAGGGAACAGTTGTGTCTGTATGCTAGAACAGTTGTGTCTCCATGCCTGTCAGTTGCCATGTCTTCCCATTGTTACATGGCAACTCAACGAAACTATCGTGCCCGCATGCGTGTCAGTTTTCATGTCTTCCCAGTGTTACATGACAACTGAGTGGAACTTTCAAGCGGGGGCACGCGGGACCGCAAGGTGGAGGACGGATGTGCGGGTCGCGAGGCAGGAGGCCGGATGTGTGGGTGTTAGCTGTTTTGCCCACACGCAGACGTGTGGGTTATTTCCCTTACATACCACACATGACGTGTGGGCAACACCTCTTAACACCCACACGTGTGTGCGTTATCAGTACCTAACACTCCTCCTAATCACCGCTTCATTGTACAAAAGTCCATCATCTTGATTAAGCCTCCTCGAGAAACCCTGTGGAAAAAATGTGAAGTGTATAGTGTTTGATATGTTGGTAAAACTCCTTCAAATCTAGTGGAATAAATAAGGATAAAATGACGCAACATATAATGGTTATTGTATCTTTTCAACTCAATATGAGGAAACCCCATAGAATTAAAAGGACAATAAATGTGTCGTTTATACTTTCCTTAAACCCCCGGTGGGGAAAACTGAAAGCATGACATATGATCTCATGTTGATATTACCTCATTACAAACCTTTATGAGGACATGTATGAACTCGTAAAGAGGAAAAGAGTATAATATGATGCATTGAACGGGAGTAATTCAGAAAGATACTCCCCCTGATTCTTGCAAATTTTGAAGACGTCACAAACCAATTCGATGAACATATTTGTGGAATGTAAAAGTTGGTAGAGACTTCGTGAGAAAATCAGTCACATGATTTGATTTGCAAGATATGCATATAGCGATGTTGCTTATTGCATAACATGGTTGCATTTGGGCAACACAAGAAACATTATCATTGAGATAATGGTTGGTGGATGTAGCCATGAGGTCTGTTTCGAAGATACTTCATGAAAGGGCTATCACGCCTAGTAGGAACACTAATCTTGTCTATGATCTTACATAGCAGGGATATGATCAATGTATCCAATGGTATCGGTGTTCAGATTTCTCTGAAACTTGAAAAACCCGGACAAGATGTTTGATGCCTTTGGAGATATCGATAGCCATTCTTGAGTTCCAACCAATTGTGTTTGGTGGATCCAATGGCATTATGGAACGTTGAGTCCCAAAATCTTATTTGTAGCATCTCTTGGTCTAAATAGATCTTTCTCTACATCTAGAGAATGAATTGCCATGAGAGTTATGGATGGATAAGATTTGACCACAATGAATTTCTCCAATACATCCTGGATATAGACAACATAGTGTACCATAATGTATGAGTGAAGGTGCTTGAGGGTTTACCTAAGTCCTTCATCTCAAATTCCATCATTTAGATGATGACATGCTTAACATCTATGGGTAATCATAAGTGCAGGAGTAATCCTTGTGCATAAGGAACTCACTACGTCGGTTGTACCAAATGTATCGACCACAATAAGTCGTATGGTGACTTACTGACTTTTACACAACGTATGTTGCATTTTTGCATTTCGATTTAGAAGTGAGCTTCCATCGGGAATCAACCATATATGTCTGAATCTAGTGATTCACATGGATATGTGATCACTACATCTATCAACTGCAAAGATAGATGATTTTGTACTGCCAAGTGATATAAGTTATCAGAAAGAGATTCCACCTGTGGAGAATAGTTGGGTATGTGGATGAACCCTTGTGCTACAATACTTGCTCTATGTTTCACCACCTCATCATTCTCAATTCTGTTTCCAGAAGAAAACTGGTGTAGGTATTGCTTATGAATACCGTCCCATTATTGAGGAAGATTATTTCTACATAGATTATACCCTTTGCTTGAGTTCGGTCCGAGTGTTGTTCATACTTTGCCATGGCCATGGTCTTTGGACCTGAATCATGTAAAACGTTTTGTAATCTAGTTGCGAAATGCATGTCGACAATTGTAGACTTCCGGTTATATGATTCTCAGGAATCAGTATATAAATGTATAGTTGATGGAAGTATTGTTATCCATGGTGACTGCTCGTGATCTCCCAATGTGATTGAGTCTGGTATTCCGATCTCCCGTTCATTGTGTGTACAAAGGTGACACCCTCAATTTAATCGTACGCTAATCATACACGCAAATGCGTACGATCAAATTCAAGGACTCACGGGAAGATATCAAAACACAACTCTAGACACAAATAAAACATACAAGCTTCGTATTACAAGCCAGGGGCCTCGAGGGCAAGAATACGGAAGCTCGATAAACACACGAGTCAGTGGAAGCAACAATATCTGAGTACAGACATAAAACATGGGGTGCCTTAGATAAGGCTAGCACAAAATATACAACGATCGAACGAGGAGAGGCCTCCTCCGTGGGAGCCTCCTAACTAATCGTGGTCTTCAGCGGCCTCCACATAGTAGTAGGCACCGTCGGGGTAGCAGTCGTCGTCGGCGGGATACTCCATCTCCTGGGCTCCATCATCTGGTCGGAGCAACGGATCAAGGGGGCAAAGGGGGAGCAAAGCAGCGGTGAGTACTCATCCAAAGTACTCGCAAGACTTATATCAGAACTAAGCTAAGTATGCATCAGTATCAAAGAAGGGGTTATATGTGGACTGACTGCAGCAAAGCGAGAATATAGAGAGAAGGCCTAGTCCTATCGAAGACTAGCATCTTCAGGGTCTAGCAGCAATACACGAGAGTAGAGCAAGGTAACACAAATATTATAGTCATATTGTTGCAACAATATTAATATGAGGTCACGCCCACAGATACTCCCCCGACTCCCTGAGGGGAAGCAATCCTGGGGCAACTAATTCCAGTTAACTAACAAATTTAGTTGTTTAAGATCAGGGCACAACTCCAAGTCGTCCTGTAACCGTGGACACAACTATCCGAATAGTTAGTTTTCATCCCTGCAGGGGTGCACCAAGTTTCCCGTCACGCTCGATAACACTCTGGCCGGACACACTTTTCTGGGTCATGCCCATCCTCAAAATATCAATACGTCGCAGCCCCACCTAAGCTCAGCAGAGAGGCCATCCTGCCGGTCTAACTCCTAAGCACAAAGGGGTCGTGGGCCCACTTGCCCTCCGCGCTCCTACACGATGCGAGGGCGTCCGATGTTAGTCCTAGCACCCCTTAATACAAGAGCGATGCATCTCGGGACCACTCGGGCGCGCGCCGCTACATCGCTGACGTCTGAAGAGCTTGACTGATACCGCGACGTCGAGTACCCATAATTCTTCCCGCGTAGCCGGTTAGTGCGAAAAGGTCTCCGACCAACCCAGATCAAATACCCAAATCCATTATCATTTTAATTATGTCATCGACACAAACAGGCGGGAATCCACCCGCCTAACATCTATTTATCAAATATCCTAGTAACATGGTCAAGTAACTGTGTGGTAGAAACATCAGGGGGGAATCCAAGGTGTCACCCTCGTTGGATCCGAACGATGTATCCGTCAAGGTGGTCCTAGAGGAATCACCCTCGAGGGTCTCACACTTGAGGGGTTGCACGACAGAGGCATCGTCGGGAATGGTGAAAGAGGAATCACCCTCGATAACCACGACCGACTAGGTGTACTACAGAGATATCATCAGGAGTACTTCGCTCGGTGTCACCCTTGGTACCCGATAGTATCTCCGTAGCGTCGCACAACTAAGGGGGTGTAAGTGATGTGTCGGGTCTGGCTCGTCGATCAGGGATCGAGACTCGACAATTAAGCGGGGCAACTGGACTAAGGGGCTCTAGAGGGGATCACTGCTCCACCTATACTAAGTAGTTTAAAGATACAGTACTGAAAGTTTATTAAAATTAGGCTATGCATCAGATATAGGAGCTAACTACAACAGTAGCAAAATTCATCAAAATTAGGCTATGCATCAGATATAGGAGCTAACTACAACAGTAGCAAAATTCTAATGCAAGCATGGGGAAGAAAGAATAGGCGATATAGGGATGATCAAGGGGGTTTGCTTGCCTTGTTGCTCTACGACAAAGGGCTGGTCGGTAGGGTCGTAGACGTACCCGGCAGCAGCGTCAGTCTCGGGGTCTACCGCTAAGAAGAGGGGGGAGAAATAATAAATAATAGCAACAGGTGCAACACTAAGCATGACATGGCAATATGCAGGCCAGGCATGAGCTAATGCAGTAACATCCATCATAGACGGGTTGGGAATATATGAGATGATATTTCCCGGGTCTGTGGCTACTACCGGTCAGACTGAAAACGATGGAAAAGTTCCACGTTTGCTATGCTAGGGACGCGGGACAGACGAATGGACCGTGTATCCGGGTTCGTCTCGTTTTGCTGATCAACTTTCATATTGAAAATATTTTCATGTGAGCTACGGTTTATTTTATATTAATTTTTAAAGTTTATTAATATTTAGGAATTAAAAATAGATTTAATTAATTATTAAATGCTATTATGACATCAGCATGATGTCATGCTGACATCAGTAGTTGACTGGTCAACTGACCAGTGGGTCCTACGTGTCATTGACACAATTTATTAATTAAGGTTAAATATTAATTAATGAGATTAATTTAGTGGGGGACCCACATGTCATACTCTAATAGGATAATTTAATTATCCTAATTAACAGATTCTCTAATAAATCTATTTACCCATAATCATTACTAATACTTAATTATCTAATTAATTTAAACTATTTATTAAATATTATTTTTATTTATATTTCATTATTATTTTAACAGGGTTTGTGTGATGCCTCCTTGTTAGTGGGAGTGGGGGGTTGGCCCCACATGGCAATGCCATTGGCCACACCACATCACAACACACATATATACATAATGTATTTTCTTCTACATACATGCATACATACCCTAATACGTACATACACACATACATAATACATACATACATACATAATACATACCTACATATTTCCATTTCTTTTATCTTTATTCTCCTAACATCTCGTTTCTCTCTCACTGCCATCTCTCAACTCACAGCATCTCTCTCAACAGAGAGAAAGAGAGGAGGCAACCTCCACCTCCTCATACACAAGCTCAACGGCGCCGGAACGCGACGGTGTTCGCCGGAACGGAACCGGAATGGGGGAAAGGAGGAGAGGGTGGCCGGGGCCCGGAGCTCACCGTTGTTTCCGGGGATCGGGGGAGCGAGGCTCGGGGAAGCCGGTTGAGGAGGACGGCGACCGGGAGGAGACGCGATTCCGGCGAGGAGGAGGCCGATGTGGTAGCTCGGCGTTGGGCCTGTCCGGGGCCAGGTGGCGAAGGGAGGCCCGACGACGTGGGGAGGGCCGACCGTGGGGGAGGCCTTCCTGCTCGATCCCTCCTGGATCGAGCGGGAGGGAGGGACCGGAGTGGAGGCACGGGTGAGCGCGTGGGTGACGGAGAGAGGCACTGGGGATGGGGTTCGGCGGGGGTGGTGGCGCTGGATGGGGAGGCGGTGGCTGGTGTCGTTCTCGAGCGAAGGAGGATGGAGGAGGGCTGGCCGACGGGGTGATGAGGGGCTGTGAGACGAGGGAAGGAAGGGAGCAACGGGAGGGTAGGGAACCATGGGGTTCCCTCGTGAGGATTAGTGGAGCGACGGGTGGGAGGAACGGGCGACGTGTGGGGTGTGGGTGACGGGATCTGGAAGGGGTGCGGGTGACGAGGGAGACTCCCCTCGTTTCTGGCGGCGCGACAAAGGAGCGGTTGGACGCTAGGGTCCCCACTGGGGGTCTTATACCCCGAGGTGGGTGGGCCGCATGGGGGGGGGGTGGCCGGCTGGTCCACTTTGGCCCAGTTGGGCCAGGGGCTTTTTTTTTCTTTTTCCTTTTTTAAATTACCTTCTTTTATTTATTTTTTATATATAGCTTCTGTTTTAAATATATAGGGATTATAAATACTTTCAACTTTATAAAGTATCAGGGAATTTTTATAACTCCCCCAACATTTTTATTTTAACATTATAAAACTTTTCTCGTTTGACTTTATATTTAAATTTCGAATTTGCCTCGGTTTCGAACTAACGCGAGAACAATGATAGAAATCACGGTGACATGGCACCATTAGCGTGGGATCATTGTAGCTTAATTACAGTCAACACTGTAGAAAAAGCTGAGGATGTCACAACTCTTCCCTACTAACAAGAATTCTCGTCGCAAGAATGAAGAGGTAGAAGGAAATAGCTCGGGGTATTCATCACAAAGATGATCCTCGCGTTCCCAAGTGGCTTCATCTTCAGAATGATTTGACCACTGCACTTTAAGGAAATTGGTGACTTTGCGATGAGTCTTACGTTTAGCTTGGTCGATAATGCGGAACAAATGCTCTTTATAAGAGAGGTCTTGTTGCAGCTCTAGCATATCATGATCCACTGCTCGAATAGGGTCGTTGAAGCAGCGACGGAGCTGAGACACATGGAAGACATCATGACCCTGAGAAAGATTCGCCGACAGTTCCAATTGATAATTCACTTTTCCATGCCTTTCGAGAATAGTGAAATGACCAATATAGCGAGGAGCTAACTTGCCCTTGATCCGAAAATGGTGGGCACCTCTCATTGGTGTGACTTGAAGATAAGCCGTTTCGCCAGGTTGATAGACCATATCTTGATGATGACGGTCATACTGACTCTTCTGACGAGACTGAGCAGCCTTCAGATTCTCATGAATAATGCGGACTTGATCTTCGGCATGTTGGATAATATCCGGACCGAAGAGTGATCGTTCCCCAGCTTCTGATCAATTCATAGGAGTTCGACACCTTCGATCATACAATACCGCGAAAGGGGCCATCTTGAGACTAGCTTGATAGCTATTGTTGTAAGAGATTACCAACGGTCCGAGCTGATTACCAACGGAATACCGTGAAGTGAAACAATTCTTGACATATAAAGATCTGCCAGTTTACTAGCATTAATTGTTTCTTTGACTACCAGAAAATGGGCAACTTTGGATAGTCGGTCAATGACGACAAGTATAGCATCATTAACCTTCTGAGATTTGAGAAATCCAGTGATAAAGTCCATTTTAACATGGCCCCATTTCCACTCAGGAATAGAGATGGGCTGCAGAGTTCCAGCAGGCTTTTGATGTTCTGCTTTGCTCCGCCGGCAAATATCACATTCTGCCACATAGCGTGCAATGTCTTGTTTCATGTTGGGCCACCAGAATCTTTGACGGATGTCTTGGTACATTTTGGTACTACCCGGGTGAATAGACAACGGTGTGTCGTGAGCTTCTTTCATCACCCCTCTGGTCATTCTGAGATTTTCATTCTTATTTGGGATGAATAGGCGACCCATGAAGTACAAGGCGCCATCTTCAGCAACAGTGAAAAAGGACGGTATACCCTTCGTAATACAACTTTTAATCCTGTGGACATCATCGTCAAAGCCTTGCAGACTCTTGATGGTGCCCACAAGATCTGGTTCAACAACCAGGTTACTGAGGGAACCCTGATTAACAACACGAAGGTTCATCTTTCGATACTCTTCATGAGGGGGAACAAAGTAATCCTGAGGAACAATATGGAGGTTCAGCTTATAGAATTCCTCTTGTAGACGATCGTGAACCTTATGAACCTGGAGGTGGTTGCAGTATGACTTGCGACTCAAGGCATCAGCCATTACATTAGCCTTGCCGGGGGTATATGATACTACAGTCAAAATCTGCTACACGCTCCATCCATGTTTGTTGACGTAGATTCAGCTTCGGTTGAGTGAACAAGTACTTCATACATTGATGGTCAGTGTAGATTTCACAGCGATTACTGACAAGGTATTGTCGCCATTCTTTCAGTGCATTAATAACTGCGGCAAGTTCGAGATCATGAACTTGGTAGTTCTCTTCATGAGCACGCAACTCACATGAGGCATAAGCAATCACCTTGCGATCCTGCATAAGGATACAACCTATTCCTTGACGAGAAGCGTCACAGTATATGACGAAATCCCTTTTTGTATCCGGAGGAGAAAGTACTGGAGCGGACGTCAGTTTGTCCTTGAGTGCCTGGAAACTTTCCTGACATTTATCAGTCCACTCATACTTAACACCTTTGTGAAGCAGATTTGTTAAGGGCTTCGCAATCTTGGAGAAGTTCTCGACGAATCGACGACAATAGCTGGCGAGTCCGAGAAAACTTCTGACTTGCTTGACATTCTTCAGGGGAGTCCAGTCAAGAATAGCTTGGATTTGTTCGGGGTTGACTGCAATACGATCCTTGGAAATCACATGACCAAGGTATGTCACTTCGTCCAACCAAAATTCACATTTGGAATACTTCGCATAGAGTTTATGCTCCCGAAGCTTATCCAGTACAAGACGAAGATGTTCAGCATGCTCTTCTTTATTCTTCGAAAATACCAGAATATCATCCAGATATACCACGACGAATTTGTCGAGGTAGTCAATGAATATATAATTCATCAATTGAGATCAGGTTGCCGGTGCATTGGTTAAGCCGAAGGACATGACGGTGTACTCGTATGATCCATAATGAGTAACAAAGGCGGTCTTCGGAATATCCTCTTTGGGAACACGGATCTGGTGGTATCCCAACCTCAAGTCAAGCTTAGAGAATACGGTGGAACCAGCAAGTTGATCATACAGATCATTTATCTGAGGGAGAGGATACTTGTTTTGAATATTGGCCTGGTTGATAGGACGATAGTCTTGAACTAATCGATTTGTCCCATCCTTCTTCTTAACAAAGAGAGAAGGTGCTCCCCAAGCGGAGGAACTCGGACGAATGAAACCCAGACGAAGTGAGTTGTCAATTTCTTGCTTGAGTTCAAGAAGTTCATGTGGTGGCATTTTATAAGGACGCTTGGCGATAGGAGTGGTACCGGGTACCAAGTCAATGAAAAACTCGATAGCTCGAGCAGGGGGAATCCTCGGAAGTTCTTCTGGAAAGACATCTTGGAATTCTTGAACCACTGGAATGTTTTCAATCCCTTCAAGAGGCGACGCATTTAATGCATTCAAGGCATATAGCCGTGCCTCAGCATTTTGGACGAGATGAGCATGGTTGCTTATTAATTCATCTGAAGGGTGTAGGAGGTGGACGGTCTTGGTGGCACAAACGATCGATGTCGTATGAGCTTTCAACTAGTCCATTCCCAGTATGAGATCAATGTTGGAAGAACTCAATAACATGGGACCGGCAAGGAATTCCAATCCTTCAATTTCAATGGGGACATTGGGGTAGACCATGGAGGGTCGGCATTGGCCCGAGGGGGTGTTTACCACTATTGGGATGTTCATCTCTTTGTACTTAATGCCATGCATGAATGCAAAATTTTCCGACATGAAGGAATGTGATGCTCCTGTATCAAACAACACAGAAGCAAGTACTGAGTTAATGAGAAGTGTACCCATCACGGCAGTAGGCTGGTCTTGAGCTTGACCTATATCAATGTTCTTGGCCTGACCATGAACATAAGCAGGCTTGGTATTTTTGTTGCGGTTCTGATTGTTGCCACTGCCAGTTGAGGGAAGTGCCAGTTGATTCGGATTCTTCCTGCAGTCTCTAGCACGGTGATCTGCATGGACACACTTGAAGCACAACCCGTCCTCAGGACAGGAAGTAGGAACTCGAGGCGGTGGAGCTGGAAGCCTCGACTGCCTAGGTGGTGGAGGAGGCACGCGAGGTCCAGCATAGGACGACCTCAGAGCAAGAGCAGGTGCATGGTACATGTTGTTGGGAATCCAGATCTTCTGCCTCTGTGCAGATGAGCCCAAAGATGAGCCCATGTCATGGTTGCGCTTGCTGCTATCCTTGTAATCCTACAGACCAGTCTCAACCTGAATAGCCTTGTTCACCAGGGTGACGAAATCAGCATAGTCCTGAACGAGGAGTGTCAGCTTGATATCAGGGTGAAGGCCCTCACGGAATTTCTCATGTCTGCATGCATCAGTTGCAATGTCTTCTTCAACATAGCGAGATAAGTCCAGAAATTCCCGCTGATAAGCATCCACAGTCTTGTTGCCTTGGACAAGGTTGCGGAACTCACACTCCTTCCGTTCCATGATTCCCTGAGGAATGTAGCGAGCATGGAAAGCAGCCTTGAACTCCGTCCAAGTGATGACAGTTCCAACGGGCTGAGAGCACCTGTGATTGTCCCACCATTGAGCAGCGGGACCCTTCAGGAAGTAGGCGGGAAAGTTGACATAGCTCGCCAGGGGCACGTTGGCAGACTCCAGCTCATAAGCAATGTCACGGAGCCAGTCATCGGCATCAAGAGGCTCAGTTGAGCTGTGGTAGATCGCAGGGTTAAGGCGGCAGAAATCTTGAAGTGTCACGCCTTGCTGCTAGTTCATGTTCGGCCTTTGGAACTGATCCATGAGCCCTTGCATAAACTGGCGGTTCAGTTCAAACTGTTGGACCATCCCCGCCATATACTCAGGAGGCGGGGGTGGTGCATCGTTGGCGGGGCCACGTGGGCGGCCAGCTGGTCTAACCATCCTACTAAATATTTAATAGAGGTTTAGCTTAAAGTAATTGCAAAGGCATCACACACATTCATGAAGTAATCAAGCATGACGAAAGGGAAATGCGATAGATACTTCATAGTAGTTGAGTTCGACATACAGACCCATACATAAGTTCGATTACAAACCATCGATTACAAATTCAAAATTTGGCGATAAGCTGGACACATTAGACGATACCCTGGACTCACTAGGCGGCACGCAGGTGTTGGAAATATGCGCTAGAGGCAATAATAAATTATTTATTATTATATTTCCTTGTTCATTATAATCGTTTATTATCCATGCTAGAATTGTATTGATTGGAAACTCAAATACATGTGTGGATACATAGACAACACACTGTCCCTAGTGAGCCTCTTGTTGACTAGTTCGCTAATCATAGATGGTCAAGGTTTCCTGGCCATAGGAAAGTGTTGTCACTTGATAACGGGATCACATCATTAGGAGAATCATGTGATGGACAAGACCCAAACTATAAACGTAGCATGTGATCTTGTCATTTTGTTGCTATTGTTTTCTGCATGTCAAGTATTCATTCCTATGACCATGAGATCATGTAACTTACTGACACCGGAGGAATACCTTGTGTGTATCAAACGTCACAACATTACTGGGTGACTATAAAGGTGCTCTACAGGTATCTCTGAAGGTGTCTGTTGAGTTAGCATGGATCAAGACTGGGATTTTTCACTCCGTGTGACGGAGAGGTATCTCGGGGCCCACTCGGTAATACAACATCACATATAAGCCTTGCAAGCAATGTGACTCAAGTGTGAGTCACGTGATCTTGTATTACAGAACGAGTAAAGAGACTTGCCGGTAACGACATTGAAATAGGTATAGGGATATAGACGATCAAATCTCGGGCAAGTAACATACTGAAGGACAAAGGGAATGTTATACGGGATTATATAAATCCTTGGCACAGAGGTTCAACCGGTAAGATCTTCATAGAATATGTAGGATCCAATATGGGCATCCAGGTCCCGCTATTGGATATTGACCGAGAAGTGTCTCGGGTCGTGTCTGCATAGTTCTCGAACCCGCAGGGTGTGCACACTTAAGGTTCGATGATGTTTTAGTATAGTTGAGTTATATGTGTGGTTACCGAATGTTGTTAGGAGTCCTGGATGAGAGCACAGACGTCACGAGGGTTTCCCCAATGGTCCGGAAACAAAGATTTTTATATAGGATGGTTTCATTTGGTCACCGAAAGGTTTCGGGCATTTCTGGCAATGTACCGGGAGTGACGAATGGGTTTCGGGTATTCACCGGGAGGGGCCCACCCACCAGGGAGTGAGCCCAATAGCCTTAGGGTGGTGCACCAGCCCTTAGTGGGATGGTGGAGCCAGCCCAAGAGGGCTATGGCACCACAAGTGAAAAAACCAAAGGAAAGAAAAAAAAAGGAAAGAGGGAGGTGGGAAGGAAGAGGAGGACTCCTCCTTCCCCAAACCGAATTGGAGAAGGAGTCGTTCTCTCCCTTCGGCCGGTGCACCCTTGGGATCCTTGAGCCCCAAGGCTAGCCCCTCCCCTCCTCCTATATATACTAGTGGTTTTAAGGTTTTTGAGACACAACTTTGCCACGTGCATCTCAAACCTATACCACGTAGTTTTACCTCTAGATCGGATTTCTACGGAGCTCGGGCGGAGCCCTGCAGGAGTAGATCATCACGACCACCGGAGCGCTGTAACGCTGCGGGAGAACTCATCTACTTCTCCCTATCTCTTGTTGGATCAAGAAGGCCGAGATCGTCATCGATCTGTACGTGTGCTGAACGCGGAGGTGCCGTCCATTCGGCGCTAGATCGTAACGGATCGTGGGACGGAACGTGGGACGACGGTGATTTGAATCACGAATCTGTACCACTACATCAACCGTGTTTCTTAACACTTCCCGCTTAGCAATCTACAAGGGTAGGTAGATCTAATCTCCTCTCGTAGATGGACATCGCAATGATAGGTCTTCGTGTGCGTACAAATTTTTTTGTTTCCCATGCAACGTTCCCCAACAGTGGCATCATGAGCTAGGTTCATGCGTAGATGTTATCTCGAGTAGAACACAAAAGGTTTTGTGGGTGTTGATGTTCGATTTGCTGCCCTCCTTAGTCGTTTCTCAGTTCAGGGTTATTGTTGGATTGAAGCGGCCCGTACCGACATCACTCGTACGCTTATGAGAGACTGGTTTCATTGACTAACATGCAACCCATTGCATAAAGATGACTGGCGGGTTCCTATTTCTTCAACTTTAGTTGAATTGGATTTGACCGACGCGGTCCTTGGAGAGAGGTTAAATAGCAATTTGCACATCATCGTTGTGGTGTTTTCCTAAGTAAGATGCGATCATACTAGATACCCATAGGAGCCACGTAAAACAAGCAACAACAAATTAGAGGACGTCTAACTTGTTTTTGCAGGGTATGCTTGTGATGTGATATGGCCAAAGACATGATGTGATATATTGGATGTATGAGATGATCATGTTGTAATAGTTAATATCGACTTGCACGTCGATTCTACGGCAACCGGAAGGAGCCATAGGGTTGTCTTTAAACTAACGTTTGTGTTTGTAGATGCGTTTACTATATTGCTAGGTTGTAGCTTTAGTAGTAATAGCATAGATAGCATGACAACCTCGATGGCGGCACGATGATGGAGATCATGGTGTGGAGCCGGTGACGACGAAGATCATGCCCATCCTTTGGTGATGGAGATCAAGAAGCACAAGATCATGGCCATATCATGTCACTTATGAATTGCATGTGATGTTAATCCTTTTATGCACCTTAACTTGTTTAGAATGACGGTAGCATTATAAGGTGATCTCTCACTAAAATTTCAAGATGAAATTGTGTTCTCCCCGAATGTGCACCATTGCGACAGTTCGTCGTTTCGAGACACCACGTGATGATCGGGTGTGATAGAATCAACGTTCACATACAACGGGTAAAAAACAGTTGCAGACGTGGAACACTCGGTTTAGACTTGAGGAGCCTAGCATGTGCAGACATGGACTCGGCACACATGAGACCGAAAGGTTGAGCATGAATCATATAGTTAATTTGATTAGCATAGAGATGGTTACCACTGAAACTATTCACAACTCACGTGATGATCGGACTTGAGTTAGTGAATTTGGATCATGGACCACTCAAATGACTAGAGAGATGTATTTTTTGAGTGGGAGTTCTTAAGTAATATGATTAATTGAACTAATTATCATGAACATGGTCAAAAGGTCTTTGCGAATTATGATGTAGCTTGCGCTATAGCTCTACTGTTTTTATATATTCCTAGAGAAAATTTAGTTGAAAGATGATAGTAGCAACTTTGCGGACTGAGTCTGTAAAACTAAGGATTGTCCTCATTGCTGCGCAAAAGGCTTATGTCCTTAATGCATGTAATGCCCCAAGTGTAACCTTGCCATATTTGGAAACCTTCATGTTTGGATCCATGTGGTCATGCTATGAGAGTTGTCATTTCATGTGGGCATTTCATGTCTTCTTCTTTGCATCATACCATTCATAGCATTCATGCTTTTTCTTGTGTTGTTGTGTTGTTGATCAATGTGTGTTGTGTATGAGTGCATGTGGTGTGCAAAGCTTGGGTTTCTACTATGTTGGTTTTCAAAACTAGTCTTCAAAGGAAAACCCCTTCTTCTTTATTTTCTTGAGCTCAAGTTTTACTTGCTCTAAAACTGATTTTAAAATGTAGATTATTTAGTGCCTTCTCTTGTGGATGTGGAGATGTGACTAGGGTATTTTTAAACTTTCCTTAAATGGGGTTCTATTCACAAAACAGATTATATTAATTCTGTTTTGTAAATATTTCATTGCTTCAAAAATCATCTTGGTATTTTATTTAATTGGGTCATAATTCCCTTATGACCAGGGCCATTTTATTTTTATTTTTAGAGACCTAGATTTTCCTAGGGGTTTTTATTCTTGCAGCATATTTGTTTTAAATAGAAAACCCTTTGGGTTTTCCTTTCTTTTTATCTGGCGCCAGCAGAGGGCCTCCTCCCTCCCGCAGGCCCAGTTCCTCTCCTTTCCTAGCGAGCAGGCCCATCTCCCCCGTCCCTCTTCTTCCTGACGATGTCTCCTTCCTCTCTCTGCTTTCCGTCAGTCCCGAGAGGAGAGCACGCGCGCCGTCCCCCTCACGAACGTCGAGGCCGTCCCATCTTCTCTATATAATCCCCCTCGACGTCTGGACCGTCTAGGGTTCCTCCTAGCCGCCACCACCTCTGTTCCCATCTCTCTCCCTCTCCCTCGTCAGGTCAGGCTAGTAGGTTCAGAGGTTCAGAGAAGTCGTCGCCGTCGAATCCGCGTCCCTCACGTCGCCGGCAGCCTCTCCCCGCGGCGTTCGAGGCGTCCACGAGCATGGGGCACCTCCCGCCATTCCGTTCCCATCGCTAGAAGGGTGGATCCCCCTCTCTGGCGCTCCCTCCACGGCGACTCCGTCGGGCCGGAGCAGAACGCCGTCGAGACGCGTCTCTGCTTCCTCTTCTTCCTTTACGTCATAGCAGGCCTTCCCCAAGCACTTCAGGGTGAGCAGCTTCTCCTCCTTCTCCCTCTTCCCTCGCGCGTAGAGCCCCCATTTGCGTAGCGTCGCCGTGCCGCCGTGATGCAGCGCTCTGGTGTGCCGCTGTAGCTGGCCTTCTCCTGCTGCGGTTGGCATGGGAATGGGTCCCTGGTGGATCCCTCTTCCTCCATGCTAGATCCCCCTTGCCAATTTTGGCCGTAGCATCGCTGGTGACCATCCCCTGTTCCGGCAGCCGTCGATATGTAGTAGGTTCAGAGGGGGATGCTCAAAAGAGCAACGCCCCCTCTGTATTAAGTTCGATCGTGTAGCATAGTGGTAGGGGCACTTTTACTGGCGCTCTTGGTCGTGGGTTCGAGTCCCAGAGGCGCCCCTTTTTGTTTCTCTGTTTTTGCGGTTCAGTAGCTCGATAGGAGCAGGTCAACCTACTTGCTTTCCCTTCCCTGTCGTAGTAGATGTGGCTAGCCCAGTGGTGTGGTGTGCTGTTGGACCAGAGGGGGTCTTGGGTTTGAATCCTTGTACACCCCCTCTATTGTTTGCTGTGTTGTTTTGTTGTTCCACTTGGCTTGGCTTGGGCAGCAAGTTATTGTGCTTATAACAAAAGCCAGTAGGTTTTACCCCCCCCTTTTATTTTAGCTTGTGGTTTCTTGTGTTGTGCACTTGTAGGTGTGTGTATATGTGTGGATATGCATGGTGTGTGTTTAGATGATGCATGTGTAGGTGGGTGTTTGTGTGAATGTGTGCATGAGAGTATATGCACTAGTGTGTGCATGAATGTATGGGTGTGGGTTACCCCCACATATTTGTGCAAGTGTTCACAACACATATATATGGTGTGTGTGTGTGCAAGTGCTTGTGCATGCACTTGTGTGTGTTGTGGTAGTGTATGTGTGTGGTTGTCACACACACATGAGTAAGTGTGTGCATGGTGGCCTTAGTAAACCATGGGGTGTTCTTTTGAACACCTATGTATATGTGAGTGAGTGTCATGTGGTAGTTTGTGAGTGTTTGCATTTGTGTGTGGATATGCATGTGTGTATGTGGTCATGCATGTGTGTGTGTGGGCATGAGTGCACCTTGCACTTGTGCATGAGGGCTAACCCCTCATGCCTGCCCTTATTTTGATTGTGATGGTGTAAGCACCTTGGAAGTGCGTTATATCGACTAGGGGGGGGGGGTGAATAGGAGATTTTTAGAATTTCATCACTGAGGAAATTCCTTTTGAGGAAATTCCTCACTGATGATTAACTTACAGCGGAAACAGTAAAGGATTAGGAGTGCAAAGTTTCACTACAACAGTCTTTCAGTATGAGGAATGTGAAAAGAGATTGCACGGTAAGCAGGCACGCAGAAACATATGAGGATTAACTTGCGTGAAGAATTTGGGGTTGAGGATTTTCAGAGAAAGTCTTCAGCAAATTTTTCAAACAGTGACAATGAAAATGATCAACACATAATCCGAGGAATATAAAGAGTTGAGGAATTAGAACCCGTTTCACAGCGAAGACTGTAGTTGATGACCCAGTTCCAACTGCTGTGACAGTTGTACATTTGGTTTGGAGCGGCTTGGTATTGAAACCAAAAGACACACAGTCCCGGGACACACAGTCCCTACCGTATTCTCCTTGGGCTAAGAACACACAGTCCTCGCCCAACACTGGTGGTAAGTCTTCAGGGCAGACTTCCTAACCCTCACAAACTTGGTCACCCGGCGATCAACAATTGACTGCTGGATTACTCTAGACCATGACGCCTAACCGTGTGGAGGATGCACAGTCCTCAAAGGTAAAATTCTTCAGTCCCACACAGGAACAACTTCTTCACTTGGTTCTAGGTTTGTGGTTTGGTGTTTTGGGGTATTTCCTCACTGGTGAATTACTCTCGAAGACTCTGAGGAATTGGGTTACTCTTATGACAAGTGTTAGTTTCTAACAGAGCAGCCAACCAGCTAATGGTTGTGGGGGGCGGCTATTTATAGCCTGGGAGCATCCCGACATGATTTGACACTAATGCCCTTAAATAACATGACCGTTGGTGTGGATAAGACCAATGATGTGGCGTGCCTATCGAAATGATCGGAACCCTCAACTGTGAGAGTCCTCATGTCACTCATATTCCTCACTTGAGGCTTTTGGTAGGATTAGGATTGGGTTGAGCATCATGAGGAAATTCATTCCAAAGTGTAACTTCGACCCCCTTTAACAGTACGGTGTTCCTATTACTCAAGTGTGAAGAAAACAAAACAGAAAGAGTAAATCTTCATGCTTCAAAGTCTTAAGAATGATTTTCTTCAGGACACACCGAATTCCTCAATATGAATATCTTCATGAGGAATATCAATTTCATCGTAGATTCTTCGCGATTCAATTCTTCAGCTTCAGACCAATTTCTTCAACCGAAGATATACATTTTAGGGGTCGATATTCATCAAATATTTCAAACTCCTCAGTGACTTATAGATCCTGTGCACACTCATGAACACATTAGATACTTAACCTATAAGTCTTCAAACCACCAAAATCACTAAGGGGCACTAGATGCACTTACAATCTCCCCCTTTTTGGTGGTTGATGACAATTAGGTTAAGTCTTCAACAGGGATAAAAATATGAAGTGTAAATACTCATTTGAGGAATTTGAAATCAAGATTCAGAGAGACTCCCCCTGAAGATGTGCATATCTTGAGGATTTTGCTTTTCACAACAAATGCACATTGATGATTTATATCATGGAGATCTCCCCCTGAGTCTTGTAAATCATGCATACATACAACATATAGTATGAAGAAATTGAAGATGCATGATGACAAATGGTATCTGACAAATTCCAACATGCGTGCATTAATTTTTTTGAGGAATAAGCATGTGAAGAAAAACGTTCAAAAGAGTCAGAGTACCATCGGGCTTAAGTTACAACTCATTACATAAACACTCCAGAAGAGCCAAGAGTTTGTAACTTAAATATAGTTCATAAGCCCCCAAAATATCCCGCTTGAAGACTAACTCTCAAGTTTCTCCCCCTTTGTCATCAAGTGACAAAAAGGGACAAACTGAGGACTAATGCCCGTGAAGATTTCACTCCTTGGCGGTTGATGAAGATGCGTTAGGATTCTTTGGAGCACTCTTCTTCCTTGGACCGGTGGCAGTGTCTTGTTGTTCTTCATCAGATTCGGTAGTGCGGAATGAAGAAAAAGAACCGTCTTTAAGGTATGGAACTAGAATTGGCCTGAACTTCTTCTTTGGTGGCCACGACCAGTCAAAGTCTCACTCAAACTCCAATTCTTCAAGTTCTGCCGGAGTCTTCAGATGAGCAAGTGTAGCCCAGGTGCGATCAAAAACCTCATGAAGATAGTGATGGTTAAGCTTCACAAAATTCTGCGTTTCAGTGAGGGTTTTCACAATGGTGCCGAACTGGCGTTTGACCCACTTGTGATTTTGATCCACGTTCCGGTGAAGACTGAGGAGAAGTTCTCTGGTATTCAGCACGCGAGGAGCAACAGGGCTTGGAGGATGAGTCTTAGTATCATCCCATGAAGAATATGGCTCAGGCTCTCTGAACTGGTCATCAACTGGCCTACTGCCTTCATCAATGAAAGACGTGCCTTTTCCTTCAACAGGCTCGAAAGTCTTCTTGTTGACCCTGATAGGAGGCATGTAACCAACATGGTTGTTGCAATCAGCGTGAAAGTTGATGCCTCTCCTTTTCCTGATAAATCTCATGATCCATGGAGCATATATCTTGTGGTCAAAAGGACATATTGCATTGTCGGCCAAAGTCCTCAAGAAGAAATCATGGATGTTGATAGGAATACCATGAATGATGTTGAAGAGGATATTCTTCATGAGACCTACAACATCTTCTTCATCATCGTGTCCCTTGATTGGCGCAAGGACGCTGCAGAGGATTCTGTAAACAATCCTTGGTTCATATTTGAGCTCGTGGATGAGGAAGGTTTTTCTCGGTGGTTTCCCTTTAGCCAAAGGCTTCATGAGGACTTCCATCATCCCGTTTGGCAGCTCACGTTCATCATAAAGCTTCACGGCTTGTTCTGAAGGAATTGATACTGGCAGTTCATGCAGAAGCTCAATGGCAGGAGCCTTGTGGTGTGTTGTTTGCGTCATCCAGTCAAACACCCAACTGTTGATATCTGCTGGACCCCAGATATGTGAAGAGTGGCATAAAATTGAAGAATAAGCTCACTGTTCCAACCACAGATATCAGAGCACATTGGGAGAAGTCCAGCTTCATGAAGGACGTTGAGGACTGGAGCTAGGCATGGTATTGCTTCAAGCTCAACATGAGGAATATGCCTGTGCTGGAAAATCTTGTTTCTTCCACACAGCATAGAGGCATAGTAATTGAGCTGTGTCCTCGTCCAAAACTTGAGATGCCTGATTTGAGGTTTGTCATAGGGATTTTCTCCGATGAAGTACATGCGTTCTTCAAAGAAGTTCTCCTTTTGAAACTTTGGTCGCTTGGAGAATGGCTGACGCTGCATTGGCTGAAGATTTTGCTGTGGGACTTGAGGGGATACAACAATTGCAGACTCTGGGTTGAGCACAACGAAAGCATTGTCTTGATCTGGTGCATTTTCCTCAGCATGGTCCTCAGGGTGAGGAATTTCATCAGCTTGAGCTTCAGGCTGAGGAGCATGCTCTTGTTTTGCTTCAGGCTGAGGAATGGGATCTGGCTGATCTTCAGGCTGAGGAATGTGATCTGGCTGAGCCTCAGGCTGAGGAATGTCGTCAACTGAAGCATCCCGTTGAAGGTTTTGCTCCCGAGGAGGAATGGGTTCACCCTGAGCCTCAGTTTGAGGATCTTGCTCAGAAGGAGTTGCGTCAGCCTGATCCTCAGGTTGAGGATTTTGCTCAGGGCTCTGAATTTCATTAGCTTGAGGATTTTCACTTTGTTCTTCCTCAGCTTGCTTGGTTACAGAGCCAGATTCATCAGCTGATGTAGCTGATCCTTGTGCAGTTTCTACATGAGGAATGGAGGGCTGAGCACTGTCGTCAATGCGAATTTCTTCATCAGTATGTTCCTCAGATGCAACATCCTTCATTTCCTCATCTGGCCCTTTCTCCTGGTCTTCAAAGGTGACCATTTCATAAGATGGAGCGATGTTAAGAGGCACAGGGTCCAGTGGAGCATTTTCTTCAAGAGCTTTGAGGCGCTTGGCCTCAGTGTGTTCTTCTGCTGCAGAAGCCTTTCTCTTCTTGGCTTCCTTTTCATCAGCCCTTGTCTTCTTCACGTCTGATGCAGACGGAGTCATCTTCTTCACCTTTGAAGCTTTTGGTGAAGGTGTTTTCTCAGCAGATTCATCAGCTGGCTTTGAGGAACCAGCTGGAGCAGAGTCATCAGCTGGCTTTGAAGCAGCAGCTCGAGCAGGATCTGTCTCACCAGCTGTAGCGGATTCATCAGCTGGATTGTCAGTCGTGATTTCCTCAATTGCCGGTTCATCCACACGTCTTTCTTGAGGGGTTTCCTCAGCTTGAGGAGTTTCATCAGCTGGTTCTTCAATCAGAGGCTGAGGAGTTGGTACTGGAGGGGCAACTTTCTTGTTGTGGTCATTAACAGAGTCAGTAGCAAGTTTGATGAAATTGCTTTTGAGACTTTGACGGTCAGAAAGCTTGGAGTACTTATCAGTCAAAGTCTTCAACTCTGCCTGTGTTGATACAAGATCATCAGGCGTCAGATTGAGGAGATTCTGTTTGAGGAATTTCTCCTTCTTGAGCTTAGCCACCTTGGCCTATTTAGCTTGCTGCTCCTTCCACTTGGCCTCGTTGATGAATGTGGCCACCATGTGGCTGATGCCAGGGGAAGTTTCAAATCATCAAGTGGAGTGTTGCGGTCCTCATACCATATATTTATGTAGTCTAGGAGGACTTTTGGGTCCATTGCCAGAGAAATGGAGCTGCCAGAAACTTGGGCTACCCTCTCGTGCTTGTTTCTGATCATTGCTTGCAAAGTTTCATCATCATATTCATCACTACCCTCTGATGCAGAAGGGACTGTGATGATTTTGCTTGGGCTGGGTCTTGTTCCTCTCCCAGCACTCACCTTAGTCTTCAGAGGAGTTGATGAAGACTTTGTCTCCGAGCTGGTTGCAGCTGGGAGTGAGGAGCTGGAGGTAGCTGGTAGTGGCTTCACTATAGGCTTCTGTTCAGGTTTTGAAGCCTGTGGTGGTGCTGAGGATTTTGGAGCTGAGGGTTTTGGCGCAGATGGTTTTGAAGCTGATGCTGGAGCTGATTTCTCTTGAGGCTTTGAAGCCTTTGGTTTTGATGGCACTGACTTTTGTTGAGGAATTGCCAAGCCAGAAGTCACAGCAGCAGAGGAAGTAGCGGCAGTTGAAGCAGCAGCAGATGATTCATTGAATTTCCTCACAACAACATCTACCTGTTTCTTGAGCTTTGCCAAGTGCTTTTCCTTTTCATCAGGATAGTCATCAAGGGTCTTGAGGCTTGAGGGATGTGCTTCTTGATAATCCTCAAGTGGAACCCGTTTGCTAGGAGGCTTCAGAGCAAATTGCTTCGCATATTTGGGAGTGACGAATCTATACTCCTTCCAATCCTTAGCCCATCGGCGTTCTATCTTTTGAAGCCGAATTTTTCGCTTGGGCATCGTTTCATTTTCATCAGGGGTGCAGTAATCCAGGTATATATCCTTAGGGATGTCTAAGGCTGTGTTCTGCTCAAGTTTCTTGCCTCCCTTTTGCTTCCTGTCATCCTCCATTTTCTTCAGCTGAGGATTTTGCTGATGAGATTGAACTCTTGAGGACTCTGATGAGACTTGAAGATTTTCGTCAAGAAATGCTGCAAATGAGTTAATTTGATGAGAACCGAGAGATTCAGCATCTGACATGTGTGTACCTGTGAACAGAGTATAGTTGCGAGGAATTTGGAGAGGTCATATGCTTTCTCAGATTTGAAGAACTTGAAATTTTTTGACAGTTGAGGAATTTAACCAGTGGTTGAGGAATTTGCCTAAGCATACCGTTCTTGGGTTCCAGAGTTGTACAGATCCGAAAATTAGCACAACTGAGGAATCTCGTGAAAATCTTGGATAGTTAGTGAAGTTCATCAATAGTGTGATGATAGGCAGTGTGTGAGGAAAAGGAACAGATGGATTCTTGAGGAAAAACATATTTCACATCACAGAGGTAAGATAGTAGATCAAACTTGGTGTAAAAAATAGGGTTTTTATTTACTCTAGATGGGGTGCACGAAGAACAGAGAAGAGTAGCAGGGAGAAGCTCTCTCGGTGCGTGTCCAATGCGCCCTAACCCGGCTGTAGAGGACGTCTACGGTGGCGACGGACGAGGATGGTCCGACTCCGGCGGCGGCGAACGAGGATGGTCCGACTCCGGCGTGGTTTCGGCGACGAAAAGGTCGAGGCAGTGAAGCTCTTCTTCACCGGCGACGAGACTTCCAGCGGTGGCGCTAGGGTTCGGGGCTTTTGCTGTAGCAGGAGAGCGATGGAGCGAAGAAGTGTTTTACCGAGGGGGATGGGGACATATTTATAGCCAGGCAGTTACTGTTGGCGCGAAGAAATCGGACCAAACAACCCCTGCCTCTACGTCTCCGCAGGACACGTGTAGCTTACGGGCAAAGCGGTGGAGATTGTGGTTATCCGAACGAGGAAAGTGGGGTTCAGTTACTGTTCATTAAAAAAATATTTTTGAAGATTTGAGGATTTTGTTACAAAATCATCAGCTGACAAGGACGCAGTGAGGATTTTGAACAAAGTTTCAAGTAGAACGCATATGAAGAAGTGAATAGACTGGATGAGAATAGCATAGAGGGAAAGTAGCATCCAATCACATTCACTGAGATGAAATATCAACTTGAAGAAATAGCTATAAGTGAATGGTATTGAGGACTTGAAATCACAGTCTATCTAGGTAAACGAAAATCATCAAGTGTTTTTGAAGATTTGACTAACTTGAGGACTTTGTGATAAATCGTCACAATGAAGAACAACTGTTTTGAAGAAAATCAAATTATGAGGAAATGGAACTTTGAAGAAAATCAACTTGAGGAATTTCATGTTGGGCGGTGGCGTGACCCACCATATAAGAATGTTGATTACAAACGCCGCGTACAATTGTCGTAGGGCCCTGAGAATCAATTTCTTTGTTGATTTCTTCACACTCAGAGTGGTATTCTTCATTAGTTGAAGAAAATCGATTCATCGTGTGTTGCACATCTAAGTCATCAATTTTTCATAAGTGTTAGGATGTGTGCATGTTTTTACAAAACATTTGAAGATTCTAAGATATCTACCGCAACTTGCAAAACCTTTTCTCATCCAAGGGCTTAGTGAAGATATCTGCCAGTTGATCATCAGTCTTCATGCGGTCGATGAGGATATTGCCCTTGAGGACATGGTCCCGAAGAAAATGATAACGAATCTGGATGTGCTTGGTCTTCGAGTGCTGTACTGGATTGTATGCAATCTTGATTGCACTCTTATTGTCACAGTAGAGAGGCACATTCTTCATGTTGATGTCGTAGTCCTTGAGGGTTTGCTTCATCCACAACAATTGAGCACAGCATGAACCAGCATCAATCTACTCAGCTTCGACAGTGGAGAGTGATACGTAGTTCTGCTTCTTTGAGGACCAGCAAACTAGTGATCTTCTGAGAAAATGGCATGTGCCAGATGTTGACTTGCGATCCACACGGTCACCAGCATAGTCAGAATCAGAATACCCTACTAGATGAAGATTTGAGCCCTTGGGGTACCATAATCCTAGTGTTGGTGTGTGAGCTAAGTATCGAAGAATATGCTTCATAGCCTTATGGTGTGATTCCTTCGGTTTTGCTTGAAAACGTGCACACATGCAAACACTAAGCATTATATCTGGCCTAGATGCACATAGATACAATAAAGAGCCAATCGTAGAGTGATATACCTACTGATCGAATTCTTTACCATTTTCGTCAGTGCCGAGGTGGCCGTTGGTAGGCATTGGAGTCTTGGCACCTTTGCATTCATGCATGTCGAATTTCCTCAGAACATCCTTGAGGTATTTCTCCTGTGATATGAAGATTCCATTGCGTTGTTGACGAATTTCAAGACCTAAGAAGAATTTCAGCTCCCCCATCATAGACATCTGATATTCTTCACTCATGATGTAAGCAAATTCATCACTGTATCGTCTGTCAGTACAGCCAAATATAATATCATTGGCATATATCTAGCACACAAATAGCTCATTATCATAGGATTTAGTGAAAAGAGTTGGATCGAGTGAACCAGGTTTGAAGCCTTTCTTTATGAGTAATTCCTTCAATGTATCATACCATGCCCGAGGGGCTTGCTTGAGACCATAGAGCGCCTTTTTGAGTCTGAAGACTTTGTCTGGATTCTTTGGATCCTCAAAACCTGGGGGCTGAGCAACATATACTTCTTCCTCAAGCTTACCATTGAGCAATGCACTTTTCACATCCATTTGATATAATATGATGTTATGATGATTAGCATAAGCAAGTAGTATTCGGATAGCTTCAAGTCTAGCAACAGGTGCAAAATTTTCATCGAAATCTATTCCTTCAACCTCGGTGTAGCCTTGGGCTACAAGTCGTGCCTTATTCCTCACCACTTGACCATCCTCATCTTGCTTGTTTTGGAAAATCCACTTGGTTCCGATGATGTTATGCTTGCAAGGATCTGGTCGTTTGACGAGCTCCCATACATCATTCAGCTTGAATTGAAGCGTCTTGCATAGCTTGGATCCACTCCGGTTGCAGGAAAGCCTCAACAACTTTTGAGGGTTCTATGATAGATACAAAGGAGAAATGCCCGCAAAAGTTAACTAAGTGTGAAGCTTTTGAGCGAGTGAGAGGACCTGGCGCGTTGATGTCATTGAGGATTTTGTCAAGTTCTACTTCATTTGCAATCCTCGGATGAGCTGGTTGAGGATTTCGTCTGGGCTCAGGAAGCGGTTCTGGAGCAATTTCCTCAGGAGCACTTTCTTGATTTTCATCAGTGATGGGGATGGTTTCTTTATCAATTTCCTTAGTAGGAACAATGTCTTCAGTAGGTTTGAGCTTTATTGCTTCGTCAGGAGACAACTTATCTGGATCACAAGGCAATTGCTCTCTTTGCGAGCCATTAGTTTCATCGAACCGCACATCTACAGTCTTAACAACTTTGTTGTGATAGTTGTTGAAGACTGTGTAGGTGTGCGAGTCCTTTCCATAACCGAGCATAAAACCCTCATGTGCCTTAGGTGCAAATTTTGTGCTATGGTGAGGATCTCTAATCCAACATTTTAAACCGAAGACTTTGAAATAACTTACATTGGGTTTCTTATCAGTGAGGAGTTCATATGAGGTTTTCTTGTGGAATTTGTGAAGATATACCCTGTTGATGATATGGCATGCAATGTTGATTGCTTCAGGCCAAAAGCGACGAGGAGTCTGATATTCTTCAAGCATGGTTCTTGCCATCTCAACCAGTGTCCTGTTCTTCCTTTCGACGACACCGTTCTGTTGAGGAGCATAAGGAGCAGATAATTCGTGAGTAATACCAAGTTCATCAAGATAATCATCAAGACCAGTGTTTTTGAACTCTGTTCCATTATCACTCCTGACATGTTTGATCTTGATACCAAAGTTCGTCGAGGCCCTTGAAGAAAATCGTTTGAAGATTTCCTGCACTTCAGTTTTATGTAAGATGATATGCACCCTTGTATATCTGGAATAATCATCAACTATGACGAAGCCATATAAAGATGCTGCATTTGTTAGTGTGGCACAGTGAGTAGGTCCAAATAGATCCATATGAAGCAATTCGAAGGGACGAGTAGTGGTCATGATAGTCTTCGAGGGATGCTTGGATCTGGTCATTTTCCCAGATTCACATGCACCGAAGAGATGGTCCTTGAGGAGTTTGACTGATTTGATGCCGATGACATGCTTCTTCTGTGCGAGCGTGTGCAAATTCCTCATGCCTGCATGACTTAATTTTCGGTGCCACAACCATCCTTCTGAGGTTTTTCTAGTAAGCAAGTGGCTGGTTGAGGACCTATAGAGAAATCAACAATGTACAAATCCCCTCTTCTTACACCTTCGAAGACTTTGGATTTGTCAGATTCCATGATCACAACACATCTATATCTACCAAAGATAACAATCATATCAAGATCACAAAGCATCGAGACTGACATGAGGTTAAATCCAAGGGATTCAACAAGCATCACTTTGTCCATATGCCTATCCTTGGAAATAGCCACTTTGCCAAGTCCCAATACCTTGCTTTTACCTTTGTAAGCATATGTAATTTGCTTCAGAGGTGATGGAATTAGTGGCATATTCATCAGCAGGCTTTTATCACCAGTCATGTGATGTGTGCAGCCACTATCTTGAACCCACTCAGTACTCTTGGATTTGTCATCCTGCAGATGAATTAGTACAGCTTACCATCTCATATGCTTCAAACTTGAAGAATATGATATCAATTTCATCAGATAGGAATTTCATCATAACAGAATTATAAGGACGTGTGAAATATTTATATTTCATCAATATTAGCTTGCGTCCTATCAAGTATTTCCTCAGGTCTCTAGCAACTTCTTCAGATGATGATTTTCATCCGGAGACCTGACCTTCAGAAGTGATTAGTTCAATTTCTTCACCACCCACATCTGAAGGGGTGGTAAAGCATTCATCATCCTGCGAGCACCATATGAGAAAGGAGGCATTGAAGCTAATGCACTTCTCTTAGCAGTGGGGGGGGGGGGTTAAAGTACTCATATGAATATGCAGAGAACTGGTTTGAGGATTTATGAACATAATGATTTGAAGAGTAACGCTCATATTCATATTCCTTGTAGTTTCCCTGCATGTTAGAAGCATTAGCACGGGTACGAGCATAGTTTTGACCAGTTGCGGATTTTGATCCTCTTGAAGACTTTGGTCCTCCTGAGGGATTTGATCTGGGGTTCAGATTCTTCATTGGTGGTGTCATGAGGACATTCACCTGAAGATTTTCAAGACAACTTTTGGGAACCCAGATTTTCCTCAGGGGAGGGCCATTCCTGCAGTTAGTTTCAACATATCGAGCAAATACTTCACCAGCTTGATTTTTGAACAGTTTATAGTTGGAGTCAAATGACTCATCTGAGGAATATGATAATTCACATGAAAAGCCAGTTAGATTGGATGGATCAAATGGAGGCCCAGTAGCAGCAACCCATGAGGTTTTGGGATACTGCTCAGGTTTCCAATAAGATCCATCAGCATTCAATTTCCTCTCAAAGGCAATTCCTTCTTTCCTCGGATTCCTGTTCAAGATATGTTTTTTGAGCACATCACAAAGGATTTGATGTCCTTTGAGGCTTTTGTATATGCCTGTCACATACAATTCCTTCATCCCTGCATTTTCATCAGTGACATTTGTGTTTTCCTCAAGTGAGGAATTTGACACTAAAGGAGCAGTTGAAGAATTTGTAGCAATAGAAGCATTTGATGATTCTGGTGAAGAATTAGCAGTTTCGCATTCAATGCATTTAAGAAATGGAGGAATGAATTCAGCTTGTGCAGCGTTGATCTGTTGAGCTAGTAATGAATCATTTTCCATACGAAGATCATCATGAGAAATCCTCAGCTTCTCTAGATCAAGCTTCCTTTGAAGAAATTCATAGGAAAGTTTCTCATGATCAGCGAGGAGTGTATCATAACGATCTTGAAGATTATCAAATCTAGACTGAAGACTTTTCACATCTTCAGTAAGGATTTGGGTAAGATTCATTTCATCATTCAACAGATCATCACTTTTATCTAGCAGTTTCTGAAGCTTTTCCAGGGTAGTTTGTTGTTTAGTGGCAATGATAGCATGCTTACTGTAACTGGGTTTTTTATAATCGTCAGGCTCACAATCACTTGAATTAGAGGAGTAAGCATCATTTGGTACCTTTGAAACTTTTGCCATGAAGCAATAGGTTGGAGCGAAGTCATCAGCATAGTCATCAGTGTGGATGGAATTCTCATCTTCTTGAAGGTTGAAGATTGACTTGCTGACGAAAGTAGTTGCAAGTGCAAGACTGGCCTGTCCGGATTCTGAGTCTTCATCAGAACCCTCCTCTTCATCACATTCCTCTGATTCTGCCTCGGAATCCATTTCCTTGCCAATAAGTGCCCGAGCCTTTCTGAAACTAGTCTTCTTGTGTGATGAGGGCTTTGAAGATGAGGATTTTGAGGATTTGGGACGATTCAGATTCCATCCGGTCTCTCCATGGGGATGGTCTCGGAGGCTTGTTGCTGGCCATGGATCCGGGAATCCTTGATCGAACCCGCCGCCAGATCGCCATCTACATGGCTGGGGCAACTCAACCCGCACAAAACCCTACCGGAGGCGATGGGACCGGCGGGACATCCAGAAGTGCATCCGCAGTCCTGGTGGATTTAGCGGCGGAAATCACGAGACTAATGGCGACTCCCCTCACGCCAGAGAACCAAGAGGAGATAAACGTAGAGTTAGCAAAGCTCAGAGAGGCGGTGGCAAAGGCCCACCAGGATGCTGAGATGGAGTCCGCCAGGATCGAGACTCGACAAGCCCAAATCACGGCCGAAAGGATGCGATTAAACACTGACAACTGGCGGCTCGAAAGACAGCAGCGCGCGTCCGACGCCGTCCATCAGCGGAGTCACCAGGGTCGCCTGCCCCATGACCTCAACCCGACCCGTCCGTTCGACACTCCCCGAACCCCCGGGATGGGAGCCGCCCCGGCAGGAGGACCGGGCCGCCCACCTAACCTGCCGGTTCAGCCGATTGAGGGTCAAATTCCTCGTTTCCGGACCCCTCAAGGCCACTTCTCCAACCCGGTGGATAACGTGCTTGCCGCAACTCGCCACCTAGAGTCCCTTCCGATTCACGGCAACACCCCAGCTGAGATTGAAGCGAGGAACGCCATCGAGATGTTGAAAACAGCGGTGGTTCAAAACGCCCAGTTCTCGCATAGCCTCGAGAGGTTGCACTCCACCCCTCAGGCAAGCTATACCAGGAACAGGCCGGAGGACCAGCCTGCCGTAAACAGTGGGCGGCGACACTTCCCGCAGGACAACCCGCCCGAGCGGAACCCGCCGGGCCGAGATCTCCCGAATATCCAAGACGCCACGGCCCCCCTCGTAGGGGGCGGAGGGCGAGTTGGGGTACCATGCTTATCCCCGGCCCTTCGGAATGAAAGGATGCCCAAAGACTTTAAGGGACCAAGGAAAGTGCCTAATTATACACCAGACCTCGAACCAACGTCATGGATCGAGGGCTACGAGATTGCCATGGACATGCTCGACGTAAACGAGGCGGTTTGCGCCCGATACTTCACCATGATGCTCGAGGGGTCGGCACGAACCTGGTTGAAAAATTTGCCTCCCAATTCCATCCAGTCCTGGGCTGAGTTAAAAGAGCGTGTCATCAAAAACTTCCGGGGAACCTGCAAACGTCCAATGACGATTGTCGATCTACAACACTGTGTTTAGCGCCCGGACGAATCGGCCCACCATTGGTCACGGCGGGTGGCAGAAATTATTCATTCGTCAGATGGTCCTCCGGCGGCTCAAGCTGTGCTCATCCTCGAGCACAATTGTCATTACGAGCCCTTAGTACAGAAGTTGGGGCGACTCAAACGGAAGGTCCAAGACATGGGAGAACTAATGGACACCCTCACTAGGTATGCCGAGGCCGATGATACTAAGGATCCCGGCGAGGATGGCAAGGCTAACTCGCCCAAAAAGGGCGAGTCGTCCAAAAACCATACCCGTTTCCAGGGGCGCAACCGTCACAATCAGGGGACCAATGGCAAGCGTAGACCGCAGGACGAGCCCTCGGACTTGGTCGCCAACACCAATGCTAATGATGGCAAAAAGAAGAACCGAGGCTTCAATGGGAAAAGGCCGCGTAACTATGAAGAGTTAGTCAAGGGCCCTTGCCCGCACCACGCCACGGCTGACGGCCCGGCGAGTCATTCTTGGGAAAACTGTTTCGTGATGCGAGAATTTTGGGCGGAGGCAATCAAGAAGAGCCAAAACGAAGATCCAAACCGGCGCCAGGACCAACTCGCCACATCCAACCAAAGGCAGAACCCCTTCGGCGGCTTTCCCGAACAGGGGGCTCAGGGAGGCCCGCAACCAGGCGACGACCAGTACCCGATGCACCACCAGCGGCGGTACAACCCGCCGGGAGTTTTCCAACAGCCGCCCCCACAGGGGGCTCCACAGGACCAGGATGACAATGGAGGCTTCCGCATCAATCCCAAACAGTACAGTGTAACTGAGCCAGCGATTCCCAGATATCTCCACTGGTCCGTACCATGTTTTCACCACTAATGCTTGCAGGCGTGATAAAAAGGTAAGTCACCGGGCGTACAGTGTAACTGAGCCAGCGATTCCCAGATATCTCGACTGGTCCGAGCAGACCATAACATGGAGCAGGGAGGATAACCCGCCAAGAATAGATAACCCGGGCGACCTGGCATTAGTCGTGGCTCCCCAAGTGGGGGGTTACACCCTATCAAAGGTATTAATGGATGGTGGCAGCAGCATCAATATCCTATACTTCGACACCTTCCAGAGGATGAATCTATTGGAGAAAGACTTGATGCCTTCGACCACGGTTTTCCACGGAATTGTCCCGGGCAAGTCGGCTTATCCCATAGGCCAGGTCAGGCTCTCAGTAGCGTTTGGAACTGCGCAGAATTACAGGTCGGAGTCTCTAATCTTCGAGGTGGTCAAGCTGAAAAGCCCATACCATGCGCTGTTCGGGCGACCGGCTTACGCCCGCTTCATGGCCCGCCCGTGCTATGTCTACCTCAAGCTCAAAATGCCTGGTCCTAAAGGACCCATCACGGTTGATGGAGATAGAAGGATCGCAAAGGAATGTGAAGAAGGGGACGCGGCTTATGCGGAAGTCGCCTGTACGGCGGAAGAGCTCAAGCACCATCGGGCCAACGTTGACCCGGCTGACATGTCACCACTCAAGAAGCCGACTACAGATTCTGAGTCGCCCCTCAAGTTCAAACCGACGTATGACACTAAGACAATCGATTTCGTGCCTGGCGATTCATCCAAGCAGTTCACCATTGGGACGGGTCTGGACCCCAAATAGGAAAGCGCGCTCATCGAATTCATCCGTGAGAATCGGGACATCTTCGCATGGAAACCTTCTGACATGCCTGGTGTACCGAGAGAATTCGCTGAGCACCATCTTAACATTGACCCAAAATGCAAACCTATCCAGCAGTACCTTCGCAGATTCAACGAGGAACGACGCAAGGCGATTGGAGAAGAAGTCGCCCGCCTTTTAGCCGCCGGTTTCATCGTGGAAGTTTTTCACCCCAAATGGCTGGCTAACCTGGTGTTGGTACTCAAGAAGAATGGCACTTTCCGTATGTGCATTGACTATACAGACCTCAACAGGGCTTGTCCCAAAGATCCTTTAGCTCTTCTCCGCATCGATCAAATCATTGACTCGGTGGCGGGATGCGAACGATTGTGTTTTCTGGACGCCTATTCAGGATATCACCAGATCAAGATGGCCGTGGAAGATCAGGAGAAGACGGCCTTCATAACCCCCTTCGGGGCCTTTTGCTATGTGTCCATGCCTTTTGGACTCAAAAGCGCGGGGGCGACTTATCAACGCTGTATCCAGAATTGTCTTCATAACCAAATTGGTCACAACGTCCATGCCTATGTCGACGATATTGTGATCAAGACCCACCAGGGGGAGACACTACTTGAAGACCTTAAGGAGACTTTTGATAATTTACGGGTATATCAGATGAAGTTAAATCCTACCAAGTGCGTTTTTGGTGTACCTGCAGGAAAATTGCTGGGTTTCTTGGTATCGGAGCGCGGCATCGAGGCTAACCCAGACAAGATCGAAGCAGTTACCTCTCTCGGAAAGCCGGCGAATGTTAATCAAGTTCAACGGCTGGCAGGTCGCATTGCGGCTTTAAGTCGTTTTGTGAGTCGCCTAGGGGAAAAGGCGATTCCTCTTTATCAATTATTAAGGAAGTCTGATCGATTCGTGTGGACAAATGAGGCAGACCAGGCGCTTGAGGCCCTAAAACGCCAATTGGTTAACCCGCCGGTCCTGGCAGCCCCGACTAAAAAGGAGCCTATGCTTCTGTATATCGCGGCGAATTCCAAGGCAGTAAGTGTGGCTGTGGTCGTTGAAAGAAAGGAAGAAGGGAAGGAATACCCAGTGCAACGCCCAGTATATTTTATCAGCGAGGTGTTAACTCTTTCCAAACAGCAATACCCGCATTGGCAAAAACTGGTCTATGGGGTGTTTATGGTGAGTCGAGAACTTAAGCATTACTTCCAGGAGCACCCGATCACAGTGTTAAGTTCTGCTCCCCTTGGTGACATTATCCAGAATCGGGAGTCAACAGGGCGAATCGCCAAATGGGCGATAGAGCTTGGGTCTCATCACATACAGTATACTCCCCGTACAACTATCAAATCCCAGGCACTAGTTGATTTCGTTAATGACTGGACCGAGCTACAGGTTCCGGAAGACCGGCCTGACCTTACCTACTGGACTATTTACTTTGATGGATCTAGGCAGCTGGAAGGCTCGGGGGCTGGTGTGGTGTTAGTATCCCCTCAAGGAGATAAGTTCTGTTACGTTCTCCGACTCATGTTTCCCTACACTAATAATGCGGCGGAATATGAAGCTTTGCTTCATGGCTTACGACTCGCGAAAGAGATGAACCTAACACGAGTCAGGTGTTTTGGCGATTCTGATTTGGTGGCGCAACAAGTTTCGGGTACCTGGGACCCTCGGGATCCCATGATGGCGGCTTACAGACGAGTTGTGTCTGACGTAGCGGGTTATTTTCATGGCTATCAGGTGGACCATATTGACCGGCGACTCAACGAGGCAGCTGACGCCCTCTCGCGACTCGGCTCGCAGAGAAAACCGGTTCCCCCTAATGTTTTTCTGGATATCTTGCATAAGCCATCCGTGGTCTTACCCTCAAAGGAGGAATTGGCGATACCAGATCCCGAATCTCAGCTCGTGGCAGCTCTCCATGTCATTCCGGATTGGGTTCTCCCTTATCTGGCTTATCTCACTCGCGGCAAGTTACCCACCGACGAAGTTTTGGCTCGCCAGATCGTTCGGCGCAGCAAATCCATGGTCATCATTAATGGCGAGTTGTATAAACGGAGCGCTTATGGGGTTTTTCAGCGATGTGTCTCCCCCTAAGAAGGATGCGTGATCCTAAATGACATTCATTCCGGAGACTGTGGACATCACGCCGGGTCACGTTCTTTGGTATCAAAGGCTTTTCGTCATGGTTTCTTTTGGCTGACGGCTCACGCAGATGCAGAAGACATAGTTCGTCAGTGCGAAGGGTGCCAACGTTATGGGAGGCAGGCTCACGTGCCGGCTCAAGAATTGAGAATTATTCCCATTACTTGGCCTTTCGCAGTCTGGGGGCTGGACATGGTTGGTCCCTTTAAAATGTCCTCCAACAAGAAGACCCACCTATTGGTAGCGGTTGATAAATTCACCAAGTGGGTTGAGGCCGAACCTGTTGGAGCTTGCGATGCGGAGACACGGTCAAATTTTTGAAGAAGCTGATTTTCCGGTTTGGATATCAGCACAACATTATTACTGATAATGGTACTAACTTGTCCCAAGGGGCGATGCAGGATTTTTGTCGTCGAGAACATATCCGACTTGATATTTCTGCGGTTGCTCACCCGCAATCTAACGGGCAAGCAGAACGGGCGAATCACGAGGTCTTGCGAGGGATCAAGCCTCGACTCATGGTTCCCCTGGAAAGGACTCCAGGGTGTTGGGTTGAAGAGTTACCTTCGGTACTGTGGAGTATTCGCACTACCCCGAACCGGTCCACGGGATTCACCCCTTTCTTTTTGGTCTATGTAGCAGAGGCTGTTCTTCCTACGGACATAAGGCATGACTCCATTAGAGTCGCCGCATATGTGGAGCAAGATAATGAGCTGGCGCGTCAAGATTCTTTGGATGCCTTGGAGGAGGCGCGTGACCTGGCTGCGGCCCGTTCGGCTATCTACCAGCAAGATCTGCGATGTTATCATAGTCGCCGGGTTAAGAGTCGGACCTTTCAGGAAGACGACTTAGTGCTTCGTCTAATACAAGATCGAGCAGGCATGCACAAGTTGTCACCCCCTTGGGAAGGGCCGTTCGTCGTCAGCAAGAACCTCCGCAATGGCTCTTACTATTTGGTGGATCTTCGGCCTAATCGACCGACCATAGAGGCTGAGTCAACTCGCCCCTGGAATATTGCCCATTTGCGGCCTTACTACACTTATGCTCTTAAGCTTTACACTTTGTAAGTTTTTCAGTTTCATTATGAAGTAATAAAATATTCCCTGACTTGGGGGCTTCTGTATTAAAAAGCAAATTGTGTCATCCTGTTGCGACCATATGAGTCGACAGAATCTGCATTTAGGGTGGGTGCACGAGCTTTCTGACTCGCCTCCCCCTGTCGCGACCTTATGAGCCGACGAAACCTGCATTTAGGGTGGGTGCACGAGCTTTCTGACTCGCCTCCCCCTGTCGCGACCTTATGAGCCGACGAAACCTGCATTTAGGGTGGGTGCACGAGCTTTCTGACTCGCCTCCCCCTGTCGCGACCTTATGAGCCGACGAAACCTGCATTTAGGGTGGGTGCACGAGCTTTCTGACTCGCCTCCCCCTGTCGCGACCTTATGAGCCGACGAAACCTGCATTTAGGGTGGGTGCATGAGCTTTCTGACTCGCCTCCCCCTGTCGCGACCTTATGAGCCGAGGAAACCTGCATTTAGGGTGGGTGCACGAGCTTTCTGACTCGCCTCCCCCTGTCGCGACCTTATGAGCCGACGAAGCCTGCATTTAGGGTGGGTGCACGAGCTTTCTGACTCGCCTCCCCCTGTCGCGACCTTATGAGCCGATGAAACCTGTATTTAGGGTGGGTGCACGAGCTTTCTGACTCGCCTCCCCCTGTTGCGACCTTATGAGCCGACGAAGCCTGCATTTAGGGTGGGTGCACGAGCTTTCTGACTCGCCTCCCCCTGTCGCGACCTTATGAGCCGACGAAACCTGCATTTAGGGTGGGTGCACGAGCTTTCTGACTCGCCTCCCCCTGTCGCGACCTTATGAGCCGACGAAACCTGCATTTAGGGTGGGTGCACGAGCTTTCTGACTCGCCTCCCCCTGTCGCAACCGTATGAGCCGACGAAATTACTATTGCTATTATTCATTGTGGCATAATCCTAAAGGTTTTAAGCCTTTTCTTTCTGATGCTTGTTGAAAATATCTATAGTTTGTTTGTTTTCACATATGCTATTCTCAAGGCTTAAGACAGGAGGGTGATAAGAGTTGTTTCATCCATGGTGAATTAAGCGCTATAAAAGACTCTTATAAAAAGTCGGGTCAAATATTTCAAGTCGCCTTAAGGGCGATATAAAGATTCTTGCAAGAGGTATCATCAAAAACAGTACTGACTTATGGAAAAGGGACCTATTACATGGCTCTCAGGCCAAACTCAATAAAATTTACTTTGCTGGTGCCTCGGGATCATCCTGATGTGAGCTCTGGCCGACTTCGATTTGCAAGTCGCCTAGTACCCAATTGCACTTGGCCAAAGCAGCAAAGTCATCTTCATCAGTCAGAATTGATGCCAGGTCCGCCTCCAAGTCGAAAGGATTCTTGGGTCGCCGAGGAGTTAGGCTGGTCGTCACAAAGGTTGGCGGGCTGACCTTCTTGTTTCTGCTATCATAAGCCTCCTGGTATTTTGTTAAGTCAAGGCTTGCGGCAAGTTGAGTCGCGGCCAGCCGAGAATTCTTGACGACTCGCTGATAATCCTCTTCAACAAATTCGGACCCATCGTCCTTGAGCTGAGGAAAGCCTGCGGCTACTTCTTCTACGTTGATTTCTAGGGCATATGCCAAACAGCGACTCAGGGCAGTCAGAATACCTCTCCGGGCGGCTGACCGAGTTAACTCGCCAATCTGAGGGTGAAGTGTGGACAAGCAGCCAAGCACCTTCTTGATGGAAGTGATAGGTTCTTTGGCACCCATCACGGCTTTAACTGTCAAGACAATGCCTGTGTATAATTGCTCTGTCAGCGTGTAAATCGCCTTCAGCATCAACACACAGTCTTCTTGAAGGTTGGCGGCTCTTGGACCTGAATCATGATGATTAGCGACTTATCATAAGTAAAACAAAAAAGAGAGGAGGAGATCAAAGGTTTAAGTAAAGCTTATCAAAGACGGCTTGCGTCATGTTGGAGATATGACGCTTTAAGCCAGACAATTCCTGTTGTACAGTGGCCAGCCTAGCTTCAGCTTTTTCTGCCCTCTTCAAAGCGGCATTTTTCTTAGCCTAAGCTTCTTTCAACTCGGCCTTGAGTTTTACCAGTTCGGTCAAGGCCAATTGACATTTTTCCTCCGACTTAGCTCGGGCGTCTTGTTGTCCAGCTAAGTTTTTCCTTAAATCGCCCAGCGCCGATTCGGTCTGAGCTAGGTGTTCCTATTGAAAGTTTAAAATAAGGGCAAGTCTCAGAATTACTGCAAAGCAATATCCCTGACACTTGGCGGCTAATGTATAATTTTTCCAGGTGAAATTATACAAAAATCAAGACCCGGCTCATCTTTATACTGATGACCCGGCCCTTGGGGGTTACTGGTCGCGAAGCTTTTTCTAAATTTTCAAGACCCGGCTCATCTTTTTACTAATGAACCGGCCCTTGGGGGTTACTGGTCGCGAAGGTTTTTCTAAATTTTCGAAGACCCGGCTCATCTTTTTACTGATGACCCGGCCCTTGGGGGTTAATGGCAATAATATAAGTATAACAAAATTTACCTCATGTTTGTTGTTTAACATCTTCAGCAGGTTTTTCTCCATCTCATAGCTCGCCTCCAGGCGACTTGCAAAGCCAAAACAGAGTTCCTTAAACTCCAAATTTGCATAGTCGGAAAGTTTCGCCTTGGAGAGCCCAGACTCGGGAATGGCCTGAGAGGAGGATGCTACATGTTTGGACAAAACTGTCGCTGCCGGCTTAGAAAAGCCAGAGCCAGTAATAACTACAGCATCTGGGTCTTCTGTTGTCATCAATGGGTTCGGCGATTTAGAGGCATCCATTGTTTCCTTCGGCGACTCAGGAAGATCCACTTGAATCGCAGGCTCAGCCTGATCCGGATTGTCTTGAGTCGAAGTTGATTTCTTCGGGGGTTCTGAAGTTGCATCAGGAGTTGATCCACTGGTTTTTATTTTCTTGGCTTGTGCCCTGACAAAAGGGAATAAGCACGTTAAGGAATTGAAAAGATCGTTATTCTCAAAAGTCAAGGCAAGGTTATCAAAAGACTTACCCCGGAACTCGAATCATTGCTGGAAGTGTTGACATCACTGATTCGCCGGAAGTGGGAGGAGAGTTCTGCAAGAGTTATACATGAATAATGCAGTCGGGTTACGAATGTGATCCAAAGAAGCATGAATAATGGTTACTCATAAAAGTACCTCACTTGGCTTTCTTTTGTTCGTTGCTAGTAAGCCAGATACCAGATCGCCAGAGTGACTTCGTGTTTTCCGGTTTGAGGCGTGCTGTGCTTTCTTCAGTAGGAAATTTGGGTCCAAATAAGCATTTGGATGTGAGAAGGGAACTTTCCCACATATTCGCCGGGCCGGCTTAGGTGGAGAAGGAGATGAATCGGAGGAAACAGAAATTACCTCAACAGAGTCTTCTTGCCTTTCGTTATCTTCATTCTATTACAAGGAGAGAGAGATATATAAATACGAAGGTTAACAACAATGAATGGCGAGTGAAAGGAGGACAAATTTTTACCTCTGAAAGTGCATCGCCGACTTGAGATTCGTCAACTTCGGATGGCTCAGTTGCGCCAGATTTTCCCATACCCTTGGTTTTCTTTGAGGGCGGCTTAGCACTTTTCATGGCTTGTTTTTTGGGCTTCCTGGACCAGAACTTATCGCCTTTCTGAAATGGCATATGTTGCAAAACTACAAACACAAATGAAGCATCAAGCATAAAAACCAAGGCGGGTTAGGTTTGTTTACCTTGGGTGCCGGGTTAGTTTTGCAGAAAGGCTTGAGGCCGATTTGGCCACATTTTCCCGCAGGCTCGCCAGTCAGCTTTTTGATAATGGTAACAATGCCCTTCTCCGTTAAAGACGTATGGAAGTAGCATTGAGGATGATCCAGGGTACCATCAAATTCACACATCAGCCCGTCCCAGCGGCTCAGAGGAAGGATGCGCCCCATTCGACCCAACAGCGGATTAGGTCGATCTCGGTAAGCCCGTTGTTTGTCAAGGATCTTAACTCGGACAATATTGGGATGAACTCCGATTCTTCCTCCTCGGTGAGCTTGTTTGGGAGCTTGAAATTGGTTGGAAGGCGAGTTGGCCTGTAGCCGAGTAGCTTGTTCTCGCCAGCAGGAGATGTCTCTTGACAGTAAAACCAAGACTCGCCCCAGCCTTTGGGATGGCTAGGCATGATAAGTGAGGGGAATGGGCTATCCTTGCGGCGCTGGACGTTGACACCACCAAGTTCCAAGCTGGGACCGTTGTGGAATTCCGTTTGGCGATTCAGATGGAAAAAATGCCAGAATAAGGGGACAGAAGGCTCGATCCGCAGATAAGCCTCACAGAGAACTTGGAATTGGCACAAATTACTTATAGAGTTGGGTCCCAGATCCTGGAGGCGGACGTTCATGAAAGATAAGGCGTCTCTAAGAAACTTTGATCCGGGCGGCTTAAAACCTCGCTCCAGGTGTTCAACAAAAACGACTATCTCCCCTTCCTTGGGGTTAGGGAGGTCTTCTCCGAACCCGGTGCGCCAGCGAATAACGTCCTGAGGATCCAAGCTGCCCGTTTTCACATAATCGGCTAAAATGGAGTCGTCAACCTTGGTAGGCAGCCAGTCACTCTTGAAGACGGTGCCCATGCTACAAATAGGTAAAGTATGATATTACATGTCTTGGACGCCTATTGTATGGGATAAAATCAGTTCATTTAACCCACCGGGTGCTTTGGTTAAAAAAGGGTTTTTGACCCGCCAGATCAAAGGGGCGGGTTGGATCACTATGGCGACTTATGGAAGGATGGCTATCCCCAAGGGTTGCATTCTGGGGACGGTGAAGGCATTCGTTTGAAGTACCAGAAGATGAAGACTATAAACAACTTTGTGCGAACAGTAAAAAAGGACTGATCTATTAGACAGACGCGAAAACCTAGAGAAAATGACTAGTCACGACAGTTTATTATCACATGATGCCCATCGCTTGGTGAAGATGTTGTTTTCAAGGATTCACAAGTACAACGGATAAGTGAAAGTATTCGGGGTATTAAGCTATTCTACTCACACTCGTGTTAATCGATTCGAAGCAGATAGCATCTATATGCAACGAGCTTCAAGAACACGGCAATGGCGGAAGCTTGAACAGAAAGTAAATCTACTCTTAAAGATAGGCGGAAGCCTAACCTGATGTTGTCGGGAGAGAAGAGTCGACGGAGATGGGGTTCGCTGGAGAAGCCCGGGCGTCCCGTCGAGCAGAGAAGTTTCCGGCGGCGTCAAAGTTCGAAGTGAACGGCGAGGTGGCCGACTGCGATGCAGTCGACGATGCCGATGGCGGATATGTTGATTGCGGCGCGAGGGTGGATGACGGCGAAAGCTCACAGGCGGCATCGGGGCTCCTCGCGTGAAGGCCGAAGGCACGGTCGGCGGCGGATTTCTCGGGGCGATGCGGTTTTCTCGCTGTGCCGGAGGGGAGGAAGGTGACGGGACTGGTAGGTGAGAAGCGACAGTTCTGTCCCCCCCTCGGCCTATTTATCGAGGCAGGTGCAAGAATCGAGGCACCATGAGCGGGAACCCCCGGGAGATAAAATATTCGCTATAAATGTGCGCCGAAAATTTCGGGATAAATGATGCGCTAAAAGATCCGTTGGAGTTGTGGCTATCTTCCCGAAAATCGAGGAATAAGAAGAGCCAATCAGTAATGGTTTGGCGACTTAAGGGATTTTCAGTGCCCAATGGCGGGTGTACGATTTTTGACATGTAAGGAAAACGAGGGATGAATCTCCTTCAATGGAGCAGATGTGTTGGCATGAAAAAGAAAAGGTTCAAGTCAATTTGGGGCCTAATGTTGGGGATATTACCTATGGATGACACGCCCTAGTTGGGCCGGGTCATCCATTGGGCGATTCACCCAAACATTTAGTTGGGCCTTGTTGTGGCCGAATCAAGGTCGTATGACGGTTGTGGCTCTTGGAAGGTCTCCAAGCTTCGGAAGATGGCGACTTAGAAACCACAGGGGTCATGAGTTGTAGGAAGGAAAGAATCCTTGTAAACCCTAGGGGATCGACTTGTATATAAAGGCGAGTCCCGGGGGACAGAAGGTAGGTTAGAAATCATCGAGTGCTAGGTTTAGGCGAGTTACGCCTTCCTTGTAATCGAATCCATATCAATACACACCAAAGCAGGACGTAGGCTATTACCTCTTCAGAGGGGCCGAACCTGGGTAAATCGCCGTGTCTCTCCCGCTTAACCCCTTTGAGTCGCCACCAAGGTGCGATGGCTCCAGTACTAAGTCCTTTCACGAGGACATCTGCCGTGAAAAACCACGACAATCTTGTAGTCTGGTCTTTCTTGAATCATCAGGACTAAAGTATCAAATGAAGAATCCAAAGATCTTAGCAGTTCTTCACAACTTCGTGATCAGTAATGTCTCGAGCGCCCAGTGCTTGCATTTCATTTGATATGTTAGTGAGGCGATCAAAGGTATCTTGGCAGCTTTCATTGTCAAGCCTCTTGAAGCGATTGAAGAGATTGCGAAGAACATCAACACGAGAATCACGCTGGGTTGATACTCCTTCATTTACTTTGCACAGTCTCTCCCAGATAAGTGTTGCTCAACCCAGAGCACTCACTCTTCCAAACTGTCCTGGGCTCAGATGGACACAGATGATATTCTTCGCTTGAGAATCAAGTTGCTTGAATTTCTTCACATCAGCAGCAGAGACACTAGCAGAGATAATGGGGACGCCATGTTCCACAATATACCAGAGATCATTGTCAATAGCTTGTAGATGCATCTGCATCTTGGTCTTCCAGAAGGGAAAGTTCTTTCCTTCAAAAGTAGGACATGCTGCAGTAACCTTAATCATGCGTGCAGTCGACATAACTAAAACTCCAGGTGGTTAAACCAAAATCACACAGAACAAGGGAGTAGCTTTCTCTGATACCAATTGAAAGTGCGTTATATCGACTAGAGGGGGGGTGAATATTTTCATCACTGAGGAAATTCCTTTTGAGGAAATTCCTCACTGATGACTAACCTACAGCGGAAACAGTAAAGGATCACGAGTGCAAAGTTTCACTACAGCAGTTTTTCAGTATGAGGAATGTGAAAACAGATTGCACAGTAAGAAGGCACGCAAAAAACAAATGAGGATTAACTTGCGTGAAGAATTTGGGGTTGAGGAATTTCTGAGAAAGTCTTTTGCAAATTCTTCAAACAATGACAGTGAAAATCATCAACACATAATGTAAGGAATATAAAGAGTTGAGGAATTAGAACCCGTTTCACAGCGAAGACAGTAGTTGATGACCCAGTTCCAACTGTTGTGACAGTTGTACATCTGGTTTGGAGCGGCTTGGTATTGAAACCAAAAGACACACAGTCCCGGGACACACAGTCCCTACCATATTCTCCTTGGGCTAAGAACACATAGTCCTCGCCCAACACTCGTGGTAAGTCTTCAGGGCAGACTTCCAAACCCTCACAAACTTGGTCACCCGGCGATCAACAATTGACTGCTGGATTGCTCTAGACCATGACACCTAACCATCTGGAGGATGCACAATCCTCAAAGGTAAAAGGCTTCAGTTCCACACAGGAACAACTTCTTCAGTGATGCTCAATCACTTGGTTCTAGGTTTGTGGTTTGGTGTCTTGGGGTATTTCCTCACTGATGAATTACTCTCGAAGACTCTCAGGAATTGGGTTGCTCTTATGACAAGTGTCAGTTTCTAACGGAGCAGCCAACCAGCTAATGGTTGTGGGGGGCGGCTATTTATAGCCTGGGAGCATCCCGACATGATTTGACACTAATGCCCTTAAATAATATGACCGTTGGTGTGGATAAGACCAATGATGTGGCGTGGCTATCGAAACGGTCGGAACCCTCAACTATGAGAGTTCTCATGTCACTCATATTCCTCACTTGAGGCTTTTGGTAGGATTAGGATTGGGTTGAGCATCATGAGGAAATTCATTCCAAAGTGTAACTTCAACCCCCTTTAACAGTACGGTGTTCCTATTACTCAAGTGTGAAGAAAACAACAAAAAGAGTAAATCTTCATGCTTCAAAGTCTTCAGAATGATTTTCTTCAGGACACACCTAATTCCTCAATATCAACATCTTAATGAGGAATATCAATTTCATCACAGATTCTTCGCGATTCAATTCTTCAGCTTCAGACCAATTTCTTCAACCGAAGATATACATTTTTAGGGGTCGATATTCATCAAATATTTCAAACTCCTCAGTGACTTATAGATCCTGTGTACACTCATGAACACATTAGATACTTAACCTATAAGTCTTCAAACCACCAAAATCACTAAGGGGCACTAGATGCACTTACACACCTTGTGTGTGTGCATAGGTAGATATAGGGATGCCATGCATGCTTGATTCACATGTGATATACTCTCATATGCTTATGTTGATACCTATGTAGTTTTTCGAGCTAGCCTTGTGCCTACTTGTTCCATGCAAGTACCCTTGTGTTATATATGGATTTGGGGTAGAATCATCCCAGGAATCCACTGGTGGAATCAGATTTCACTTTGGAGCAACTTCATAAACTGTCATTTTTCTGTCTTGATGCTATGTTTAGAGTTTAGTGCCATGTGGTGTGTTGGCTCTATGAGGATGAATTCTTGATGTGGTAGTAGTGGGTGAACCCCTCTACAACATGGAGTCTTTGTTTTCTACATAGGAGTTTGTATGAACTTGTTGTGCCTTGTCAAAGTTGACATTTGGCTGAAAAAGTCAGCTTAGTGAAAATCTGTGCTTTTCACAAAGTCTGAGAAACTACTGTTATTTTCTTCCCTTGTTGTTTTGTTTGCACAAGCTCATGTGTTGGGAATCAGCCCATGCAACAAACTGAGGTTTGTGAGCTTTTGGGTTTGTCTAGCTCTCTGTTAAATTTCATGCACTTTCACTTCCTGTAGATGTCATTTTGGAGGCTGCCAAAATGCTTCAGAGCATAAGCAGCTGGTGAAAATCTGAGATTTTCACTAAGTCCCAGAAATCTGTTATTTTGTCCAAGTTTGTGTCCATAGATCTTCTCATGTGTAATTCCTTTGGAGTATCTTCTTGCTCAGGCTTGTAGAGATTTTGAATAGCTTTTGCCACATATTTTGTTTGGCTCATTTGGGTGGTTGTAGGTACTTTGAATGTTGTAGACAAACTGCTATGATGTTGTTTAGGACAGATTGCATGTTTTAGATGTTTTGAAGCTTGTGTGAGCATTGTTGATGGTGTGGTGTGTTTCTTTGCACCACCCCACTTATATTTGTTTGTTTGATCATGTGGGAACCTCAGAACACCAGAAGAGTGAAATTGGAGTGTGCTTGTGGTGGATTTGAACTGTAGGACTCCATATCTTGTTTTGTAGTTTCCGGTTGATCCGTAGCTCCATTCTCAACGTTCTTTATATGTTTTTTGCATCGTTTTCTCGTGATGCACCTGTTCATGCCATCTTCATGCATGTCAAGATAGCTTAGTGTGAAGTTCTGTCCAAAAGTTTATCTTCTCTTCTCATGCATATGCAAGTGACTAGAATAGTGATGCATGCTTCATTCTCATCTCATGCATCATGTTGTTTGTTGCATCATGTTGTGTTGGTGTTCATTGGCTGTTATTTTTATCTTGGGTAGCACCGGGATCAGAGAGCGAGTACGTGGATTCTGAAGAGTACGTGCAGGACGACCAAGAACAGTTCCAGGCTGAAGACATCAGAGGCAAGATGACCGTGACCTTGATACCGTATCTAGCTTTGTTATGCTTAGAATCACGTTTCCTTCGATATATGCTCGTTGCCTACCACTTGATAAAATGCCACATTTCATTGCCATGAAACCCAAACACCTTCCCCTCCTAACTAATGTTGTTTGGCTAAGTAGGCTTGCTCAGCTTCTAATGATTAGCTTTGCTAGTTGCAGGTGCCAGCTGTCTCATGTGATAACATGAGTATTTTGATATCATTATGATTAAATTGCTATTTAATTAATGCATGTATATACTTGGTAAATGACGGAAGGCCTAGAATTTTGCCGGGTGTTTTGTTCCGTTATTGCCGCCTTAGTTTCGGCTACCGATGTTTGATTCCATAACTGATCGCTCCTAACACGTTTGGGGTTGTTATGGGGACCCCCTTGATAAATCGTGTAGTGTTAAGACTTGTCCGGCAGGACCCAACATTGGTTTTAATCAACAACCCGAGCCAGTGCTCCTCATGAGTGTTGGTCCAACCCAGAGCAGCTTATTACGCTCCCCGGGGCAACTCGGTGTTTTGGCGTGGTAACCATCGCTCATCCGTCGTGTCCTGAGACTGAGATACGCGTCTCTTATCGGGGTCGTCGACACGACAGGAGGTCCTGCTAGATTTGTCTTACCTTAGCGATATATCTTGCGTATAGGAATCCCGGTGAAACTTTGGGTCTCCTCAAAGTTGAGGTTTTCCTCTAAGGAATCCGACGAGATCACGAGAATCGTGATAGAGGATTACTTTGCGGCCCATGACCGTTTGTGATGGACTAGTTGGAGCACCCCTACAGGCTTTAATCTTTTGGAAAGCCGTGCCCGCAGTTATGTGGCAAACATGGATAATTTGTTAACATCCGGTTCTAGATAACTTGAATTAACTCTAATAAAACAGCTAACTGTGTGCGTAACCGTGACTGTCTCCTTCGAAGACCTCTCTTCGATCGCGAACACGGTGGGGTTATGTTTGACGTAAGTAGCTGTTCAGGATCACTTAGTGATCACCTAGTCTTCGACCGCTCGCGTAGACCACCATATCAATAACTCTGATTTTCGTAAGTTAGCCACCATATATGCTTAGGATGCCGCAAACGAAATACTGAACTTTCCTCACCTAATAACTTGACTAGTTTCGGTACCAAGGTCATCCGATTGCTGAGTACCCATGGCTCACACTTTACTACAACACCCCAATAGGTACAGGTACGCCCGACGCAGGAGATCCAAATGGCATGCAGCTAGCATGGCAGTACGATGAGGAGAACGACCATATGTATGTGAACTATCCGGAGGACTGAGGCCGTGGTCGTGATCGTGGGCGAGCATGCGGGATATCATAGTCTTTTACTTGTTTCATGTAGCCCGTAGCGGGACTATCTTGTCTGAATAATTGTGTGGACGTAAACCTTATATTACTATGTTAGATGGCAAATGTATGCCCTATTTGTCAATCTTAATTTATGTATTTTCTATGATTATGTCGCTTGCGAAACGCTTAGATGCGCCTCTTTCCCTTTTGGGGCATCGCCCCCTAAATAGGAAAGGGCCGCATCTTAGTCGTTACAATGCACCACTCGGTGTGTTGAACCTCGAGCGTCGTCTGTGGATGTTGCGAACATCTGACATACACATTTTTGATGACTTCGTGGTAGTTCAGTATATAATACTTAATGGCTTAGAAGCAAGGCGCCAAAGATGTTTTGAAATGTCACGGAACATAAGAGATGTTCTAAGAGATGAAATTGAGATTTCATGCTCGTGCCCTTGTTGAGAGGTATGAGACCTCCGACAAGATTCTTTGTCAACAAAGTAAAGGAAAAAAGCTCAATCGTTGAGCATGTGCTCAGGTTGTCTGAGTACAACAATCGCTTGAATCAAGTGGGAGTTAATCTTCCAGATAAGATAGTGATAGTTCTCCAAAGTCACTGCCACCAAGATGCTAGAGCTTCGTGATGAACTATAACATGTCAAGGATAGAAATGATGATCCTTGAGCAGTTCGCAATGTTTGACACTGCGAAAGTAGAAATCAAGAAGGAGCATCAATTGTTGATGGTTAGTAAAACCACTAGTTTCAAGAAGCGCAAGGGCTAGAAGGGATACTTCATGAAACAGAAACCAGTTGCTGATCTAATGAAGAAACCCAAGATTGAACCCAAACCCGAGACTAAATGCTTCTGTTATGAGGGGAACGGTCACTGAGGCGGAGCTACCCTAGATACTTGGTTGATAAGAAGCCTGACAAAGTCGACAGAAGTATATTTGATATACATGATATTGATGTGTACTTTACTAGTACTCCTAGTAGCACGAGGGTATTGGATACCGGTTCAGTTCCTAAGTGATTAGTAACTCAAAATGAAAGCTACGGAATAAACGGAGACTAGCTAAAGGCGAGGTGACGATACGTGTTGGAAGTGTTTCCAAGGTTGATGTGATCAAAACATCGCACGCTCCCTCTACCGTCGGGATTGGTGTTAAACCTAAATAATTGTTATTTGGTGTTTGTGTTGAGCATGAACATGATTGGATCGTGTTTATTGCAATACGATTATTCATTTAAAGAGAATAATAGTTATTCTATTTGCTTGAATAATTACCCTCAATGGTTTATTGAATCTCGATCGTAGTGTTACACATGTTCATTATATTGGTGACAAAAGATATAAAGTAATAATGATAGTACCCTGCCACTTGAGTCTTGTTGGTGTAAAATGCATGAAGAAGCTCCATGCTGATGGATCTTTGTACTCACTCATTTTTGAAACGTTTGAGACATGCAAACCATACCTGTTGGTATAAACGCATGAAGAAACTCCATGCGGATGGATCGTTTGGATTCACTTGATTTTGAATCACCTGAGACATGCAAAATCATACCACATGGAACAAGAAAGTAACTTGTTGGAAGCAATACATTTTTTATGTGTGCAGTCCAATGAGTGCTGAGACACGCAGTGGATATCGTTATGTGCTTACTTCACTGACGATTTGAGTAGATACATGAGTATTTACTTGATGAATCACAAGTCTAAAATGTTGAATAGTTCAAAGCTATTTTAGAGTGAAGATCGTCGTGACAAGAGGATAAAATGTCTATGATATGATCATAGAGATGAATATCTGAGTTGTGAGTTTTTGGTACACAATTAAGACAATGAGGAAATTGTTTCACAATTCATGCCACCTAGAACACCATAGTGTGATGGTGTGTCCAAACGTCATAGCCGCACCCTATTTGATATGGTGCATACTATGATGTATCTTATCGAATTACCACTATCGTTTATGGGTTACACATTAGAGACAACCGCATTCACTTTAGATAGGGACCGCGTATTTCCATTGAGATGGCACAGTATAGAGTATGGTTTGGAGTAACCTGGTTTGTCGTTTCTTAAAAGTTTGGGGCTGCGATGCTTATGTGAAAAAGTTACACTCTGATAAGCTCGAACCCAAAGCGGATAAATGCATCTTCATAGGATATCCAAAACAGTTGGGTACATCTCCTATCTCAGATCCGGAAGCAAAGTGTTTGATTCTAGAAACGGGTCCTTTCTCGAGGAAAGGTTTCTCTCAAAATAATTGAGTGGGAGGGTGGTGGAACTTGATGAGGTTAGTGAACCGTCACTTCAACCAGTGTGTAGCAGGGCAAAGGAAGTTCTTCCTATGGCGCCTACACCAATTGAAGTGGAAACTGATGGTGGTGATCATTGAGCTTCGGATCAAGTTACTACAAACCTCGTAGGTCGACAAGGTCGTGTACTACTATAGAGTGGTATGGTAACCCTATTTTGGAGGTCATGTTGTTGAACAACAATGAACCTACGAGCTATGGAGAAGCGATGGTGGGTCCGGATTCCGACAAATGGCTGGAGGCCATGAAATCCGAGAGAGGATCCATGTATGAAAACAAAGTGTAGACTTTGGAAGAACTACTAGATGGTCATAGGACTGTTAAATAAAGATGGATCTTTAAAGGGAAGACAGACGATGATGGTGAAAAGTCACCATTAAGTAAAGCTCGATTATCGCAAAGATGTTTCCGACAAGTTCAAAGAGTTAACTATGATGAGACTTTCTCACTCGTAGCGATGCTAAAAATCTGTTGGAATTATGTTAGCAATTGCTGCAGGATGACCCACAAGTATAGGGGATCTATCGTAGTCCTTTCGATAAGTAAGAGTGTCGAACCCAAGGGGAGCAGAAGGATCTGACAAGTGGTTTTCCGCAAGGTAATATCTACAAACACTAAAATTATCGGTAACAAGTGGTTGTGTGGTGAGATGATTCGTAGCAAGTGGCAAGTAACAAAAGTAACAACGATGCAGCAAAGTGGCCCAATCCCTTTTGAAGCAAGGGACAAGCCTAGAAAAGTCTTATAGGGCGAAAACGCTCCCGACGACACATGGGACTTTCTGTCATGCCAGTTTTCATCATGTTCATATGATTCGCGTTCGTTACTTTGATAGTTTGATATGTGGGTGGACTGGCGCTTGGGTACTTCCCTTACTTGGACAAGCATCCAATTATGATTAACCCCTCTCGCAAGCATCCGTAACTACGAAAGAATAATTAAGACAAAGTCTAACCGTAACATTAAACTAGTGGATCCAAATCAGCCCCTTACGAAGCAACGCATAAACTAGGGTTTAAGCTTCTGTCACTCTAGCAACCCATCATCTACTTACTACTTCCCAATGCCTTCCTCTAGGCCCAAATAATGGTGAAGTGTTATGTAGTCGATGTTCACATAATACCACTAGAGGCAAAACAACATACAACACATCAAAATATCGAACGAATACCAAATTCACATGACTACTTATAGCATGACTTATCCCATGTCCTCAGGAAGAAAAGTAACTACTCACAAAGCATAATCATATTCATGACTAGAGAGGTAATGAATAGCATCAAAGATCTGAACATAAACTCTTCCACCAAGTAATCCAACTAGCATCAAATACAAAGAGTAATTAACACTACTAGCAACCTTACAAGTACCAATCGGAGTCGCGAGACGGAGATTGGTTACAAGTGATGAACTACGGTTTGGAGATGAGATGGTGCTGATGAAGATGTTGATGGTGATGAGTCCCCTCCGATGAGAGGAGTCTTGGTAATGACGATGGCGATGATTTCCCCTCCGGGAGGGAAGTATCCCCGGCAGGATCGTCCTGTCGGAGCTCTAGATTGGTTCTGCTCAAGTTCCGCCTCGTGGCGGCGGCGAATCCTCCGAAAAGCCTCCTCTTGATTCTTTACAGACCGAAACCCTTCTTGTAGCAAAAAAGGGGGGCCAGTGGGCCAGCAGGGAGCTCACAAGCCCCCTAGGCGCGGTCAGGGGGGTGGCCGCGCCTAGCAGGCTTGTGTCCACCTGTCGGCGCCCCTCTCGCACTTCTTCGGCCTAGTATTTTTATAAATCCCAAAAAAATCCACGTTGATTTTCATGGATTTTGGAGTTGTGTAGAATAGGTATCTCAAACTGGCTCCTTTTTCAGGCCAGAATTCCAGCTGCCGACATTCTCCCTCTTCCTGTAAACCTTGCAAAATAAGAGAGAAAAGGCATAAGGATTGTACCGTGAAATGTAATAACAGCCCAAAAAGCGATAAATATCAACATGAAAGCATGATGCAAAATGGACGTATCAACTCCCCAAAGCTTAGACCTCACTTGTCCTCAAGCGAAAGCCGAGATCAATAAACATGCCCACATGTTTAGGGAGAGAGGTGTCGACAAAACAAGATACGAACATGCAGGCATCATGATCTTGATTAGAACAGCAATGCCAACATATAATCTCTCATTCTAAAGTGATAATTCCTTCACAAAGTAAAGCATAGATCAAGAACCTTACCGAGAATTAACAACCGATAGCCTGTAGTCATTGAAGCAATTGCAATTTATCACAACATCAGAAAGAGTGAAATAAGAACTTGTAAAGAAAATCCACATACTCAATCATCTTTTTGTTCTCTACAATTGCTACAACTCACGTGGTACTCATGAGATCAAAGTTTCAGTTGGACAGAGAGAAAGATAGGGGCTTATAGTTTCGCCTCCTAACCATTTACCTCCAGGGTAATGTCAACAATAATAATTCATGAATACTTATGTCCAAGTTGACATATGAATATAGATCTTTCCCTAGCATATGACGTTAGCCAAGATAAAGGCGAAATAAGGAATTGGTGAAGATCACCATGACTCTTTCAAGGGCAAAAAGTAAAGGTACAAGATAGGCCTTTCGCAGACGGAAGCAGAGGTTGTCATGCGCTTTTGAGGTTTGGATGCGTGTCCTCTTAGTGTGGAGGAACGTCACTTTATATTGCCTCCTGTGATAAAGAACTTTATTATGTAGTCTGTCGCTTTTATGTCTTCCTCATCACAGGTTCGTACAAAGCTTATTTTCCACACACTAATAGATCATACATATTAGGGAGCAATTTTTATTGCTTGCACCGATGACAACTTACTTGAGGGATCTTATTCAATCCGTAGGTAGGTATGGTGGACTCTCATGGCAAAACTGGGTTGAAGGTTTGTGGTGCGGGAGTTTTGGCTAATATGAGGTGGAAGCAATCGTCACATGCTAAGGGATCTCTAATCATATAACATTGTTCGGAACCAAGCAAACACAATTCATTATGTTGTCTTCCTTGTCCAACATCTACTTCTAAGCATGTAATAGGTTAGTGAGTGTTCACAATCATAGGTGATGTTAAAGATGATATATTTATATGTGAACCCCTCCTTCTTTATCACTTCCTATTAATTACAACAATGACCAAGGTCTACGTTTGTCTAGCCTCAACAAGTTTCAATCATCATTCTTTTTATATGTGAAGCCATCACTTCCCATAAGATCATTACATGATCTTTCATGCTTTTGTTCTTTTCTCAATCTTTTGATCATGGCATGAGGCAGAGCCCTTCAACTGAGACACTCTTTATTATATGACTCACGAGATCGAATACATCAGGGATGACACAAAGCAAAACTCAAGCCTAAAACACTAAGACCTTTATTCTACTAGAGAAAGAGAAAACTAAAAAGGAACAAACTAAAACAAAAGTAAAGGCAAAAGATGCGATGGTGATACGATACCGGGGCAACTCCCCCAAGCTTGGCACAAGCCAAGGGGATTGCCCATACCCATGTTCAGTTGTCTTCCTTTGGAGGTGATGGTGGTGGAGTTGTTGCAACATGGGTTTGATCCTCTGTCTTCCAAGGCATAGGTGGTCCATCATGGAAAGATGAACGAGTCTCCGGAATCCTAAAATCTGCAGCCAACAGTATTGATTCAAATCTATACTCATACTCACAGTTTTGGTTCTGTAGGTCATAGATCTGGGCCTGGAGGTGATCAATCCTGTCATAGAGCCTGGAGAGGTGCTTCCCAATGTCATTGGCATCGATCCTGTGCTTGCTGGTGAACTCCGTGATCATCATGTGGTTGGCGTTGAGTCCACGCTCCACCATCCCTTGGCACATGAAGACTTGTTGCTCCATTACTTCGAGCCTCGCCTCCATGCTTCCAGTCTTCTTGAGCCCCTCAACATCACGGATGTGCAACATCCCCTCATGCATCTCGATAGATTGAGGGTGTTGCAGCACTCCCGAGAGGTAGGGATTGATGACCTTCTCGAGGATCTTGTCCTTCGGTGCTTTTGGGGACGTCATAGCGATCTAGATATGCAACAGAAACAGGATCAAAACGGAAAGAGAGGAAATTTGTGTGATACGAGGGTCAGACCTTACGGGAGAATATATAATGATTTTTTTCCGACCAGAAGGAGTACTCCGCACAAAAACAGAGTCCGGGAGGCACACGAGGTGGCCACAAGCCCCCCAGGCACGGCGAGGGGGTGGCCCGCGCCTGGCAGGCTTGTCGCCTCCTCGTGTGCTTTCTGGACTACTTCAAATTTTTCTATTTTTTCAAATATTCCAAAACGGAGAAAAATTCCTACTGGAAAAGTTAGTCTGTTTTCTTACCGAATCACATACCGCTTCGTTTTCGGAGTCTAAAATAGGCTGATAAATATCCCTTAGGTATTCTTCCGGAGTTATGGTATTGATAATATTGCTTTCAACATTTATGGGAGTACCTGAGATATAATGCTTGATTCTCTGCCCATTTACCACTCATGGACAATTACCTTCTGTGTTGTTGATCTTGATAGCACCGGAACAATATACTTCCTCAACAATATAGGGACCTTCCCATTTAGAGAGAAGCTTGCCTGCAAAAAATCTTAAACGAGAATTATATAGCAAGACATAATCACCTACATTGAACTCACACTTTTGTATCCTCTTATCATGACACCTCTTAACCTTTTTTTTGAACAACTCGGCATTCTCATATGCCTGAGTTCTCCACTCATCAAGCAAGCTAATGTCAAATAACCTCTTCTCACCAGCAAGTTTGAAATCAAAGTTGAGCTCGTGGATTGCCCAATAAACCTTATGCTCTAGCTCAAGAGGTAAATGACATGCTTTGCCCCACACCATTTTGTACGGAGACATGACCATGGGATTCTTATAGGCAGTTCTATAAGCCCACAATGCATCATCGAGCTTCTTAGACTAATTGTTTCTAGACCTATTGATAGTCTTTTGCAGAATCAGTTTAATCTCTCTATTGCTTAGCTCTACTTGACCACTGGACTGAGGGTGATAGGGAGACGCAATTCTATGGTTGATATCGTACTTAGCAAGCGTTTTACGGAAAGCACCATGAATGAAATGTGAACCACCATCGGTCATTAGATATCTAGGGACTCCAAATCTAGGGAAAATAACTTCTTTAAGCATCCTGATAGCGGTGTTGTGATCAACACTACTAGTGGGGATAGCTTCTACCCACTTAGTGACGTAATCAACAGCAACTAGGATATGGGTATACCCGTTGGATTTTGGAAAAGGTCCCATAGAATCAAATTCCCAAACATCAAATGGTTCAATGAAAAGTGAATAGTTCGTAGGCATTTCCTGACGTTTACCGATATTACCTATTCTTTGACATTCGTCACAAGACAAGACAAACTTACGGTCATCCTTGAAAAGAGTGGGCCAATAGAAACCTAATTGCAATACCTTGTGTGCAGTTCTATCTCCCTCATGGTGCCCTCCGTAGGCCTCGGAGTGACACTTCTGTAGGATCTGTCCCTGTTCATGTTCAGGTACACAACGTCTAATAACACCATCTACTCCTTGCTTATAAAGGTGAGGATCATACCAGAAGTAATGTCTCAAGTCAAAGAAGAATTTCTTCTTTTGCTGGTATGTGAAACTAGGTGGTATATATTTGGCAATGATATAGTTTGCATATTCAGCATACCACGGTGCACTACGTGAAGTATTGATGACATTCAATTGCTCATCAGGAAAGCTATCATCAATAGGTTGTGGGTCATCAAGAACATTCTCCAACCTAGACAAGTTATCTACTACGGGGTTATCGGCACCCTTCCTGTCGACAACATGCAAATCAAATTCTTGTAGCAAGAGAACCCATCTGATAAGTCTAGGTTTAGCGTCTTTCTTCTCCATTAAGTACTTAATAGCAGCATGATCAGTGTGAATAGTGACTTTGGAATCAACTATGTAAGACCTGGACTTTTCACATGCGAACACGACTGCTAAAAATTCCTTTTCCAAAGTAGCATAGTTTCTTTGGGCACTGTCTAGGGTTTTACTAGCATAGTGAATAACATTCAACTTCTTATCAACTCTTTGCCCTAGGACAACACCAACAACATAATCACTAGCATCACACATGATTTCAAAAGGTAAGTTCCAATCAGGTGGTTGAACAATAGGTGCAGTTATCAAAGCCTTCTTAAGTATTTCGAAGGCTTCCTCACAATCATCGTCAAAAACAAAAGGAATATCCGTTTGCAAGAGATTGGTAAGAGGCCTAGAAATCTTAGAGAAGTCTTTAATGAACCTTTTATAGAAACTAGCATGACTAAGGAAACTTCTTATACCTTTGATATCTGTAGTGTATGTCATTTTCTCGATTGCATCAACCTTAGCCTTATCGACTTCAATACCTCTTTCAGAAATTTTATGTCCTAAGACGATGCCTTCGTTAACCATAAAGGGGCACTTCTCCCAATTCAAGACAAGATTGGTGTATTTACATCTCTGCAAGACCCGGTCAAGGTTGCTGAGGCAATCATCAAAAGAAGACCCGTGAACGGAGAAGTCATCCATGAAAACCTCAACAATCTTTTCACAAAAGTCAGAGAATATAGCATCATACATCTTTGAATGGTGGCAGGTGCATTACATAAGCCAAAAGGCATACGTCTATAAGCAAAGGTACCGAAAGGGCAGGTGAAAGTGGTTTTCTCCTAATCAGCTTGTGCAATTGGTATATGGGAGAAACCAGAATAACCGTCTATAAAGCAGAAGTGTGTGTGTTTAGACAGTCTTTCTAGCATTTGGTCGATAAAAGGCAAAGGGTAATGATCTTTCCGAGTGGCTTTATTCAATTTCCTTAAATCGATCACCATCCTATAGCCAGTAATAATCCTCTGTGGGATCAATTCATCCTTGTCATTAGGGACAACAGTAATACCTCCCTTCTGAGGGACGCAATGTACCAGACTCACCCAATCCCTATGAGCAACAGGATAGATAATACCTGCTTCCAGGAGCTTTAGTATTTCTTTTCTTACTACCTCTTTTATCTTAGGATTTAATCTCCGTTGATGATCAGCAACTGGCTTGGAATGAGGATTAGTTTTAATCTTGTGCTGGAATAGGGTGGGACTAATGCCCTTAAGATGATCAAGAGTATATCCAATAGCAGCACGGTGCTTCCTCAGAGTTTTTAGTAACTTATTTTCTTCATGCTCTGAGAGGCTAGCACTAATTATAACAGGATGTATCTCTTTTTCATCAAGATAAGCATACTTAAGAGTATCTGGCAACTGTTTAAGCTCGAACATAGGATCACCCTTTGGTGGGGGTGGATCCCCAAGCAGTCCAACAGGCAAATTATTCTTAAGGATAGGATATTGTTCTAAGAAAACTCTATCTATCTCATCCCTTTCATCCATATGCATATCATTTTCATTCTCAAGCAAGTATTGCTCTAAGGGATCAGTAGGAGGCACAACAATAGAAGCTAGGGAAATAGTTTCATCCTTACTAGGCAACTCATTTCATGAGGTTGTCTACCAAACTTGGAGAAATTGAACTCGTGTGACACACCTTCAAAACCAATAGTGACAGTTTGCTTCTCACAGTCAATATGAGCATTGACGGTATTGATGAAGTGTCTGCCAAATATGATGGGACAAAAGCTATCTTGGGTGGTAGCAAGAACGAGGAAATCAACATGATACTTTGTTTTACCACACAAGACTTCAACCTCCCTAACAATTCCCACAGGGCAGATAGTATCTCTATTGGCAAGCTGAATAGTGACATCAATAGGTATTGGACTAACACTAGCACCCACGTCACATAAACCATGATAACAATGATCTCCTATCTTAACAGAAACAACATGCGTGCCAACAACAGGCCTATGTTTGTCTCTAGCATGTGGTTTAGCAATTCTAGCAGCATCTTCAGAAAAGTGAATATCATGGCCATCAACATTGTCAGACAGGAGATCTTTGATAATAGCAATGCTAGGTTCAACTATAATTTTCTTAGGGGGTGTAGGTGTTCTAATGTAGCCTCTATGTATCATAGTTGAAGCTTTAGAATGATCCTTTATCCTAACAGTGAAAGGTGGTTTCTCAATGTAAGCACTGGGAACAATAGGATCATTATAGGCAATGCCTTTCTCTTCAACTGGATTGGGTTTAACTACATTGACTTCTAAGGGAGGATGATATTTAAACCACTTCTCTTTGTGGAGATCAATATGAGTAGCAAATGATTCACACAATGAAGCTACTATCTCAGAGTCAAGTCCATACTTAGCGCTCAAGTCACAAAAAGTATTCGTTTCAACAAAGGATTTAACGCAATCAAACTTGAAATTCATACCTGACTCCTTACCTTCATCAAGCTCCCAATCTTCAGAGTTGCGTTTAATTCTTTCCAATAAATTCCATCTGAAGTCAATATCTCTCTTCATAAAAGAACCGGTACAAGAAGTGTCAAGCATGGTGCGATCATCATGAGAAAGCCGAGCATAGAAGTTCTGAATGATAATTTCTCTCGAGAGCTCATGATTGGGGCATGAATATAACATTGATTTAAGACTCCCCCAAGCTTGAGCGATGCTTTCTCTGCCACGAGGACAAAAATTATAAATATAATTCTGATCACGATGTACTAAATGCATAGGACAAAACTTTTGATGAAATTCCAATTTCAACCGATTGTAGTTCCATGATCCAGTACATCACATAGCCTATACCATCTCAATGCCTTATCCCTCAAAGATAAGGGAAAGACCTTCTTCTTGACCTCATCCTCGGGAAAACCTGCAAGCTTAAATAAACCACAAACTTCATCTACATAGATTAGATGCAAGTCTGGATGTGATGTTCCATCTCCTGTAAAAGGATTAGCCAGCAGTTTCTCAAGCATACCCGCAGGAAATTTATAGCAAATATTTTCAGTAGGTGCAGCAGGTTGGAGCAACTCTTTGTGCTTCTGTTCGAGGTGAAGATACCCCTAACAAGTCCCTCAAAGTATTAGTTTCCATAGTGACAAGTGACAATAAATTTCAGCACACTATATGAATGTTTCCTTACTAAGTTCCACTTACCAAAGGCGCTTCACTCCCCGGAAATGGCGCCAGAAAAGAGTCTTGATGACCCACAAGTATAGGGGATCTATCATAGTCCTTTCGATAACTTAGAGTGTCGAACCCAACGAGGAGCAGAAGGATCTGACAAGTGGTTTTCAGCAAGGTAATATCTGCAAGCACAAAAATTATCGGTAACAAGTGGTTGTGTGGTGAGATGATTCGTAGCAAGTAGCAAGTAACAAAAGTAACAACGATGCAGCACAGTGGCCCAATCCCTTTTGTAGCAAGGGACAAGCCTGGACAAAGTCTTATAGGGGGAAAACGCTCCCGAGGACACATGGGAATTTCTGTCATGCCAGTTTTCATCATGTTCATATGATTCACGTTCGTTACTTTGATAGTTTGATATGTGGGTGGACCGGTGCTTGGGTACTGACCTTACTTGGACAAGCATCCCACTTACGATTAACCCCTCTCGCAAGCATCCGCAACTAAGAAAGAAGAATTAAGACAAAGTATAACCATAGCATTAAACTAGTGGATCCAAATCAGCCCCTTACGAAGCAACGCATAAACTAGGGTTTAAGCTTCTGTCACTCTAGCAAACCATCATCTACTTACTACTTCCCAATGCCTTCCTCTAGGCCCAAATAATGGTGAAGTGTTATGTAGTCGACATTCACATAACACCACTAGAGGAAACACAACATACAACACATCAAAATATCGAACGAATACCAAATTCACATGACTACTTATAGCCTGACTTATCCCATGTCCTCAGGAACAAAAGTAACGACTCACAAAGCATAATCATTTCATGACCAGAGAGGTAATGAATAGCATCAAAGATCTAAATATAAACTCTTCCACCAAGTAATCCAACTAGCATCAACTACAAAGAGTAATTAACACTACCAGAAACCTTACCAGTACCAATCGGAGTCGCGAGACGGAGATTGGTTACAAGTGATGAACTAGGGTTTGGAGATGAGATGGTGCTGATGAAGATGTCGATGATGACGAGTCCCCTCCGATGAGAGGAGTGTTGGTAATGACGATGTCGACAATTTCCCCCTCCGGGAGGGAAGTTTCCCCGACAGGATCGTCCCGTCGGAGCTCTAGATTGGTTCTGCTCAAGTTCCGCCTCGTGGCGGCGGTGAATCCTCCGAAAATCCTCCTCTTGATTTTTTCCAGACCGAAACCCTTCTTGTAGCAAAAGAGGGGGGCCAGTGGGCCAGCAGGGAGCTCACAAGCCCCCTAGGCGTGGCCAAGGGGGTGGCCGCGCCTAGCAGGCTTGTGGCCACCTGTTGGCGCCCCTCTGGAACTTCTTCGGCCAAGTATTTTTTATAAATCCCAAAAAAAATCCACGTTGATTTTCACGGCTTTTGGAGTTGCGCAGAATAGGTATCTCAAACTTGCTCCTTTTTCAGGCCAGAATTCCAATTGTCGGCATTCTCCCTCTTCATGTAAACCTTGCAAAATAAGAGAGAAAAGGCATAAGGATTGTACCATGAAATGTAACAACAGCCCAAAAAGCGATAAATATAAACATGAAAGCATGATGCAAAATGGACGTATCACTGCATTGTTTGTGAAATATTGCACATAGGATGTCAAAACATTGTTTCCTCGATGGTTTCCTTGAGGAATGGTTGTATGTGATACAACCAGAAGGTTTTGTCAATGCTAAGGATGCTAACAAGTATGCAAGCTCCAGCGATCCTTCTATGGACTGGTGCAAGCATCTCAGAGTTGGAATATACGCTTTGATGAGATGATCAAAGCTTTTGGGTTTGTACAAGGTTTATGAGAAACTTGTATATCCAAAGAAGTGAGTGGGAGTACTATATAATTTCTGATAAGTATATGTGGTTGACATATTGTTGATCGGAAGTAATGTAGAATTTCTGTGAAGCATAAAATGTTGTTTGAAAGGAGTTTTTCAAAGGAAGATATGGATAGAGCTACTTGAAACATTGAGCATCAAGATCTATAGAGATAGATCAAAACACTAAATAGAACTTTCAATGAAATGCATGCCTTGACAGGTTTCTGAAGGAAGTTCAAAATAGATCAGCAAAGAAGGAGTTCTTGGCTGTGTTGTAAGGTGTGAATTTGTGTAAGACTCAAAGCGCGACCACAGCAGGATAAAGAGAATGGACGAAGGTCGTCTTCTATGCCTTAGTCGTAGACTCTAAAGTATGCCATGTTGTGTACCACACCTCATGTGTGCCTTGCCATGAGTCTGTCAAGGGGTACAAGGAGTGATCCAGGATTGAATCACTAAACAACGGTCAAAGTTATCCTTAGTAACTAATGGACTAAGGAATTTTTCTCGATTATGGAGGTGGTTAAAGAGTTCGTCGTAAAGGGTTATGTCGATGCAAGCTTTGACACTAATCCAAATAACTATGAGTAGTAAAACGGATTCGTATAGTAGAGTAGATATTTGGAATATTTCCGAATAGAATGTAGTAGCAGCATCTATAAGATGACATAAAGACTTGTAAAGCGCACACGGATCTGAAAGGTTCAGAACCGTTGACTAAAACCTCTCTCACAAGCAAGACGTGATCAAACCCTAGAACTGTATGGGTGTTGGATTCGTTAAAATCACATAGTGAGGTGAACTAGATTATTTGCTCTAGTGGAAGTGGGAGACTGTTGGAAATATGCCCTAGAGGCAATGATAAATTAGTTATTATTATATTTCCTTGGTCATAATAATCGTTTATTATCCATGCTAGAACTGTACTGATTGGAAACTCAAATACATGTGTGGATACATAGACAACACACTATCCCTAGTGAGCCTCTAGTTGACTAGTTCGTTGATCAAAGATGGTCAAGGTTTCCTGGCCATAGGCAAGTGTTGTCACTTGATAATGGATCACATCATTAGGAGAATCATGTGATGGACAAGACCCAAATTATAAACGTAGCATGTGATCGTGTCATTTTGTTGCGATTGTTTTATATGTGTCAAGTATTCATTCCTATGACCATGAGATCATGTAACTTACTGACACCACAGTAATACCTTGTGTGTATAAAACGTCACAACGTTACTGGGTGACTATAAACGTGCTCTACAGGTATCTCCGAAGGTGTCCGTTGAGTTAGCATGGATCAAGACTGGGATTTGTCACTCCGTGTGACGGAGAGGTATCTCGGGGCCCACCCGGTAATACAACATCACATATAAGCCTTGCAAGCAATGTGACTCAAGTGTGAGTCACGAGATCTTGTATTACAGAACGAGTAAAGAGACTTGCCGGTAACGAGATTGAAATAGGTATAGGGGTACCGACGATCAAATCTCGGGCAAGTAACATACGGAAGGACAAAGGGAATGTTATACGGGATTATATGAATCCTTGGCACACAGGGTCAACCGATAAGATATTCATAGAATATGTAGGATCCAATATGGGCATCTAGGTCCCACTATTGGATATTGACCGAGAAGTGTCTCGGGTCATGTCTGCATAGTTCTCAAACCCGCAGGGTCTGCACACTTAAGGTTCGATGATGTTTTAGTATACTTGAGTTATATGTGTGCTTACAGAATGTTGTTCGGAGTCCCGGATGAGATCACGGACATCACGAGGGTTTCCGAAATGGTCTGGAAATGAAGATTGACATATAGGATGGTTTCATTTGGTCACCGGAAGGTTTTGGGCATTTCCGGCAGTGTACCGGGAGTGACGAATCGGTTCCGGGTATTGACTGGGAGCGGCCCACTCAATCGGGAGTGAGCCGGGTAGCCTTAGGCTGGCGGACCAGCCCTTAGTTGGCTGGTGGAGCCAGCCCAAGAGGGCTATGGCGCCAAAAGTGAAAAAATTAAAGGAAAGAAAAAAAGGAAAGAGGGAGGTGGGAAAGCAGAGGAGGACTCCTCCTTCCCCAAACCGAATTGGAGAAGGAGTCCTCCTCTCCCTTAGGCCGGCGCACCTTTGGGGTCCTTGTGCCCCAAGGCTAGCTCCTCCCCTCCTCCTATATATACACGTGGTTTTAGGGTTTTTGAGACACAACTTTGCCACGTGCAACTCAAACCTATACCACGTAGTTTTACCTCTAGATTGGATTTCTGTGGAGCTCGGGCGGAGCCTTGCAGGAGTAGATCATCACCACCACCAAAGCGCCATCACGCTGCCGGAGAACTCATCTACTTCTCCGTCTCTCTTGCTGGATCAAGAAGGCCCAGATCGTCATCGAGCTGTACGTGTGCTAAACGCAGAGGTGTCGTCAGTTTGGCACTAGATCGGAATGGATCGTGGGACGATGGTAATTTGAATCACAAAGTTGTACCACTACATTAACCGCGTTTCTTAACACTTCCCGCTTAGCGATCTACAAGGGTACGTAGATCTAATCTCCTCTCGTAGGTGGACATCACCATGATAAGTCTTCGTGTGCGTAGGAAATTTTTTGTTTCCCATGCAACATTCCCCAACAGCAGGCACGCGGTGGAAGAGTACCACAACGAGACATAGCGATAAGGATACATCAACGTCGGAGAGGTCGAACAAATCCTGGTAGCTGGCGGTGATAGAAGGTAGGAACACGAACCGGCGTTCCGTGGTGACTCTGGTGAGGGTACCACATCCACTCGAGGATCAGAGGTCCAAGTGCAGGGGTACTACCCCCAACATCAGTCCACTCAAGACATGATGATAGCTCTATCCTGCTCGGCTCGCGGATGTGCACAGGGGGAACCCTCGGGTGGTGTGCTGGCTGTAGCTCTATCAATGCGTCGTAAAGACGAGCACGGGTAGCGTACAACTCCGCAGCCAGAGCTCGATAAGCACGATCCAGTGCCTCAGTGTACAGCACCAGAACCCGCGCGTCGTAGCAATGCGTCACGTAGGGGGTGCAGACAGCGACATAGGACCGGTCGTTGCGCTCCTGAACGCTAGCAGTGTAGGCAGTGAGATCAGACCCAGTCTCATCCCCAGCAGGAACATGCGGGATGTATCTGAAGGCACTCTCCTGCAAGTGAGGGTATGCTCCACGGAGACGGGTGATAGCGATGTAGGCCGCATCATGGACGACCATCTCGATCGACAATCCAATACCGCAAAAGACGTGACGCTCGAGGGTGGATTCTCCCATCTGGTCGAAGATGCGAACCTCAGCCTGGTACTGGTATGGTTGTACTCGCAGAAGTCCTCGTACACAGTGTACTCGGGGTACCAGCGATATCCCAGCCTGGTCAGGAGGTCGAAAAAAATGGCCGGGAACCCAGTCGACTCAGTTGCCCATGTGAGTTGCACGTGCTCTCTTGTGGGACGCATGTGAATAGAAGATTGACAGCTGTCAATTGATAGTGTGTGTAATATATATTCAGAAGAACAGAGTAGATAGACCAGCGCTCCGGGTCGATGTGATTACGAGAACCTAATGTTAGAGTTAGTAAAATCTTTAAACCGAAAGAGAAGAGAGAGTAGATCCCAGAGTATAGGGAAGGAGTAAAAGATACTAATACCACCCAATTGATATGTGGGCTCGTAAGCCACATCACCAGTGTTAGTAAAGTTTTTCAAACACTAGACTCAACTTCGGCAAAGGAGTTGGAAAGGGGGCTACCTACATGGAGTCGGCTCTAATACCAACTTGTGACGCCCTCGATTTAATCGTATGCTAATCATACACGCAAATGCGTGTGATCAAACTCAAGGACTCACGGGAAGATATCACAACACAACTCTAGACACAAATAGAACATACCAGCTTCATATTACAAGGCAGGGGCCTCGAGGGCTAGAATACGGAAGCTCGATAAACACACGAGTCAGCGGAAGCAAGAATATCTGAGTACAGACATAAAACATGGGGTGCCTTAGAGAAGGCTAGCACAAAAGATACAACGATCGAACGAGGCGAGGCCTCCTGCGTGGGAGCCTCCAAACTACCCCTGGTCTTCACCGGCCTCCACATAGTAGTAGTTACCGTCGGGGTAGCAGTCGCCATCGATGGGATACTCCATCTCCTGGGCTCCGTCATCTGGTCGCAGCAACGGATCAAGGGGGCAAAGGGTGAGAATGCAGCGGTGAGTACTCATCCAAAGTACTCGCAATACTTATATAAGGACTAAGCTTAGTATGCATCAGTATCAAAGAAGGAGTTATATGTGGACTGACTGCAGCAATGCGAGAATAGAGAGAGAAGGCCTAGTCCTATCGAAGACTAGCATATTCAGGGTCTTGCAGCAATAGATGAGAGTAGAGCAATGTAACACAAATATTATAGTCATATTGTTGCCACAATATTAATATGAGGTCATGCCGAGAGATCCTCCCTCGACTCCGTGTGAGGAAGCAATCCCGGGGCAACTAATTCTAGTTAAGTAACAGTTGTAGTTGTATAAGATCAGGGCACAACTCCAAGTCATCCTGTAACCATGGACACGGCTATCCGAATAGTTAATTTTCATCCCTGCAGGGGTGCACCAAGTTTCCCGTCATGCTCGATAACACTCTGGCTGGACACACTTTTCTGGGTCATGCCCGACCTCGGAATATCGACACGTCGCAACCCCACCTAAGCTCAGCACACAGGCCAGCCCGCCGGTCTAACTCCTAAGCACAAAGGGGTCGTGGGCCCACTTGCCCTCCGCACTCCTACACGATGCGAGGGTTTCCGATGTCATTCCTAGCACCCCTTAATACAAGAGCGATGCATCTCGGGACCACTCAGGCGCGCACCACTACATCGCTGACGTCTGAAGAGCTTCGGCTGATACCGCGACGTCGAGTACCCATAATTCTTCCCGCGTAGCCGGTTAGTGCGAAAAGGTCTCTGACCAAGCTAGATCAAATACCCAAATTCATTATCATTTTAATTATGTCATTGACACAAACACGTGGGAATCCACCTGCCTAACATCTATTCATCAAAGATCCCAGTAACATGGTCAAGTAACTGTGTGGTAGAAACATCAGGGGGAATCCGAGGTATCACCCTCGTTGGATTCCGAACAATGTATCCGTCAAGGTGGACCTAGAGGAATCACCCTCGAGGGTCTCACACTTGTGGGGATGCACGACAGAGGCATCGTCGGGAATGGTGAAAGAGGAATCAGCCTCGATAACCACGACCGACTAGGTGTACTACAAAGATATCATCAGGAGTACTTTGCGAGGTGTCACCCTCGGTACCCGATAGTATCTCTGTAGCGTCGCACAACTAAGGGGGGTGTAAGTGATGTGTCGGGTCTGGCTCGTCGATCAGGGATCAAGACTCGACAATTAAGCGGGGCAACTGGACTAAGGGGCTCTAGAGGGGATGACTGCTCCACCTATACTAAGCAGTTTAAAGATACAGTACTGAAAGTAGTAGTTCATAAAAATTAGGCTATGCATCAGATCTAGGAGCTAACTACAACAGTAGCAAAATTCTAATGCAAGCATGAGGACGAAAGAATATGCGATATAGGGATGATCAAGGTGGTTTGCTTGCCTTGTTGTTTTGTGGCAAAGGGCTGGTCGGCAAGGTCGTAGATGTACCCGACAACAGCGTCAGTCTCGGGGTCTACCGGTAAGAAGAGGGGGGAGAAACAATAAATAATAGCAATAGGCGCAACACTAAGCATGACATGGCAATATGGAGGTTAGGCATGAGCTAACGCATTAACATCCGTGATACGTCTCCAATGTATCTATAATTTTTGATCGTTCCATGCTATTATCTTGTCAACTTTGGATGTTTTATATGCATGAATATGCTATTTTATATCTTTTTTGGAACTAACCTATTAACTCAGTGCCAAGTGCCAGTTTCTGTTTTTTTCCGTATTTTTGACCGTTTTTCACACGGAGTCCAAATGGAATAAAACTTTCGCGATGATATTTTTGGGCCAAAAGAGACCCCCGAAGCTTTGGAAGAAGGCCAGAAGAGCCACGAGGGAGTCACAAGCCTGGGAGGCGCGGCCCCCCTAGGCCGCACCTACCAGGCTTGTGACCTCCTTATGGGCCCAACCGACGTAATTCCACCGCCATAAATTCCTATAAATTCAGAAACCCCCAAAAAGAAACCTAGATCGGGAGTTCCGCCGCCGCAAGTCTCTGTAGCCACCAAAAACCAATCTGGAGCCCGTTCCGGCACCTTGTCGGAGGGGGAATACATCTCTGGTGGCCATCTTCATCATCCTGGTGATCTCCATGACGAGGAGGGAGTAGTTCACCGTCGGGGCTGAGGGTATGTACCTGTAGCTATGTGTTTGATCTCTCTTTCTCTCGTGTTCTTGAGATGTCTTGATCTCGATGTACCGCGGGCTTTGCTACTATAGTTGGATCTTATGATGTTCTTTCCCCTCTCGCTTCTTGTAATGAATTGAGTTTTCCCTTTGGAGTTATCTTATCGGATTGACTCTCTAAGAACACTTGATGTATGTCTTGCACTTGTCTATCTGTGGTGACAATGGGATATTCATGTGAGTACTTGATGTATGTTTTGGTGATCAACTTGCGAGTTTCGTGACATTGGGAACCTATGCATATGGGTTGGCACACGTTTTGAATCCCCGGTAGAAACTTTGGGGCACTCTTTGAAGTTCTATGTGTTGGTTGAATAGATGATTTTGAGATTGTGTGATGCATATCATATAATCATGCCCACGGATACTTGAGGTGACAATGGAGTATCTAGGTGACATTAGGGTCTTGGTTGATATGTGTCTTAAGGTGTTATTCTAGTACGAACTCTAGGATAGATTGAAAGGAAAGAATAGCTTCGTGTTATTTTACTACGGACTCTTGAATAGATCGAACAGAAAGAATAACTTTGTGGTGGTTTCGTACCCGACAACAATCTCTTCGTTTGTTCTCCACTATTAGTGACTTTGGAGTGACTCTTTGTTGCATGTTGAGGGCTAGTTATATGATCCAATTATGTTATCATTGTTGAGAGAACTTCACTAGTGAAAGTATGAACCCTAGGCCTTGTTTCCATGCATTGCAATACCGTTCGTGCTCGCTTTTACTATTAGTTACCTTGCTATTTTTGTAATTTCAGATTATAAAAACCTATATCTACCATCCATATTGCACTTGTATCACCATCTCTTCGCCGAACTAGTGCAACTATACAACCTACCATTTTATTGGGTGTGTTGGGGACACAAGAGACTCTCTGTTATTTGGTTGCAGGTTTGCTTGAGAGAGACCATCTTCATCCTACGCCTCTTACGGATTGATAAACCTTAGGTCACCCACTTGAGCGAAAATTGCTACTGTCCTACAAACCTCTGCACCTGAGGCACAACAACGTCTACAAGGAGAAGGTTGCGTAGTAGACATCAATCCGTCATAGACGGGTTGGGAAAATATCACATGATATTTCCCGGGTCTGTGGCTACAACCGGTCAGACTGAAAGCGCAGGAAAAGTTCCACGTTTGCTATGCTAGGGACGCGTGACAAACGAATGGACCATGTATCCGGGTTTGTCTCGTTTTGCTGATCAACTTTCATGTTGAAACTATTTTCATCTCAGCTACGGTTTATTTTGTATTAATTTTTAAAGTTTTATTAATATTTAGAAATTAAAAAGAGATTTAATTAATTATTAAATGCTATTATGACATCAACATGATGTCATGCTGACATCAGCAGTTGACTGGTCAACTGACCAGTGGTCCTACTTGTCATTGACACAATTTACTAATTAAGGTATAATATTAATTAATGAGATTAATTTAGTGGGGGACCCACATGTCATACTCTAATAGGATAATTTAATTATCCTAATTAACAGATTATCTAATTAATCTATTTACCCATAATCATTACTAATACTTAATTATCTAATTAATTCAAACTATTTATTAAATATTATTTTTAAATATTATTTTTATTTCTATTTTATTATTATTTTAACAGAGTTTGTGTGGGGCCTCCCTGTCAGTGGGAGTGGGGGGTTGGCCCCACATGGCAATGGCATTGGCCAAACCTGTAACGACTAAGATGCGACCCTTTCCTTATTTGGGGACGAGGCCTCAAAAGGGGAAAGGGGCGCATTTACGCGTTTCGCAAACTGGATAATCATCACAATACATAATTAAAAGAGTAACAAGTAGGGCATACACTTGCCATCTGTTAGGAATAGAGCATATAGCTTACAGACACACATTATTTCAGAGTAGCACAAGGTCCAGCTACGGACTTAAACAGAAAACATATGAACTAAAACATCTCGTATGCTGGCCCGCCATCATGACCACGGCCTCAGTCTTCCGGATAGTTCACATACAGACGGCCAGAGTCCTCATCGAACTCCCACTTCAGCTGGTTATCATCAGGATCTCGTGCGTCGGGCATACCTGTACCTGTTGGGGTGTGTAGTAATCTCTCAGCCACGAGGACTCAGCAATCTCATGACCTTGGTATCGAATCTATCCAAGTTATTAGGTGAGGAAGGTTTAGTGTATGGGTTTGCAGCAACCTAAGCATATATGGTGGCTAACTTACGAAGATCAGAGTAATCATGCGGTGGTCTACGCGAGCGATCGAAGACTAGATGACCACTAAGTGCTCCTGAACACCTATTTACGTCAAACATAACCCCACCGTGTTCTCGATCAGAGAATGATCTCCGAAGGAGACGGTCAAGGTTATGCACACAGTTGGCACTTCAAGTTGTCTAGAACCGGATGTTAACAAAATATCCACATTTGCCACATAACCGCGGGCACGGCTTTCTGAAAGATTAAACCCTGCAGGGGTGCTCCAACTAGTCCATCACAAACTGCCATGGTCCGCAAAGTAATCCTCTACCACGAAACTCGTGATCTCGTCGAATTCCTTAGAGGAAAACCTCAACTTTGAGGAGACCCAAAGTCTCACCGGAATCCCTATACGCAAGATATATCGCTAAGGTAAGACAAATCTAGCAGGACCTCCCGACGTGTCGACAACCCAGATAAGAGCCGCGTATCTCAGTCTGAGGACACACCGGATAAGCGAAGCATACGATGGCCTGATAGAGATCATCCGAGTTGCCCCGGATTGGCCCCATACGGTGCTCTAGTTTGGACCAAACTCATGAGGAGCAGTGGCCTGGGTTGTTGATTAATTCCTCGGGGTAGTTATTCCCTATGCAAATTATTATTAGGTGATTAGAAGATTAAAACTAATGTTGGGTCCTGCCGGACAAGCCTTAACACTACACGATTTATCAAGGGGGTCCACATAACAAACCCGAACGTGTTAGGAGCGATCAGTTATGGAATCAAACACCGGTAACCGAAACTAAGGCGGCAACAATGGAACAAATAACCCGGCAAAAGGCTAGGCCTTCCGTTATTTACCAACTATATAAGTGCATTAATAAATTAGTAGTTTAAAACATAATGATATCAAAATACTCATGTTATCACATGAGACAGCTGGCACCTGCAACTAGCAAAGCTACTCATTAGAGGTTGAGCAAGCCTACTTAGCAAGACAACATTTGCTAGGAGAGGGAGGTGTTTGGTTTCATGGCAAAGACAAGTGGCATTTATATCAAATGGTAGGCAGCGAGCATGTAATGAAGGAAACGTGATTCTAAGCATAACAAAGCTAGATATGGTGTCAAGGTCACGGTCATCTTGCGTGTGATGTCTTCAGCTTGGAACTGTTCTTGATCTTCCTGCACATACTCTCCAGAATCCACGTACTCGCTCTCCGTCCCTGAAGCTACCCAAGATAAGACAACAGCCAATGAACACCGGCAAAACATAATGCAACAATCAATATGATGCATGTGTGAAGAAGGAAGGATGCATCACTATTCTAGTCACTTTCATATGCATTAGTTGAGTTAATTGAATTCTGGACAGAACCTCATTTTAAGTTATCTTGACATGCATGAATATGGCATGAGCATGTGCATCACGAGAAAATGATGCAAAAACATATAAAGAATGTAGAGAACGGAGCCACGGATCAACCGGATATTACAAAACAAGTTATGGAGACCTACGGTTCAAATCAGGCACAAACACACTCCAATGGGCACTCCCTGGTGTTACCAGGTTGCCACATGCCCAAGCAACAAATTATAAGTGGGGTGGTGAATAGGAGCACCCCAAACCATCAACAATGCCCACACAAGCTTCAAATCAACACAAACATACAATGTGTTTTCAACAACAACATAGCAGTTTGTCTACAATATTTAAAGTAGCTACAACCATCTAAATGAATCAAACAAGATATGAGACAGAAGCCATCCAAAATCTCTACAACCCGGAACAAGAAGCTAATGCAAAGGAGTGACCCATGAGCAGATCTATACACACTAACTTGGACAAAATATCACAGATTCTGGGACTTAGTGAAAATCATAGATTTTCACCAGCTGCTTATGCTCTGAAGCATTTTAACAACCTCCAAAATGATATCTACAAGAAGTGTATAAGCATTAAATTTAACAGGGAGCTCAACAACCATAAAATCTCACAAACTTTAGTTTGTTGCATGGGTTGATTCCGAACACAGGAGCTAATTCATCCAAGACAACAGGGGAAGAAAATAACATCAGATTCCCAGACTTAGTGAAAATCACAAGGTTTCACAAATCTGTCAGTTTCAGCCAAGTGTCCACTTTGACACGACACAATAGGTGCATACAATTTCCTTAGAACCAAACAAAGGCCCCATGCTGTAGAGGAGTTCACCCACTACCATTCCATCAAGGAATCATCCACAAAGGGCATAGGCACCACCTAATACAAGGCACTAAACATGGCATCATATCAGAAAATAACAGTTTTATGAAGTTGCTCTAAAGTGAAATCCGATTGCACCAATGGATTCCTGGGATGATTCTACCCCAAAATCATATATAATACATGGGTACTTGCATGTAACTACAAGGCACAAAGCTAGCTCGAAAATATCACCTAGAATTCTATAACTACAAATGACTAACATCACATGTAAAACTAGCACATATTACAACATCTACACCTACACATGCACACACACAAGCACTATTCACAACAACACCACTTGCATAGTGGCAAGCATGAGGGGTTAGGCCCTCATGCACAAGTGCATATGCACCCATGCACACACACTCACATACATGAGCACCAACACACATACATGTGCTCACACACACACTCAAGTACATACACTCACACATACACTACATGACTAGGTGCAACATGAGGGGTTAGGCCCACTTGCACATGTGTATGTGCACCCTCATGCACACACACACACTCACATGTGTACACACATACACTCATGTGCACACACACACACTCATGTGCACACACCACACTCATGTGCACACACACACAAGGCCCAAAAATACTACACACCATCAACACACCACATAATGTAGAAAGAACCACACAAAACAGTGAAAGAAAGAAAATGAAAGCAAAAAAAATAAAAAGGGGGTTGGGTGTGGATCGAACCCACAACCCTCCTGGTTCTACCACGGCGACACTCCACTCCATCTACTGCATCGCGCTTGATAAAGAGGGGGAAAATAGTAGGCTAAACTATTTCGGTGCTGCACTGCTACTAACGAAAACAAGGAAAAAGAAAGGCGACTGCGGGGGATCAAACCCACGATGCGCGGCACTCACGCCTGCTCGCTTGCCACTGCGCTACGGTAAATGTTCTTACCAGAGAGGGGGCGCGTGCTCTCTTGAGCAGCCCCTCTGCTACTATCCTACCACGCCGGCGATCGGAACAGGGGAGGACGACGACCTCACTACAGACTACAATCGACATGGCGGCTACTGGCGTAGGGACGCGGGATCTACTGGAATCCATTCCCGTGGCTAAATCACGCGGAGGAGGTGTATGGCGACGACGCTATGGGGCGGCGCAACCGGACACACAGGCACTCGACGCCGGCACAATTCTGGCGACAGAGGGGACACTGCATCGGGAAAAGAAGGGGAGGAGGAGGCGCTCACCCTAGGGTGCTCGGAGAAGGGCTCGCTACCGAGAATAGGAAGAAGGGGAGGAACGCTAGGGAGGGGGAGCAGCCCCGCTAGCGATGGAAATGGAACGGGGGAAGGTTCCCCATCCTTGCGGACACCTCGGACACCACGGGGGAGGCTGCCGGCGACGAGGAGGACGCGGGATCGACGGTGGCCTCTCTGAACTTCTCTCTCACTCTCTGAATCTTACCAGCAGAGGGGGGAAGAAGAGGGAGAAGGAGGTGGCGACATGGGAGAAGAACCCTAGGGCACGCACGCCGAGGCTAGCTCTAAATAGAGGCATGTGGGACGGCCTCGACGTCCGTGAGACAACGGACGCGCGCGCTCTCTCTGAACCTGACGGAAAGCAGGGAGGAGGGGGAAACAGCATCAGAGAAGAAGAGAGGGATGGGGAGAAGGCCTCGGGTGCGAGAACAGGGCGAGGCCCAGGTGGAGGAGGAGTAGGCCGGCCCACCTGGGTTTCTCTTTGGAGCCGGCTAAAAAAGAAAAAGGGTTTTGTTTTTTTTCAAATAACCAAAACAGCAAAAGAAATACCGAGAGCAACACAGGGTTTTTGAAAATAAAATGAAAACACCTATGGCACGAGGGATTTATGCCCTATTTAAATAAAATGCAAACCTGATTTTTGGAGCAATTAAATTAAATCTAAAATCAGGAATTAATATGTTGTTTTATTAAAAAAACAATTGATTTAAAGCCTAAAACAGCAAGTCAATCACCCCCTCAACCACATCTTAAATCTCTGAAGTATAACATTTTTAAAACAGATTCACTCAAGGTTTGACACACAAGTTAAATAAATAAAAAGGGGGAGAAGGTTTTAACATAGTTAGAAAAAGCAATGTTGTTTGAAACCATTGTTTGGTAACCTCCACATCAACACAAACCACCACAAGCAAGCTAGCAAACCAATGCAAAAGAAAAGAATGATGCCATGATGCAAAGCTGATGACATGAAATGATCCACATGAAATGATGACTTTATAACATTCAAAACATGGTTCCACAACATAGGATAGGATCCAAATATGGCAAGGATTGCATCTGCGGTGTTACAACACCACATCACAACACACACATATAAATAATGTATTTTCTTCTACATACATGCATACATACCCAAATACGTACATACACACATACATAATACATACATACATACATACATACATAATATATACGTACATACATAATACATACATACATATTTCCATTTCTTTTATCTTTATTGTCCTAACATCTCGTTTCTCTCTCACTGCCATCTCTCAACTCACACGCATCTCTCTCAACAGAGAGACAAAGGAGGCAACCTCCACCTCCTCATACACGAGCTCAACGACGCCGGAACGCGACGGTGTTCGTCGGAACGGAACCAGAACGGAGGAAAGGAGGAGAGGGTGATCGGGGCGGCGATGCTCGGGGAAGTCGGTTGGGGAAGAGGTGAGGAAGCCGGTTGAGGAGGACGGCGACGGGGAGGCGGCGCAGTTCCTGCGAGGAGGAGGGCGAGGTGGTAGCTCGGCGTCGGGGCTGTCCGGGGCGAGGTGGCGAAGGGAGGCCCGACGATGTGGGGAGGGCCGGCCGAGGGGGAGGCCTCCCTGCTCGATCCCTCCTGGATCGAGCGGGAGGGAGGGACCGGCGTGGAGGCACGGGTGAGCGCGTGGGTGAGGGAGAGAAGCGCTGGGTATGGGATTCGGCAGCGGTGGTGGCGCTGGATGGGGAGGAGGTGGCTCGCATCGGCCTCGTCCGGAGGAGGATGGAGGAGGGCCGGCCGACGGGGTGGTGAGGGGCTGTGAGACGAGGGAAGGAAGGGAACGACTGGAGGGGAGGGAACCAGGGGGTTCCCTCGTGAGGATTAGTGGGAGCGACGGGTGGGAGGAACGAGCGACGTGGGGGGGCGATGTGATCTGGAAGGGGTGCGGGTGACGAGGGGGACTCCCCTCGTTTCTCGCGGCGTGGTAGAGGAGCGGTACGACGCTAGGGGTTCCCCCTGGGTGTCTTATACCCCCAGGTGGGTGGGCCGAATGGGGGGAGGGGTGGCCGGCTGGGCCACTTTGGCCCAGTTCGGCCAGGTGCTTTTGGTTTTTTTCTTTTTCCTTTTAAAAAAATTACTTTCTTTTATTTTTTATATATAGCTTTTGTTTTAAATATACAGGGATTATAAATAATTTAAAAAATGATTGTTTCAACTTTATAAAGTATTAGGGAATTTTTATAACTCCCCCAACATTTTTATTTTAACATTACAAAACTTTTTTCGTTTGACTTTATTTTGAAATTTCGAATTTGACTCGGTTTCGAACTAACCTGAGAACAATGATGAAATTACGATGACGTGGCACCATTAGCGTGGGATCACCATAGCTTAATTACATTCAACACTGTAGCAAAGGCTGAGGATGTCACTACTATGACCTGGGTTGATGGAGGTTTTCCATCCACTAGGTGTATACTACCCATCAGGTCTCTAAAACCTTAAGTTGACTTGCATTTACTAATTCAGAAGCCTTGATATCCTTGCTTGTGAGAAGCTGAATCATGATGTACTTTTTCCATACACCCCATGTTGCTTTGAATGGGGAGTGGAATGGATTTTGTTGGTACCTCCACTCTTTCAGGCGTACTTTTGCAGGATTGTAGGGTTGTGTGATACCTTTATAGTCAGTAAATGAATCTGGTAGGTTATTTGCAATGCACTGCAAATCTGCTGAAAGCATGGTTCAGGTCTTTGAGTACGTGGATTTGAGGTAGACATGTGTTAAACATTCCACTAATTTCCTGGCATTCTTTATGGTACTTGAAATCTCCCCCTAATGTGTGGAAATGGTCCTCATTGAATCATCATACCGGCTTTGAATAACTCCCCGTGTGAGGGGCTTGAGGTATTGACAAAAATACAATTATTCCTCACGTAGATCCCAACTATATGTTGAGGGGACAATACTGTATGTAGGGTGGTGATACCGGCATGCAACCAAATTACTCCAGATGGGAAATACTTGGTAGATCTCCACGTATCAAAGATGGAGGTGAATAATATTATGCAGTTCCGTCATGAGCATGTAAAACTGCATGACTCCAACGTAAAGTTGGTAAGTTGCAATTCCAAAGTAAAGATAATGCAATGAGCTTAACTCTTTGGATAAAGGATTCTACCAAATCATTTTGAGTCTAGACATTAGAACAAATTGCTAAACTTCAATCCAAGGGCCAAAGAGAAGGCACTCAAGGAGAATTGTGCAATGTTATCCATTCGATTTGCTTGAAATCGATGTCAGGATAATGAGCCTAGTTAGTCAATGAATAGGAAGAGGCACTGACCTCATTTTGATGCATTCAGGAGTGTGAGTGCTTCAGCATAGACTTTAAGGTGTGCGAGCCTTAAAATTAGCTTTCCTATGTCACTTATAGTGCGCATAAAATCCAAATGTTATTAGAATTTAGCATCATGGTAATCATATACTATTGGAATTGCTGATAGTTTCGGTTTCAACCCAATGTCAATGATGACCAAGGCGGGAATGCAAAGTTTGTCATGCAAAAGACACTTTGGCAACTATCTCGCACGCAACATGTGCTACGGGTTTTGAGGTATGTGTAGTGCAATCCTGATGATATATGGATAATGTGCCAGCCATATTCGTTGCATATGGGAAAGAGAAGTGAGTCCTCTTTGTTGTCATCATAAGTTTCACTATGGAAACTATTTTGATGGATACCTCTATAGCTTAGTAGGGTACGAGTTAAACTCAGAAGCAATAAAGCATCCTTACGTTACTCAAGTACCCACAGGAGTAGTAAATATGACTCAAATTGAGCGAACAAATACCTCATCGCGTGTAGCAATTTTAAAATATCTACTTTTCTCCCAACAAGAGTGGAAACATTTCACTTCCCCGAGTATCAATGTTGAGGATATGGCTTATCGTTAATGTCTCGGTCAGCTAGGGATTAGAGATTAATTGGAAATCAACCAATTAATTGATTTTATCAGTCGACTATTAATCAACCATTTTTTGCAAATCCCAGGATCCCAACACTAAAATATGTTATATTTAACACCAAAAAAATATTGGACAGAAGTCTTACCTTGACTCCTAGCCTCTAAATCCTCGTATAATGACAAACAAAATAGGGAAATAGTACATATTGCATAACAATGTCCACAAAATCACAAATAAACATTATTTTTTGCAAACATAGGGCCTGGTTTATTAGAAGATTCCCGATAATTCGCTTATTAAATCGGTCGAGAAGATAAACGATGACCATAAGGAAAGTATTATCGGTCACCCATGAATAGCGATAAATCAGACGATAAATAACTCAATCAGACAATTATTCTGAACAATCTTGGGCATAGAGTTTGTGGTGCATATGACCACAAGGCACATATCATCTTTCATCAGGTTGACCCCGTAGAAATCTATATAGAGACATGAAGATTTTCAATATGAAAATCATTGTCACGTATAAACATTACATATAAATGTATTTCTACTAAAGCGCTGATGTGAAGCCATCGATTTGATCATACGTTAATCATACACACAAAAGCGTACGACCAAGCTCAAGGACTCACGGGAAGATATCACAACACAACTCTAAACACAAATAAAAACAAGAAAGCTTCATATTACAAGCCAAGGGCCTCGAGGGCTAGAATACAGAAGCTCGATAAACACACGAGTTAGCGGAAGAAACAAATATCTGAGTACAAACACGAAACATTACAATGCCTTAAATAAGGCTAGCACAAAATGTCGTGCGAGGCCTCCTGCCTAGGAACCTCCTAAACTACTCTTGGTCGTCAGCGACCTCCACGTAGTAGTCGGCACCGTCGGGGTAGCAGACGTTGCCGGCAGGATATGCCATTTCCTGGGCGCCATCATCTGGTTGCAGCAATTGTATCAATGGGAAAAGGGGAGCAAAGCAACGGTGAGTACTCATCCAAAGTACTCCCCCGACTGGCATCAGAACTATACAAAATATGCATCAATATCAAAGGAATGGGGTTATATGTGGACTGACTGCCACAATGCTAGAATAAAGAGAGGGGACTAGTCCTATCGAAGACTAGCATCTTTAGTGTCTTGCAGCAATAGGCAAGAGTAGAGAAAGAACACAAAAATATAGTCATACTGTTGCAAAACTTAAAAAATGAGGTCACGCCCAAGGATCCTTCCTCGACTCCCTGCGAAGAAGCAATCTCGAAGAAAACATTTGAGTTAAGTAACAGTTCAAGTTGTATAAGATTGGGGCACAACTCCAAGTCGTCCTGTAACCGTGGACACAGATATTCGAATACTTAATTTTCATCCCTGCAGGGGTGCACCATGGTACCCAACACGCTTGATAAACTCTGGCCGGGCACACTTTCCTGGGCATGCCCGACCTCGGAACATCAACATGTCGCAACCCTACCTAAGCTCAACAGAGAGGCGAGCCCGCCGGTCTAAATCCTAAGCGCGCAGGGGTCATGGGCCCATCAGCCTTTATGCTCCTGCATGATGCAAGGGCAGCCTATGTCAGTCCTGGCACCTCTTATACAAGAACGGTGCTTATCCGGGCCAATCGGCCGCGCGCCGCTCCATTGCTGACGTCTGAAGAGCTTCGGTTGATACCACGACGTCGAGGACCAATAACTTCTCCCACGTGAAGGTTAGTGCAAAAAAGGTCTCCGACCAACCCAGATCAAATACCCAAATCCATTAGCATTTTAATTAACTCATCGACACATCCATGCGGGAATCCACCCGCAAGACATCATTCATCAATGTTCCCAGTAACAAGGTCAAGTAACCGTGTTTCTATAACATCAGAGGGATCCGAGGTATTACACTCGATGGATTCCAAACGATGTAACCATCAACGTGGCTAGGGAGGAATCACCCTCGCTGGGCCATCTTGATGGATTGTATGACGGAGTCGTTATCAGAAGTGGTGAAGGAGGAATCATCCTCGCTAAACATCCGCCGGTTAACTACACTACACAGCTAACATCAGGTGTACTTATCGAGGTGTCACCCTAGGTACTCGATAGTAGCTCTGCAGTGTCATACAACTAAGGGGAGTGTGAGTGTTGTGTCGGGTCATGGCTCGTCGATGAGATGATCGTGACTTGATGAAAAGGCATGGGCAACTGGACTAAAGGTCAAAGGGGATGACTACTCCACGTATACTAAACAGTTTAAAGTGCAATATAGTAAAGTAGAAGTTCATCAAAAACAGGCTATGCATCAGATATAGAAGCTAAGTACAACAGTAGCAAAAATCTAATACAAGCATGAGGGAGAAGGAAATAGGCGATATAGGAATCGTTGTGGGTCGTAGTAATTTCAAGTTTTTCCTACGCCATACAAGGATCTATCTATGGAGAAACCAGCAACGAGAGAGGTTGTAGAGCATCTTCATACCTTTGAAGATCGCTAAGCGCAAGCGTTACTATGAACGCGGTTGATGGAGTCGTAATCGCAGCAATTCAGATTGCGGTGGATTCCGATCTATGTGCCGAATCACTACACCTCCATGTTCAACACACGGACAACCCTGTGACATCTCCTTCTTGATCCAACAAGGAGAGACGAGAAGTTGAGGGAGAGCTCCGGCCGCATGACGGCATGGTGGCGGTGGAGCTATGAGGTTCTCCGGCAGGGCTTCGCCAAGCGCTGTGGAGGAGGAAGAAGACAGAGGTAGGGCTGCGCCGTCGGAGATTAATTGTGTGTCTCCCAAAGGCCAAAACCCTCCACTATATATAGGAGGAGGGAGAGGGAGGCGTCCTTGGCCCCTCCTCCAAGGAGGAGGATCTTTGGCCCAAGCTAGGGAGGTGTCCACCTCCCACAAGGGAGGTGGACTACCTTGGTAGGACTCTTTATCCATTCCTTTTAAGCTTCCTTGCCTTATATCTTTATCCCTATGCGCATAGGACTTTAGGGAAGGCCTTGGCCAGCCCAATAAGGGGTGGTCCACCTCCTCTAACAGCCCATGCACCTCTTTGGTCGTCACACCCCTCCCGATGGTCCTCCGGCACCCTCCCGACAATCCCAGTACACTACCGATGAGCTTGAAGCTTTTTCGACGACCAAAACATGACTTCCTGTAAATCAATCTTTACCTAGGGACCATTCCGGAGCTCCTCGTGACATCCGGGATCTCATCCGGGACTCTGAACAACCTTCGATAACCACATACCATTCTCTTTACAACTCTAACGTCATCGAACCTTAAGTGTGTAGACCCTACGGGTTCTGGAGACATGCAGACATGACCGAGACATCTCTCCAGCCAATAACCAACTGCGGGGTTTGGATATCCATGTTGGTTCCCACATGTTCCATGATGATCTCATCGGATGAACCACGATGTCAAGGATTCAATCAATCATGTATGCAATTCCCTTTTACTATCGGTATGATACTTGCCCGAGATTCGATTGTCGGTATCCCTATACCTTGTTCAATGTCATTACCCGGCAAGTCTCTTGACTCGTTCCATAACACATCATCCTGTGGATAACCCCTTAGTCAAACTGAGATCAGTATGATGATGGATTACTGAGTGGGCCCACAGATACCTCTCTGTCACACGGAGTGACAAATCCCGGTCTCGATTCGTACAACTCAATAGACACTTTCAAAGATACCCATAGTCCACCTTTATAATCACCCACTTACGTTGTGACGTTTGGTACACCCAAAGCACTCCTACGATATCCGGGAGTTTCACAATCTCATGGTCTAAGGAAATGATACCTGACATTAGAAAAGCCTTAGAAGACGAATGATACGTCCATTTTGCATCATGCTTTTATGTTGATATTTATCGCTTTATGGGCTGTTATTACACTTCACGGTACAATACATATGCCTTTTCTCTCTTATTTTGCAAGGTTTACATTAAGAGGGAGAATGCCGGCAGCTGGAATTCTGGCCTGAAAAAGGAGCAAGTTTGAGATACCTATTCCGCGCAACTCCAAAATCCGTGAAAATCAACGAGGATTTTTTGGGATTTATAAAAAATACCGGGCCGAAGAAGTACCAGAGGGGCGCCAGCACGAGGCCACAATCCTACTAGGCGCGGCCTCCCCCCTGGCCACGCCTAGGGGGCTTGTGGGATCCCAGCTGGCCCTCTGGCTCCCCTCTTTTGCTACAAGAATGGTTTTGTTCGAGAAAAAATCAAGAGGAGGCTTTCGGGAGGAATCGCCACCGCCACGAGGCGGAACTTGAGCAAAACCAAACTAGAGCTCCGACAGGATGATCCTGCCGGGGAAACTTCCCTCCCGGAGGGGGAAATCGTCGCCATCGTCATCATCAACACTTCTATCATCGGAGGGGACTCATCACCATCAACATCTTCATCAGCACCAACTCATCTCCAAACCCTAGTTCATCTCTTGTAACCAATCTCCGTCTCGCGACTCTGATTGGTACTTGTAAGGCTGCTAGTAGTGTGGATTACTCTTTGTAGTTGATGCTAGTTGGATTACTTGGTGGAAGATTATATGTTCAGATGTTTGATGATACTCATTACCTCTCTGGTCATGATTATGATTATGCTTTGTGAGTAGTTACTTTTGTTCCTGAGGACATGGGATAAGTCATGCTATAAGTAGTCATGTGAATTTGGTATTCGTTCGATATTTTGATGTGTTGTATGTTGTTTTTCCTCTAGTGGTGTTATGTGAACGTGGACTACATAACACTTCACCATTATTTGGGCCTAGAGGAAGGCATTGGGAAGTAGTAAGTAGATGATGGGTTGCTAGAGTGACAGAAGTTTAAACCCTAGTTGATGCGTTGCTTCGTAAGGGGCTGATTTGGATCCACTAGTTTAATGCTATGGTTAGACTTTGTCTTAATTCTTCTTTCATAGTTGAGGATGCTTGCGAGAGGGGTTAATCAAAAGTAGGATTCTTGTCCAAGTAAGGGCAGTACCAAGCGCGGTCCACCCACATATCAAACTATCAAAGTAGTGAACGCGAATCATATGAACATGATGAAAACTAGCTTGACAGAATTTCCCATGTGTCCTCGGGAGTGTTTTACCTCCTATAAGACTTTGTCCAGGCTTGTCCCTTGCTACAAAAGGTATTGGGCCACTTTGCTGCACCGTTGTTACTTTTGTTGCTTGCAACTTGCTACGAATCATCTTGTCACACAACTACTTGTTACCGACAATTTGAGTGCTTGCAGGTATTACCTTACTGAAAACCACTTGTCAGATCCTTCTGCTCCTCGTTGGGTTCGACACTCTTACTTATCAAAAGGACTACGATAGATCCCCTATACTTGTGGGTCATCAATACTCTTTTCTGGCGCCGTTGCCGGGGTGTGAAGCGCCTTTGGTAAGTGGAATTTGGTAAGGAAACATTTATATAGTGTGCTGAAATTTATTGTTACTTGTTACTATGGAAACTAATCCTTTGATGGGCTTGTTCGAGGTATCTTCACCTCAAACAGAAGCAAAAATAGTTTCTCCTCAACACGCTGCACCTACTGAAAATATTTGCTATGAATTTCCTTCGGGTATGCTTGAGAAACTGCTGGCTAATCCTTTTACAGGAGATGGAACATCACATCCCGACTTGCATATAATCTATGTAGATGAAGTTTGTGGTTTATTTAAGCTTGCAGGTTTGCCCGAGGATGAGGTCAAGAAGAAGGTCTTTCCCTTATCTTTGAGGGATAAGGTGTTGAAATGGTATAAGCTATGTGATGATACTCGATCATGGAACTACAATCGGTTGAAATTGGAATTTCATCAGAAGTTTTATCCTATGCATCTAGTACATTGTGATCGGAATTATATTTATAATTTTTGGCCTCATGACAGAGAAAGCATCCCTCAAGCTTGGGGAGGCTTAAATCAATGTTATATTCATGCCCCAATCATGATCTCTCGAGAGAAATTATCATTCAGAACTTCTATGCTCGGCTTTCTCATGATGATCGCACCATGCTTGACACTTCTTGTACTAGTTCTTTTATGAATAGAGATATTGACTTCAGATGGAATTTATTGGAAAGAATTAAGCGCAACTCTGAAGATTGGGAGATTGATGAAGGTAAGGAGTCAGGTATGAATTTCAAGTTTGATTGCGTTAAATCCTTCGTTGAAACAAATACTTTTTGTGATTTTAGCGCTAAGTATGGACTTGACTCTAAGATAGTAGCTTCATTGTGTGAATCCTTTGCTTCTCATATTGATCTCCCCAAAGAGAAGTAGTTTAAATATGATCCTCCCTTAGAAGTCAATGTAGTTAAACCCAATCTAGTTGAAGAGAGAGTCATTGCCTATAATGTTCCTATTGTTCCTAGTGCTTACATTGAGAAACCACCTTTCCCTGTTAGGATAAAGGATCATTCTAAAGCTTCAACTGTGATACGTAGAGGCTACATTAGAACACCTACACCCCCTGAGCAAGTTAGAGTTGAACCTAGCGTTGCTATTATCAAAGATCTCCTGTCCGACAATGTTGATGGCCATAATATTCACTTATGTGAAGATGCTGCTAGAATTGCTAAACCACACGCTAGAGACAAACATAGGCCTGTTGTTGGCACGCCTGTTGTTTCTGTTAAGATAGGAAATCATTGTTATCATGGTTTATGTGACGTGGGTGCTAGTGTTAGTGCAATACCTCAATCCTTATATGATGAAATCAAAGACGAGATTGCACCTGTCGAGATAGAACCCATTGATGTCACCATTCAGCTTGCCAATAGAGATACTATCTGCCCTATGGGAATTGTTAGGGATGTTTAAGTCTTGTGTGGTAAAACGAAGTATCATGCTGATTTCCTTGTTCTTGCTACCACAGAAGATAGCTTTTGTCCCATCATATTTGGCAGACCCTTCCTCAATACCGTCAATGCTCATATTGACTGTGAGAAGCAAACTGTCACTGTTGGCTTTGAAGGTGTGTCACATGAGTTCAATTTCTCCAAGTTTGGTAGACAACCTCATGAAAAAGTGTTGCCTAGTAAGGATGAAATTATTGCCCTAGCTTCTACTGTCGTGCGTCCTACTGATCCTTTAGAGCAATACTTGCTTGAGCATGAAAACGATATGCATATGGATGAAATGGATGAGATAGATAGAGTTGTCTTAGAACAATATCCTATCCTTAAGAATAACTTGCATGTTGAACTACTTGGAGATCCACCCCCACCAAAGGCTGATCCTGTGTTCGAGCTTAAACAGTTTCCTGATACTCTTAAGTATGCTTATCTCAATGAAAAAGAGATATATCCTCTTATTGTTAGTGCTAGCCTCTTAGAGCATGAAGAAATGAAGTTATTAAAAACTCTGAGGAAGCACCGTGCTGCTATTGGATATACTCTCGATGATCTTAAGGGCATTAGTCCCACTCTATGCCAGCACAAGATTAAAACCGATCCTGATTCCAAACCAGTTGGTGATCATCAAAGGATATTAAATCCTAAGATGAAAGAGGTAGTAAGAAAAGAAATACTAAATCTCCTGGAAGCAAGTATTATTTATCTTGTTGCTCATAGTGATTGGGTGAGTCCGGTGCATTACGTCCCTAAGAAGGGAGGCATTACCGTTGTCCCTAATGATAATGATGAATTGATCCCACACAGGATTATTACTGGCTATAGGATGGTGATTGATTTTAGGAAATTGAATAAGGCCACTAGGAAAGATCATTACCCTTTGCCTTTTATCGACCAAATGCTAGAAAGACTGTCTAAAGATACACACACTTCTGCTTTCTAGACGGTTATTGTGGTTTCTCCCAAATACCTGTTGCACAATCTGATCAGGAGAAAACCACTTTCACCTGCCCTTTCGGTACCTTTGCTTACACACGTATGCCTTTTGGCTTATGTAATGCACCTGCCACCTTTCAAAGATGTATGATGGTTATATTCTCTGACTTTTGTGAAAACATTGTTGAGGTTTTCATGGATGACTTCTCCGTTTATGGGTTTTCTTTTGATGATTGCCTCAGCAACCTTGATCGAGTCTTGCACAGATGTAAAGACACCAACCTTGTCTTGAATTGGGAGAAGTGCCACTTTATGGTTAATGAAGGCATCATCTTAGGACATAAAATTTCTAAAAGAGGTATTGAAGTCGATAAGGCTAAGGTTGATGCAATCGAGAAAATGCCATGCCCCATAGATATCAAAGGTATAAGAAGTTTCCTTGGTCATGCTGGTTTCTATAGAACATTCATTAAAGACTTCTCTAAGATTTCTAGGCCTCTTACCAATCTCTTGCAAAAGGATATTCCTTTTGTTTTTGACGATGATTGTGAGGAAGCCTTCGAAATACTTAAGAAGGCTTTGATAACTACACCTATTGTTCAACCACCTGATTGGAACTTACCTTTTGAAATCATGTGTGATGCCAGTGATTATGCTATTGGTGCTGTTCTAGGACAAAGAGTTGACAAGAAGTTGAATGTTATTCACTATGCTAGTAAAACTCTAGGCAGTGCCCATAGAAACTATGCTACTACGGAAAATGAATTTTTGGCAGTCGTGTTTGCATGTGAAAAGCTCACGTCTTACATAGTTGATTCCAAAGTTACTATTCACACTGATCACGCTGCTATTAAGTACCTCATGGAAAAGAAAGACGCTAAACCTAGACTTATCAGATGGGTTCTCTTGCTAAAAGAATTTGATTTGCATGTTGTCGACAGGAAGGGTGCTGATAACCCAGTAGCAGATAACTTGTCTAGGTTGGAGAATGTTCTTGATGACCCACACCCTATTGATGATAGCTTTCCTGATGAGCAATTGAATGTCATCACTACTTCACATAGTGCACCATGGTATGCTGATTACGCAAATTATATCGTTGCCAAATATATACCACCTAGTTTCACATACCAGCAAAATAAGAAATTCTTCTTTGATTTAAGACATTACTTCTGGGATGATCCTCAACTTTATAAGGAAGGAGTAGATGGTGTTATTAGACGTTGTGTACCTGAACATGAACAGGGATAGATCCTACAGAAGTGTCACTCCAAGGCTTACGGAGGACACCATGCGGGAGTTAGAATTGCACACAAGGTATTTCAATAAGGTTTCTATTGGCCCACTTATAAGTCTCCATCGTATCTACTTTTCCAAACTCTTTTGACCTTGTTTTGGACTCTAATTTGCATGATTCGAATGGAACTAACCTGGACTAACGATGTTTTCAGCACAGTTGCCTTGGTGTTGTTTTTGTGCAGAAATCAAAGTTCTCCAAATGTCCTGAAAATTTACGGGGAACATTTTTGGAAAATATGAAAAATATCTGTGTCAAGATCCACCTAAGGGGGTGGGCCAGTGGGCCACAAGCCCTGCCTCTGCCACCCCCTGGTGGCGGCGGGTAAGCTTGTGGGGCCCACACGGCTCTGCCGCCCCCAATCTTAGCTCTATAAGTGCACTTTCGTCCCAGAAAAAATAAAAAGAGAAGATTTCGTCGCGTTTGCGATACGGAGGCGCCGCCACAACCTGTTCTTCATCTGGAGGGCAGATCTGGAGTCCGTTTTTGGCTCCGGAGACGAGAAATCGTCGCCATCGTCATCATCAACCTTCTTCCCTCTTCGTCGTTCATGAGTAATCTATTCGTAGGCTCGCTGGGCGGTGATGAGTAGGATGAGATCTATCATGTAATCGAGTTAGTTCTGATGGGGATTGATCCCTAGTATCCACTATGTTCTGAGATTGATGTTGCTACTACTTTGCCATGCTTAATGCTTGTCACTAGGGCCCGAGTGCCATGATTTCAGATCTGAAATTATTATGTTGTCACCAATATATGTGTGTTTTAGATCCGATCTTGCAAGTTGTAGTTACCTACTATGTGTTATGATCCGGCAACCCCGGAGTGACAATAACCGGAACCACTCGCGGTGATGACCATAGTTTGAGGAGTTCATGTGTTCACCAAGTACTAATGCATTGGTCCGGTCCTTTATTAAAAGGAGAACCTTAATATCCCGTAGTTTCCTTTTGGACCCCGCTACCACGGGAGGGATGGACAATAGATGTCATGCAAGTTCTTTTCCCTAAGCACGTATGACGACACACGAAATGCATGCCTACATCACATTGACGAATGGGAGCTAGCCACATATCTCTCCGTGTTATAACTGTTGCATGATGAATATCATCCAAACAAATCACCGACCCATTGCCTACGAGTTTGTCCTACTGCTGCTGTTACTTGTCTTGCTCTGCTGCTACTGTTGCTACTACTGTCGCTTGCTACTGTTGCTACTTGCTACTGCTGTCACTACTGATGTTCCTTGCCACTACCATTACTCGCTACTTTGTTGTTACCACTTTGCTTGCAGATACTAATCTTTCAGGCATGGCTGAACCTGACACATCCATCTGCTAATACTCGAGAGTATTCTCTCACCTCCTATTTGGCGATCAACAAATTTCGGTCGAATACTCTACCCTCGAAAACTGCTACGATCCCACGCACTGGTGGGCCGTCAAGCACATTCTTCTAATTTCGATTGCCGGAGAGTGTTAGCAGCATTCTTCTGGTGCCGTTGCAAGGGAAGGTCCGCTGTTACGGAGTCAGCATTTTTCTGGCGCCGTTGCCGGGGAGGTATTGCTATATTCTCTTAGTTACTTGGGATTTATCTCTGCTGATCACTATGAAGAATCTGAAGGATCCAAAAACCAAAGTCTTGCCCTCAACTACGAGGGGAGGTAAGGAATTGCCATCTAGCTCTGCACTTGATTCACCTTCAGTTATGAGTAAGTTTGCGACATCACCTCCTGCTAGAAATCTTGATATGTCGCATGTGCTTGATGATGCTTATGATGCTACTGCTAGAGATGCTATGCTTGATACTATGCCTGATACTGCTAGAGATGCTATACTTGATACTATGCCTGATACTGCTTTGCCTGATATTGGTAGAGATGCTATGCCTGATACTGCTTTGCCTGATGATGCTAGAGATGCTATTTTTCCTGATGATGCTATGCTTGATACTGCTAGAGATACTACTTTGCCCGATGTTCCACTAGGGGTATTCCTTGATGCTCATATTGCTAGAGTTACTGCCAATGCTCGTGATGCTTCTGAAACTACCGATACTATTGAGATAGAACCTGCTTTTGCTCCTGCTAGATCTTGCTCTCCTAGATATGAATTCCCTGATATACCTGAGGGTTACGTTATGGAGGGAGAGATAGCTGAGGATTTTCTTGCGTGTAAGGATGCCTATGACGCTGAGAAATTACTTCTCAAGTGGAAGGAAAAATCTCTGAAAGCTAGGATGAAATACGACCCAAAGTTTGCCACTTCACCTATCTTTATCACCGATAAGGATTATGAATTCTCTATCGATCCTGAGATAATATCTGTAGTCGAATATGATCCTTTTCACGGTTATGAGTCTGAGACGGTCGTAGCCCATCTTGCCAAACAACATGATATAGCCACCCTTTTCACTAATGAGGAGAAGATCCGCCACTACTATATCCTTAAGTTGTTTCCATTCTCTCTAAAGAATGACGCTAAAGCCTGGTTCACCACTCTTTCTCCTAGATGTGTGAGTAGTTCTTAGGATATGGTGTGTTACTTCTGTGAGAAATATTTCCCTGCTGCTAAGAAGCAAGCTGCCTTGCAGGAAATATACAACTTTGCTCAACTCCAAGAAGAGAGTCTCCCACAAGCTTGGGGGAGGCTCGTCCAGCTACAAAATGCTTTTCCTGATCACCCTCTTAAGAAGAACGAGATACTTGATATCCTCTATAAAGGACTTACCGATGCCTCTAGACACCACCTAGATAGTTGTGCCGGTTGTGTTTTTAGGGAACGAACTGTAGAACAAGCTGAGACCCTACTGAATAACATCTTGATCAACGATAATGCTTGGACTATTCCTGAACCACCTCCTAATCCAACTCCGAAGAAAAGAGGTATTCTATTCCTCAGTCCCGTAGATATGCAAGAAGCCAAGAAATCTATGCAAGAGAAAGGCATTAGATCTGAAGATGTCAAAAATCTACCACCTATCGAAGAGATCCATGGTCTCGACAACCCTATACAAGTAGTAGAAGTGAATTCTCTGCGTAGGTTTGATGAGAGTGATATTCCTTTTGAGAAACCTTCTAGCCTATGCTTTGATGAATTTGACAACTTTGTTACCAAACAATAGAGTTGCAATGATTATGTTAGCAGACATTTGGAACAAAGTACTCGTATGCTTAGCCATTTAAGTGCTTGTGTAGACAGAAATGTCAATGGTCTGAAGCTTCTGAGTAAACATGCCTCTATGATTACTACTCAGGTAGAACAAGTACTTAAAGCTCAGAATGACGTGCTCAATGAATTAAATGACAACTCTATCAGAGTCATTACTCGAGGAGGCAAAATGACTCAGGAACCTTTTTATCCTGAAGGTCATCCTAAGAGAATTGATCAAGATTCTCAAGGAATCAATGGTGATACACCTAGTCATCCTAAGGAGAAGAAGAAGGATGATAGAAGCCTGCATGTTAGTTCACCAAATACTGTCACACCTGAAGAATCTAATGATATTTCTGCGTCTGACGCAGAAACACAATCGGGTGATGAAGATGAACCTGCTGACAATATGGACAGTGATGTTCATAATAATGCTCAACCTAGCAATGATGAGGATGCAGAGATTGAACCTACGGTTAATCCTGATAACCCACAACCTAAGAGATACGATAAGAATGACTTTACTGCTAGGAAGCATGGTAAAGAAAGGGAACCATGGGTTCAGAGATCTATGCCCTTTCCTCCTAAGCCATCCAAGAAAAAGGATGATGAGGATTTTGAGTGTTTCGTTGAGATGATAAGACCCATATTTCTGCAGATGCGGTTAACTGATATGCTCAAGATGTCTCCGTATGCCAAGTACATGAAAGATATCGTGACTAATAAACGGAAGATACCAGATCTTGAGATCTCCACCATGCTTGCCAACTACACTTTTAAAGGTGGAACTCCTAAGAAACTTGGTGATCCCAGAGTGCCCACTATACCTTGCTCCATTAAAGGAAACTACGTAAGAACTGCCTTATGTGACCTTGGAGCCGGTGTTAGTGTTATGCCGCTCTCTCTTTGTCGTAGACTTGAATTGGATAAGTTGACACCCACAGAAATTTCTCTGCAAATGGCCGACAAATCAACTGCTTTCCCTATCGGCATTTGCGAGGATGTGTCTGTTGTGGTTGCTAACACCACTATCTTAACAGACTTTGTTATCTTGGATATTCTCGAGGACGATGCCATGGCTGTCATCCTCGGAAGACCCTTTTTAAACACTGCAGGGGCTGTTATAGATTGCAACAAAGGCAATGTCACTTTCCATGTCAACGGTAATGAGCACACAGTGCACTTTCCGAAGAAACGATATCAAGTACATTGCATCAATGCTATCGAAAAGACTTCATCGATTCTTATTGGGAGCTTTGAATGCCCTATTCCTCGTGTCAAGATGAAGTATGATTTGCTTGTTGGGGAGATACATATCCCCATTGAGGTGACTTAGTGGCTATTCGAAAATTCTCCGTTCTATCTTGCGATTCGAGAAGGTTTTGTCATGAGGACTTGATCAACCCCATTGACGAATTTCTTTCGATGACCATGAAATGGATGAATCAAAGAGTCACATACCTCTCTTTTGAGCTTTCATTTTCTGTTGCTTAGAAGATAAATGATAGAATTAGTTTACTTTTTCCTATTTTCTGTTTTAGCGTCCCGGAGAAAAATACCTCGAAAATAAAAGTTTTCCGATGGTCCTGAAAATTTAGTATGATTTTTTCTGGAATTTTTGAAAATTACTGGGAGTGAGAGCTGGCCTGGGGGCCAGACCAGTGGGCCACAAGCCCTGCCACCGCCACCCCCTTGGTGGCGGAGGGCAAGCTTGTGGGGCCCACATGGACCCCCTCCACTCATTCCATCTCCCAGCCTCTTCTTCCACCTCCAGAAAAAACTGTTTCCCAGCCCAAGCCCGTGTTCTTGCTCATTTGGCTATGATTTTCGATCTCCTTGCTCAAAGCACCATTCTGCGAACCATTTTGGGGAAATTACTCCTTGGTAAGTGACTCCTCCATTGGTCCAATTAGTTTTTGCTCTAGTGCTTTATCCTTCGCGTATTCTTGCTACCTTGGTGACCCTATTCTTGGGCTATAAAAGTTGATTTTAGCTGGTCCCAAGTAGTTTTAGCGCGTGATACGGTCTCTAGGCACTAGTAGGAGTAGTTGCTACAAGTTAGGTTAATCTTTATTCACTTTTCTTTTGAAGTTTCTCAAAATTTCAGAATTTTTGAGAGCTAGAAAAGGAAAAGATGAGGAGGTTCTTGAGAGGCTCTTCAAGCCGTAACCCCAAGGAGGATGAGAAGAACCACCCCAAGTACGTAGTCCCTCGAGTCACAGAAGTTCGAACGTGTGAGTGGCCAAGTGATGAATTCTTGCCCGCCGCTGGGCTTTATGAAGACTTTTATTACTTGGTGGAGAACGCAGGTCTTACTGCGTTTGTTGCAGATAAGTGCTCACAATACCTCCTCCTCACCCATATTTTCGTTCAAAGCTTCAACTTTTATCCGAGGAAGAATCCTCCCATGGTTGAGTTCGTGATATACGATGTTCCCAAGTGCATGACACTACAGGATTTTTGCAACGTATGCAAATTACCTTATGTTGGGGATATCCGTGACCCTCGTCCACGGGACTTGGAGGATTTCATTGGTACTATTGTTGTTGGAGAGGAGAGAGGAGTATCTCGCGCTAGAATTGCTAGCATACATTTTCCTATGCTTCGGTACTTCTCACTATTTGTGGGAAAATGTTTGATTGGCCGTGGGAAGGCTGGATCACTTAGTTATCCAGACCTTGCGGTTTTGCGCGAAGGCCTTTATAACGATAAGACTTACATCCTAGGTGCTATTCTGGCCCAGCGGTTGAACATCAACCGTTCCAAGGGTGTCGTCTATGGAGGTATCTACGCTACCCGTCTTGCGACACACTTTGAGATACCCATTAGACTGGGAGAGGAAGGAGAGATGCTTCTCCCCGAAAAATATCTGGATTATAACAGCATGGTTCGCCATGATTTTCTGGATAGACATGCTAGTAGACGGATGATTTATAACCTGGTATTTAGTCAGGGCACTCGAGAGACTATTATTTTGCCTGCTCCTTCTTTTTTTGATCTTCATGCAGGCAGGTACACTATTATGCCCACGGACATTTACGCATATTGGGGCTTGGCCCAACCATAGGTGCACGTGCCCGAGCCGCCAGTCGAGTACCAGACGCCAGTTTATTAGTGGGAGCCAAAGGAGCTCACACAACAGTGGCATTCACAGTCTGCTCTGGAGTATCCTGGAGCTGGTGATTTCCCACCATGGGAGTAGACCAAGCTAGGCCAAAAGCCTAAGCTTGGGGGAGTACGTGTTCTCACCGACTTTACATTCATGCTTATGCTTTCACTTTGTTAGCCGGTGTGCACACTTTGCCACTGTATTATTGTCACGCCCAAGATGCGACCCTATCCTCAATTTGGCACGAAGGCCTCGTCAGGGATAGAAGCGCATCTCGTCGTGTCACAAGAATGGATATCGTTACAAGTACATGTACTGAAAAGAAGAGATATATATAGAATTGGCTTACACTCGCCACAAGCTACATCAGAGTCACATCAGTACATTACATAATCATCAAGAGTAAGAGCAGGGTCCGACTACGGACGGAAAACAAACGAGAAAACTAAGAACGACGTCCATCCTTGCTATCCCAGGCTGTCGGCCTGGAACCCATCCTAGATCGATGATGAAGAAGAAGAAGAAGCAACTCCAAATAAACAATCAACGCGCTCGCATCAAGTAACCTTTACCTGTACCTGCAACTGGTGTTGTAGTAATCTGTGAGCCACAGGGGACTCAGCAATCTCATTTCCAAAGGTATCAAGACTAGCAAAGCTTAATGGGTGAGGTATGGTTAAGTGGTGAGGTTGCAACACCGACTAAGCATATATTTGGTGGCTAAACTTACGAGTACAAGATATAAGAGAGGGAAGATCTATGCATAACGGACGTGAAGTACTGATGATCAAATAAATGATCCTGAACACCTACCTACGTCAGACATAACCCCACCGTGTCCTCGATCGGAGAAGGAACTCACGAAAGAGGCAGTCACGGTTACACACACAGTTGGCATATTTTAGTTAAGTTAACTTCAAGTTATCTAGAACCAGTGTTAAGCAAAGTTTCCACCTTGCCACATAACCGCGGGAACGGCTTTCTGAAAGATTTAACCATGCAGGGGTGCTCCAACTAGTCCATCACAAATTACCACAAGCCGCATAGAAATCCTCAATCACGAAGCTCGCGATCTCGTCGGATTCCCTAGTGGAAAACCTCAACTCTGAGGTTACCCAAAGCATCACCGGAATCCCGATGCACAAGATATCTCGTCAAAGGTAAACCTAATCCAGCAAGGCCGCCCGGTGTGTCGACGATCCCGATAGGAGCGGCGTATCTCGTTCTCAGGACACGACGGATAAGCGAAGTGTACGAGTGCCAAACCTCGATTTTCCTCGCGATGGCCCCGCACAGTGCTCTGTTTTGGACCAGCACCATCAGCACTGGCCCTCCCTGTATTATGTGAAATTACTCCTCGGGTTCATGACGCCCTATGCTTTCAGTATTAACAAAGTTATTATGTTGGGAAAATGTAGTACCAAAGTTGGGCCTTGCCAGACCAGCTTTAATCTAAAACGAATTATCAAGGGGGTCCCCATAACAACCCCGATCGTGTTAGGAGCGCTCATTTATGGAACATAACACCAGTAGCCGAAACTAAGGGGGCATAGGTGGAACAGAACACCAGGCTAGAAAGGCCGAGCCTTCCACCTTTTACCAAGTATATAGGTGCATTAAATTAAATAGCATTAATATGGTGATATGACAAGGGACCCATGTTATCACATGGAAGCAACTGCACCCGCAACTAGCAACGCTAACAACATGGTTAAGCAAGCGGTAACATAGACAATCAGTGGTTTGCTAGGTCGAACAGGTTGAAGGTAATCATGGCATTGTTGAGAGGCTGATATTTAACATGTGGTAGGCAACGAGACATAATCGATAGAAGCGATAAAACTAGCATGGCAATGATAGTAATGGTATCTTGGGAAATGGTCATCTTGCCTGAGATCCCGCCTGGAAGAAGAACAACTCCGTGAAGTCGGTGAACCAACGTCGCCTCACATTCCGACACGCTTGCGGAACTCTATCGAGACGGAGCAAACCGGAAACAAACATCAACACAGATATTCACCACACGATGCACAACATGATGCACAACCTACTATGATGCATGATCAATTCAATGATGCAAGGGATGGCATGGCAATTCACATGACGCAATCACTACACATTAAGTGGAGCTCAATATGCAACAAGTTGCATATTGACGAAACTCCACATTTAATTATTTAATTCACTCCCATTTATTTATACGAAAATATTAAATGTTGTTAGACATGGAAAGGGGGTGAAACACAAATTAAACTACCTATCTAGGCATTTTAAATGAGGCCGGAAACGACATATAGCATCTCCGAAATGACCCCACGTGTTAAATTATAATTCTGTCCAGATCTGTCCTAATCACATTTTATACTTGTTAAACAGCAAAACAAAGTGGTTCACGTGATTCTACTCGTCATTCTGGTCCATTTACATATATGGCACATCTCCAAATGAGCTACGGTTAAATAATTACGACCTAAACCGTTTTCAACAAGTCGACACGCAATCCGATGCAAACATCACACTAAACATTTCTAATTATGCATGAGAGTTGGAAAAAAAATATTCTACGCAAAATTCTAGCCAAGTAGCATATATAACTCATCGCAATCCGATGCACGGATTAGAAACTACGTGCATTTGAAAATAAGTGATATTTTTGAAGATTAGCAAAATCGTAGTGCAGCAAAGGGGAAACAAATATGGGGTAAAGCTGGGATTCAAATCCCAGACCCCTGCGTTGAATCCAGGGCACTAACCAGTTGGTCTGGCTCCTGTTGTGTGAACTAACAAGGCCTCGATATTAAGTGAACCAAGGCAGAAACTAATCCTATGGAAAGGGTAAAATTCGTGAAAAATAGAAATGAATCCGCGGGGACTTGAACCCACGATCTCCTGGTCGATTAGAGCAGCGCTGGCCAACTCAGCTATGCATGTGCACGTGACATGACTGCAGGGGAGAACAACATATACTAAAGAGGCGGCGGGACTCCTTCTACACGAACACACACGGCCAGGCAGAAGCGTACATGGAGGATCTGGTGAGTCCTCACCTGCGGCTTCGGTGGCTGAACCTGGCGAGTCTTGATGGGACTCCGGCGAGCATCCAGGACGAGGGGGAAAGGGCGGATCTGAGCATGGGAATCCATTCCCGGCATCAGGAGCTCGATTCAGTGGACGGGACGCCGGTTCACAAGCTGCAAGCTCCATGGCACAGCTTCCCTTGACAGAGGCGTAGATGCTCCTGTGGACAAAGAGAGAGAGACGAGGTGGGAGAGGGAATAAGGAAGGGAGAAGGAGCAGGGGCGACCTGGGTGCCTGCCCGTCGGTGAAGCTCGCCGGCGGCTCATGGCGCCCCCCCCCTAGGAGGTACGGGGGAGGGAGCTCAGGGACGAGGCCATGCCCGCTCGTGCGCTCCATTGACTGGTTGGGGACGGCCTCCTCGTGCGGCATGCGGGCGACAGACATGGGGAGCTGCAGGCGACGGATGCGTCCGGCGGCTCGACTCGCATGGAAGACAAGGTCGAGGCGCACGGACTCTGGATCGAGCTGCTTGCGGGGTTGGCTGCAGACTAAATCTGGGGATCCCGAGGGGAATTTTTTTCCAATGGGTGGCGGCGGCTATTGGACAGGGAGAGGATTTCTAGGGATTGGTCTAGGGTTAGACTAGGCTGGGCTAGTTTGCATATAAATAGCAAACGGGTCTAAATGATGTCTAATTAGAGCCCTCCGATTCTAGATCGGACGGTTAATATAAATAGGTTAGGGAAATCAATTGACAAACCGAAGGAGGTTTGCGGTAAAACAGGGTTGATCCGGACCCAACGGTTACGACCGTGTGTTTTGGGTACCGGGAGGTTTTCGGACTGGGTTGCGCGGCGGTTCGGTGCACTGTGCAGAGAGGCTAGGTGGGGATGAGAGGGAAAACGGGCAGCCCGGCATCGGGGTTTAAAATACTGGAAAATGTCCGACGATAGACCGAATACGGTGCCGCTACGGTCGACCGTTCGGGTACCAGACGAACTCCGATTGCGACGAAACTTGACAAGCGGCCTAGCTACAACTAATTACGACCGCACGCCAAGTTCCAACCCAATCAGAGAATGTTTTAAACACACTTTTGAAAACAAGATTTAGACGATACCGCGGGCGCGTGCGTGTGTGATCGGGCTCAGAACGGACAACGATGAGAACCGACAACTAACAACGGATGCAAGTTTTGAAAACTGGCGGCAACGGGGTGCCGATGCAATGCAGATGATGCGACAAAAGAAAATAGACACATGACGAAAACGGAAAGAAGGGGGAATCTTCTGGAACGTCGGTCTCGGGCCGTCACAATTATCCATGCTAGTTTATTTTTGTTTTCTTGTTTTCTTGTTTTGTGTCCTTTTGAGAAAACCTAAAAATATTTTCCTTTCTTCTTTTGCTTGTTGGGAGCTTTCCCGCGTAAATAGTTTTCTTTTTCTTTGGGTCAAGGTTGAAGATATTGGTTACAATGTTTAGTGGCTCTTGCATGATTACCTGTTTACCTTTCAAAGAGTCATATTACTTTGTCTTCTCCTTTGTGTTTGCCTGTAGATTCAGCTTAGTCCAATGCACGAGCACTCTTATTATTGTTCACATCGTTCGATCGTGCAAGTGAAAGGCAATAATGATGATATATGATGAAGTGACTCAAACTGAAAAGCTGGTACGAACTCTATCTATTTTGTTTTTGTAAATATGACTAGCTTGTCGACCTAGATTCAGCTTTGTTGTGAGACAACCATGTTTGCAATGACAACTTAGAGATCATAGTTTCTCATGCCATGCTTATTTAGCTGAGAGCTTATAATGGTTTGTCTTGAATGCCAACATAGATTTGGAGATGACTATGATGTAGTATGATAGGATGGTATTCTCCGTTGGATGTTTCAAGTGGCTTGACTTGGCGCATGTTCATGCATGTAGTTGAAACAAAATCAACATAGCCTCTATGATGTTCGTGTTCATGGTGATTTATATCCTGTTCATGCTTGCATTCAATGTTAGTCAAACTCATTGCATCTTGATGACTGTTGTCGCTCTCTTGTTGGTCGCTTCCCAGTCTTTTGCTAGCCTTCACTTGTACTAAGCGGAATACTGCTTGTGCATCCACCTCCATAAACCCAAAAGTTTTTCCATGAGAGTCCACCGTACCTACCTATTTGCGGTATCTACCTACCGTTCCAAGTAAATTTGCATGTGCCACTCTCTAAACCTTCAAGAAATAATCTGTTTTGCATGCCCGAACCGCTCATGTGGTGACAGGGGGCTATTGGTATCTTCCATGCTAGGAGTGTTATCCTCGACATGTGTTTATTCACTGTCATGCACGAGAAAGGGGCCGGTAATTGGAATACCCAGTTCCACGCTTAAATCGAAAACATAACTGGAAAACAAGACCCCCCCCGGATTGATGTTAGTATGGACGGTACCTGAGGCTTCTGCTAGCCGTGGAGTGTGATTGATTGGTGGTGGGCGAGTTCAAACTTTACTTTTCTGTTTGGGAACCGCCTATAGCATGAGTAGCATGAAAGATATTGAGAACTCTTGGTAATTGCGTTGACAATGAAAGCATGCCACCCAAAATTATTATCTCTGTTTTCAAATCTTGAGCTCTGGCACCTCTGCAAATCAATGCTTCGCTCTGCGAAGGGCCTGTCTATTTATTTTCATGTTGAGTCATCCTCCTCTTTTATAAGCACCAATTAGAGAGCACATCTGTCATTTTTATGCTTTGCTTTTGATTGATATTGAGTGTGACTATGACTAGATCTTCGTTGCTATGAATTACAATGTTTAGTCAGCCCTTGATCTTTGAAAGTGCTCTACATTTATGTTTTGCGGTCTCAGAAAGAGCTAGTGAGATACCACCTATTCATATTGCTTCATGCTTGTTTTGATTGAAGTGTTAGTATTCGAAACTCATTATTATTTGCTCGTTAGCTGATTATGCCATTGATATTACTTTACCGTGAGACCTTTCTGTCACTTGCTTATGTGGTTAACTTGTGATCTTGCTGAAATTCTGGTTATGAGTTAGACATAGTTGCAACAAGATCAAAGAGAGTTTGTCAAAGTTTTCTTTCTCTCTCAGTTTGTCAACTGAGTTTCTTGAGGACAAGCAAGGTTTTAAGCTTGGGGGAGTTGATACGTCTCCATCGTATGTACTTTTCCAAACTCTTTTGCCCTTGTTTTGGACTCTAATTTGCATGGTTTGAATGGAACTAACCCGGACTGGCGCTGTTTTCAGCAGAATTGCCTTGGTGTTGTTTTTGTGCAGAAATCAAAGTTCTCCAAACGTCGTGAAAATTTACGGGGAACATTTTTGGAAAATATGAAAAATATATGCGCCAAGATCCACCTGAGGGGGTGGGCCACAAGCCCTGCCTCCGCCACCCCCCTGGTGGCGGTGGGCAAGCTAGTGGGGCCCACACGGCTCTGCCGCCCCCCAATCTCAGTTCTATAAGTTCACTTTTGTCCCAGAAAAAATAAAAAGAGAAGATTTCATCGTGTTTGCGATAAGGAGGCGCCGCCACAACCTGTTCTTCATCTGGAGGGCAGATCTGGAGTCCGTTTTGGGCTCCGGAGAGGGGAAATCGTCGCCATCGTCATCATCAACCTTCTTCCCTCTTCAATTCCATGAAGCTCTTCGTTGTTCGTGAGTAATCTATTCGTAGGCACGATGGGCGGTGATGAGTAGGATGAGATCTATCATGTAATCGAGTTAGTTTTGATGGGGATTGATCCCTAGTATCCACTATGTTCTGAGATTGATGTTGCTACTACTTTGCCATGCTTAATGCTTGTCACTAGGGCCCGAGTGCCATGATTTCAGATCTGAAATTATTATGTTGTCACCAATATATGTGTGTTTTAGATCCGATCTTGCAAGTTGTAGTTACCTACTATGTGTTATGATCCGGAACCGCGGAGTGACAATAACCGGAACCACTCCTGGTGATGACCATAGTTTGAGGAGTTCATGTGTTCACCAAGTGCTAATGCCTTAGTCCGGTTCTTTATTAAAAGGAGAACCTTAATATCCCGTAGTTTCCTTTTGGACCCCGCTGCCACATGAGGGATGGACAATAGATGTCATGCAAGTTCTTTTCCCTAAGCACGTATGGCGACACACGGAATGCATGCGTACATCACATTGACGAACGGGAGCTAGCTACATATCTCTCCGTGTTATAAATATTGCATGATGAATATCATCCAAACAAATCACCGACCCATTTCCTACGAGTTTGTCCTACTGCTGTTGTTACTTGTCTTGCTCTGTTGTTACTGTTGGTACTACTGTCGCTTGCTACTATTACTACTTGCTACTACTGTCACTACTGCTGTTCCTTGCCACTGCCGTTACTCGCTACTTTATTGTTACCACTTTGCTTGCAGATACTAATCTTTCAGGTGTGGTTGAATCTGACACATTCAGCTGCTAATACTCGGGAGTATTCTCTCACGTCATGTTTGGCGATCAACAAATTTGGGTCGAATACTCTACCCTCAAAAACTGCTACGATCCCACGCGCTGGTGGGCCGTCAACAACATTCTTCTGGTGCCGTTGCAAGGGAAGGTCTGCTGTTACGGAGTCACCCACTCTCTTCAAGGATGCCCATAAGTTTGTCTTGTCTTGTGACGAATGTCAAAGAATAGGTAATATCGGCAAACGACAGGAACTGCCTATGAATTATTCACTTGTCATTGAACCATTTGATGTTTGGGGCTTTGATTATATGGGACCTTTTCCAAAATCCAATGGGTATATTCATATCCTAGTTGCTGTTGATTACGTCGCTAAGTGGGTAGAAGCTATCCCAACTAGTAGTGCTGATCACAACACCTCTATCAGGATGGTTAAAGAAGTTATTTTCCCTAGATTTGGAGTCCCTAGATATCTAATGACCGATGATGGTTCACATTTCATTCATGGTGGTTTCCCTAAAACACTTGCTAAGTACGATGTCAATCATAGAATTGCATCTCCCTATCACCCTCAGGGCAGTGGTCAAGTAGAGCTAAGCAATAGAGAGATTAAACTAATTCTGCAAAAGACTGTCAATAGGTCTAGACAGAATTGGTCTAAGAAGCTCGATGATGCACTGTGGGCTTATAGAACTGCCTATAAGAATCCCATGGGTATGTCTCCGTACAAAATGGTTTACGGCAAAGCATGTCATTTACCTCTTGAGCTAGAGCACAAGGCTTATTGGGCAATCAAAGAGCTCAACTTTGATTTCAAACTTGCTGGTGAGAAGAGGTTATTTGATATTAGCTCACTTGATGAATGGAGAGCTCAGGCATATGAAAATGCGAAGTTGTTCAAAGAAAAGGTTAAGAGGTGGCATGATAAAAGGATACAAAAACGTGAGTTCAATGTAGGTGATTGCTACGGCAACAGACAACAGCGCCAGAAATTGGCACGTTGACGGAGACTGGGATTGTGTTGGTTTTTCCCTTGAAGAGGAAAGGGTGATGCAACACAGGAGCGGTAAGTATTTCCCTCAGTTTGAGAACCAAGGTATCAATCCAGTAGGAGAATCTCGTCAAGTCCAGAGTACCTGCGCAAACACAAAAGAGCTTGCACCCAACGCTTTAAAGGGGTTGTCAATCCCTTCAAGATTGATTGCAAAGTGAGATCTGAAGGCGGAAAATATGGTGTGGAGTAGACCCGGGGGTCATAGTGTTCACTAGAGGCTTCTCTCAAAATAGCAAATATCACGGTGGGTGAACAAATTACCGTCGAGCAATTGATAGAACCGTGCAAAGTCATGACGATATCTAAGGCAATGATCATACATATAGGCATCACGTCTGAGACAAGTAGACAGATACTTTCTGCATCTACTACTAATACTCCACACATCGACCGCTATCCAACATGCATCTAGTGTATTGAGTTCATGACGAACAGAGTAACGCCTTAAGCAAGATGACATGATGTAGAGGGATAATCTCAAACCAATGATGAAAACCCCATCTTTTTACCCTTGATGGCAACAACATGATGCGTGCCTCGCTACCCCTTCTGTCACTGGGTGAGGTCACGGCATGGTGTGAACCCAAAACCAAGCACTTCTCCATTGCAATAATCATAGATCTAGTTGGCCAAACAAAACCCACAACTCGAAGAGAATTACAAGGATATGAAATCATGCATAAGAGAGATCAGAAGAAACTCAAATAAGATTCATAGATAATCTAATCATAAATCCACAATTCATCGGATCTCGACAAACACACCGCAAAAGAAGATTATATCCGATAGATCTCCATGAAGATCATGGAGAACTTTGTATTGAAGATCCAAGAGAGAGAAGAAGCCATCTAGCTACTAGCTATGGACCCGTAGGTCTATGGTGAACTACTCACGCATCATCGGAGAGGTCATGGTGTTGATGAAGAAGCCCTCCGTATTCGAATCCCCCTCCGGCAGGGCACCAGAACGTGCCCCAGATGGGATCTTGTAGAGACAGAAGCTTGAAGTGGCGGAAAAGTTCTTCCGACGATCTCCTGATTTTTTCTGGGATTTTAGGGAATATATAGGCGCAAAACCTAGGGAAGAGGAGGCTCAGGGAGCCCACAAGCCAGGGAGGCGCAGGCCCCCCTGGCCATGCCATGAGGGCTTGTGGGGTCCCTGCCGGCCCCCTGCTCTGATTCTCCGGCTTCTCGATCTTTTTCTGTTTCGGAAAAAATCTTTTTGGCGGTTTCATTCCGTTTGGACTCCGTTCAAAATCCTCCTTTGAAAGGGGTCAAAAACATGGAAAAAACAGGAACTGGCACTTGGCACGGACTTAATAAGTTAGTCCCCAAAAATATATAAAAGGCATACAAAGCATCCAAAGTTTGACAAGATAATAGCATGAAACCATCAAAAATTATAGATACGTTGGAGACGTATCAAGCATCCCCAAGCTTAACTCCTGCCCGTCCTCGAGTAGGGAAGTGATAAAGACTGAATTTTTGATGTGGAATGCTACCTAGCATAGTTGTCCTTTGCAACTTCTTTCATGTGACATGAATGTTCAGATCCGTAAGATTCAAAACAATAGTTTGCTATTGACATGAAAACAATAATACTTCAAACAAACTAGCAAGGTAATCATGAACTTTCAAAATAACAAGGCCAAGGAAAGTTATCCCTACAAAATCACTAATGTAAATCATGCACAACCCCGATATTGGCCAAGTAATTGTTTTCGCACTCTTACTTTCTCAAACCTTTTATAACTATCACGCAATACATGAGTGTGAGCCATGGATATAGCACTATAGGTGGAATAGAGTGTGGTGGTGGTTGTGAGACAAAAAGGAGATGGTCACATTGACTCGGTGTATCAAAGGGCTATGGAGATGCCCATTAATAGATATCAATGTGAATTAGTAGGGATTGCCATACAAGGGATGCACTAGAGCTATAAGTATGTGAAAGCTCAAAAGGAGAACTAGTGGGTGTGCATCCAACCTGGTTGCTCATGAAGACCTAGGGCAATTTTGAGGAAGCCCATCATTGGAATATGCAAGCCAAGTTATATAATGAAGATTCCCACTAGCATATGGTAGTGACAAAGCAAGAAGCTCTCAATCATGAAGGACATGGTGCTATTATGAAGCACAAGTGTGGAAAAAGATAGTAACATTGTCCCTTTTCTCTTTTTCTCTCTCTTTTTTTTGTTTTTTATTTGGGCTATTGGGCCTCTTTTTTCTCCCTTTTTATGGGCTCTTTGGCCTCTTTTTTTATTTCCTCACATGGGACAATGCTCTAGTAATGATGATCATCACACTTTTATTTACTCACAGCTCAAAGCTTAGAACGATGATGACTCTATAGGAAATGCCTCCGGCAGTGTACCGGGATGTGCAACGATCTAGCTTGGCATATGACGCTGAAACATATCGCTAGCTTTCTTACGATCATGCAATGGCAATATGAGAGTGACGACACAAGTCATGAGACAAAACGGTGGGAGATGCATGGCAATATATCTCGGAATGGCTATGAAAATGCCATAGTAGGTAGATATGGTGGATGTTTTGAGGAAGGCATATGGTGGGTTTGTGCATCGGCGAGAATTGCGCGGCACTAGAGAGGCTAGCAATGGTGGAAGGTGAAAGTGCATCTATACCATGGACTCACATTAGTCATGAAGAACTCACATACTTGTTGCAAAAAAATTTATTAGTAATCAAAACAAAGTGCTAAACGCATACTCCTAGGGGAAGGGTTGGTAGGTGTTAACCATCGCGCGATCCCAACCTCAACACAAAGGATGACAATAAATAGATCAATTATGCTCCGACTTCCTAACACAGTGGTTCACCATACGTGCATGCTACGGGAATCACTAACTTCAACACAAGTATTTCTAGATTCACAACACCCTACTAACATATATCTCAATATTAACAAATCCACGTCTCAAAACTAATTGAGAGGAATCAAGACTTCTCTTTCTACTCAATGCTTATGAAGATGGAGGTTTTTGTATCCTTTATGGGTACCTATCACCTTTGGGACTACTTTCATAGCATAAGCCAACTACCAAGTCACGCACCGCTGTGCTCTAAAAGATATAAGTGAAGGGCATAGAGCAAAATTATCTAGCTCAAAAGATATAAGTGAAGCACTATGAGCATTCTAGCAAAATCACGATGAGTGCATGTCTCTCTCTCTCAAAAAGGTGTGCATCAAGGATGATTGTGACACAACAAAAAGAAAAGACTCCTACGATACAAGACGATCCAAGCAAACCACATATCATGTGGTGAATAAAAATATAGCTCCAAGTAATGTTACCGATGGATTGAAGACGAAAGAGGGGATGCCTTCCCGGGGCATCCCCAAGCCTAGGCATTTTGGTGTCCTTGAATTTGGCTTGGGATGCCTTGGGCATCCCCAAGCTTGAGCTATTTCCACTCCTTATCTCTTTGTCCAAGAGAACATCACCCAAAACTTGAAAACTTCACAACACAAAACTTAAACAGAAACTCGTGATAACATTAGAACAAGAAAACAAACTACCACCTCTTTTGGTACGGTAGCAACTTGAATTCTATATATATTGGTCTTGGGATACTGTATTCTCACTTTTCCATGGCTAGTACCCCCCGATACTATCCATAGTTTCATCAAAACAAGCAACCAACTCAACAAAAACAGAATCTGTCAAAAACAGACCAGTCTGTAGCAATCTGTATACTTCGTATACTTCTGTTACCTAAAAAATTATAACAAGTTACGACTGCCTGGGAAAAAGTCATATAAACCAGCAGCAAAATGAATAAACCCAAAAGCTCTTTCTGAATAAAAATGAAAAATCATCTCGTGAGCGAAAAGTTTCTGTCTTTTTCAAGCAGGATCAAACAACCATTACCAAGACTAGTCATAAAGGTTTTGCTTGGCTCAAACACAAAAAGAAACACACAAAACACAATCACAACAGAATTGTGATGGTGTGGACACAACAAAACAGAAATAAACAAGATAAATTCATTGGGTTGCGTCCCAACAAGCGCTATTGTTTAACGCCCTTAGCTAGGCATAAAAGCGATAGAATCACGTATCGTCGTCTTTGGTGCTCAAACCATAAGTAGCGTAATCACTCATCATCTTAAGGTCTTCATCTATATTACTAGATGATTCACCACTATTTTTAGGAACAAAAACAGACTTGGTGACCTTATTGTGGGCAAAATTTGGAGTATTCTGCACAGCGGCAAAAGCGGAACCCAAGTTGGTTATAACATCCTCTAGTTTGCGAGTCCTAGCGGAATCATGACCTAATTTTTCGTTAACTGTGGGTTACTTCTCCTTTAAATTTTTTAAAACCATTCCCACCTTGGATCCGTACTGAGTGATTTGATTGTGGATATTTTTATCCAAATTCTCGATAAGTTCGATCGTAGCAACTTTATTTTCAAAGACGTCCAACCTACGCATCACATGTTCCAGAGTTAAGGTAGTTCCATTAACCATGAGTGGGGGTGAGCCTACCAAATATATTACAGCTCCGTAAGAATCAACGGTATGGCTACCCAAGAAATTTCCACCTACGATGGTGTCAAGAATATACCTATTCCAAGGAGAAACACCCACGTAAAAACTGCGAAGCAGGACGGTAGTGGATTGCTTATGAGTAGATCTACTCTGAGCATTGCAAATCCTATACCAAGCGTCCTTTAAGTTTTCTTCCTCAATTTGTTTGAAATTGAGAACTTCTCTCTCGGAGTATCGTTCGAAGTGGTGGATCTAGCCATGAGGACACGTAGACTATCCCACACAGACGAACAGGAAGCGAGCGAGAGAAAAGGGCGAACAAAAAAGGCAAACGGAAAAGGCAAACGAAAAAGGCAAATTGTGAAGTGGGGGAGAGGAAAACGAGAGGCAACTGGCAAACAAAGTAAATGCAAGAGATGAGTTTCCCACACTTACTTGGATGAGTTCTTGACTTGATCCTCCCCGGCAATGGCGCCAGAAATTCTTCTGCTACGGCAACAGACAACAGCGCCAGAAATTGGCACGTTGACGGAGACTAGGCTTGCGTTGGTTTTTCCCTTGAAGAGGAAAGGGTGATGCAACACAAGAGCAGTAAGTATTTCCCTCAGTTTGAGAACCAAGGTATCAATCCAGTAGGAGAATCTCGTCAAGTCCAGAGTACCTGCGCAAACACAAAAGAGCTTGCACCCAACGCTTTAAAGGGGTTGTCAATCCCATCAAGATGTAGAGGGATCTGAAGGCGGAAAGTGCAATGAAGAAAAAGAGTAAGGCTGAAAATATGGTGTGGAGTAGACCCAGGGGCCATAGTGTTCACTAGAGGCTTCTATCCAAATAGCAAATATCACGGTGGGTGAACAAATTATTGTCGAGCAATTGATAGAACCGCACAAAGTCATGACGATATCTAAGGCAATAATCATACGTATAGGCATCACGTCCAAGACCAGTAGACCAATACTTTCTTCATCTACTACTATTACTCCACACATCGACCGCTATCCAGCATGCATCTAGTGTATTGAGTTAATGACGAACAGAGTAATGCCTTAAGGAAGATGACATGATGTAGAGGGATAATCTCAAACCAATGATGAAAACCCCATCTTTTTACCCTTGATGGCAAAAACACGATGCGTGCCTCGCTACCCCTTCTGTCACTAGGTGAGGTCACCGCACGGTATGAACCCAAAACCAAGCAGTTCTCCCATTGCAAGAATCATAGATCTAGTTGGCCAAACAAAACCCACAACTCGAAGAGAATTACAAGGATATGAAATCATGCATAAGAGAGATCAGAAAAAACTCAAATAAGATTCATAGATAATCTGATCATAAATCCATAATTCATAGGATCTTGACAAACACACCGCAAAAGAAGATTACATCGGATAGATCTCCATGAAGATCATGGAGAACTTTGTATTGAAGATCCAAGAGAGAGAAGAAGCCATCTAGCTACTAGCTATGGACCCGTAGCTCTATGGTGAACTACTCACGCTTCATCGGAGAGGTCATGGTGTTGATGAAGAAGCCCTCCGTATCCGAATCCTCCTCCGGCAGGGCACCAGAATGTGCCCAGATGGGATCTTGCGGAGACAGAAGCTTGCGGCGGTGGAAAAGTACTTTCGATGATCTCCTGATTTTTTCTGGAATTTTAGGGAATATATAGGCGCAAAACCTAGGGCAGAGGAGGCTCAGGGAGCCCACAAGCCTGGGAGGCGCGGGCCCCCCTGGACGCGCCATGAGGGCTTGTGGGGTCCGTGCAGGCCCCCTGCCCTGATTCTCGAGCTTCTGTTTCGGAAAAAATCTTTTTGGTAGTTTCATTCCGTTTGGACTCCGTTCAAAATCCTCCACTGAAAGGGGTCAGAAACATGGAAAAACAGGAACTGGCACTTGGTACTCAGTTAATAAGTTAGTCCCAAAAAATATATAAAAGGCATACAAAACATCCAAAGTTTGACAAGATAATGGCATGAAACCATCAAAAATTATAGATACGTTGGAGACGTATCAATGATTATGTCTTGCTATATAATTCTCGTTTAAGATTTTTTGCAGACAAGCTTCTCTCTAAATGGGAAGGTCCCTATATTGTTGAGGAATTATATCATTCCGGTGCCATCAAGATCAATAACATGGAAGGTTATTTTCCGAGAGTGGTAAATGTGCAAAGAATCAAGCATTATATCTCAGGTATTCCCATAAATGTTGAAAGCAATATTATCAATACCATAAATCCGGAGGATTACATAAGGGATATTTATCAGCCTGTTTCAAACTCCGAAAACAAAGAGGTATGTGATTTGGTAAGTAAACCGACTCCAAAACTTTTCGAGTAGGATTTTTCCTCCGTTTTGGAATTTTTGAAAAAATAGAAAATTTTGAAGTAGTCCAGAAAACGCACGAGGAGGCGACAAGCCTGCCAGACGCGAGCCACCCCCTGGCCACGCCTGGGGGGCTTGTGGCCACCTCGTGTGCCTCTCGGACTCCATTTTCTTGCGGAGTACTCCTTCTGGTCGAAAAAATCATTATATATTCTCACGAAAGGTCTGACCCTCGTATCACGCAATTTTCCTCTGTTTCGTTTCGATCTTGTTTTCTGCCGCAGATTTAGAGCAAGATGTCGTCTCAGGAATCTGTGGGGGAGAACAATCTCCCTCAAGTCTATGGAGAAGAAAATGCTGATCTGAAAAGAATGGAGGTCATGGAGGCCAAGGAAAGGCTACCTAAAGAAACCAAGGGCAAAACTAACGAGGAGAATCAGGCGTGGGACGAAGGGAAATATGTGTTCAACAAGGAAGAAATTGAAGAAGTGGATTTACTTCAGCCCTACCTCCACCTACTGTCTCCATCCGTGATTTAACTCTTGAGGTTTTGTGAAATAACTCGTGCTCGCAATACTTATCTCACTCGTGAAGTTGTTGTGATGGAGAAACATATCACAGAGCTCCATGGTATAAATCAAAGATTGATGGCCCTCTTGGAATCAAAGGTTGCAACAACTCCACCACCATCAACTCCAAAGGAAGACAACTAAGCATGGGTATGGGCAATCCCCTTGGCTTGTGCCAAGCTTGGGGGAGTTGCCCCGGTATCGTATCACCATCACATCTTTTGCCTTTACCTTTGTTTTAGTTTGTTCCTTTTCTGTTTTCTCTTCCTCTAGTAGAATAAAGTTCGTAGAGTTTTAGGCTTGAGTTTTGCTTTGTGTCACCCCGATGTATTCGAGCTCGTGAGCCATATAATAAAGAGTGTCTTAGTTAAGAGCCTTGTCTCATGCCATGATCAAAAGGATGAGAAAAGAACAAAAGCATGACAAATCATGTAATGATCTTATGGGAAGTGATGGCTTCACATATAAAAAGAATGTTGATTGAAACTTGTTGAGGGTAGACAAATGTAGACCTTGGTCATTGTTGCAATTAATAGGAAGTGATAAAGAAGGAGAGGTTCACATATAAATATATCATCTTTGACACCATCAATGATTGTGAACACTCATTAAACTATTACATGCTTAGAAGTAGATGTTGGACAAGGAAGACAACATAATGAATTGTGTATGCTTGGCTCCAAACAATGTTATATGACTAGAGATCCCTTAGCATGTGACGATTGCTTCCATCTCATATTAGCCAAAACTCCTGCACCAAGTAGAGATACTACTTGTGCATCCATAAACCTTCAACCCAGTTGTGCCATGAGAGTCCACAATACCTACCTACAGATTGAATAAGATCCCTCAAGTAAGTTGTCATCGGTGCAAGCAATAAAAATTGCTCCCTAATATGTACGATCTATTAGTGTGTGGAAAATAAGCTTTGTACGAACCTGTGATGAGGAAGACATAAAAGCGACAGACTGCATAATAAAGTTCTTTATCACAGGAGGCAATATAAAGTGATGTTCCTTCACACTAAGAGGACACACATCCAAACCTCAAAAGTGCATGACAACCTATGATTCCCTCTGCGAAGGGCCTATCTCGTACCGTTACTTTTTGCCTTGGAAAGAGTCATGGTGATCTACACCAATTCTTTATTTCGCCTTTATCTTGGCTAACGTCATATGCTAGGGAAAGATCATTATTCATATGTCAACTTGGAGGTAAGTATTCATGAATTATTATTGTTGACATTACCCTTGAGGTAAATGGTTGGGAGGCGAAACTATAAGCCCCTATCTTTCTCTGTGTCCGACTGAAACTTTGATCTCATGAGTACCACATGAGTTGTAGCAATTGCAGGAGACAAAAGGATGAGTGAGTATGTGGATTTGCTTTGCAAGCTCTTATTTGACTCTTTTCGATATTATGATAAGTTGCAATTTCTTCAATGACTATAGGCTATTGGTTGTTAATTCTCATTAAGGTTCTTGATCCATACTTTACTTTGTGAAGGAATTATCACTTTAGCATGAGAGATTATGTGATGATATTGATGTTCTGATTATGATCATGATGCCTGCATGTCCGTATCTTGTTTTTTTGACACCTCTCTCTCTAAACATGTGGGCATATTTATTGATCTTGGTTTCCGCTTGAGGACAAGCGATGTCTAAGCTTGGGGTAGTAGATACGTCCATTTTGCATCATGCTTTTATGTTGATATTTATTTCTTTATGGGCTATTATTACACTTCACGGTACAATACTTATGCCTTTTTCTCTCTTATTTTGCAAGGTTTACATGAAGATGGAGAATGCCGGCAGCTGGAATTCTGGCATGAAAAAGGAGCAAGTTTGAGATACCTATTCTGCGCAACTCCAAAAGCCGTGAAAATCAACGAGGATTTTTTATGGGATTTGTAAAAAAACTGGGTCGAAGAAGTACCAGAGGGGCGCCAGCAGGAGGCCACAAGCTTGCTAGGCGCGGCCTCCCCCCTGGCCGCGCCTAGGGGCCTTGTGGGCCCCCAGCTAGCCCTCTGGCTCCCCTCTGTTGCTACAAGAAGGGTTTCGTTCTAGAAAAAATCAAGAGGAGGCTTTCGGGAGGAATCGCTGCCGCCACGAGGCGGAACTTGAGCAGAACCAATCAAGAGCTCGGGCAGGACGATCTTGCCGGGGAAACTTCCCTCCCGAAGGGGGAAATCGTCGCTATCGTCATCACCAACACTACTCTCATCGGAGGGGGCTCATCACCATCAACATCTTCATCAGCACCATCTCATCTCCAAACCCTAGTTCATCTCTTGTAACCAATCTCCGTCTCGCGACTCCGATAGGTACTTGTAAGGTTGCTAGTAGTGTTGATTACTCTTTGTAGTTGATGCTAGTTGGATTACTTGGTGGAAGATTATATGTTCAGATCTTTGATGCTACTCATTACCTCTCTGTTCATGATTATGATTATGCTTTGTGAGTAGTTACTTTTGTTCCTGAGGACATGGGATAAGTCATGCTACAAGTAGTCATGTGAATTCGGTATTCGTTCGATATGTTGATGTGTTGTATGTTGTTTTTACTCTAGTGGTGTTATGTGAACATCAACTACATAACACTTCACCATTATTTGGGCCTATAGGAAGGCATTGGGAAGTAGTAAGTAGATGATGGGTTGCAAGAGTGACAGAAGCTTAAACCCTAGTTTATGCATTTCTTCGTAAGGGGCTGATTTGGATCCACTAGTTTAATGCTATGGTTAGACTTCGTCTTAATTCTTCTTTCATAGTTTCATATGCTTGCGAGAGGGGTTAATCATAAGTGGAATGCTTGTCCAAGTAAGGGCAGTACCCAAGCGCCGGTCCACCCACATATCAAACTATCAAAGTAGCGAACGCGAATCATATGAACATGATGAAAACTAGCTTGACAGAATTTCCCATGTGTCCTCGGGAGCGTTTTACCTTCTATAAGACTTTGTCCAGGCTTGTACCTTGCTACAAAAGGGATTGGGCCACTTTGCTGCAGCGTTGTTACTTTTGTTGCTTGCTAGTTGCTACGAATCATCTTGTCACACAACTACTTGTTACCGACAATTTCAGTGCTTGGAGATATTACCTTGCTGAAAACCACTTGTCAGATCCTTCTGCTCCTCGTTGGGTTCGACTCTTACTTATCGAAAGGACTATGATAGATCCCCTATACTTGTGGGTCATCAACGAACAACATGATCTAGTGCTATGCTTAGGATTGGGTCTTGTCCATCACATCCTTCCCCAATGATGTGATCCCGTTATCAATGACATCCAATGTCCATGATCCAGAAACCATGATCATCTATTGATCAACGAGCTAGCCAACTAGAGGCTCACTAGGGACACATTGTGATCTATATATTCACACATGTATTATGGTTTTTGGTTAATACAATTACAGCATGAATAATAGACAATTATCATGAACTTGAAATATAATAACAACAACTTTATTATTGCCCCTAGGGCATATTTCCAATAGTCTCCCACTTGCACTAGAGTCAATAATCTAGTTACATTGTGATGAATCGAACATCCATAGAGTTCTGGTGTTGATCATGCTTTGCCCGTGGAAGAGGTTTAGTCAACGGACCTGCGACATTCAGATCCGTATGTACTTTACAAATATGTATATATCCATCTTGGATATATCCACGAATGGAGTTGAAGCGGCGCTTGATGTGCTTGCTCTTCTTGTGAAACCTGGGCTCCTTTGCAATAGCAATAGCTCCAGTGTTGTCACAGAACAGAGTCATTGGACCCGACGCACTTGGAATCACTCCTAGGTCGGTGATGAACTCCTTCATCCAGACTCCTTCCTGTGTTGCTTCTGAAGCAGCTATGTACTCCGCTTGACATGTAGATGCCACCACGATGCTTTGCTTGCAACTGGACCAGCTGACCGCCCCATTATTCAAAATGTACACTTATCCGGTTTGTGACTTGGAGTCATCCGGATCTGTGTCAAAGCTAGCATCGACGTAACCGTTTACAACGAGCACTTCGACACCTCCATAGACGAGAAACATATCTTTAGTCCTTTCCAGGTACTTTAGGATATTCTTGGTCGTTGTCCAGTGATCCACTCCTAGATCACTCTGGTACCTCCCTACCAAACTTATGGCAAGGTTCACATCAGGTCTGGTACACAGCATGGCATACATGATAGAGCCTATGGCTGAAGCATAGGGGACGGTACTCATCTTTTCTCTATCTTCCGTCGTGGTCGGTCGTTGAGTCGCACTCAACCTCACACCTTGCAATACAGGAAAGAACCCCTTCTTAGCCTTCTCCATATTGAACTTCTTCAATATCTTATCAAGGTATGTGCTTTGTGAAAGACCTATGAGGCGTCTCGATCTATCTATATAGATCTTGATGCCTAATATGTAAGCAGCTTCTCCAGGGTCCTTCATTGAAAAACTCTTATTCAAATAGGCCTTGATGCTTTCCAATAGTTCTATATCATTTCCCATCAACAATATGTCATCCACATATAATATGAGAAATGCTACAAAGCTCCCACTCACTTTCTTGTAAATACAGGCTTCTCTATAAGTCTGTATAAACGCAAACGCTTTGATCACCTCATCAAAGCGAATGTTCCAACTCCGAGATGCTTGCACCAGCCCATAGATGGAGCGCTGGAGCTTGCATACCTTGTTAGCACTGCTAGGATCGACAAAACCTTCTGGCTGTATCATATACAATTCTTCTTTAAGAAAGTTGTTCAGGAATGCTATTTTGACATCCATTTGCCAGATTTCATAATCATAAAATGCAGCAATTGCTAACATGATTCGGACCGACTTCAACATCGCTACGGGTGAGAAGGTCTCATCGTAGTCAATCCCTTGAACTTGTCGATAACCCTTAGTGACAAGTCGAACTTTATAAAAGGTCACATTACCATCCGCGTCAGTCTTCTTCTTGAAGATCCATTTATTTTCTATAGCTCGCCGATCATCGAGCAAGTCCACCAAAGACCATACTTTGTTCTCATACATGGATCCTATCTCGGATTTCATGGCCTCAAGCCAGTTGTTGGAATCCAGGCCCGCCATCACTTGTTCATAGTTCGAAGGTTCACTGTTGTCTAACAAGATGATTTCCATGACAGGGTTGCCGTACTACTCTGGTGTAGAACGTACCCTTGTCGACCTTCGATGTTCAATAGCAACTTGATCTGAAGTGTCATGATCATGATCATTAACTTCATATCTAGCCGGTGCAGACGCCTCAAAATCATATTCTTGTGATGCGCTACTCTCCGATTCGAGAGGATGTACAATTACCTCATCAAGTTCTATTTTCCTCCCACTTACTTCTTTAGAGAGAAATATTTCTCTAGAAAGGATCCGTTCTTAGCAACAAAGATCTTGCCTTCGGATCTAAGATAGAAGGTGTACGCAATAGTTTCCTTAAGGTATCCTATGAAGAAGCATTTTTCCATTTTGGGTTTGAGCTTCTCTGGTTGAAGTTTCTTCACATAAGCATCACAACCCCAAACTTTAAGAAACGACAGCTTAGGTTTCTTGCCAAACCATAATTCATACGGTGTCGTCTCAACGGATTTAGATGGTGTCCTATTTAAATTGAATGCGGCAGTTTCCAATGTATATCCCCAAAATGATAGCGGTAAATCGGTAAGAGACATCATAGATCGGACCATATCCAATAAAGTGTGATCAGGACGTTCAGACACTCCGTTGCGCTGCAGTGTGCCAGGCGGCGTGAGTTGTGAAACAATTCCATATTTCCTTAGGTGTGTGCCAAACTCATGACTCAAATATCCTCCTCCACGATCAGATCGTAGAAACTTTAGTTTCTTGTCACGTTGATTCCACCTCACTCTGAAATTGTAACACCCTGATTTTTCAAACCTTTTCTTTTTAAAATATTTTTGAAGATCACTTACAATTTGGTGGATTTTCAAATTCTCAAAGCAAGTTGGATTATGAAATCTCCGATTTCTTGTCTCAAACAACCCAAAACCATTTGTTTCTTACTAAAACCTTTGTGAGATTTATTTGCAATATTTTATTCTATTAAATAATTCTCTTTTTCTATTTTGGGAATTATGCCATCACTATGGTTTGTAAAGAAACCTATAGCTTGGATGAGCTTTAAGACCCAAAACTTTTGCAACATCTTCTCAATACCACATGATTTCAAAATATTCAAAAATATTTCTTTGCCCGATAGATAGTTATGGCCAGAATAAATATTTCTTTTCTGACCAGAATTATCCCTTTGTGAAGCAACCCTATGGTTCCTCTTTTGAAAAATTCCAAATAAATTCCTATAGTTACTAGGGATCATATATGGTTCCAATATGTAAAAGCATCCCATGGTCCAATACAAATTTTGAGCAAAAACACTTTGCTAAGTTTCTGCTAAAATAGGACCTTTGTGAAGGAAGTGCTATCTAGGAGTCCACAATGGAGCTACAAAGTTTTGGGCACGCGTGCACTACCAAATGACACTTCCCCACCAAAATACACTGGTAGCAAAGCTTGCAATTGAGTGCTAGGAGCTCATTTGTGTTCTGGACCAGAAAGATGGTTTTCAAAGGAACTATATTCATTTGATCTTCAAACCTTGCCAATTTTTGCCAGTTTAGAGTCTTTTCCATGCTGATTTTCCTAGACATCTTATATTTCTCTAATCCCAACCCTGTTGAGCTCTAGAACCTCCCAAAGTCTGCTCGCAGAACCTGTTGATGATGTTCCTAGTTGCAGCAGAGCTTGTATGTTCAAGCAAGCAGTGGATGGTGACTGATGGAAGGCTGGTCGACGCCATAGACAAGGTTTCCAGCCTGGCGTGGAAATCGTGGTGATCACGGTGCTGGCATGCCAAAGAGCGCGCTCTGCGCAGCTCCGGTGACAACCGAGCCGCCACGAGCCGTCAATCGCTACCCCCCTTGTCCTAAGCGCCGATGAGGTCCCTGGTAGCCGCATGGCACCTACCGAACAATCTGGTTCGCCGGAGAAGGCCTTCGTCGCTCCCAGCCAAGCTCCGCCACCGGCAACATAGTGGGCTTCGGCCATTGTGGTCGTCCGCAAGCCATTAATGGCTCCGGACCGTCCTGTCGCTCCCCTGACCACCTCCATCACCTCACCCCCACGCCGCGACAGTCAGCTCGCCGTCCATGCTCCGGTGGCAAGCCCGGGCCTCGCCGCTTCAGGAGAGCTCGACAGTGCTCGTCGCTGGCCTATATAAGGCGATGCCCGAACCCCTCCTAGATCCCACCCCTCTCCTCCACCCTGGATTAGCCCTAGAGACCCCTAGCAAGAGCTAGGAGCTCGTCTCCCTCAGCTCCGGCGACAAGCTCCACCGCCAAATACGCTCTGTCGCTAGCATCCTCCGCCCTTCCCCAGTCTAATCCAAGGCCACAAGTGTGTTCCCTTGGTCCCTCTGGTGCTCCACGAGCCGTCGGTGAGTTGAATCCCTGCCGGAACTGTCACCGTCGACGACCACCGTAGCCTCCACCTGCCGGAGAAGAAGGGGCGACGTTGTCCGACCATCTCCGAAGGAGGTACAGGTACAGGGAGGATCGCCCTCGAGATCCCGTTCCATTCCCGTCATCTCCCAGCCTCGCCGCCGTCTCTATCGCCGGTGAGCCGCCCTCCTCTGTCCCCCCTCCTCCCTCTCTGTTTAAAAGGGGCAGGCCCCACCTGCCATGGTCTGCGGCCTGTGGCCGAAGCGTTAAGTGGAGGCGCCCCTCCACTTTATGCCTTCGACGTGGCCCCTCCCGGGAATTCTATTTCTTTTATTTATTCCAAATTCAAATAGAAACTTTGACCATTTAAATCTTTTTATTTACAAGTCCAAATCACTTGATTATTTTTGCATTAGGTTGGTATTGAAATTCTTTACAATCTGGTAAATATTGCTATTTTTCCCACACCCATAGAATTTCTGGTTAATAAAAAGGTATTTAATGTTGTTCCTTTTCTTTTGCTATTTCAAACACATTTTCAGAGGGAAACTTTGAAGACCAGGAGTATTTGAACAACCCCACTGATCAAGGCAAGCCATCATATCCATGTGATGTTGTTTTGCATAGCATAGCTCACATATTTACGCATTATACTTGCTTAACTTACTAATAAATAATGACTTAATAAACAACCATATAGAGATATATGCTTATGGTTATGAATCACTTATTGTTACTATGATATGGTGGATGATCATGAGTCACCTGACCGGGCATAATCGCACAACCACCTCTTGCCGGTATGGGAAGGCCGTGACTTGGGATGTCCGCGTGATCTGTCATCGATATGCCCCAAAGAGCGAGGGTTATGCACGCATGCCACCTTGTCCTGGTGGGCGGTGATAACTCTGTGAGCCCAGTTAAGTTGAGTTGGGCCCGTCCCCGGTTGGGACAGTTTTGTTTGGCCATGACGGTGGCAGGTGTCATGAGGACACATGTGTCATGAGGACACAGGGCCACCCAGGGCAGGACTCCGGAAGGGAGTGGTTGCCGGGGATATGATGGGAGAGTCACGGGTGAGACAAGTTGCACTGGAGCAATGCTGGTCCACCCGAATGGGATCACGAGGTCAGTGCCCCAGAGTGTGGGTAAAGTGTGCAACCTCAGCAGAGTATCAAAACTATTCGAATAGTCGTGTCCACAGTAATGGACAGCCCGACCAGACCTCAGTAGTTGGTCACCCATGTGGATGTTAGTAATGATGGAAGAACCCTCCAGTTGAGTGGAGATGCTTGATGAGCATTCCGGTGGTTGTGAGACAACCTCGAACATGAGTAAGTGGACGTTATAAAGCCAAGTGGTATTATTCTTAATTTGTTAACGTGCTATTGTTTACTGCATTGCTTGGTTATTATGAGCTTGCGAGTACATTCCAAGTACTCACCTGGCGTATCACACCAGATATAGGAGAAGCCGAGGACAGAGGTCCTGATGATGCGTACTAGGAAGTGTCCACATCACTGTCCTGTGTATGGAGTTGCCGCTATGTTCCGCTACACCGTACAAGTACTTAGTAGTTTCGAGGCCCCGCTATGTCTCATAAATAATGTAGATACTGTGCAGCACCAAGGGTGCCTTTGGCCTCGCTATCATTGTAAGATATGTAATTGTAACCTTATGCTATCAATAAAGTCAGTTTATTTCTGTGCCAAGTTGTTGAGTGTTTCCAGAAGACATGATCTCTGGGTTTGAAACACTGGTAATCCGATTCATTGAATCGGGGTGCCACAATGCTTGGTATCAGAGCCACCCTGACTGTAGAACACCCTATTAACCGCGTTAGCACAACGGGTAGTATAGGGTTGTGAGTATGCATTTGCTTGTTGCATTTGGATGCTGCATTTGATTGTTGCATGGCATGCATCATGACTCATTGTTTTACTAACCTTTGGCTTTGTGAGTGTAGATGGCACCAGTTCCGTATCATTTCCAGTATGAGCCCGCACCATCCTCCTTCCCAGCACTGATGCGGAACGTCTCGTTTCGACTGTACCCGCATGACGATGAACCAGTGTACCAAGTGTTTCAGGAGCAACTTGTTGAGTCCGTGTATGAGTTCCATGCTCACGCTTACCTGGTTGTCAGATCGGATATTGGCAGCTATTCTCGCTCTACTAAGGGCGGAACGGCTTCTACTCCAGAGATGGCAATCCAGTTTTCTGCGGTGGAGGCTCTCACTGACTTGCGCTACCACAAGGTGGAGATGCAGACTCATCCAGGTTGCTTCCATTACCCCACCTTGTCGCCTTCGACAGGGCGAGTCATTTTTGCTCCCGTAGACCCGGCATGTGACCGTGCGACTGCTGTGCTGTCTCGCTATGTGAGCGCCATCTATCGTACGATCGTGTCCCTGGCTGAGGAGCTATCCCATCTTCGGGTGGCACTTGTCATTGCAACTGCAGTGCCACCCCCACCCTAGTCTTATGTTCCACCCTCAGATGCACCACCAGTTCCACCACAACCTGGATTTGAGATCCCAGTTAGCTCTTCAGCACCGCTAGGCACTTCGTCTGGCAGTCGCCGTGAGACTCATTCTGAGTGGGCCTCACTCCTTCCACTCGTGCTGCCCCGATGCTGACACGTCGTGCTTCTTCGGAAGCAGGACCGTCTCGTCAGCGTCGCCGCGTAGCCTTTCCTCCGGAGATTGAGATCAACATCATTAGTTCAGACCCTGACTTGGGATCAGATGACGAGGAGTCGGAGGTCTTCCAGTGTTCGTGCCATCCGCGCCACTAGATCCGAGATTGGAGTTGTTGAGCATGCATCTTTGCATATGTCAACTGCCGTATGAGCAGTCTAGTCATGATATGTTCCCCCTACTAGCTTGCCAAGAGTGATGTTAATTTGCATTGTATAATTACGTTCTTTGCTTATTCTCCTTTCCATGAGAATTTCTTTGGTGTTTTATGATCATGCTTTTCCCTTATGGATGTTGGTCATCGATTCGGTACTTTGCAATGGGAACAATAATTTAGGATGAAAGGGAGCTGTAGCCAAGGCAACGATGGAACCCCCATTCGTCGGTTCGCCAGGCAGGCAGGTCAACCACGAGAAGACCTACCACCTCCACCACCCCAGGCACCAAATACTGAGTAGATCATGAGGATGTTTGAGGAAAAGAGGAATCAGGATCTCATGGAATTCCTGAGAAGCATGCAGGCTATGGTAGGCCAGAATAACCACAACGGGGCACGATCCAAGTTGTCAGATTTTCAGCGAACTAAGCCTCCCAATTTTGGCCAAGCTATGGATCCGATTGAAGCCAACGACGGGTTAAGGACTATGGAGAAGAAGCTAGACATAGCCCGTTGTGAGGAAGCAGACAAGGTTCCCTTTGCCACTCACTACCTAGAAGGGCCAACAGCTATATGGTGGGATAATACTAAGGTAACATGGCCGTGTGGAGAAGAGATTACATGGGAAAGATTCAAGGAAGCATTCCGCAAATATCATATTCCTACGGGTATTATGAAGGTGAAGCAAAGAGAATTCCTTTCTCTTACACAAGGAAGCATGACGGTAGCCGAGTATCTAAACAAGTTTAAGAATCTGGCACGATACTCGACCCATGATGTATCCACTGAGGAAAGGAAGGTTGATCGCTTCCTAGGCGGTCTAAACCATGGCCTCCGTTGTCAGCTTTGTATGCTAGACTTTCCTGACTTCCAAACGCTGGTAAACAAAGCCTTCATACCCGAACAAGAGCTTAAGACTGGATACGATGACCGCAAGAGGAAGTTTGAACCCAAGAAGGACAACAAAGAGCAGATTGCACAAAAGCCACGTACTTGGCAACCAAACACGATTGTCTACAAGCCCACTTGGAACAATAGTAACAACACTAACAAGACAGTGAGCCAGAACAAGGCCTTCGGAAAACAGCCAGTGCTAGAGGATTGCCGCCACAACAACACCTGTTTAACTTGCGGTCAGAGTGGACACTATGCAAAGCAGTGCCCCACCAATAGCGGAAAACCATCCTCCGTCATCAAATCACAGATCAACACTATTGGACGCCGCCCTAACTCTAAGTTTACCCAAGGACGTGTCTACCATATCTCTGCCGAAGAAGCATGCGAAGCTCCAGAAGTCGTCATCGGTATGTTCTCTGTTAACAACATACCAGCAGTAGTTTTATTTGATTCCAGGGCTTCCCACTCATTTATTTTGAGGATTTTTGCCACCATACACCAATTTTTCCCCTTCGTTGTTGGATAAAATCATGGTGGTACAATCCCCTGGCTCCGTGCTAAGAACAAATCTCGTATACCGGGATCTGGAAATACGGATACAAGGAGCTACCTTTCCAGCTGCACTAATTTCCATTGAATCCTCGGGATTAGATGTAATACTGGGGATGAACTAGTTGACACCCCATCAAGTGTGCATCAATTGTGCCACCAGAACTATGACACTGGTTAATCCGGCCGGCAAAACCGTCCAGTTTATCGCCAACAACATGAAGACAAGGAATGGAATGGCATACCAAGCAGATGTCATGGATATGAACTTGATTCCAGTGGTATGTGAATTTCCAGATGTGTTCCTCGAGGAATTGCCAGGGATACCACCGGACCGGGAGTTGGAGTTCGCAATTGAATTAGTTCCCGGTACCGCCCCAATTTGCAAGAAATACTATCGTATGCCAGGACCGGAATTGGCAAAGCTAAAGAAACAGTTGGACGGATTACTGCAAAAAGGATACATTTTCCCAAGCATCTCACCATGGGGATCACCAGTACTGTTCGTCAAAAAGAAGGATGGAAGTTTGTGAATGTGCATAGACTATCGTCAGCTAAATGAGGTCACTATTAAAAACAAGTACCCACTACCACACATCCATGACCTATTCGACCAGTTGAGTGGAGCACGAGTGTTCTCCAAGATTGACCTCAGGACTAGGTATCATCAGCTCAAAATCAGAAAGGAAGATATACCCAAGACATCGTTCACTACCCGATAAGGACTGTATGAGTTCACGGTCATGTCATTCGGTATGACAAATGCTCCATCCTATTTCATGAGCATGATGAACAAGGTGTTCATGGATTTCCTAGACAAGTTCGTGGTAGTGTTCATTGATGATATACTAATATATTCTAAAAACGAGGAGGATGACAAGCATCACCTCCGTGCTGTCTTGGAAAGACTGAGATCCCATCAACTGTATGCTAAGTTCAGTAAATGCAAGTTCTGGCTCAAGGAAGTGGGATTTTTGGGACACATCCTGTCAGAACAAGGTGTGGCTGTCGACCCTAGTAAGGTAACATCAATGCTAAATTGGAAAACACCAGTCTCGGTGACCGAAGTTCACAGCTTCCTGGGATTGGCAGGCTATTACCGACGATTCATAGAAGGCTTTTCCAAGATAGCCAAACCATTGACGGAATTGCTCAAGAAAAACCAAAGATTCGTATGGACGACAGCATGCGAAAGCAATTTCCTGGAATTAAAAACAAGACTAATGACCGCACCTGTTTTAATCCTCCCTGACAGTCACAAGAGTTTTGACATTTATTGTGATGCTTCCCAACGAGGAATTGGCTGTGTGCTGATGCAAGAAGGGAAGGTTGTAGCATACGCATCCCGACAGCTACGACCGCATGAAGAGAACTACCCCACTCATGACTTGGAGCCAGCAGCCATGGTTCATGCCTTGAAAATTTGGAGGCATTACCTCATTGGGAAACGGTGTGAGATATATACGGACCACAAAAGTCTTAAGTATATTTTCACCCAACCCGATCTGAATCTCAGGCAATGATGATGGCTTGAACTAGTCAAGGACTATGACCTTGGGATCAACTATCATCCGGGGAAAGCCAATGTGGTTGCAGACGCTCTTAGTCGAAAACCAATCACGGTAAATGCACGACTGGAAAGTATGCATCCAAGACTGCAAGAAGAGTTCATTAGTCTCAACATGATATTATGCGGTCGAATTTCCCCAAAGACCCTAGAAATTACCCCCACCCTCATAGACGAAATCAAGAAAGCTCAAGAATCAGACGAAGGAATCAGGAAGATCAAAGGGTCACTGCCAAAAGGGAAGGACAAATCCTTCCGAGTAAATGACCAAGGCATCCTATGGTTCGAAAAACGGATATGCGTCCCCGACCAAAACAGCCTGAGACAGCAAATACTCGGAGAAGCGCATGATTCCGCATATTCTATTCATCCAGGAGGTACGAAGATGTACCAAGATCTGAAAAAGACATTTTGGTGGTCAGGGATGCGAAAGGATATATCATATTATGTCGCCTGCTGTGATATATGCAACAAGGTTAAGGCGGAACACCAAAGGCCTACGGTGTTACTACAACCTTTACCAGTTCCCCAATGGAAGTGGGACGACTTATGCATGGATTTCATTGTCGGACTACCCAAGTCAACAAGAGGCAATGATGCTATCTGGGTCATTGTGGATATGCTCATGAAAGTAGCTCACTTTATCCCGGTAAAGACTACTTTCAACGCCAACCAACTGGCACACCTATACATGTCCTGAATAGTAAGCCTACATGGGGTACCCAAGTCAATCACCTCAGATAGTGGCTCTCTATTCACTTCGGCATTTTGGCTACGACTTCACCACGCCTTGGGAACCATGCTAAAACACAATACCGCATACCACCCTCAGACGGATGGACAAACAGAAAGAGTGAATCAAATACTAGAGGACATGCTTCAGTCATGTGCCCTCACCCATGGGCCCAAATGGGAAGATAGCCTAGCCTATGTAGAATTTTCCTACAACAACAGCTATCAGACAAGCGTGAAGATGTCACCCTTTGAAGCATTGTATGGCAAAAAGTGTCGAACCCCGTTGAATTGGTCACAAATAGGAGACAGTCGCATATTTGGAACCGGCTTGATGTTGGAGGCCGAGAAACAAGTCAAAGATATTCAGGAACGCCTTCAAGCAGCCAAGTCCTGCCAGAAAAGCTACTATGATTCAAATCACCGAGAAATGACCTTTGAACCAGGAGAATACGCCTATCTCCGAGTAACCCCCATGAAAGGAGTAAGAAGGTTTCGCACATGGGGAAAGCTCGCACCGAGATATATCGGTCCCTTTCCAGTGATTGCAAGAAGAGGTAGAGTCGCCTATCAGTTAGAGCTACCACCCGAATGTCAAATGTGCACGATGTCTTTCATATCTCATAGCTAAGAAAGTGTATTGCACCTCCAATTAAGTAGGAAGATATGAGTGAGCTAGAATTGGCTAAGGATCTGACCTATGAGGAGAAACCCGTCAGAATCTTGGATGAGACCGAAAGAACTACCAGGAGTAAGGTGCTTAAGTTTTATAAGGTATTATGGGAACACCATACTGAGGAAGAAGCTACATGGGAGAGAGAAGATTTCTTGAGATCCGCATATCCATATTTGTTCCCTGAGCAACCAAATCTCGAGGACGAGATTCATCCTAAGGGGGGTAGGTTTGTAACACCCTGATTTTTCAAACCTTTTCTTTTTCAAATATTTTTGAAGATCACTTGCAATTTGGTGGATTTTCAAATTCTCAAAGCTAGTTGGATTATGAAATCTCTGATTTCTTGCCTCAAACAACCCAAAACCATTTGCTTCTTACTAAAACCTTTCTGAAATTTATTTGCAATATTTTAATATTTTATTCTATTAAATAATTCTCTTTTTCTATTTTGGGAATTATGCCATCACTATGGGTTGTAAAGAAACCTATAGCTTGGATGAGCTTTAAGACCCAAAAAATTTGCGACATCTTCTCCATGCCATATGATTTCAAAATAATCAAAAATATTTATTAGTCCAATAGATAATTATGGCAAGAATAGTTATTTCTTTTCTCACTAGAATTATCCCTTTGTGAAGCAACCCTATGATTCCTGTATTGAAAATTTCCAAATAAATTCGTGTAGTTACTAGGGATCATATATGGTTCCAATATGTAAAAACATCCCATGGTCCAATACAAATTTTGAGCGAAAACACTCTGCTAAGTTTCTGCTAAAATAGGACATTTGTGAAGGAAGTGCTAGCTAGGAGTGCACAATGGAGCTACAAATTTTTGGCCATGTGTGCAGTACCAAATGACACTTCCCCACCAAAAGACACTGGTAGCAAAGCTTGCAATTGAGTGCTAGGAGCTCATTTGTGTTTTGGACCAGAAAGATGGTTTTCAAACAAACTATATTCATTTGATCTTCAACCCTTGCCAATTTTTGCCAGTTTAGAGTCTTTTCTATGCTGATTCTCCTAGACGTCTTATCTTTCTATAATCCCAACCCTGTTGAGCTCTAGAACCTCCCAAAGTCGATTGGCAGAAACTGTTGATGATGTTCCTAGTCGCAGCAGAGCTTGTATGTTCAAGCAAGTAGTGGATGGTGACTGATGAAAGGCTGGTCGACACAATAGGCAAGGTTTCTAGGCTGGCGTGGCATCAAGGTGCCCACAACCGTGGTGGTCATGGTGCTGGCATGCCACAAAGCGCGCTCTGCACAACTCCAGTGATAGCCGAGCCGCCCCGAGCCGTCAATCGCTGCCCCCCCTTGTCCTAAGCACCGACGAGGTCCCTGGTAGCCGCGTGGCACCTTCCGAACCCTCTGGTTCACCGGAGAAGGCCGACGTCAGTCCCGGCCAAGCTCCGCCATGGGCAACAAAGTGGGCTTCGGCCACTGTGGTCATCCGCAAGCCATTAATGGCTCCGGACCCGTCCCGTCGCTCCACTAACGTCCTCCATCACCTCACTCCCACGCCGCGACAGCCAGCTCGCCGTCCTTGCTCTAGTGGCAAGCCCGAGCCTCGCCGCTTCGTGATAACTCGGCAGCGCTTGTTGCTGGCCTATATAAGGCGTTTTCCGAACCCCTCCTAGCTCCCACCCCTCTCCTCCACCCCTGGATTAGCCCTAGAGACCCCCAGCAAGAGCCGGTAGCTCGTCTCTCTCAGCTCTGGTGACAAGCTCCGTCGCCAAATCCCCTCTGTCGCCAGCATCCTCCGCCCTTCCCTAGTCTAATCCAAGGCCACCAGTGTGTTCCCTTGGTCCCTCTGGTGCTCCTTGAGCCGTCGGTGAGTTGAATCCCTGACGGAACCGTCGCCGTCGACGACCCCGTAGCCTCCACCCGCCGGATAAGAAGGGGCGACACCATCCGACCATCTCCGAAGGAGCTACGGGTACATGGAGGATCGCCGTCGAGAGCCCGTTCCATTCCCGTCATCTCCCAGCCTCGCCGCCGTCTCTATCGCCGGTGAGTGTCGCCGGTGAGCGGCCCTCCTCTATTCCCCCTCCTCCCTCTCTGTTGAAAAGGGGACAGGCCCCGCCTGCCAGGGTCTGCGGCCTGTGGCCGAAGCGTTAAGTGGAGGCGCCCCTCCACTTTACGCCTTCGACGTGGCCCCTCCCAGGAATTCTATTTCTTTTATATATTCCATATTTAAACAGAAACTTTGACCATTTAAATCTTTTTATTTACAAGTCCAAATCACTTGATTCTTTTCTGCATTAGTTTGGTATTGAAATTTTTACAATCTGGTAAATTTTGATATTTTTCCCACACTCATAGAATTTCTGGTTAATAAAAAGGTATTTAATGTTTTTCCTTTTCTTTTGATATTTCAAACAAATTTAAGTGGGAAACTTTGAAGACCAGGAGTGTTTGAACAACCCCACTGATCAAGGCAAGCCACTATATCCATGTGATGTAGTTTTGCATAGCATAGGTCACATATTCATGCATTATACTTGCTTAACTTTGTAAGAAATAATGATTTAATAAACAATCATATGGAGATATATGCTTATGGTTATGAATCACTATGGTTACTATGATATGGTGGATGATCATGAGTCACCTGACCAGGCATAATCGTACAACCACCTCTTGCCTGTATGGAAAGGTCGTGAGTTTGGCTGTCCGCGTGATCTTTCACCGATATGCCCCAAAGAGGGAGAGTTATGCACGTGTGCCACCTTGGCCCGATGGGCGGTGATAACTCTGTGAGCCCAGTTAAGTTGAGTTGGGGCCGTCCCCGTTCGGGACAGTTTTGTTTGGCCACGACGGTGGCAGGTGTCATGAGGACACAGGTGTCATGAGGGCACAGGGCCACCCAGTGCAGGACTCCGAAAGGGAGTGGTTGTCGGGGATATGATGAGAGAGTCACGGGTCAGGCAAGTTGTGATGGGGCAATGCTGGTCCACCCGAATGGGATCACGAGGTCAATGCTCCAGAGTGTGGGTAAAGTGTGCAACCTCCACAGAGTGTGAAAACTATTCGAATTGTTGTGTCCATGGTAATGGACAGCCCGACCAGACCTCAGTAGATGGTCACCCGTGTGGATGTTAGTAATGATGGAAGAACCCTCCAGTTGAGTGGAGATGCTTGATAAGCATTCCGGTGGTTGTGAGACAACCCCGGACATGAGTAAGTGGACGTTATAAAGCCAAGTGGTATTATTCTTAATTTGTTGCCATGCTATTGTTTGTTGCATTATATGGTTATTATGAGCTTGTGAGTACATTCCAAGTACTCACCTGGCGTATCATGCCAGATGCAGGAGAAGCCGAGGATAGAGGTCCTGATGATGCGTACTAGGAAGTGTCCACAGCAGTGTCCCTGTGTATGGAGTTGCCGCTATGTTCCGCTATGTCGTAGAAGTACTTAGTAGTTTCGAGGCCCTGCTATGTCTCATAAATAATGTAGATACTGTGCAGCACCAAGGGTGCCTTTGGCCTCGCTATCATTGTAAGATATGTAATTGTAACCTTATGCTATCAATAAAGTCAGTTCAGTTATGTGCCAAGTTGTTCAGTGTTTCTAGAAGACATGATCTATGGGTTGGAAACACTGGTAATCTGACTCATTGAATCGGGGTGTCACAGAAATTCCTTGAACTTTTCAAAGGTTTCAGACTTGTGTTTCATTAAGTAGACATACCCATATCTACCTAAATGATTAGTGAGGGTGAGAACATAATGATAGGCACCGCGAGCTTGAACGCTCATTGGACCGCATACATCGGTATGTATTATTTCCAACAAGTTAGTGGCTCGCTCCATTGTTTCGCAGAACGGAGTCTTGGTCATCTTGCCCATGAGGCACAGTTTGCATGTGTCAAATGATTCAAAATCAAGTGACTCCAAAAGTCCATCTGTATGGAGTTTCTTCATGCGCTTTACGCAGATATGACCAAGGCAGCAGTGCCACAAGTATGTGGGACTATCATCATCAACCTTACATCTTTTGGTACTCGCACTATGAATATGTGTAACATCATGATCGAGATTCATCAGGAATAAACCATTAACCAACGGGGCATGACCATAAAACATACCACTCATATAAATAGAACAACCATTATTCTCAGATTTAAATGAATAGCCATCTTGCATCAAGCAAGATCCTGGTACAATGTTCATGCTTAAAGCTGGTACTAAATAACAATTATTAAGGTTTAAAACTAACCCCGAAGGTAGATGTAGAGGTAGCGTGCCGACGGCGATCACATCGACCTTGGAACCATTCTCGACGCGCATCGTCACCTCATCCTTAGCTAGCCTACGCTTGTTCCGTAGTTCCTGCTTAGAGTTTCACATGTGAGCAACAACACAGGTATCAAATACCCACGAGCTACTACGAGCACTGGTAAGGTACACATCAATAACAAGTATATCATATATACCTTTGACGTTGTCGGCCTTCTTGTCCGCTAAGTACTTGGGGCAATTCCGCTTCCAGTGACCGGTTCTCTTGCAGTAATAACACTTAGTCTCGGGCTTGGATCCTTTCTTTGACTTCTTCCCGACAACTGGCTTACCGGGCACGGCAACAGGTTTGCCGTCTTTCTTGAAGTTCTTTTTACCCTTGCCCTTCTTGAAACTGGTGGTCTTATTGACCATCAACACTTGATGCTCTTTCTTGATTTCTACCTCTCCAGATTTCAGCATTGAATACAACTAAGGAATAGTCTTTTCCATCCCTTGCATGTTGTAATTCATCATAAAGCTTTTGTATCTAGGTGGAAGCGACTGGAGGATTCTGTCAATGACCGCGTCATCCGGAAGTTCAACTCCTAGCTGAGTCAAGCGGTTGTGCAACCTAGACATTCTGAGTATGTGCTCACTGACAGAACTATTCTCCTCCATCTTACAGCTAAAGAACTTGTCGGAGACTTCATATCTCTCGACCCGGGCATGAGCTTGAAAAACAAGTTTCAGCTCCTCGAACATCTCATATGCTGTGTGTAGCTCAAAACGACTTTGGAGCCCCGGTTCCAAACTGTAAAGCATGCCGCACTGAACAAGAGAGTAGTCATCACTCCACGACTGCCAGGCCTTTCTAGTGTCCTGGTATGCCGTAGGAATGGGAGGATCACCTAGAGGTGCAGCAAGGACATATGCCTTCTTGGAAGCCATGAGGATGAGCTTCAAGTTACGAGCCCAATCCGCATAATTCCTAGCATCGTCTTTCAGCTTAGTTTTCTCTAGGAATGCGTTGACGTCGAATGAGACATTTGCGTTGGCCATTGGATCTACAATATTTGTAAAGACAATTTTAGACTAAGTTCATGATAATTAAGTTCATCTAATCAAATTACTAATGAAGTCCCACTTAGATCGACATCCCTCTAGTCGTCCAAGTGTTACACGATCTACCTCGACTATCTCGTGTCTGATCATCACATGAGACGGACTAGTCATCAATGGTGAGCATCTCCATGGTGATCGTATCAACCATATGACTCATGTTCGACCTTTCGGTCTCCCATATTCGAGGCCATGTCTATACATGCTAGGCTTGTCGAGTCAACCTAAGTGTTTTCCGTGTGTAAACTGGCTTACACCCGTTGTATGCGAACGTTAGAATCTATCACACCCAATCATCACGTGGTGCTTCGAGACAACGAACCTTCGCAACGGTGCACACTTAGGGGAATACTTATCTTGAAATTTTAATCAGGGGTCATCTTATCTTTACTACCGTCATTCTTAGCAATAAGATGAAAAACATGATAAACATCACATGCAAACATATAGTGACATGGTATGGCCAAAATCATCTTGCTCCTTTGATCTCCATCTTCGGGGCACCATGATCATCATCGTCACCGACATGACACCATGATCTCCATCATTGTGTCTCCGTGAAGTTGTCACGCCAACTATTACTTCTACTACTATAGCTAATAGTTAGCGATAAAGTAAAGTAATCAACATGGCGTTGCATCTCATACAATAAATTAAGACAACTCCTATGGCTCCTGCCGGTTGTCATACTCATCGACATGCAAGTCGTGAATCCTACTACAAGAACATGATCAATCTCATACGTCACATATGTAACATCACATCCTTTTGGCCATATCACATCACATAACATACCCTGCAAAAACAAGTTAGACGTCCTCTAATTGTTTGTTGCAATTTTTACGTGGTTGGTTTGGGTTTCTAGCAAGAACGCTTCTTACCTATGTGACAACCACAACGTTGATATGTCAATGCTATCTACCCTTCATAAGGACCCTTTTCATTGAATCCAATTCAACTAAAGTGGGAGAGACAGACACCCGCTAGCCACCTTATGCACCAAGTGCATGTCTGTCGGTGGAACCAGTCTCACGTAAGCGTACGTGTAAGGTCGGTCCGAGCCGCTTCTTCCCACAATACTGTTGGGGAACGTAGCATGGGAAACAAAAAATTTCCTACGCACACGAAGACCTATCATGGTGATGATCATCTACGAGAGAGAGATCGGATCCACATACCCTTGTAGATCGCTAAACGGAAGCATTAATAAATGCGGTTGATGTAGTGATACGTATTCACGATCCCTCCCACGAACCGTCCCACGATCCGTCCCGATCAAGTGCCGAACGTACGGCACCTCCGCGTTCCGCACACGTATAGCTCGATGACGATCTCCGCCTTCTTGATCCAGCAAGAGAGACGGAGATGTAGGTGAGTTCCCCGGCAATGTGACGGCGCTCCGAGGGTGGTGGTGATCTATTCGTGTAGGGCTTCGCCTAAGCACCGCATAAATCCGATCTAGAGGAAGAACTACGAAGTAGAGGTATAGGGTTGCACGTGGCAAAGTTATATCGCAAAAATCCCTAAACCCTCTAGTATATATAGGAGGAGGGAGGGGCTGAAGTGGAGGAGGGAGGAGTCCTCCTCCAATCCCACTTGGATTAGGACTCCTTTCTAAATTGCCCACCTCTTTTGGATTTTCCACCTTTTTCCTCATGGGCTTTCCTTGGATGACTTGTCAGCCCATTAAGCCTTATTGCGCATCCAATAAACTCATGTGGACCCCTTGGGACGTGGTGGGCCCACCTAGTGCCCCCCGGAACCCATTCGTCACTCCCGCTACACTGTCGACAATGCCCGAAAACCTTCCGAAATCCAAATTCCAACTTCCTGTATATCAATCTTCGTTTATGGACCATTCCAGAACTCCTCGGGACGTCCGGGATCTCATCCGGGACTCCGAAGAAAACTACGGTCACCAACACATATAACTCAACTATAGCGAAACGTCAACGAACTTTAAGTGTGCAGACCCTGCGGGTTTGACAACTATGCAGACATGACCTGAGACACTCTCCGGTCAATAACCAATAGCGGGACCTGGATGTCCATATTGGTTCCCGCATATTGTACGAAGATCTCTATCGGTTGAAACTCTATGTCAAGGATTCAGTTAATCCCGTATGAATTTTTGTCCTTCGGTATGTTACTTGCCCGAGATTCGATCGTCGGTAACTCCATACCTAGTTCAGTCTCGTTACCGGCAAGTCTCTTTACTCGTTCCGTAACACAAGATCCCGTAACTAACTCCTTAGTCACATTTCTTGCAAGGCTTGTTGTTATGTTGTATTACCGAGTGGGCCACGTGATACCTCTCCGTCACATGGAGTGACAAATCCCAGTCTTGATCCATGGCAACCCAACAGACACCTTTGGAGGTACCTGTAGAGCACCTTTATAGTCACCCAGTAACGTTGCGATGTTTTATACACACAAGGTATTCCTCCGGTGTCCGGGAGTTGCATGATGTCATGGTCATAGGAACAGATACATGGACATGAAGAAAAAAAGTAGCAATAAACTGACACGATCATATGCTACGTTTATAGTTTGGGTCATGTCCATCACATCATTCTCCTAATGATGTGATCCCGTTATCAAGTGAAAACAATTGCCTATGGCCAGGAAACCTTGACCATCTTTGATCAACGAGCTAGTCAACTAGAGGCTCACTAGAGACAGAGTGTTGTCTATGTATCCACACATGTATTTGAGTTTTTAATCAATACAATTCTAGCATGTATAATAAACGATTATCTTGAACTAGGAAATATAATAATAACCAATTTCTTATTGCCTCTAGGGCATATTTCCAACAAATACCGCCGAAAAAACATAAGACTAGTAACGGTAAGCAAGTTGACAAATCAGCACCCCGAAGTTTTGTGTTCTACTCGTGCATAGAATCTACGCATAGAACCTTGGCGCGGATGCCACCGTTGGGGATCGTAGTAATTTAAAAAAAATTGTACGCCATACAAGGATCTATCTATGGAGAAACCAGCAATGAGACAGGTTGTAGAACATCTTCATACCTTTGAAGATCGCTAAGCGGAAGCGTTACTATGAACGCGGTTGATGGAGTCATACTCGCAGCGATTCAAATCGCGGTGGATTCCGATCTATGTGCCGAATCACAGCACCTCCACGTTCAACACACGTACAACCCGGTGACGTCTCCTCCTTCTTGATCCAGCAAGGAGAGAGGAGAATTTGAGGGAGAGCTCCAGAACCACGATAGCGTGGTGGCGGTGGAGCTATGTGGTTCTTCGGCAAGGCTTCGGCAAGCGCTACGGAGGAGGAAGAAGAGAGAGGTAGGGTTTGCGCCATGGGAGATGAATTGTGTGTCTCCAAATGGCCAAAACCCTCCACTATATATAGGAGGAGGGAGAGGGAGGCTTCCTTGGCCCCTCCTCTAAGGAGGAGGAGCTTCAGCCGAAGCTAGGGAGGTCTCCACCTCCCACAAGGGAGGTGGACTACCTTGGTAGGACTCTTTCTCCTTTCCTTTTAAGTTTCCTTGCCTTATCTCTTTTATCCCTATGTGCATAGGAATTTAGGGAAGGCCTTGGCCAGCCCAATAAGGTCTGGTCCACCTCCTCTAACAGCCCATGCACCTCTTTCGTCGTCACACCCCTCCCGGGGGTCCTCCGACACCCTCCTGGCACTCCCGGTACACTACCGCTGAGCCCGAAAATTTTCCGGCGACCAAAACAGGACTTCCTATATATCAAACTTTACCTCCAGATCATCCAGGACTCCGGCACCCTCTTCGTGACGTCCGGGATCTCATCCAGGACTCTGAACAACCTTCGGTAACCACATACCATTCTCTTTACAACTCTAGTGTCATCGAACCTTAAGTGTGTTGACCCTACGGGTTCGGAAGACATGCAGACATGACCGAGACATCTCTCCGGCCAATAACGAACTGCGGGGTTTGGGTATCCATGTTGGTTCCCACATGTTCCACGATGATCTCATCAGATGAACCACGATGTCAAGGATTCAATCAATCATGTATGCAATTCCCTTTGTCTATAGGTATGATACTTGCCCGAGATTCGATCATCGATATCCCTATATCTTGTTCAATCTCGTTACCCGACAAGTCTCTTTACTCGTTCCGTAACACATCTTCACGTGGATAACCCCTTAGTCACACTGAGCTCAATATGATGATGGATTACCAAGTGGGCCCACAGATATCTCTCCTTCACACGGAGTGACAAATTCTGGTGTCGATTCGTAGAATTCAACAGACACTTTCAGAGATACCCTTAGTGCACCTTTATAACCACCCAGTTACCTTGTGACATTTGGTACACCCAAAGCACTCCTATGGTATCCGGAAGATGCACAATCTCACGCTCTAAGGAAATGATACTTGACATTAGAAAAGCTTTAGCAGACGAACAACACGATCTAGTGCTATGCTTAGGATTGGGTCTTGTCCATCACATCATTCCCCAATGATGTGATCCCGTTATCAATGACATCACGTGTCCACGATCAAGAAACCATGATCATCTATTGATCAACGAGCTAGCCAACTAGAGGCTCACTAGGGATACATTGTGATCTATATATTCACACATGTATTACGGTTTCTGGTTAATACAATTACAACATGGATAATAGACAATTATCATGAACTAGAAATATAATAATAACAACTTTATTATTGCCTCTAGGGCATACTTCCAATGGGAATGATCAAGGGGGGGGGTTGCTTGCCTTGTTGCTCTGCGGCAAAGGGCTGGTCATCAGGAGGGTAGTCGTACCGGGCAGCAGCGTCAGTCTCGGGGTCTACGGGGGGGACGAAACAATAAATATAATCACATATGCAACACGATGCATGACATGGCAATATGCAGGTCTAGGCATGAGCTAACACAATACTAGTTGTTATTGACGGATCGGGAAAATATCTGACGATATTTCCCGGGTCTCTGGCTACTACTGGACAAGCGAAACAGATGGAAAAGTTCCATGTTCACCATGATAGAGATGCGAGACAGACGAACGAATAGCTTATGCGGGTTTGTCTCGTTTTTCTGATCAACTTTCATGTATAAAATATTTTCATCCGACTCACATTTATTTTATATGATTTTTCAAAGTATAAATGATTTTGATCCGACCTGTGCAATCCTAAATTCTTAAGAATTCTTAAGACGTGTGCAACCAACACACTAAATTTCAAATTTGGCATTCATTTTATTATTTGATAATCTGGCTTAGACAAACTTGATGAGCCAACATCATCAGGGTGCGGTTATTGTAGCTTAAATACCGGGGTTTCACAACCGATATAGTATATTGTGACATACAATATATGATGACAACAATACTTATGTTGTTGTTACAACATCATAAATGGACATAAATTATATTGACCACTCAGGAGATTGAGAGACTAGTCGAAGTATTCAAACATCTTGGTTGAGTCATATTCAATCTTCATGTTCTCCATGCTCATAGGGTCCCGTGACAGTTGGATAGTAATTTTATTGCTTGGTTCTAGAAGAACTACATGCAAACAACTCACTTCCATGATGGTGTGAGGTTGAGGGTTTGAAGTGAGTTTCAAAACTTTTACCCTTGGGGTCCTTTGCATTCCGGTGACGTGGCTTGGATTGCACGCGTTACCCCATGAGATGCAAGGCCAATCTTGTTGTCCATGACCCGCTTAAGTAAGGTGTGGCCATTAAGGGCAAGAGCCTTAAATTACTTAGCCATCGATTACTTATAGGGGAAAACCAAAGATAATTAATTTACCATTGGTAAATTCAAAAACCATCATGGTTAACATTGTAATGAATTTTGCAAAATTAATGGGTATTTCAAGAAGTTAGCTTGAAACCATTTGTGTGAATTTCAAATTGCTAAGTATGACATCTTGAAAATAATATCCAAAATGGAGTAGATCTCGGGCACTAGGGAGTATAATATGATGAAATCAGTAGATACTCACTCGTAATGCCTTATGTCATGACTTAATAAAATATGTGAGAGAGCACTTTATAAAGCAATCATAATGTCAAATATGACAAAATGTAGGCTTAAACAGTAGTGGTCATAATTTGCACAGCAGTAGGTTAACACACTACCTTGTGATCCCATTACATCAATTTCAAGAGAACACTTTGAATTTTGCATGTGTTTGCAAGGAATTGAAAATCTCAATCGCAAATAGATGTATTAATCTCAACATGTGTTTAACATGGAAATAGATACATCATAGAAATATTCGAAATACATCATACTCAATGGAAAAACCGTACTACACAGGTACTGAATTTATATTTGCAAGAGAATAAAAATCACAATTGCAAATGGTGGACGTAATTAATCTCAGCATGTAGGACACTTGGAAATATACTACATCACACATAAGTTCTCGAATACAAGGTATTCTACAGAACTATAGTAAATAACAGTGTCTTAGATAGGAAAAATGCATTACTAGAACTGATGTTAATAGAAATATAGAGAGAAGGAGAAAAAATGAAATCCTGCTCAGACCGGGCCACAGTCGAGTAGAGGAGGCAGTCGGGCGCGTGGGCCTGGGCTGCCACGACCTTTTGTCGGCCGAGTCTAGCCACCACCGCATAAGAGAAAGTCTTGTAGAGCCCTCAAATCCTCAAACCCCTAAAAATAACTGCTTTTTTACAGTTCTCGTCGAAAAAAAATGATAGACTAGAACCCCTAAACCCTCAAACCCGCAAAAAAATTTAGAGGTCCAACCCTCAAACATCATCCCAAACTGTAGAAGTGAGGGTTGGGGGGAAAACTCCCCCCAACCCGCACTCCTCTTCCACCCTCGCGCGGGAGGGAAGTTTCATCTCGCGCAGCTCCCTCCCCTGATCCCGCCGCCGCCGGCGCCAGCCCGCCGCCCCTCCACGCCCCCGACGCCCGCCGCCCGCCCGTCGCCCGCCCCCCGGCCACCAGCCGCCCCCCCCCCCCCCCCCGCCCCGGCCGCCCCTCCGCCACCAGTCGCCCTCCGCCGCCCCTACGCGCCCCGCCCCGGCCGCCCGCCACCCCGGCCACCCGCCCGCCCGCGCCCCGCCTGGGCCGAAGGTGAGTTTTAAAAAAAATCAGTTTTAAATTTTTGCTTCATTGGCACTCACAATTGTTGCCACCCGGTATGTAGATGGAGGTGAACAACGACGACATGGGCTCGTTGTCCGATTCGTCGAATTGGTCATCATCCGACGATTCGGACATTGACGATTTGTTGCAAGACGATGACATCGAGATGATGAGCCTCCTCATCGACGTGCAAGCGTTTGAAGACCGCGTGAAGCTTATGGATCAGAAGAGAGGGTCGAAGATGGGGCGACTCACCATCTACTGGAACCGCGCTCTCGGACACGAGCATTTGATGCAAGACTACTTCGCGGAGGTACCTACATACCCTCCTCGTCTCTTTCGCAGAAGGTACCGAATGCGTCGTAGTTTGTGTGTGAAGATTGTCACCGATTGTGAGGCTGCCTCCTATTACTTTAAACATCGTAGATCTGCCGCCGGTATCATGGGGTTCAGTGCATATCAAAAGATATCGGCGGCAATGCGGGTACTCGTTTATGGCCTACCCGCGGATTATACCGACGAGTATCTTCGCATTGGGCAAGATACAACCACGGAGTCCGTCCGTAGGTTTGCCAAGTTGGTCATCCAGTTGTATGGTGAGCAGTATCTTCGGGCACCAAACGAGGAAGGTACAAAGAGATTAATGGAAATGAATGAAAAAAGGGGATGGCCGGGGATGCTTGGTAGTCTTGATTGCATGCATTGGAGGTGGAAAAATTGCCCAAAGGCATGGCACGGAATGTATTGCGGTAAAATCCGTGATGCTACCATTGTGCTTGAGGCCGTAGCATCGGAGGACACATGGATTTGGCATGCATTCTTTGGGTTGCCGGGAACACTCAATGATATCAATGTCCTCAATAGATCTCCTTTGTTCAAAAGATTAATTTCCGGGGATGCTCCAGCTTGCAACTACAAAATCATGAACAATGAGTACTCAATGGGATACTATCTCACCGATGGCATCTATCCCGAATGGGCAACTCTTGTGAAGTCCATCAAGGAGAAAAATGGGGTGCCCTTAACAAGAAAACATGCTCATTTCACCAAGGCACAAGAGGCAGGCCGCAAAGATATTGAGAGAGCTTTTGGTGTTTTGCAAGCAAGGTTTGCCATAGTTCGGGGTCCAGCTCGGTTTTGGGACAAGAAAACCTTGGTGAACATCATGAAATGTTGTGTGATTCTACACAACATGATCCTAGAGGATGAGAGAGGGTTAAACCTCCCTTGTTTCTATGACAATGTTGGTACCCGTGTGCAACCGAAAAGAAACCCTTCTCGCTTACACGCTTTTCTTCAAGCACATCGTGAGATTGAGAATGCAACCACTCATGGTCGGCTCCGGGATGATCTAGTAGAGCACCACTAGCAGTTGGATGGGCGGCGCATTGGCCCATGATGTATCTTTGTTTTACTTTTCTTTGTCCTATTTGATTCGAACAATTGTTGTAATTTGCTCAAACATTGTTGTAATAATTTGAATGATTATTGTTTTATTCGGTGGTATAATAATAACTAGAATGATTATTGTTTTATGTCAAATGTAATTGAATTTGTGATATGTCATATGATGAAATGTGATGAAATGTGTGATATATGAAATGATATTTTTAAAGGTTGGGATTGAGGCAAAGACTAGAACCCTCAAATCCAACCCTTAAAGCAGTTTAAGGGTTGGGTTTGAGGGTTTTAGTCTTTGCCCCTGTTTTTCAACACTTAAAAGTGTCAAAAACTAGCATTTCTCAACCCTTAAAACTGCTTTAAGAGTTTGAGGGTTCTATTAGACTTTCTCTAAGAGGAGAGAGGAGGGAGGCGGTGAAGCGGTTACGGGATAATATCGGAGACCTCACCACCACCCCGATACCCACTCCCACCTAGCACAGCCGACGGGAGGACTCGCCGCCACCACCTGCCCTTGCATCTCTGTGGATCACCAGCGCAGCACTGACGAGGTCTCCTATCAAGAGGAGAGGACAATGACAACGCCCCCATGGGGTCCCTACAGCAGAGCACGGGGTGCGCGGCCACGGCCATGCGAGGGCGCAGGATGCGAGGACATGGCGCGAGCGGTGGTCGAGCGGATGGGCGCGGCGCGGCAATGCCGGGTGCGGGGCGTAGGTTGAGCTAGCGCGGTGGCCGGACAGAGCGGACAGGCGGGCGCGGCCAGGCGCTGCCTGCCACGGGCGGCCACAGCGTGGCGCAGTGGCCTGTGGGCGCGGCCAGGGTCAGCGGTCTGGGGGTGTGGCCAGTCACCAGCGTCCGCGTCATGGGGGACGCGCGACTGCGTTGGGAGGTTGGGTCATGTATAGATGGTCTCAAGCTATAGCGAGGTCTTGTTGTTTGCCAATAATTGTCATCGCTCGAGTCGTGTGGCAGCTTGAAGCGCCAGAGGGAACCGCCACTGCAGCCGTGTATCATGCCGATGTCCAGGGATGCTGGTGCCCCGATCCCTTGCCTTCTCTGTTGCCGATCTTGGCCTAATTGCACTCTGGAAGAGGCGTGCTGATAACGTGTTAAACTCTCATATGTAAAACGGGAATCCATCCAAACCTTTATTGATGATTGTTCAGACTTATATACACGAGTAACAAACACTTCCAAAGGCTGCAACTGTTTGGAGCGCCGCTTCACCAAGCTGACATCACGATCCTATAATCATGGAGAAGTCCTGCGGGAATAAGGAGTGGGGTTATTCCCCTAATAACCGCTATAGATTATTATTTTTAACATTACTAGCAAAAGGGCCCGTGCGTTGCAACGGGAAAAAAATACCACACGCTTTTAATCTTTTTATAATCATTTTGATTTATTAAAATAATAAGCAAACTAACTAATGTAGTCAGTCCTATCCTATTTTGTTGAGAAATCAACCCTTTCATTGTTAATTCCACCATGATGAGAAATTGAGCAGGACAAGCAAAGCAAAATAAAGAGGCTATGTGAATTGATCAATGGATTGTTATCTTATTTCACTCATGGGATAGAGAATGTGGGATCAGATGACAAACTGAATGTGGTGTTTCATTCTCTCTCTCTACAACAATCCAATCTTACATTCAATACATTCATTGATCAGCAAACAAATTACCACAAAACAAAATTTCTTGCCGGTGCTTGGCACACGGTTGGAGGAAATGGGAGGGGATCTCACCAGATGATGAGTTTCTGCCGGAGGAGGGGATACGATGAGGGGAGCAAGGGTTAGGCGCCTCTTTCTAGCCATAAGGAGTCGTCGTTGCTGCGCCATAACCTCGGAGTTCCCCGTGTGAGCCATGGAGGACCGCCTCCACCTGCAAGTACTTTGCTACGCCGTGCCTTATCCGCGCACCGCCGTCATTCTGCATCGAGCAGACGCATCATCCCAAGTCGTTGTAGCTGTTGCGTTGATTTGATCCAGAAGTTGTACTCGAGCGCCAAAACGGGGGCAGCAAGCAGGCAGAGGTAGGACCGCGGAAGCGGGTGGGTTGAGATCGACAGCAGTGGTGGTTGAGGTCGGCCGCGGCGGCGAGTGGTGTGGCAGCGGCCTGGGCATAGGCCAGGGTGGACCAGGGTCGACGTGATGCGCTCGAGCGCCGAAACGGGGGCAGTGAGCGGGGAGAGGAACAGCCGCGGAGGCCGGTGGGTTGAGATCGGCAGTGGTGGCAGTTGAGGTCGGCCGCGGCGGCGAGTGGTGTGGCGGCGGTCTGGGCACAGGCCAGGGTGGCCCAGGGTCGACGGGAGGAGGCGATGCGTACGGGTATAATTTTTGCAGCGAATCGTTTTTTACTTTTGCGTTGCAGATAAGTGATGGAGCGCGGGTTGAATAACAAAAATTATAGGGGCTTTTTTATTAAAATGTCATGGTGGGTTTTCCGACGGAAGCAATAGCCGCTTTATTATTAGGTATATAGATGTTTCTCAATGTTTTTGGCCATCAGATTTTGCATTTAGATCGTTTCTCACCGTGAAGTTGATGTGCTATTATTTTTATACATTAAATGGGCCACCTGTCCTTAGGCTACCTATTCTCTTACGTTCTTAAAGCTTTTGGCCATCGAATTTTGAGTTTAGATCGTTTCTGTTCGTTCGAAATCACTGGTTAGGGAGTACATCTCGCAACGATTACGTGGGGTGTACTCTGCGCGACAAGTGTCGCGTTGTGGGCGCGTTGGAGATCTTTCAACGGCACTCTGCGTGTGACACTTGTCGCGCGAAGAAGAGTCCCGTTATTTCCGTTTTCCGGTTTCTTCTTTCTGGTTTTCCATTTTGCAATTAAGTTCCTTAACAATTTAGGTTTTCTAGTAATGCTCCGATCTATTTGTTCAGATTTGTTTCATCCCGTCCCGTGGCCTTTGTCGTCCTGTTCGGTGCCGTCGTCCGGTGCAGTCGTCCATCCCACTGTGGTCGTCCTGCCGTCGTCCGTCCCGCTTTGGCCCTCCTTTCCGTCGTCTGTCCTACTGTTGTTGTTCTTTGATACGTCTCCAACGTATCTATAATTTTTTATGGTTTCATGCTATTATCTTGTCAAACTTTGGATGTTTCGTATGCCTTTTATATATTTTTTGGGACTACCTTATTAACTCTGTGCCAAGTGTGAGTTCCTGTTTTTTCCATGTTTTTGACCCCTTTTAGAGGAGGATTTTGAACGGAGTCCAAACGGAATGAAACTGCCAAAAAGATTTTTTTCGAAAGAAAAAAAGATGGAGAAGCCGGAGAATCAGGACAGGGGGCCACCAGGGACCCCACAAGCCCTCATGGCGCGGCCAGGGGGGCCGCACCTCCCTGGCTTGTGGGCTCCCTGAGCCTCCTCTTCCCTAGGTTTTGCGCCTATATATTCCCTAAAATCCTAGAAAAAAAACAGCAGATCATCGAAAGTACTTTTCCGCCGCCGCAAGCTTCTATCTCCGCAAGATCCCATCTGGGCACGTTCTGGTGCCCTACGGGAGGGGGGATTCGGATACGGAGGGCTTCTTCATCAACACCATGACCTCTCCAATGATGCGTGAGTAGTTCACCATAGACCTACGGGTCCATAGCTAGTACCTAGATGGCTTCTTCTCTCTCTTGGATCTTCAATACAAAGTTCACCATGATCTTCATGGAGATCTATCAGATGTAATCTTATTTTGCGGTGTGTTTGTCGAGATCTGATGAATTGTGGATTTTGTGATCAGATTATTTATGAATCTTATTTGAGTTTCTTCCTATATCTCTTATGCATGATTTCATATCCTTGTAATTCTCTTCGAGTTGTGGGTTTTGTCTGACCAACTAGATCTAAGATTCTTGCAATGGGAGAAATGCTTGGTTTTGGGTTCATACCGTGCGGTGACCTCACCCAGCGACAGAAGGGGTAGCGAGGCACGCATCGTGTTGTTGCCATCAAGGGTAAAAAATGGGGTTTTCATCATTGGTTTGTGTTTATCCCTCTACATCATGTCATCTTGCTTAAGGCGTTACTCTGTTTTTCATGAACTCAATACACTAGATGCATGCTGGATAGCGGTCGATGTGTGGAGTAATAGTAGTAGATGCAGAAAGTATCGGTACTTGTCTCGGACATGATGCCTATATGTATGATCATTGCCTTAGATATGGTCATGACTTTAAGCGGTTCTATCAATTGCTCGACAGTAATTTGTTCACCCACCGTGATATTTGCTATTATGAGAGAAGCCTCTAGTGAACACTATGGCCCCCGGGTCTACTCCACACCATATTTTCAGCCTTACACTCTTTTACTTCATTGCACTTTCCGCCTTCACATCTCACTTTGCAAACAATCTTCAAGGGATTGACAACCCCTTTAAAGCGTTGGGTGCAAGCTCGTTTGTGTTTGGCAGGTACACTGGACTTTACGAGATTCTCCTACTGAATTGATACATTGGTTCTCAAACTGAGGGAAATACTTACTGCTCCTGTGCTGCATCGCCCTTTCCTCTTCAAGGGAAAAACCAACGCAAGCAAGTCTCCGTCAACGTGTCAATTTCTGGCGCTGTTGTTTGAGAAGTAGCAAGAAGAATTTCTGGCGTCGTTGCCGGTGAAGGACTTTTGTTGCTGTAGTAGAAGCATTTCTGGCGCCGTTGCCGGGGAGGATCAAGTCAAGAACTCATCCAAGTAGGTGCCACAAACTCATCTCTTGCATTTACTTTGTTTGCCAGTTTCCTCTCGTTTTCCTCTCCCCCACTTCACAATTTGCCTTTTTCGTTTGCCTTTTTCGTTCGCCCTTTTCTTTCGCTTGCCTTTCCTTTGCTTGTGTGCTATGTGCCTTCAATATGCTTTCATCTTCGCTTTCTGAAAATCTAGTGATATGGATCCTCACCCACTTGCTAATCTCTTTAAGAGATCCAATTATGTTGATCCAACTGCGAGTGAGTTGAGTGCACTTGACTTTCTCTATGGAGTTTTACTTGAGATGCGTGAATATGAAAATCTTAATGAAGAAATTTATGAAGTGATTCACGAGGTCTCCTTGACTGAAAAGCATGATTGCAATGATTTCATTATAAATTCTATTAATGACAATCATGCTAAAAATATGCAAAACCCTAAGCTTGGGGATGCTAGTTTTGCTATGTCCTCTACTTGTTGCAATGATCATGAACGGGGTGATGATTTTTCTTATGATCCTGGAAATTTTTTTAAACCTCATGATGAATATGATATTTGCAATATTATTAAAAGTGGGTTTGGAGAAGTTATGACTTTAGTTGATGATAATCCCACTGTTTTTGAAGAGCGTCAACTTTGCATGCATGTGGATCATGAAAAGAATATCCTTTGTGATAGCTATATTGTTGAATTCAATTATGGTCCCACATGTAATTGTTATGAGAGAGGAAAATATTGTGGTAGAAACTTTCATGTTACCAAATTACCTCTCGTTTTGTTGAGAATGATATTGTCTCTTTCTTCTTCCTTGCATATGGTAACTATTGGTTGTCTTGACAATTTGTTTTCCTATAAAATGCCTATGCATAGGAAGTATGTTAGACTTAGATTTGATTTTCACATGTTTAATGATGCTCTCGTTGTGCTTGAATTCTTGGCTTTTGTGTGATCATCATTGAATTATCAATGCCTAGCTAAGGGTGTTAAACAATAGCACTTGTTGGGAGGCAACCCAATGAATTTATCTTTTGCTTTCTGTTTTGTTGCGTCCACACCATAATAATTGTGTTGTGATTGTGTTTTTTGTCTTTCTTTTTGTGTTGGAGCCAAGCAAAACCTTTATGACTAGTCTGGGTAATGGTTGTTTGATCCTGCTGGAAAAAGACAGAAACTTTTCGCTCACGAGATGATTTTTCATTTTTATTCATAAAGAGATATTGTGTTTATTCTTTTTTCTGCTGGTTGACATGCCTTTTTCCCAGGTAGTCATAATTTTTCAAAAAAATTGAGGTACCAAAAGTATATGAAGTATACAGATTGCTACAGACTGGTCTGTTTTTGACAGATTCTGTTTTTGTTGAGTTGGTTGCTTGTTTTGATGAAACTATGGTTAGTATCGGGGGGGGGGGGGGGGTACTAGCCATGGAAAAGTGAGAATACAGTAGCCCAACACCAATATAGATAGAATTCAAGTTTGCTACAGTACCAAAAAAAGGTGGTAGTTTGTTTTCTTGTGCTAATGTTATCACGAGTTTCTGTTTAAGTTTTGTGTTGTGAAGATTTCAAGTTTTGGGTGATGTTCTCCTGGACAAAGAGATAAGGAGTGGAAAGAGCTCAATCTTGGGGATGCCCAAGTCATCCCCAGCCAAATTCAAGGACACCAAAAAGCCTAAGCTTGGGGCTACCCCGGGAAGGCATCCCCTCTTTCGTCTTCAATCCATCAGTAACATTACTTGGAGCTATATTTTTATTCCCCACATGATATGTGTTTTGCTTGGAGCGTCTTGTATCGTAGGAGTCTTTTATTTTTGTTGTGTCACAATCATCCTTGCTGCAACCTTTTTGAGAGACATAGACATGCACTCATCGTGATTTTGCTAGAATGCTCATAGTGCTTCACTTATATCTTTTGAGCTAGATAATTTTGCTCTATGTGCTTCACTTATATCTTTTAGAGCACGGCGGTGCGTGACTTGGTAGTTGGCTTATGCTATGAAAGTAGTCCCAAAGGTGATAGGTATCCAAAGAGGATACAAAAACCTCCATCTTCATGTGCATTGAGTAGAAAGAGAAGTCTTGATTCCTCTCAATTAGTTTTGAGACGTGGATTTGGTAATATTAAGAGTTATGTTAGTAGGGTGTTGTGAATCTAGAAATACTTGTGTTGAAGTTAGTGATTCCCGTATCATGCACGTATGGTGAACCACTATGTTAGGAAGTCGGAGCATAATTGATCTATTGATTGTCATCCTTGGTGTTGTGGTCGGGATCGTGCGATGGTTAACACCTACCAACCCTTCCCCTAGGAGTATGCGTTTAGCACTTTGTTTCGATTACTAATAAAAACTTTCGCAACAAATATGTGAGTTCTTCATGACTAATGTGAGTCCATGGTATAGATGCACTTTCACCTTCCACCTTCGCTAGCCTCTCTAACGCCACGCAACTTTCGCCGGTACACAAACCACCATATGCCTTCCTCAAAACAGCCACCATACCTACCTACTATGGCATTTTCATAGCCATTCCGAGAAATATTGCCATGAAATTCCCACCGTTCCGTCTCATGACATGTGTCATCACTCTCATATTGCCATTGCATGATCGTAAGATAGCTAGCAAGATGTTTCAACGTCATAGGCCAAACTAGATCGTTGCACATCCCGGTACACTGCCGGAGGCATTTCCTATACAGTCATTTCTAAGCTTTGAGCTGTGAGTAAATAAAAGTGTGATGATCATCATTATTAGAGTATTGTCCCATGTGAAGAAATAAAAAATAGGCCAAAGAGCCCCAAAAAAAATTGGCCCGAGAGCCCAAATAAAAAAAATAAGAGAGAAAAAGAGAGAAGGGACAATGCTACTATCTTTTTCCACACTTGTGCTTCATAATAGCACCATGTTCTTCATGATTGAAAGCTTCTTGCTTTGTCACCACCATATGCTAGTGGGAATCTTCATTATATAACTTGGCTTGTATATTCCAATGATGGGCTTCCTCAAATTGCCCTAGGTCTTCGTGAGCAAGCAAGTTGGATGCACACCCACTAGTTTCCCTTTTGAGCTTTCACATACTTATAGCTCTAGTGCATCCCTTGTATGGCAATCCCTACTCATTCACATTGATATCTGTTAATGGGCATCTCCATAGCCCTTTGATACGCTGAGTCAATGTGACCATCTCCTCCTTTTTGTCTCACAACCACCACCACACTCTATTCCACCTATAGTGCTATATCCATGGCTCACGCTCATGTATTGCGTGATAGTTATACAAAGTTTGAGAAACTAAGAGTGCGAAAAAAATTACTTGGCCAATACCGGGGTTGTGCATGATTTACATTAGTTGTGTGAGGATGATGGAGCATAGCCAGACTATATGATTTTGTAGGGATAACTTTCCTTGGCCTTGTTATTTTCAAAGTTCATGATTACCTTGCTAGTTTGCTTGAAGTATTATTGTTTTCATGTCAATAGCAAACTATTGTTTTGAATTTTGTAGATTTTAACATTCATGTCACGTGAAAGAAGTTGCAAAGGACAACTATGTTGGGTAGCATTCCACATCAAAAATTCAGTCTTTATCACTTCCCTACTCGAGGACGAGCAGGAGTTAAGCTTGGGGATGCTTGATACGTCTCCAACGTATCTATAATTTTTGATGGTTTCATGCTATTATCTTGGAAAACTTTGGATGTTTTGTATGCCTTTTATATATTTTTTGGGACTAACTTATTAACTCAGTGTCAAGTACCAGTTCCTATTTTTTCCATTAAAAGATTTTTTTCCGAAACAGAAAAAGATCGGGAAGCCGGAGAATCAGGGCAAGGGGCCACGAGGGACCCCACAAGCCCTCATGGCGCGGCTAGGGGGGCCGCGCCTCCCTGGCTTGTGGGTTCCCTGAGCCTCCTCTGCCCTAGGTTTTGCGCCTATATATTCCCTAAAATCCCAGAAAAAATCAGGAGATCATCGAAAGTACTTTTCCACCGCCGCAAGCTTCTGTCTCCGCAAGATCCCATCTGGGCACGTTCTGGTGCCCTGCCGGAGGGGGGATTCGGATACGAAGGACTACTTCATCAACACCATGACCTCTCCGATGATGCGTGAGTAGTCCACCATAGACCTACGGGTCCATAGCTAGTAACTAGATGGCTTATTCTCTCTCTTGGATCTTCAATACAAATTTCTCCATGATCTTCATGGAGATCTATCCGATGTAATCTTCTTTTGCGGTGTGTTTGTCGAGATTCGATGTATTGTGGATTTATGATCAGATTATCTATGAATCTTATTTGAGTTTCTTCTTATCTCTCTTATGCATGATTTCATATCCTTGTAATTCTCTTCGAGTTGTGGGTTTTGTTTGGCCAACTAGATCTATGATTCTTGCAATGGGAGAAGTGCTTGGTTTTGGGTTCATACGATGAGGTGACCTCACCAAGTGACAGAAGAGGTAGCGAGGCATGCATCATGTTGTTGCCATCAAGGGTAAAAATATGGGGTTTTCATCATCGGTTTGAGTTTATCCCTCTACATCATGTCATCTTGCTTAAGGCATTACTCTGTTCGTCATGAACTCAATACACTAGATGCATGCTGGATAGTGGTCGATATGTGGAGTAATAGTAGTACATGCAGAAAGTATCGGTCTACTTGTCTCGGACGTGATGCCTATATGTATGATCATTGCCTTACATATCGTCATGACTTTGCGCGGTTCTATCAATTGCTCGACAGTAATTTGTTCACCCACCGTGATATTTTCTATTTTGAGAGAAGCCTCTAGTGAACACTATGGCCCCCGAGTCTAGTGCACACCATATTTTCAGCCTTATACTCTTTTACTTCGTTGCACTTTCCGCCTTCAGATCTCACTTTGCAAACAACCTTGAAGGGATTGACAACCCCTTTAAAGCGTTGGGTTCAAACTCGTTTTTGTTTGCGCAGGTACTCTGGACTTGACGAGATTCTCCTACTGGATTGATACCTTGGTTCTCAAACTGAGGGAAATACTTACTGCTCCTGTGCTGCATCACCCTTTCCTCTTCAAGGGAAAAACCAACGCAAGAAAGTCTCCGTCAACGTGTCAATTTCTGGCGCTGTTGTTTGAGAAGTAGCAAGAAGAATTTCTGGCGGCGTTGCCGGGGAAGGACTTTTGTTGTCGTAGCATTGTTCCATCATGGCCCCACCATCATTGCCTCTGTGTGGTTGTCCTCGGAAAATCGCCCCGCTATTTCCTATTTCGTGTTTTCCTTTTTCCCATTGTATTTCCGGGAGATTGAGATTTCAAGGGAAATTACTGGTGGGGGCTTTCAACACAATGAAATGTTAACTTTCAACTCGGTTGTGGAATCAGTTCTTATTGGCCATTGTTTCTTTGCCCGTAATGGCTTGCCCCTTTTGCCCAGCTCTAGGTGACCCTTGTTCTTCCTTTGATTCTTGTGTGTCTGTGTTCACTTTGGTGCTGGATCGTCGTTGTTCAAGGCGTGTTGTAAGAATCTATTTCTTGTTTATCTGATTGTGGCATATGGTTGATGTTGTTTTGGTTGGAATGTATTCCAATGCCTTTGTTTATATGATTATGATGTTTGCTTCCATTCCTTTTGTAGTATGTTCCGTTCAGTGTTTGATCACATCTTGCTCGGTACATTGAGGAGTGCAGAGCTTTAGCTATTTGGAGGGGTGAAAAAGATATTGATCTTGTTCTTCACATAAGTGAGGGTTACTTATATGGTGTTCTCTTTAGACATGGTCGTATGAGCAGTAAATGCCATGGTCCTTCCTGGGAGGAACTTGTGAATGATTATGGTCTCCGTTATCGTGACATTTCGACTGTTAGGCTTGAGCACTATGGAACTATGATTGGTGTTGATTTTCATTGGGATGGTGTTATGTTGTTCCTTTTACCCTGTGTCAGCAAGGTTTGTTTTTTGAGTGGCTTTAAATTTTATTTCACCTTATACATTTTCCTATTCTGCTGAACTTGTGAAATTATTTTTTTGAAGCTCTTGAGGATTTGAGTGAATCTTAGAGGGAACATGTTGACAGTTGTTTTTATAGTCGTGGTGTCAGTCTGAATTATCAGCAAATGTTTTTCATGTCGCGGCAACTCTTTGATGACAATGACATATTATGTTCTCCTTTTGTTCATAGGATTACTTCCATGAATGTCAAGGGTCAACATATGGTGAGCTATGTTTTTGCTTACTGTTTATTTATTTGTTATTTATGTATGTAGAGCTTTCGAGTTTAGTTTTTTAAATTTGTAAGTTTAACATCATATAACTTGATGATTTTTGTTAGGTTATTCTGAGCATGGTAGTGAGTAGTTTGAAGGATTTTTTGTCAATTCCGAGGACTAGTTCTTTAATCTTGAAATTACTTTTGATTTTGAAGATGATGATATATATGTGAGCATTCCTTGTTCCTACTTTATTGGCTTGGGTGGTAGAATGGTGTTCAAGATGGAAGGTTTCAGTAATTTTCTTCGGGCATCGTCTATTGAAGTAAATAATTTGGTGCTTATAACCTTCATAGAGCGTGATCAGGAGCTTGTTGTTATTTTCAACCCTGTGCCGCAGTGATCCTACTTATAGACAGCGAAGTAAAACATTTATATAGTGTGTAGTTGTATGCACATGTTTTAAGAAAAATGGTACAAAAGATTGTTATTCAGAATTATAGAAATTCAGATATATAAAACTTATATGTAAATACATGGATTGTGCTTCTTGTCTCCCAGCGAGACGTGCGTCTCTAACATTGTACACACGTGCACCTTCCTAATATAAAACCGTCATGTAGTTTTACATCACGGACCTTGTTTTCTTGTCTCACTATCTGGTGTGCCTCTCACACATAAATCAAGTGCATGTTCCTAATGTAAACTAGTGCTCTGTCTTACATATGGGTTGTGCCTCCCACACACACACCATCGTGTATCTGTTGTTTACAGATATGGTGCTCTGTCTTACATATGAGCAGTGCCTCTCGTACTCGCACTACTGTCAATCTACTTCATGCACATACGGTGCATTTTTCTGATATAATTCCCTGCTTCTATTTTACATCACGGAAACTGTGTCTAAAACCATGCTTCGTTTCTCCCCATCAGCCGTGCCTTGCGCATGGACCATCGTTGATGTGCTATGTAGAGCTACAATGTTGTGTACAGATACAGGGCGCAAGAAACTTTGGTTCGTGTCTCCCTGCCAGTCGTGTCTCTCGCAAACAAAGCACGGTGTATATCCACAGTAGCCATATGCACATCTTCCTTATATGAATCAGTGCTTTGTTTTTGCATCCCGAGCATTCCTACTTATTACTGTGCTTTGTGTCTATGTGACAGCCATTTGTCTCGTATATGCACCACTGTGTATCTGCCGTGTACACATACAATCGATCTTGCTGATATAAATCTGTGCTTTTGACTTACATGATGAAAATCGTGTGTAGAACTGTTCTTTGTGATTCCGTGCCATATTTATTATGTCCTCCATGCCTGTCGCTCACGCACCACCCTGACACAGGAGCTAAAGTGTATTTTTGTGGATCGGTCAGGAGCTAAAGTGTTTATATTGACACTTTGAGAAGTTGAGGCGGAAGAAGCATAGTTGTATAAACACTAGTGGAACGGAAGCACGACAATGTCAAAGGATAAGGATTTTATCGTGGGTACGACGGTGAAGTTAGGAGAGGCATCGAAATCTGTTATTGAGAGTCAGGTAGTGCGTGATTGTCCCAAACGTTTGGTCTAAGATGTTTCCCCAGAAAAGCACAATTCTATGTTATGAGGAGTCACGGACCAAACGTTTGTTCTGAGACGTTTCCCCAGAGAAGCACGGTTCTATGTTATGAGGAGCCGCGGACCAAACGTTTGTTCTGAGACGTTTCTCCAGAGAAGCACGGTTCTATGTTATGAGGAGTCATGGACCGAACATTTGTTCTAAGACGTTTCCCGAGAGAAGCACGGTTATATGTTATGAGGAGTCACAGACCAAACGTTTGTTCTGAGACGTTTCCCCAAAGAAGCACAGTTCTATGTTATGAGTAGTCACGAACCTAGTATAGGAAATAGTCATGGTCTTGTTTTCTTTGCCAAAAATTCATCATCTTATTCTAAAAGTACAATAGGATTTTAAGTATGGCAAACATAGTTTTGACACGACATATATCTGGTATAGATATAAATGTATATTGAATCACTGTTCTTGCAAGAGCACCATGCAAAATATGTGAATCCTTGTTGTTCTCACAACTAGATGTTAGAATAGTGGACTTCAAAGGTTTGGTCTTTTACGTTGTATGTTGTGCTGGTTGAAGACATTTTGCAGTTCTTCGAATATTTTTCCCTTGTTGTAGCTAGATGTCATCATTTTGTAAGTTAGTTGTTCTCGCAACTGCTTCACATAGATCTACAAGCAGAGAAGTGATAAATTTAAGAAAAAATATTCTACAACTCAATGGTACATGTCGCTTGGTTCAACATTATATACTGTAACATCTTGTGATTTGACACAAATGAAACTTACTTTGTTGATAAAAAAGGATGGCCTCGTAACAATGTGTGGCATCAAGTGCATTATGTATATTCAGTTGTCATCCCTATCAAATGAGAGTAGTATATCGGTGATTACACGATGAATAACACATATGTATTATGAATTGCAGGATGAGCAACACATATTGATGTACAGGTACAGTAATAAGAGACTCACTCTCTTTTAGAGTTAGTTGTGCATGTCACATGTTGTACACTGAAATCGTTTTTTCTTTGAGGATGAGTATTGTAAGCTGAATGGTACGCTCTCTTGAAGTTTCCAATTACAGTGTCTCAATGTTCCTTTATACCGTCGCAATTGATATAAGGAGATAGGATCTCAAAGCATTTCTTCTTGAAATTAACGATTATCAAGTACATAAAGTGGTTTAGTCTCACAGGAATTAACACCTAAAAGAGTGAGCAGGAATATTTGTGAGGGGAAAGAATAGAAAAAAGTGGATAAACAAACACCAACACAGTAAACTGAAGTTAGCAAGATCAACACACAAAGTTGCACATGTTTGACATCCTGTACCCAATTGTTTTTTTCTACAATGTATTGCTTTAGAAGTTCAATTCTTACATCTTTGACCTGAAATTTACCCTACAAAAGATAGATGCTTGCTTACTCTTATTTGGTACAGTTTTTTATTAATATTTTAAAAAAGGTAGATGAATTAAATTAGAACTTACTTAAGCTTCGATGTACATTATGTGCTTGTGTAAGTTGTGTTTATTACAAAATTGTCCTTTCAAAAACAACTTTGAGTAAACATCCATCACATACTCGTTCATATAACCATACACTTTGATTAATATTCCGAAGGTTCGATGGTCAGCCCAGCGTCGATCGATGGCAAATATCCTCTTGCTGCCAAAAAAGGCCCATTAAATTTTATGAATTAATTATTTTAACATTTAACTTGACGAGAGGCGATGACTGTTCAGAATGAAAATATAACCCTAATCTACAGTGACAAGAAGAACAAACAGCGTGGCAAACTACAAGGACAGTTACGTTGAAACATGGCATAACCGAAACACTATTTCAAAGTAAACACAGAACACGAACCACTTGAATGTCTTAGCTCCAACTTTTCTACAGAGGGAACAATCATCTCGTTACCTGTCATCTCTGCCTATCATTGGCGTGTTCTCCACAACTGTTTCTTAGACGAGTTTCTCTATGAGCGTAGAATCTCTTATATCCAACAATATGAAGCAATCATGATGGTTATTTGTTTGTTCAGTTAGCTTAGGATGTTGCTGCAAATCATAATGATTGTTCTAGGAGTCAGATGCACTGGAACCGATTTGAACATTATCGATATGTTGATAGCCATGATAATAGTTTTGGTGCTGGCCCTCATTGTAACAGTTGTTTCTCTGGAGCACAAGCCCTCTTGTTTGCTGCTACTGCATCTGTGTTGTATACATACCGATGCCTGGTTTGCTGATTTGGTTCGGAGCAATGTGTGCTGATGTATTGTGTAGATGTGGGCATGAAGACTGTGTATTATTCCTCCGTGAATGTAAGCTGTTGTAGCCTTGCCCATGGTTATGCGCATGGTTGTATTCATCGGGTGGGCGCTGGTGGCTGTGCAAACGACCATTATTTTGGACATTTCTATGATGGGAGGATTGGAAATTACAATCAGAAGGTTGTTGCTGGTATTTTTGGTTAAAGAACTAGAGATTATAATTAGGGGGGTTGTTCCTGGCAATGTCTGGACAGAGTAGTTGGTCTGGGAGTTTGTGACCAGGCAGGTTGGGTTAAACCCACAGAGTATGACGTAGCAATGGGAGTTTGTGACCAAGCAGATCGGTTTAAACCCACATAGTATGAGGTAGCAATGGGCTGTGAGAGGAAACTACCGTTTAACATTGACTTAGGACCTCATGTGGTAGGTATAGTTGACCCTTCAGTATAAGTAAGTTCCGATTTCGCTGTTGAGCTTGTAGCCCCGGATATGTGCATCGGAGTATTAGGTTGACATTCTTTGAAGCCTACATGATCAGAGTTGGCTGGCCTGTTCTGCCGTTTTGTTGCCTTGTCAATTTCTTCATATATTGATGGGTCACACCATATATTATCATCATCAATGAATGCAGAATAATGCAGGGCTTTTTGGTTGTCAAAAAGTTGACGCTTATTGGGTACATCTTTGGGTGACTGTCGTGAAGGCTCTGTTATACTGACTCTTTTCTTCGTTGGCGGCATAGCCCCGTTTGTTGCATTGGGCATCATGGGTATGGGTCTCTTGTCAGCTGTCATTCGTTCATTGGCCTTCTTTACATGCTGGCTCTTGAAGACAACAACACTCACACTGTTAGTTGGGTTCACGGTAGCTGGTGCCCGTATTTCTTCAGTGGCATATTTGGTTGTGTTGATAAAAGTGGCAGAAACGAATGGAGCATCACTGGTGGATGCAAGTTTTTTTTTGTTGAGCATGCTCAACAGTTGTGTGAACTAGTTCAATTCCAGAACCGCTACCGGAACCGCAGGGGACACTGTTGTATGAGTGGGCGTGTGGCTGAACTTGGAGTCTAATGCAAAATCATATGATTTGGACCCACCAATCTTGTTCTCATCACTCAAATTGCTAATAGCATTGACCTGATCTTTCATGCTGGGAGAAGAACACTTGTCGGTAATAGTCTCTACCTTGGTTAGAGCTTAGGATACAATGAGCTTCTTCGTGCTTGTTGGGAATTTTTCAACTATTGTGTCATCGTCGGTGGAACGTGCAATAATATCTCGCAGTTGAATAATCAGAGAATCAGACTGCTCAATAGTCTCACTTGTCAATCGCGCAACAGTGTTTAACGGCTTCTCATCTGTACAGTCTGAGGTGTGACCTTCAGTAGGAGTAACTTTGCTTGATTGTGTTGGTTTTGTGATTACATGTTCGCATTCTATGGAAGCTGTGGAGATGTTGGCTGTAGTAGGTGAAGTGTACTTGGATGAATTTTCGCGTGTTAGTATCATTCATGTGTTCTCGTCCAACAACTCAGATGTTGACACGAAATGCTCATGAACAGGTATCCCATCAAGACAGCTATTATAAAAGTGTCTCAAATTTTCCAGATGTGACCTAGTATTGGCATCCAAGTTATTGTTGTTGAGATCTATCCCAATTACCTCCAAGCACAATTTAAGCTTGGTCGATGTTTGACGTTGTAAGGATAGCTGGGTATGGAACTGTTCCTTATCATACTGATTTTGGGAAGGTGATACAGGAGTATCGCAACAACCATTTAGATTATCCATCGAGTATGATGAGGCACGTGCAAAATTGCTTGAGCCACTGCTGCATGATCTTCGAGGATTTTCTTTGCGGTAATTAGGAAGTGATGGAAAAGTTGAAGGTAGTGATGAAAAGGTTTCTTCTCTGTTGAATTCATCTTTGTGGAAGTTACATTATACGCCGTGGTCACATCGTTTGTCTTCCTGCACACGAAATTCCGTACGAAGAGAAAGAATTTTTTCCAGTTTCTTCTCCATGAAGAGTTGAATCACAGAGAACAATTATGTGTACTTCTCGTTAATGATTTTGGCAAGATCTGCTTTAGCCTACAAATGAGGCATATAAAAAACAGCATCTGATATCAATATTACGCTAAATGAATAATAACATGCAAAATATCTGTATGGAATGCTGCACTATAGGAACCATAGTTAGACTATTGCTAACCGAGTCATTGGGAACCGAGCTAGCCTATTGTACGAACCACAACTAATTTAGTGTGTGAGGAAGGGCTATAACCATCATAGAAGCAGAAACTATCTATTGTTGGTTCTCAAGCAGCACAACTAACCTACTGCAGGTAGGAGGCACATGTAATATAAACGAAGCATGTTTCCTATATATGTTGACTTATATCTTGAATCACTTTGAAAACTTACAGGGTGTACAATTATTGACAATTTGAAACAAAAAAATGGGTCATTGGGCTCGAAATGAGTCACCGAAGATAATTTGCATTCTGGTACAAGTTGTTCTAGGTAGGCTTCTAGTTTGGTACCCATTCGAAAAAATGACCCTTTAGAGCCATTTGGTGGGTAGAAAGGTGTGCACCTTATATCCTTTAGTTGTGATGATGGGCAAGAAAACAATAAGTACATGTCAAATTAAATTAAGGTATGTCAGCTAAATAATTTTGCTGAGGTAAGAGTCCAAAGAGTAACAAAAAATGAACTACACTCACACGGTGCTCGCCAAAATTTCCTTTCTCTGATGACAGACTATCTAGGTTAGCATATTTCTTAAAAGCGTTTGTATCCAGATAGGTAGCCTTGATGGCAAATCATTTTTCATACGTATCACCTTGATATCCACGTACTCAAAATAGCTTATCTGTCGGAGATAAAAAGGTTAAAAATGGATCAGATGCGCAATACTTAGGATGAAAGAGAATTCAAAGAAAAAGGTAGTGAACCAACCACGTGTATCAGGAGGCAGCCACACAATGCGCTGCTGAATTCCTTGTCCTTCAATGTGTGGAGTGATGTCACCAACTTGTCTAGTGTAGCTCCGGACCAATCATATGATGGGATATCTGATGCTGGTCCTTCAAGAGCTGCTAGGTAAACTAGGCTTACACGTTCATATGTCGTCGGGCATAGAAATACTGCAGTTGCAAACCTCACAAAAACCCGCTTAAATAATTGTCGTGACAGTTCCGGGGTCATGAGATCAATCAGTTCTCTGATGCTTGGAGTCTACGCACCACAATTTGTCTCAGACTTAACTTGACATCTGAATATTTCTGGGCACCTTTTAGCAATCATTTTTCCTACTAGGGGAATTCCCAATATGCGGTGCACGGCGTAATAGTTGATAAGGAATGTGAATCCACTAGGCAATATGAAAGAATTGGAGCTGCTGTCAAAGTAACGGACAAGCCATCAAACGAGACATCTCAGGCGATCTTGGCAAGACAAGTCTAGTAGGTTTCCAAAGCCAATGTCTCTGACAAGTTGCTTCCAATCGTCTGTTAGCTTGTCACAAACAGATATGAACTTCTTAAGGCTCAGTTTTGTTATGAAATCTTCTTCATACTCGGACATTCTAACAGCCCTGCGAACAAAATTAAGAATTGAATTTGATAAGATGTATTGATTGAATAGATTTTACTGTTGCAACCTTATTTCATAAGAGAGGCTTCAATATAAATGACTTGCTAATAAGAAACACATATGAGACAAGAATTACTCATTTTTGAAAGCAAATGCAACAACACGCAAGGGAATCACTTAAAAAGAACATACTGCGAGCCTGATATTTGCTTCTTCCTATTGTACTCCCGAACGAGCTTTTCATGCACTATATGTTTGGACTCGGTCCTTATCCTTAACTTTTCTAGTTGGTCGGGAACCATGAAAGTTTGTGTGACGAGCTCTGTGTCATCCACAGACTGAGACTGGGTCTCTAAGAGCTGTGGAGTGGAGTCCATCCCATCCATTGCTACATAACACGCCATGAGCCATGATGATTACTACCTCGACTAGCAGATTCATTGAGAAAGATGTTAACTCCGAGTTTACTAAGGTAACTACTATTACATATATTCATTGACCTCTCTGACTATTACAAGGATCAAAGGTGTTCGTAACACTATGAATAGTAGGATCGAAATTAAAATCAGCATGCAGCTGACAGGTTGGAGATATGGGTCAGTCGAGTGAAACCTTGCTCGGAAACGCCGATCAACGGTTTCTTGTGAAGCAATTCCCCGACTCCCCGACCAGCGACCCTGACCCCTGGTATTTCGAAAAATATTTCTATAAATTTAATTCGCGCCCCATCTCTCTCGTGTTGTGTTCCTCATCCAATGTGAATTTAGCTCGTCTTGCCGGAAAAAATTCATTTAAAAAATTGAAACAACATGTGAAGTGCTGCGAGGAGGAAGTAGCAGGTACAAGGTGTAATGTGTTACCTCAACAGGAGACGCACGACATGGAGGAAGAGGATGGACGATTTCTCATGGGAAGAGGGAGGAGTAGAGAGAAATTATATGACCAATCAGCAGGAATTCCTTGGGAGAGCTAGGATATCCACCCCCAAAAAAATTTCACCCATGCCAGATGGGGAGTGAACGAACTGAGATCTGGAATTCATTGACGGCCGAGCCCACTGATCAGTGAGAGCAACCATTGTAGAGCCTGCACGTCAGTATGACTCGATTGCATCTAGGACTTTCCGTGTTGTTGCCCGAAAAGTGACCCCACTAGCGTGTCAAAGAAACCTTTGGAACGCCCATGTGTCAGTACGACGGATCAAGTTCAGCTCCAGACTTTTACTGCACACAAAAAGAGAAGGATGCTCTCTTTATTTGTTCGCGTCTCTCTCCATTTTCCTATCTCTTGTTCAAATTCAAAATAACTCGTGGAGATTTTAGAGTTTCCTTGATCAGGAAATTAGATCGCACACAAAATTGAAGTGGATACGGGTCCGGACGCTCTAGGAATAAGATTCGGCAAACAAAAGTTAGCTAAAAAACGATCAAGTCATTCCGTGATGTTTCCTGATACATGAGGTAGGTTGAATTTTTGCCGCTCAGCGTTTTAATCCTTCGTGATGAACTATCATGCTCACTGCAATATATTTATGTTTTGGTCATGCGTCTTCGATTTTCTCGTTAGTTTTATGTATCCTTATTTTTTAAACCATTTTTTTAGTTTGCTCGTAGCAGCAGGTAGCGTGTTCCATAATTTGAATTTGATCTCTTCTTTTATAGTCGACAACCCAACCGCCTTAGTTGGTCTTCACGGGGATGCAAAAAGAAGTTTCACGCCGTATTTTTTTGTCACGGTTGTTGATTTCACTAGCGATGTGGTGCGTGAGGAATAAAAGTGCTATGTTATGTGTTGGTTTTGAGCATTGATACTCTGCATGAACATGATGTTTTTAACGATATTTCATGGAGATCTATTCTTATATTATGACCTAGTGCCAAATTAGCACAAGTATCTTACTTGCGTTTGGGATCCCGTGTAGTATGTGAAATAAAAAAATATCCTATACTTCAATTCTATTTAACTAAAAATATATGTCAATTCTATTGTAGTAAACATAAGTTATTTAGATATCAGCTAAAAACGAGCGTGATCAAACAGCACTATATAACAGTTGTTAGGTCTTTCTATAAATTTTTCCCCGCAGATGTTCAGGATCACACTAGCTGATCAGGGCAGCCAGGTATGCGTATCTATAAAAGATATCACAAAGGCATATGAAAAGAAGGTAACAGCAACAAGTGAATCAGACTAGAGTCATTTTGCGGCAAAATCAATTGAACCTTAGATTTTGGATGCTATCTTGTCTTTTTTCTCTGCATTATATCCTCTCAAGGCGTAACGTATCACCATTGAATAATGTAATGTTTAGGCCCATTATCATCAATAACAGATATAAAAAAATCATGAATATTTCTTGGTTGAGTGTTGTAATGCGTCACTTTTCCATCTATGTGCTCCGCAGTTAAAGATCGATAGATGGAAGAAAAATAAACTCCTGCAAGTGGAGAACAAAAAAAGTGCGGATGACGTTTAGCATGCACATGCGAGGTGGGCATGCAAGGCGGGCTGGGGTAAATGTAGTCAAGGTCGAGAAACAAGTGCTCGGTAAGCGTCCCAGCCAGGAACTAGTTGTGCAGCACACACATGCTAAAAGGAGCATTCTAAGAAGCAGAGTAAATTTTCCTGCAATGTCCCAAAGTTGCAACACAGAAACCCTAACAATGAGTCACTCCAGGTAACGATAAAAAACTTGAAAACTCTGCCTTGTTTTACAAACCTGGACACACAAGAACACTTCATATGTTTTATTTGTTAAATTGGTAATGTTTCATAATACACACATGTGCATCTAATTGCTAATGCTTCAAGGTCGTGTAGAGCAGTCGTTCTGATGGAGTAGTGTTTTCTAATGGTCCTGGTGAATAGGTAAATGGTAACAGAAGAATCGTTGATGTCAGCACATTGAATGTTGTCAATAAAAGCACAAAAGATGAATCATCAAGCATGATTGACGGAAGCAGTATCCCAGCAATTGGAGGAAGAATCTTTACTGATCTGCAGCACTAGAAGATAGGAGAGGTGGTAGCAACGTCGAACAACCGAAAAATATGTCAAACACTTGTGTTATTTTAATTTAGCCATGGAAATTTATTTGTATTTTTGCGTGCCATAGGCGTGCGAGCAAAGTAACACGCATCAGGCCAGTCCACGTCAGGAACAAAGGCTCCAACGGATTGGATATACTGATGACAATTTAAAGATGATGAGCCAAGGTCCTTTGAAAGGATCGCCATTGGCATTCAGCATGAGAGGTCCTTCCAGAGGATTTCCGATGGCATTCAAGATTATCAACGAAATCTCCAATGCACGGAGGATGTCCCCAAGATGTGCTCAAGAGGGTAGTGAGGAAAGAAAGGTGATGACACAATTATGTTCTCTGTTTGTAAAGCATGCTTTAGATTGTAGAGTGCAAGCAGAAGCACGGTCGTGCCTCTCTAATTGTAAAGTGCAAGAAAACCACACACGTGCCTTCGGAATACCCACCCATGTGGATTTAGTGTGTACACAACCGTGCATCTTACCTGATATAAATCCGTGGTTCTGGTTTACATCACAGATGTTCCTATCAAAAACCTATAGCTAAATCTTGCTAGATGATTCTCCAACAACAGAGTGGAACAAATGATGGACCACACGACATCTCTTTTAAAACTTTCTATACGAGAAAATAAGATGCATATGTCTCAGGTGCCTCTGATATCTAATTTGATGCAACCTTCATGTGCAGGACTCGGCAGGGAGCATGACAGATGAGTCAAATAACTGCAAGATTCCTTTACCCACCGTTAAGGGAAAACAACCTACAGAGAAGCAAGTAGTATACAGAGACGACTATGTCGATATCAGAAATGTTGTGGTGGAAGCAATGCAGGTCCTTGGGTTTATGGGTACCAGAGGAATAGAGAACATCATTCGTGAAGATGACAGAAGAGAAGGAGGCAACAACATTCGAAGTAGTGATGGACTGGACCTCAAGTAGTGATGGTTCCCCCGCATCCGACAAACAGGCGAGCTGCAACAGCTCTATAAGAAATGAGCTAAGTCCTGGTCATGGAAGTAATGATACCTCAAGAGACACGTTAGATAGCATTGATATGGGGAAGGCAACGCAAGAAGAGAAAGATATGGATGAAATGTTCAAAGGAAGCGCATTTTCATCGATTGAGGAAGTGATGCAAGCACGTGAACCAGAGTATGGCTTGCATTTCCAAACAAGGGACGATGCCTTCTTTTTCTTCTGCACATATGTCAGAAAGGTTGGTTTTTTGGTGAAGCGATCAACCACTAGAAGAGTAGGTCCCGAGCATCAAATTGACAAGAAAGTGTTCCGGTGCACAAAGGAAGGTGCGAATAAAACAACCGAGAGACTTGTGAAGCACAGAAGGAGCAATTGCTTGATTAGGACAGGTTGTCCCATTGAGATAACAGTAAAAAGACATACAGAGAGGGAATATGGTACTTGAGGAATGTACGCCTAGAGCACAACCACGTGCTACACCCGTCTGATTGGATGCTGAAATTTATGAGGTGCTATAAGAACATGAGACCTGAGGAGAAATATTTTATCCACGTCCTGCAGAAGGCAAGGCTAGAGACAAGGAAAGTCATGCACATCTTCACGGCTATGGGTAAACCGTGGCGACAAATTATGTTTGACACGATTGACATAAGCAAGATTGTATGCTAGGACAGGGCTAGAGAAAGGAGCACAGATATCGAGGACACCATGAAGCTCTTTGCGGAAATGCAGAGGAAGAGGGCACGATTTCACCATGTGGAGGAGACCGATAGAAACAACATGGTGCGAAGCCTATTCTGGACAGATTCCTTGTGCAAGATGAATTATGGCCTGTACGGGGATTTTGTGTATTTTGACACAACATTTTCTACGAATATCTAAGGCTTGCCGTTTGCACCGATCATAGGGGTTGACAACCATGGGTCAACCGTCCTGTTTGGAATATGCCTCTTAAAGGATGAGACCATAGGGTCATTCAAATGGCTCCTAAGTACATTTGTTGAGGCAATGGGAGGAAAGGGAACGAAGTACATAATAACAGACTAGGACAAAGCAATGAAGGCGACAATAGAGCAAGTACTTCTGAGGACCAGGCATAGGTTCTGCTTGTGGCATATACGGAAGAACGTGAAGGAGAACAACGCAACAGTGTTTGCGCAACACCCAAGGATGTATGATGAGTTATTTCTAATAATCAAAAACTCACTAAATCCAGATGAGTTTGAAGGTTCATGGAAAAGAGCGATTTCAAAATGCAATGCAGAAGGAAACACACATTTGAATACGTTGTGGGAACTACGTACATTCTGGGTGCCAACCTACTTCAAGGATTGCTTTTATCCATTCTCATTGACAACCACACGTATTGAGAGCACAAACTCAATGTGGAAAAATTATGTAAACCACAAGGATACCATAACGAGGTTCGTTGGTGCGTACAACATCATTCAACAAAATTGCCTTGCCACGCTCGACAAGCAAAGCCACCAAACGGAAGAGAAGATACCATCACGAGAGACAAGTTTTCCAATTGAAACAGAAGCAAGCAAAATATACATTAATGAAATTTTCAGGATATTTCAGCTAGAGTTGCGCAACCGCACATACTATAAGTGCCACAACCTGGCAAAAGGTAGGCAATACCTTTTAAAAAGGATCTCATCAAAAGAAAAAGACAGGAAACCGTACCCACATGAGGAATTTGATAGGTCTGAATTCAGGGTAGATGTGGATGAGCATAAGGAAATATACACGTGCAGCTGTAAAAAGATGACTGTGGATGGCATTCAGTGATGCCATGTACTTAAGGCTATGGACCAGACAGACATGGTTGAACAACTTCCAAAATCTTTTATCATCTCTAGATGGACCATGAATTGGTCAAATAGCTTGAGACTACTGGCTACAAGTCAAGGTGACAACATGACCGCACAAGAAGATGAAACTATGAGATTCGGTCTCGTGTACGCTGAGTTGTCCGATATATGTTCACATGCTTGCAGAAAGGACAAACCATACAATGTGCTACTGGAGTGTATGCAAGAAATGAAAATAAAAGTCATGATCGCACTTGCTGATGAAATAGACACGGGCAAAAATCCATGTGACACAAGTCTTGTTGGGGATATTATCTATTGTGTGACCCGCCCTAGTTGGGTTGGGTCACCAAGCAGGCGACTCATCCTTTGGGGATTCAAGCTTTGGCATGTAAGCCCAGGAGCGAGACGGGCGGTTCAGGATCCTCGTGGAGAATCAATCATTGGGAAGATCTCCAAGTCTTGGAAAGCACGGTGACTTAGAGATAGAAAGAATCGTGATTTGCATGATGGCAAGGACTCTTGTAAACCCTAAGGGCTCGACCTGTATATAAAGGCGAGTCCCGGGGAAGGAGAGGGGAGGTTAGAAATCATCGAGAGCTAGGTCAGGCGAGTTACGCCCTCCTTGTAATCGAAACATCATCAATACAACACAAAGCAGGATGTAGGCTTTTACCTCCTCTCGAGGGGCCGAACCTGGGTAAATCTCTGTCTCGCTCCCGTTCAACCCCTTTGAGTCGCCACCAAGGTGCGATGGCTCCAACACTAAGTCCTTTCACGAGGACATCTACCGTGACAAAACCACGACAGTTGGCGCCCACCGTGGGCCTGCGCACGGTGGAGTTGAGTTCTCAAAGGGATCCCTACCAGGGTCAGGGAGCTACGCGGCGGGACTGATGACTCGCAGCCGCCGCGGAAAGTACTACATCAACAACTCGCTGTGGGGGCCCGAGGCCGATTCAATCGAGTCCGGCTACAGAGTCCCCTTCGGCAAGTTCAAAATCTTTGTCGGCATGGTTGGATCGCCTGCGCCTGAGCCGGACACCTTCACCGACATCGTCGACCGGCCAGGTATGTACACCCTATTGCGACGCCAAACCTAATCTGCCCGGTTTTTGTTGGTTTCACACAGGGATCTGAGGAACCAGAACAATCAGCGACTCTTGAGACTACGCCGGTCAACACTGATGATGAATCATCCATGGAAGCCTCGGATTCAATTCAGTCTCTACACGGGGGCTGCCTCGAAGGCCTGTCACTGGAAATGGACCCCGAGGTCCTCGACCGGACCCGCCGTCAGATCGCCGTGTACATGGCCGGGGTGACTCAACCCCAGCAAAACCCTGCACGCTATGACGGGACTGGCAAAACATCCAGGAGCCCAGCTGCGATCTTAGTGGACTTAACGGCGGAGATAACAAGGATCATGGCGACCCGTGTAACAGCTGAAAACCAGGGCACGATAAATGCCGAGTTGGCAAAACTCAGAGATGGGGTGGCAAAGGCTCAGCGAGATGCTGAAGCAGAAGCCGCCAGGATTGAGACCCGGCAAGCTCAGATCACCGTTGAGACAGCCTGCTTGAACTCCGAAAACTGGCGGCTTGAGAGGCATCAGCGCGCATCCGACGCTGTTCATCAGAGGAGGCACCAAGGGCGTTTACCCCCTGATCTCAACCCTACACGCCTTTTCGACACTCCACGTATCCCCGGGGCAGGAGACGCTCCAGGAGGAGCGTTGGGTTAGCCGCCAAACCCGCCGCTTCAGTGAGCAGTTGATCGCATTCCCCGTTTCCACACACCTCGCGGTCACTTCTCCAACCCCGTGGACAACGTGCTCACTGCGACTCACCATTTAGAATCCCTTCCGGTTCATGGCAACACCCCGGCCGAAATAGAAGCAAGAAACACCATTGAGATGTTGAAGACGGGGGTGGTTCAAAACGCCCAGTTCTCGCACAGCCTCGATCGGCTACACTCCACCCCCCAAGCAAGCCGCACCAGGAGCCGGCCGGAGGACCAGCTCGCCATAACCAGCGGACCGTGACCCCTGCCCCAGGTTAACCCGCCTGACCATCGGGACCTACCGGGTCGGGATCACCCGGACATTCAAACCGGCCCAGCACCACTAGTTGGAGGCGACAGGCAGGTAGGGGTGCCATGCTTGGCCCCCTCCCTTCGCAATGAGCGGATGCCGAATGATTTTAAAGGACCAAGGAAGGTGCCTAATTACACCCCGGAACTTGAGCCGGCGTCATGGGTTGAGAGTTACGAAATCGCCATGGACAAGCTTGATGTAAATGAAGCAGTCTGCGCCAGGTACTTCACAATGATGCTCGAGGGGACGGCGCATACTTGGTTGAAAAACCTGCCACCCAACTCCATCTAGACTTGGGCAGAACTGAAAGAGCGCTTCATCAAAAATTTCCGGGGAACTTGCACGCGCCCAATGACAATACTCGATTTACAGCACTGCGTTGAGCGCCCCGATGAGTCGGCTCACCACTGGACGCGGCGGGTCGCAGAGATCATCCACTCGTCGGACGGCATCACGACGGCTCAGGCTGTGCTGATCTTGGAGCAAAACTGCCACTATGAACCCTTGGTACAGAAGTTGGGGCGACTCAAGCGAAAGGTCCAGGATATGGGGGAATTGATGGACACCCTCACTAGGTACGCCGAAGTGGACGATACCAAAGATCCAGGAGAGGATGGCGGCAAGGCCAACTCGCCGACGAAAGGCGAGTCATCCAAAAATCATACCCGGCTTCTGGGACACGCCCACCATAATCATGGGGGGAACGGCAAAAGAAGGCAGCAGGAAGGATCCACGGATTTCGTCGCCAACACCAATGCTAACAACGGCAACCAGCGCCAGAAGAAGAGGGGTTACAGTGGCAAGAAGCCGCGCAATTATAATGAGATACTCAAGGGCCCCTGCCCGCACCATGCCACGGCGGACGGGCCGGCGACTCACTTTTGGGAGGACTGTTACGTGATGCAGGAATTTCGGGCGGAGGCAATCAAAAAGAGCCAAAATGGTGACCAGGGCCAACGGCAGGAACAGTTCGGTGAACCTAATCAACGCCATAACCCGTTCGGCGGCTTCCCCGAATCGGGAGCTCAGGGCGGCTCGCAGCCAAGCAGCGGCCAGTATCCAGTGCATAACCAACAACCATATAACCCGCCCGGAGTATTTCAGCAGCAACCCCACAGGGGGCTCCACAAGGGCAAGATGATCATGGCGGGTTCCGCAACAATCCCAAACACTTAAGCAGGCAATACCACGTGTTCACCACCAATGCCTGCAAGAGTGATAATAAGGTGAGTCACCGAGCGTACAATGTATCTGAGCCGGCGCTCCCCAGGTACCTCCACTGGTCTGAGCAGACTATCTCGTGGAGTAGGGAGGATCACCCGCCCAGAATTGACAACCCTGGTGACTTAGCATTGGTCGTGGCTCCTCAAGTCGGGGGATATACCCTATCGAAGGTGCTGATGGATGGTGGTAGTAGCATCAACATATTATACTTCAACACCTTTCGAAGGATGAACCTGCTGGAGAAAGACCTAATGCCGTCGACCACGGTATTCCATGGAACTGTCCCAGGTAAGTCGGCATACCCCATAGGCCGGGTTAAGCTCACAGTGGCGTTTGGAACATCATCCAATTACAGGAGTGATTCACTTATATTTGAGGTGGTCAAGTTAAAGAGCCCTTATCATGTGTTGTTTGGGCGACCGGCTTACGCCCGTTTCATGGCTCGCCCCTGCTATGTTTACCTTAAACTCAAGATGCCTGGTCCTAAGGGACCCATCACGGTTGATGGTGACAGGAGGATAGCAAGGGAGTGTGAGGAAGGGGATGCGGCTTACGCAGAAGTCGCCTGTGCTGCAGAAGAGCTCTAGTATCACCAGGCCAATGTTGATCCAGCAGATATGTCACCTCTCAAGAAGCCAACAACAGACGCAGAGCCGCCCCTCAAGTTCAAACCAACGGATGACACTAAGATGGTGGATTTCGTTCCTGGCGACTCATCCAAGCAGTTTACTATCGGGGCGGGTCTGGATCCTAAATAGGAAAGCGCGCTCATCGAATTCATCCATGAGAATCGGGACATCTTCGCGTGGAAACCTTCTGACATGCCTGGTGTACCGAGAGAATTTGCTGAGCACCATCTTAATGTTGACCCAAAAGCAAAGCCGATTTAGCAATATCTTCGCAGGTTCAATGAGGAACGACGCAAGGCAATCAGGGAAGAAGTCGCCCGTCTTTTGGCCGCCGGATTCATCGTAGAGGTCTTCCACCCCAAGTGGTTGGCTAACCAGGTCCTGGTGCTCAAGAAGAATGGCACCTTCCGCATGTGCATTGATTACACAGATCTTAACAGAGCTTGTCCAAAGGACCCTTTCGCCCTTCCCCGCATCTATCAAATCATCAATTCACTAGCGGGCTGCGAGCGTTTGTGTTTCCTAGACGCTTACTCCGGATATCACCAAATCAAGATGGTTGTGGAAGATCAGGAGAAGACAGCTTTTATAACCCCCTTCGGGGATTTTTGTTATATGTCCATGTCGTTCGGGCTCAAAAGCGCTGGGGCGACTTACCAGCGTTGCATCCAAAATTGTCTTCGTGGCCAAATCGGACACAACGTCCACGCTTACGTTGATGACATTGTGGTTAAAACTCATAGGAGGGAGACGCTCTTGGAAGACTTAAGGGAAACTTTTGACAACCTGTGGGTATATCAAATGAAGCTTAATCCCACCAAGTGTGTCTTTGGCGTTCCCGCAGGAAAGTTGTTGGGTTTCCTCGTGTACGAACGCGGTATTGAGGCCAACCCGGACAAAATTGAGGCAGTTACTTCGCTTGGGAAACCAACGAATATCAATCAAGTTCAACGAATGGCGGGTCGTATCGCGGCTTTAAGTCGCTTCATAAGTCACCTGGGGGAGAAAGCTATCCCCCTCTATCAGTTGCTGAAGAAATCTGACCATTTTGTTTGGACAGACAAGGCCAATGAAGCTTTTGAACCCTTGAAGTAGCAGCTGGTCAACCCGCTAGTTTTGGCCGCCCCGACTGAAAAAGAGCCTATGCTTCTGTACATCACGGTGAACTCCAAGGTGGTGAGCGTGGCAGTAGCTGTCGAACGGAAGGAAGAAGGGAAGGAATATCCAGTACAACACCCGGTGTACTTCATTAGCGAGGTGCTAACCCTCTCCAAGCAACGTTACCCGCACTGGCAGAAGCTGGTCTATGGGGTCTTTATGGCGAGTCGGAAGCTCAAACACTATTTCCAAGAGCATCCCATCACGGTGGTTAGCTCTGCTCCTCTCGGGGACATCATCCAAAACCGAGAAGCGACAGGGCGAATCACCAAGTGGGCGATCGAACTTGGGCCGCACCACGTGCGATACAGCCCTCGCACGGCCATCAAGTCCCAGGCATTGGTCGACTTCGTCAACGATTGGACCGAATTGCAGATTCCAGAAGACAGGCCTGACCTCACGTACTGGACTATCTACTTTGATGGGTCTAGGCGATTAGAAGGCTCAGGGGCTGGCATGGTGTTGATTTCGCCTCACGGAGACAAATTCTGTTATGCTCTCTGACTCATGTTTCCACGCACCAACAACGCTGCAGAATATGAAGCCTTGCTTCATGGTTTGCGACTCGCCAAGGAGATGAACCTCACGCGTGTCAGCTGTTTTGGCGATTCTGATCTAGTGGCCCAACAAGTTTCAGGTACCTGGGATCCTCGGGACCCCCTGATGGCGACTTACAGAAGGGTTGTGTCTGATGTGGCGGGTCATTTCCATGGCTATCAAGTTGATCATATCGACCGGCACCTTAACGAAGCGGCTGATGCCCTTTCACGTCTCGGCTCACAACGTAAGCCGGTTCCTCCCAATGTTTTTCTGGATATTTTGCATAATCCTTCCATGAGGTTGCCCTCAGAAGAGGAGTTGGCAATACCAGACCCTGAGTCCCAGTTTGTGGGGGCTCTCCGTGTTATGCCGGATTGGGTTCTTCCTTATTTGGCATATCTTGCACGAGGCGAGTTACCTTCGGATGAGGTGTTGGCTCGCCAAATTGTCCGTCGGAGAAAATCCATGCTCATCATCAATGGCGAATTATATAAGCGAAGCACTTCTGGGGTATTCCAACGATGTGTTTCTTCCGAAGAAGGATGCATAATTCTGAACGACATCCATGCCGGAGATTGTGGGCATCATGTCGGGTCACGTTCCCTGGTCTCAAAGGCGTTCCGTCACGGATTCTTTTGGTTGACGGCTCATGCAGATGCAGAAGAGATAGTTCGTTGTTGTGATGGCTGCTAGCGTTACGGACGACAGGCTCATGTGCCGGCTCAAGAACTAAGGATGATACCTATTACTTGGCCTTTTGCGGTCTGGGGGCTAGACATGGTTGGCCCCTTTAAGATGTCATCCAACAAAAAAACTCATCTGCTGGTGGCGGTTGATAAATTTACCAAGTGGGTCGAAGCAGAACCTGTTGGTGCTTGTGATGCGGAAACAGCGGTCAAGTTCTTGAAAAAACTGATCTTCCGGTTCGGATATCCACACAGCATTATTACTGATAATAGTACTAATCTATCACAAGATGCAGGAGTTTTGCCACCGTGAGCACATTCGGCTTGATGTATCTGCGGTTGCTCATCGACAATCTAATGGGCAAGCAGAACGGGCGAATCAGGAAGTTTTGCGAGGAATCAAGCCCCGACTTATGGTTCCCCTGGAGCGCACCCCAAGGTGTTGGGTTGAGGAGTTGCCTTCAGTACTGTGGAGCATCCGAACCACCCCAAACCGTTCTATGGGTTTTACTCCCTTTTTCCTGGTATACGGAGCAGAAGCTGTTCTTCCCACTAACATTAGGCATGACTCGCCCAGAGTTGCTGCTTATGTGGAACAGGATAACGAGTTGGCGCGTCAAGATTCTTTGGATGCTTTGGAGGAAGCACGCGACTTGGCTGCCGCCCGATCGGCTATTTATCAGCAGGACTTGTGGCGTTACCGTAGCCGCCGGGTCAAGAGCCGAACTCTTCAGGAGGGCGACTTAGTGCTTCGATTGATCCAAGATCGCACTGGCATGCATCAGCTATCACCACCATGGGAAGGACCGTTCGTCGTCAGCAAAATCCTTCACAACGGATCATACTATCTGGTGGATCTTCGGCCTGATCGGCCAACCACGGAGGCTGAGTCAACTTGCCCCTGGAACATAGCCCACTTGCGGCCTTATTACACTTGAGCTATTGGCTCTGTTTTTTCTTCTCTTGAAAATTGTAAGTCTTTCATTTTTATAAAGCAATGAAATTGATGCCCACGAATTCTGGGGGATTTCCTGCTATTTCATCTTATTGAAAGTATGGATTTTTATTGCTCTTCGACAAGTCGCCCAAGCATGGAAGCTATCCATACCAGAGAGCATAAGTCGCCATGCTGCACTTATTACAACACTGGGTATCGGTAAGCCAAATAGGATCAAGTCACTATGAGCGCGCGATTCAAACATAGGCGCCTTATATGATTCTGTGGATTAGGCCGGCTTACTTGGGAGTTATTTTCTCCCAAGTCATGTTGTGGTAAGAGCGTATACGCTTCTACAATCCTATGACCGGTCTTTCCCCTATTCATAGGTCACTTGGGGGCTTCCTCTCATTGAGATCAGTCTTACTACCCATTTGGCCTGCGAAAAATTACCGCATTACAAATGGTTATACTGGACTATGTGTTGGCCGAATCGCCATATGGACCCATGAACTCTTGGCGAGTTACTCCGCTTTATGGACCCTGAACTTGCCTTGGTTAAAACATGCATGGTACCGGCTAGCGCCCCACATGGAAAATAGAGAAACCATTGGTTCACTGAACCTGCTTCACTGAAGCTTGACTCGTGCCTGATCAGCCGGTCTAAATACTTGAGCTTTTTTACACAAAAAGTCTCCCTCGGGTAGCACTTGAGTTTACATAACTCGTCCTATCCTGTCGTGACTTAAACGAGCCGACGAAATTCTTACTTTCACCTTCCTGTCACTGCCACAAGGTTTTGCAAATGTTTCCGACTCACTGGAACATCCTGAGTCGGTTGTCATTTATTATCATCCATTACTCACTGAGGTGGTTTGATGTATGTTTTTAGCCTAACAGATTGATGATCAAAATCTCTACTGACATGGCGGGTCAAGCATCATAAGGCGCCCTGAGGGCGACATAAGGGTTTTAAAGCAATCATGAAACAAGGTTGTTTTCTACAAATAACCTATTACATGGCTCTGATGGCCAATTTCATGAAGAACTACTCTGCGGATGTCCCCGGGTCAGCTTGCTTTGAGCTCTGGCCGACTTCAAGTTGTAAGTCGCCCAACACCCAATTACACTTGGATAAGGCAGCGAATTCATCTTCATCATTCAAAAATGTTGAGAGGTCCGCCTCCAAATCAAAAGGGTTCTTGGGTCGACGCGGAGTCAAGCGGGTTTTCACAAAGGTTGGCGGATTTATTTTCTTATTTTTGTCATCATAAGCAGCTTGATACTTTGACAAATCCAAGCTTGCTGCATGCTAAGTTGCCGCTGAGCGAGATTCTTTGTCAACGCGTTGATAATCATCTTGCGTAAATTCTGACCCGTCGTCCTTGAGCTGGGGAAAGCCTGCTGCTACTTCTTCGGGTTTTAGCTCTGGAGCATATGCTAAGCACCGACTCAACGTAGTCAGTACCCCTTTCCGGGTAGCTGATCGGGTTAGCTCACCTATCTGAGGCGGAAGGGTAGATAAGCAGCCAAGCATCTTTTTGATTGATGTTATGGGTTCCTTGGCACCCATCACTGCCTTCACGGTCAGCACGCTTCCAATATACAGTTGCTTTGTTAATGTGTAAATCGCCTTTAGCATCAAGATACAGTCATCCTAAAGGTTGGCGGCTCTCGGACCTATATAAGGGATAATGATGGTTAGTAACTTCTTCATACTAAGTTTTTTTTTCTTACAAAGTGCAAGATCAGGGTTTGCTTCTTACCAAAGATAGCCTGTGCCATGTTGGAGATATGTTGCTTTATGCCGGCCAGCTCTTGTTGCACGGTTTCCAGTTTTGCTTCAGCTTTTTCCGCTCGCTTTACCGCGGCGCCTTGATCAGCTTGAGCCTTCTTGTGGGCGGCCTTCAGCTTCTCCATCTCAGATAAGATCACTTGACATTTTTCTTCTGATTTAGCCCGCGCGTCTTGCTGGTCGGCTAAACTTTTCTTTAAGTCGCCCAACACCGACTCAGCTTGGGTAAGAAATTCCTGTCAAAATATATTATCAAGGGGCAAGTCTCAGAATTATTGCAAGCAACATCTCTGACACTTGGGGGCTAATGTATAATTTTTTAGACAAAATTATACAAGATCAAGACCCGGTTCATGTTTCAACAGATGACCCGGCCCTTGGGGGTTACAGGTCGAAAGATTTTTTCTAATATCAAGACCCGGCTCATCTTTCAACTGATGACCCGGCCCTTGGGGGTTACAGGTCGAATGATTTTTCTAATATCAAGACCTGGCTCATCTTTCAACTGATGACCCGGCCCTTGGGGGTTACAGGTCGAAAGATTTTTCTAATATCAAGACCTGGCTCATCTTTCAACAGATGACCCGGCCCTTGGGGGTTACAGGTCGAAAGATTTTTCTAATATCAAGACCCAACTCGTCTTTCAACAGATGACCCGGCCCTTGGGGCTTACAGGTCGAAAGATTTTTCTAATATCAAGACTCGGCTCATCTTTCAACAGATGACCCGGCCCTTGGGGCTAATGAGGACGGTATGCATTAAGGCATACCTCATGTCTATTCTTCATCATAAGGAGTAGAGTCTTCTCCATTTCATAACTCGCCTCCAGGCGACTTGCAAAGCCGGAGCAGAGCCCTTTAAATTCAAGATTTTTGTATTGGGGTAGTTTGGCCTTGGAAATCTCATGTCCAGTAGAAGGCTGGGTTGATGTTGATACATGCTTCGACAAGACTGCCGAAGCCGACTTAGAGAAGCTAGTACCAGTGATGATTACAACATCTGGATCCTCTGCCATTTTCAACGGACTCGGCGGATTGGGCGTTCCCGTGCCTTCCTTGGGAGAATTTGCGAGGTTCGCTTGGTCATCAGGTTTATCCTTTGTCGGGTTTGCCTGAGTCGGCGCCGGTTTTTCAATAGGTTCCGGAGCTGTAGTGGAAGTTGATCCGCCAGTTTTCCTTTTCTTCTCTTGTGCCCTAAAAAGAGAAGGAGATATGCTTAAAAACAGGCATCATCATCATCAGGACAAATGTAAGTATTATAAGGACTTATCCTGGAACGCGGATCATTGGTGGAAGGGCTGACATCATTGAGTCGCCCGACGAAGGGGGAGAATTGTGCAAAAGTAATACCTCAAGATATGAACAAGTTATAAGTATGATCCAAAAGGAAGCAAAGGGGGACGCTACTAGACGGATACCTCATTCTGCCTCTTCTTGGTAGGAGTTTTCGCTGGTAACCCGGACACCAAGTCTCCAGAGTGACTCCGAGTTTTCCGATAGGAAACATGTTGTGCTTTCTTCAAAAGGAAATTAGGATCCAGACAAGCATTTGGGTGAGACATGGGAACCTTCCCACAAATCCACCTGGCCGGCTTAGGCGGAGGAGAAGATGAGTCGGAAGAAATAGAAATTACCTCTACGGAGTCTTCTTGGCTTTCGTTGCCATCATTCTATACATAAAAAATACAGAGGTATAAACACAAATTATATCAATGGGTGTCAAGACAAAGAACAGAGAATTTTACCTCTGAAGATATGTCACCAATTTGGGATTCGTCCACGTCAGACGGTTCAGTGATGGCGGCTTTGCTTTTGCTCTTGGATTTCTTTTTTGGAGGCGGCTTGGCTTGCTTCAGGGCCATCCTTTTCAGCTTCTTGGACCAGAATCGGTCACCTTTCTGAAGTGGAATTTTTATTATGCGGATCAGAATTCAGGTAAGTCAGAAAGAATAAATCAAAGGCAGGTTAAGATTTTTACCTTAGGAGCCGGGTTGATCTTGCAGAATGTCTTAAGCCCTATTTGGCTACACTTGGCCAAGGGCTCGCCGGTCAGTTTCTTGATGATGGTCGGGTTATCATTTTCCGTCAGTGATGTACGGAAGTAGCATTGGGGATGGTCCAAGGTGCCATCAAACTCACACATTAAGCCATCTCGGCGACTTAAGGGAAGGATGCGCCATTCCACCCAGCAGCGGATCAAATCAATCCCAGTGAGACCATTATTTGTCAAAGATCGTAACTTGGATAGCACAAGAATAAAGTCTGACTCTTCTTCTTCAGTGAGCTTGTCTGGAAGTTTAAAGTTTGTAGGAAGGCATTCCTCCCTATAGCCAAGGAGCTTGTTTTCACCCTCAGGAGAAGTCTCTTGACAATAGAACCAAGACTCGCCCCAGCCTTTGGGATGGCTTGGCATGGCGAGTGATGGGAATGAGCTATCCCTGCGGCGTTGAATGTTGACGCCTCCAAGTTCTAAGCTAGGGCCATTAGAAAATTCGGTCTGGCGATTCAAATGAAAAAATACAAGAACAAAGGAACTGAAGGTTCCATCCGCAAGTAGGCTTCGCAGAACACTTGGAACTGACATAAGTTACTAATCGAGTTGGGTCCTAAGTCTTGGAGGCGGACGTTCATGAAAGTCATGGCATCTCTGAGGAATTTTGACCCTGGCGGCTTAAACCTCCGTTCGAGGTGTTGAGCAAAGACAACTATTTCCCCTTCCTTCAGGTTGGAAATTTCTTCTCCAAACCCGGATCGCCATCCGATGACCTCTTTCGGGTCAAGATTTCCCGTCTTCACACAGTCGTTGAGAAAGGCTTCATCAACTTTGGTCGGGAGCCAATCGGCTTTGAAAACGATACCCATGGCTACAAAGGAAAAGATTACGGATAAATTAACTCGCCGAGCGCTTACTAGTGGTTAAAAGAATCAATTAACTCACCAAATATTTGTCAGGTGACTAAGGGAGTCTGTTGACTCGCCAACAAGGAGCCGGGTCAGGATACAAGGGCGATTCAGGAATTTCCTACTGTTTAAGGGAGACAACTCAGAGCTTCAGAATTGTTCGCTAAAATGGTGAAGTACGGATCTATAAACAGGTTTTATACAGTAGGCAGTAACACATAGATCTACGGAGCAGGCGAAAATGAATGGAAAAAGGCCTGGATAAAGTTAAACAGCCTATGGCTAGGGTAAGAACAATAAAGCTGATTTGACAGAAGCTTTTTTTAGATCCTCAAACGGGAGCTAATCAACTGAGGATATGGTCGATGCTACCGTGCCTACTATTATCATTGTAAACTAATCAACGTGTATGGGGGCATTCGAGGTGTTCTAAGAAACCGGCAAGCGATGAACCTCGAGGAGCTAAGATCTACCTCTAATGGCGAAGGACTGACCTGATTATGGCAACCGGAGGCGACCGAGGAAGATCCGCGGTGAGTGTTGCGCGCTTGATCGGCCTGGGGATGCGTCAGACGCGGTGGCCGGAGACAGAGGTCCTCGGGCGGCGATGGAGTTCTTGGTGCAGTCGCGAGGAAGAAGGGGTTGACGAAATGGGTAGGTGGGGATGTTCCCTGCCCCCTTCCCCCAGCCTATTTATTGGGTCGGGTGCTGGAATCAAGGCGCCTCGCGCGGGAACTGACGACAGAATAAAGATTCGCTATAATGGCGCCAAGATTTTTGGGATATCTGTGCCGAAAGATCCGTTGGGGATTCCGTCATCAGTTCTTCCAAGATTAAAGGGATAAGATGATGTCAACAAGAAATGGTTCGGCGACTTGGATATTTCCATGATAGGGTGGTGGATTAAGCGTATGATGTGTAAAAAGAGCAGAGTGAGTCGCCCCTGGATAGGTGAGAGTTGGCATGAACAGGTTCAGGTCAATCTGGGGCCTAATGTTGGGGATATTATCTGTTGTGTGACCCGCCCTAGTTGGGCCGAGTCACCAAGCGGGCGACTCATCCTTTGACGATTCAAGCTTTGCCCTGTAAGCCCAGGAGCGAGACGGGCGGTTCAAGATCCTCGTGGAGAATCAATCATTGGGAAGATCTCCAAGTCTTGGAAAGCACGGAAACTTAGAGATAGAAAGAATCGTGACTTGCATGATGGCAAGGACTCTTGTAAACCCTAAGGGCTCGACCTGTATATAAAGGCGAGTCCCGGGGAAGGAGAGGGGAGGTTAGAAATCACTGAGAGGTAGGTCAGGCGAGTTACGCCCTCCTTGTAATCGAAACATCATCAATACAACACAAAGCAGGACGTAGGCTTTTACCTCCTCACGAGGGGCCGAACCTGGGTAAATCTCTGTCTCGCTCCCGTTCAACCCCTTTGAGTCGCCACCAAGGTGCGATGGCTCCAACACTAAGTCCTTTCATGAGGACATCTGCCGTGACAAAACCACGACAAGTCTCAAAAACACTCCCATGAGTGGCTCAAAGGGAACGAAAAAAGGAGACCGAATCAAAGTTGGTTCTGAGAAGATAGGAAAAAGAAGCAAAACCATTTGCAGCCGTTGCAGTACAAAAGGTCATACGAAAACGCATTGTCCGACTAACCCGGAAGTGATTGAAAAAATGAGGATTCAAGAGGAGAAGATGAAAGCACGGGAGGAGAAGAAGGCAAGGTCAATGAAATGTCCCACAACACCAACGACAACATCGAGAATATCAAACGGAGAAGGAGAAGGCACTCCAAGCCCATGAACAAGACGGTTAATACCTGCATCAACACCAACAACCCCACTGACAACACCAACAACCACACCGACAACATATCATCGAAAGCAAAGTCCTCCAACCACACCAGAATCCAGTATCACACTAGGGAGACACACAAAAGGTCCGCAAGCAAGCTTGGTTGAAGCAACAGAATGTGTGCAACCTACCTTGAGAAGAGAAGGAATGGAATGGAGACTATTTTCTATCAGGCGAACAATATGGGTGAAGAATCAAAAGGTAAAAAGAGAGCCTGAACAGAAATAATATAATGCACACTATCTAGCATCGTAGATATATTGCTAGGACTTCAAGAAATATACCAATGACGAATTATTCTAATTTTTGTTTTTTCTGTTTATTGTTTTTAATAGGAGAACGGCGAGGAATTATGGAAAGTATGCGCAGGTTTGGAGAAAGAAGAATGGATCTTTGAATATTAAAAAAAACCAGTACCATCCATTGTAGTAAAGTCTCTTTTAAGTTTTCTTGTGTGTGTAGGACAGAAAGAGACAACAAGACTTATTTTTCTTGTGGCATTTGTAATAAAAAATGACTTGTAAGTTCTATCTTACGGTACCATAAAAGCAACATACAAGACCAATAGATTTACGTCTATATTTACCCGGTGGTTGCACCATGTGTCCGCATTGGGCCATCACAACTTGTCCTGAGATCAATCCAGTTTCTGTCGTTTTCTCTCGACGTTTTAAAGAGTCTCTAGTCCCGTGGAAACTATATGATGAACGTGTGCTTTGTTAATGTGGACCTAGATGAGGGCCGAACACATAGGCACGATATTGCGTTACCGACATGTCCCTCATGACCTCATGGCCATAGAACCATGTCCCACATGATATCATCAGCAATGAATGTGCCGCTTGCAATATTTTGCAAGGAAGATAATGAGCGTCTTCCGTGTCCTCGTGTCAGTGCGCTCGGTAAAACTGTCCTGGGGTCATTGCTATACTGTCGTGAGGTCATTGCTATACTGGTGACAGACATCATTTATGGTATTGAGGCACAACCGTGTGCATGTAAAATGGTTCCTCTCGTGGCCCGACGACCGTGCCTCTGGTAATTAATGTGTGAACACATGGTTGTGCATGTGAAACTATGCTTCTTTTGTCCTGATGGAGTTTCACCAATCATAGTTATGTTCCAGTATTGTTTTTGAACAGGCGGAGCGATCAAAAACATTTTGAACACACGGTCACAGTCGTGTGTTTTCTGCACGTATACACGTGCCTCTAATGATCGGACTCCCTACTCCTATGATGTTTCACGTGGAGTGCCTCTCCACTAGAATCACGGTTGTGCCTCTACAAGCGACGTGTCATACATGACATTTTATAGCCCAGAAGCAGGACTGTGGTTTTGTTGGATCAACACCCGTGCTACTGTGCTACGGTCTTTTGGGCCGTCGGATTCTCAGATCGGACGACATCTAGGAGTTATTTGATCTGCAGGACTTACGCGCATTTTTTGAACTCTGAGAGAACTTTTGTGCACGGCCGCCCCCTTCGACCGGACGAACACAGAGAGGAATCTGGTCTAGACATCATCATCAGCCTCCCGGACAACGTTCTAGGTGAGATCGTCTCCCGTATCCCCACCAAGGAGGACTTTCGCACGCAGGTTATCGCATCGCGGTGGCGACCCCAATGCGCACTGCTCCTTTGCATCTCGACTACCGTGAGATCCCTGCTGCTCGTCTTTTTAACCATCTAGAAACAGTTTATATAGAGACCACCTCTAGTATCTCCCTCTACAGAAAGGAGCTCGTCCTCAAAGTCACCTCGGAACTTGGTTTAATGGAGAACCTGTAGTCCGCAAAAATTACCTTTGCAAAGGAAGGGCCTAATATTATTTGATACGTCTCCAACGTATCTATAATTTTTTATTGTCCCATGCTGCTATATTATCATTCTTGGATGTTTTATAATCATTTTCTAGTCATTTTATATCATTTTTTTGGTACTAACCTATTGACATAGTGCCCAGTGCCAGTTGTATTTTCTGCATGTTTTTTACATCGCATGAAATCAATACCAAACGGAGCGAAACTTTTTTGGATTTTTTTGGGCCAGAAGACATCTAGTGGACCAAGAACATACCTGAGGGGAGCTCTGATGGGAGCACAACCCACTAGGGCGCACCTGGGGGCCCAAGCACGCCCAGGTGGGTGTGCCCTCCTCGTTCGCCTCTCGTGCCGCTTTTTTGCTCTACAAATACCCCAATATTAGAGAAACCGTAAAAAGGGGGGCGAAAATCAGTTCCAGCCCCGCAGAGTCCGGAAACACCTGATCCAATCTAGACACCATCATGGAGGGGTTCATCATGTCCACTGGAGCCTCTCCGATGATGCGTGAGTAGTTTTTTAGACCTACGTGTCCGTAGTTAGTAGCTATATGGCTTCCTCTCTCTCTCTATCTCTTGATTATCAATACAATGGTCTCTTGGAGATCCATATGATGTAAGTCTTTTTGGGGTGTGTTTGTTGGGATCCGATGAACTTTGAGTTTATGATTAGATCTATGTTTTTATCCATGAAAGTTATTTGAATCTTCTTTGATCTCTTATATGCATGATTGATTATTGACTCATATTTCTACTCCGATATTTGGGTTTTGTTTGTCCAAATTGATCTATTTATCTTGCAATCAGAAGAGGTGCTTTGTGATGGCTTCGATCTTACGATGATTGATCCGAGTGACAGAAAGGGAAACGACACGTATGTATCGTTGCTATGAAAGATAACAAGATGGGGTCTATTTCTACATAAATAGATCTTATCTACATCATGTCATCGTTCTTATTTCATTACTCCATTTTTCCATGAACTTAATACACTAGATGCATGCTGGATAGCGGTTGATTTGTGGAGTAATCGTAGTAGATGCAGGCAGGAGTTGGTCTACTAATCTTAGACGTGATGCCTATATAATGATCATTGCATGGATATCGTCATGATTATTTGAAGTTCTATCAAGTGCCCAACAGTAATTGTTTTCCCACTGTTTGCTAAGTTTCTCGAGAGAAGCCACTAGTGAAACCTACGCTCCCCGGGTCTCGTTTCATCATATTTTCCTTCGCGATCTATTTTCCTTTGCTTTTATTTTCATATCTATTAAACCAAAAATACAAAAATACCTTTCTGCAATTTATTTGTTCCGTGATCTATTTATCCTATCTACCACTTTTACCTCACGTTATTTGCCTATCTTGAGGCGTCGTACCTGAAAGGGATTGACAACCCCTTTAACACGTCGAGTTGCGAGTATTTGTTATTTGTGTGCAGGTGATGTTTAAGTGGTGTGAGGAGGTTCTCCTACTAGTTCGATAACCTTGGTCTCATCACTGAGGAAAATACCTACCGTCACTATACTACATCATCCCTTCCTCTTTGGGGAAATACTGACATAGTTCTACCAGACATCATTATTCTGTCTTCATCACTTTCTTGTAAAGGTTTTCGCCTTTCCCAGATATGTGCTATTTCGTTGAGCACCATATTTTCAATGCAAGCTTTGTTCTATCCGGGTGTTGGTCCAAATGTTGCCTTGAGTTGCGCTCTAGTTAAAATTGATTCTGTGGAGTCTCCATGCCTCCGCTTATATAGATTTTTGAAGTGAGAGAAAAAAAAGAATTATTGATGTCGGCCGGTCTATAAAAAGTATCTTGAGGTATTTTTCTGCGTGCATGAGTAAACAAGTCACTTTTTGAATTCATTCTGCCAGCTGTTGTTCATGATTATTTGCAGGAGCTTAACTTTGTCATCTGTGTGCTCGAAGCGTGGTGCTTCATGTTTTGGATAGGTCATGTTGCTTCGTTGTTTGCCCTTGTTTTTGCTACTTTTCTCTATCAAAGAAGGTAATAATTAATGGTCATTGTTTCTATGCTAGAAAATATATGTCAAACCATCTGGTCATAGCTTGTCCGCGTGTGTCATTCCAGAAAATTCATCTTACCTTCCTCGGTTGAGAAAAGTTTGAATCTCTTGGTTTGAAATCTTGTATTCGTGCAAGCAGTTGGTCCCACTTTAGCTTGTTGCTTTTATCGAATATATTGTGAATAGGAACTCTGGTTTCCATTCGTCATCCACCTTACTATGTGGCAATCATGATATCTGAATACTTATTACTTTCATGGAAACTATGATGCCAAAAATAAATAAAATTGTTCTATTGTTAACTTACATGTAGTCCGTCATCGTACTTCACAAGTGACTGGCCGTTCCAGTATTTTGCAAATTGGACCATGAATTTTCAGAATTGCGCATTGATGTCTCACAAGCGTATGGGATCGCAGCAGTTTTCGAGGGTAGAGTATTCAACCCAAATTTGTTGGCTCGCATGACGGGAAGCGAAACAATATTCTCAAGTATTAGCAGCTGAATGTGTCAGATTCAACCACACCTGAAAGATTAGTGTCTGCAAGCAAAGTATCAGTAGCAAAGTAGTATGATAGCAACGGTGCCAGAAACGATCTAGTGACAACAATCTAGTGCCTTGCAACAAGTAACAGCAGAGTAGTAGTGAACAGTGGTAGCAGCAGCAGCAAAGTAACAAGTAACAGAAGTAGCAACAGTAGCAGCAAAGTGGCCCAATCCCTCTTGTAGCAAGGGACAAGCCTAGGCAAAGTAACATAGTGAGGACCAGTAGTAAAAGACTCGTAGGCAGTGGATCGGTGATGGATGAGTGTGACAGATATGATTCATCATGTAACAGCTATAACACGGAGAGATGTGTGACTAGCTCCCGTTTATCAATCTAATGTAGGCATGTATTCCGTATTTAGTCATACGTGCTTAGGGAAAAGAACTTGCATGACATCTATTGGCCATCCCTCCCGTGGCAGCGGGGTCCTAATGGAAACTATGGGATATTAAGGTTCTCCTCTTAATAAAGAACCGGACCAACGCATTAACACGTGGTGAATACATGAACTCCTCATACTATGGTCATCTCCGGGAGTGGTTCCGACTATTGTCACTTCGGGGTTGTCGGGTCATACCACATAGTAGGTGACTACAACTTGCAAGATAGGATCTAAAACACACATATATTGGCGACATCATAATAGGTTGAGATCTGAAATCATGGCACTCGGGCCCTAGTGACAAGCATTAAGCCTAGCCAAGTAGTAGCAACATCAATCTAGAACATAGTGGATACTAGGGATTGTTGATGGAGAAAGGTTGAAGATGACGATGGCGACGATTTCCCCTCTCCGGAGCCCGAAACGGACTCCAGATCTGCCCTAGAGATGAAGAACATGATGTGGCGGCGCCTCCGTATCGCAAAACGCGATGAAACCTTCTCCCTGATTTTTTTTCCAGGCGAAACGAAAGATATAGAGCTAAGATCGGGGGCGATGGTGCCACGTGGGCCCCACAAGCCTGCATGGCGCGGCCAAGGGCGGTGGCCGCGCCGTGTGGGCTTGTGGCCCACTAGCACACCTCCTCAGGTGGATCTATGCGCAGGTATTTTTCTTTTATTCCAGAAAAAATCTCCGTCAATTTTTAGGACGTTCCGAGAACTTTAATTTCTGCACAAAAACAACACCATGGTAATTCTGCTGAAAACAGCGTCAGTCCGGGTTAGTTCCATTCAAATCATGCAAATTAGAGTCCAAAACAAGGGCAAAAGAGTTCGGAAAAGTAGATACGACGGAGACGTATCAACTCCCCCAAGCTTAAAGCCTTGCTTGTCCTCAAGCAACTCAGTTGACAAACTGAGAGAGACAAAAGAAAAACTTTGACGAACTCTGTTTGACCTTGTTGTTGCAACTATGTCTAACTCACAACCAGAATTTTAGCAACATCACAAGCAAACCACATAAGCAAATGGCATCTAGGTCTCACGGTAAACTCATATCAATGGCATAATCAACTAGCGAGAAAATAATAATAAGCCTCAAGTGTCAACACTTCAATCAAAACAACATGAAGCGGCACGAATAGATGGTATCTCGCTAGCTCTTTCTGAGATCGCAAAACATAAATGCAGAGCACCTTAAAAGACCAAGGGCTGACTAAACATTGTAATTCAAGGCAATGTAGATCCAGTCAAAGTCATACTCAACACAGTTAAAAACAAAGCATAAAATTAACAGAGGTGCTATCTAATTGGTGCTTTTGTAAGAGGAGGATGACTCAATAGGAACATAAATAGACAGGCCCTTCGTAAAGGGAAGCATTGATTTGCAGAGGTGCCAGAGCTCAAGCTTTTAAAACAGAGATAATAATTTTGGGTGGCATGCTTTCATTGTCAACTCAATGACTAAGAGTTCTCAATATCTTCCACGTTACACATGCTATAGGCGGTTCCCAAACAGAAAAGTTAAGTTTTGACTCCCCCACCACCAATCAATCACACTCCACGGCTAGTTGAATCCTCGGGTACCGTCCAAACCAACATCAATCCTGGGGGAGTTTTGTTTGCAATTATCTTTTCTATTTGAGTATGGAACTGGGAATTCCAATTACCGGCCCCTTTCTCGTGAATGATAGTGAATAAACACATATCAAGGATAACACGCCTAGCATGGAAGATACCAATAGCCCCCTGTCACCACATGAGTGGTTCGGGCATGCAAAATAGATTATTTCTTGAAGATTTAGAGAGTGGCACATGCAAATGTACTTGGAACGGCAGGTAGATACCGCACATAGGTAGGTATGGTGGACTCATATGGCACAACTTTGGGTTTAAGGGAGGTGGATGCACAAGCAGTATTCCCTCTTAGTACTAGTGAAGGCTAGCAAAAGACTGGGAAGCGACCAACTAGAGAGCGACAACAGTCATCAAAATGCATTGAGATTAACTACCATTGAGTGCAAGCCTGAGTAGGACATAAATCACCATGAACATGAACATCATAGAGGCTATGTTGATTTTGTTCAACTACATGCGTAAACATGCACCAAGTCAAGCCACTTGAAACATTCAAAGGAGGATACCATCCTATCATACTACATCATAGTCATCTCATCATTCATGTTGGCAACCAAGACAAACCATTATAAGATCCTAGCTAAATAAGCATGGCATAAGCAACTATGATCTCTAAGTTGTCATTGCAAACATGTTTCTCTGACAACAAAGCTGAATCATGCATGATGAGCTAGTCACATTTACGAAAACAAAATAGATTGAGTTCATACCAGCTTTTCCAGGCTCATTCACTTCATCGTATATCGTCATTATTGCCTTTCACTTGCACGACCGAACGATGTGAACAACAATAAGTGTGCTCGTGCATTGGACTAAACCTGGAATCTGCACGCAAACACAAAGGAGAAGACAAAGTAATATGGCTTTTTGAAATCTAAACAGGTATGCATGCAAGAGCCACTAAACATTGTAACCAATATCTTCTACCTTGACCAAAAGAAAAAGAAAACTATCTACACGGGCAAGCTCCCAACAAGCAAAAGAAGAACAGAAAATCTTTTTGGGGTTTTTTTAAACTAGACAGACACACAAAAAGAAAACGAGAAAAAGAAAATAAACTAGCATGGATGATACAGTGGCAAAGTGTGGACACCGACGAAAAGTGAAAGCATAAGAAAGAATGTAAAGTCGGTGAGAACACGTACTCCCCCAAGCTTAGGCTTTTGGCCTAACTTGGTCTACTCCCAAGGACGGTCCTGGCGAAACCCAAAATCATAATCGGGGTTATACGGGAGCGCTGCAGCCACTGCCTGAATAGCTGCCTCGCGGAGACGAGAAGCCGTTGCCTCCCTCTCATACTCCTTTGCCTCTCCTCTGGTTATGTAATATCTCTGTTTTGCCTGAAAGTCAAAGAAAGCAGGAGCAGGAAGGGTAATATGGAAAACACACTACTGGTGAAATATCAATCGGTATAGGAGGGATTCATCATCCCTCTCGAGGAACTGGTAGTGTGTCATAGCGACGCGGTCAAGGAAAGCTGTATGGAGCGGGGAATCTCCTGCGCAGATGGGTACTCCAAGAAAGTTTGCTATGCGAGTGGCATAGATCCCACCAAAGAAATATAGCATTCTTATTCAGCCTCCTTGCTATAATAGCTCCAATGTTGAAGATTTTGTCACCTGTCACTGCGCTCTTAAGGATACTAAGGTCGGGTGCGCAGAGGTGACAATGCTCAATTTTGCCATTAATGCATCTGCCTATGAAGAGGGCAAAGTAATGCAAGGCAAGAAAATGAATACTCCCCATGGTAGCTTGTGTAATGTCTCTAGTTTCTCCAACCGTAATACCAGCGCAAAAATCTCTAACCGAAGATTTAGGAGGATAATTGAGGTTACCCCAAATAGGTATTTTGCAAATTCTACTGAAATCCTCTAAATCCATGGCATGCGATTTATCATAGAGATCAAACAGTACCGATGGCTCACGGCCAGTTGAAAATTTGAATCTACGAACAAAAGAAGCAGTGAGAGCAACATACTATTCACATTTATCGGAAATGATTTCTTCGAGTCCGACGTTGCGAACAAATTCATCAAACTCATCTTTGAAACCTGCCTCAATCATAAATTCATCAGAAGGCCATTCACATGGTTGTACCTGCGCGTCCTAGGTTGGTAAGGATCAGGCTCCCGAATCGCAAGACGGGGACCTCTCTTGCTTCAGGAACCACCATGATAGTTTCTCCTGAACATCCTCCTTTTTTGAAATTTTCAGTGACCCAAAGGAAGGGTGAACAAGGTTCAACTAAACTCATAGCAAATACTCCAACAAGTGCCTAGAGACCTTATTACGCATCAAAACTACTTGGGACCAGCTAGAATCAGCATGCAAAGCTCAAGAACATGGTCACCAAGGCAGCAAAAATACGCGGAGTATAAGGCACTAGAGCAAAAACTAATTGGACCAATGGAGGAGTCACTTACCAAGGAGTAATTTCCCCAAAATAGTTCGGAGAACGGTGATTTGAGCAAAGAGATCGAAAATCCCAGCAAGAGGAGCAAGAACACGGGTTTGAGCTGCGAAACGATTTTTTCTGGAGGAAGGAGAAGTGGATGGAAGCAAGAATGAGTGGAGGAGGTGCCTGTGGGGCCCACAAGCCTGGGTGGCGCGGCCAGGGGGTGCCCGCGCCCCTAGGGCTTGTGGCCCACTGGTGTGGCCCCCACACATACTCTTTGTCCCAGTATTTTTCAAATATTCCACAAAAAATCATACTAGATTTTCACAGCGTTCGGAGAACTTTTATTTTCGGGGTATTTTTCTACCGGACGCTAAGACAGAAAACAGGGAAAACTAAACTAAACCTATCATTTTTCTTCAAAGCAACCGAAGGTGAAAGCTTAAAACAGAGGTTTGTGACTCCTCGATTCATCCTTCTCATGGTCATCGAAAGAAATCCGTCAATGGGGTTGATCAAATCCCCTTGACAAAATTTCTCGAATCACAAAAGAGAACGAAGAATTTTCGAATAGTCACTAGGTGACCTCAATGGCGATATGTATCTCCCCAAAAAGGAAATCATTGTTCATCTTGACACGAGGAATAGGGCATTCAAAGCTCCCAATAAGAATCGATGAAGTATTTTCGATATCATTGATGCAATGTACTCGATATTGTTTCTTCGGAAAGTGCACCGTATGCTCATTACTGTTGACATGGAAAGTGACATTGCCTTTGTTGCAATCTATAACAGCCCCTGCAGTGTTTAAAAAGGGTCTTCTGAGGATGACCGTCATGGCATCGTCCTCGGGAATATCCAAGATAACAAAGTCTGTTAAGATAGTGGTGTTAGCAACCACAACAGGCACATCCTCGCAAATGACGATAGGGAAAGCAGTTGATTTGTCGGCCATTTGCAGAGAGATTTCAGTTGGTGTCAACTTATCCAGTAAAAGTCTACGATAAAGAGAGAGAGGCATAACACTAACACCCGCTCCAAGGTCGCATAAAGCAGTTCTAACGTAGATACCTTTAATGGAGCAAGGTATAGTGGGCACACCGGGTTCACCTAGTTTCTTAGGAGTTCCACCCTTGAAAGTGTAATTAGCTAGCATGGCGGAGATCTCAAGATCAGGTATCCTCCTCTTATTAGTCACAATATCTTTCATGTACTTAGCATATGGAGACATCTTGAGCATATCTGTCAAACGCATCTGCAGAAAGACAGGTCTGATCATTTCAACGAATCGCTCAAAATCCTCATCATCCTTTTTCTTGGATGGTTTAGGAGGAAAGGGCCTGGGTTTCTGAACCCAGGGTTCCCTTTCTTTACCATGCTTCCTAGCAGTGAAGTCATTCTTATCATATCTTCTATTCTTAGGTTGTGGGTTATCAAGATCAACACTAGGTTCAATCTCCACATCCTTTTCATTGCTAGGTTGAGCATCTTCATGAACATCACTATTGATATTATCATTAGGCTCATGTTCATCACCAGATTGTGTTTCAACATCAGAGACAGAGGCATTGTTTGGACTCTCAGGGGTAGCAGCAACAGGGTTGCTAGCGTGCAGGTTCCTATCATCTTTCTTCTTCTTTCTAGGATGACTAGGTGCATCAGTGCTGACTCCTTGAGACTCTTGTTCAACTCTTTTTGGATGACCCTCAGGATACAGAGGTTCCTGTGTCATTCTACCGCCTCTAGTAACGACTCTGACGGCATTGTCATTCAACTCATTGAGCAAGTCATTCTAAGCTTTAAGAACGTGTTCTACCTGAGTAGTAACCATGGAAGGATGTTTACTCAGAAGCTTAATATCATTGACATCTCTGTCCACACAAGCGCTTAAATGACTAAGCAGACGAGCATTCTTTTCCAATTGTCTGCTAACATAATCATTGAAACTTTGTTGTTTGGCAACGAAGTTATCAAATTCATCCATGCATAAGCTAGCAGGTTTATCAAAAGGAATACCACTCTCATCAAACCTACACAGAGAATTTACTTCTACTACCTGTATCGGGTTATCGAGACCATGGATCTCTTTGATAGGTGGTAGATTTTTGACATCTTCAGATTTAATGCCTTTCTCTCGCATAGATTTCTTCGCTTCTTGCATATCTTCAGGACTGAGGAATAGAATACCTCTTTTCTTCGGAGTTGGCTTAGGAGGTGGTTCGGGAATAGTCCAAGCAATCTCATTGCACAAGATGTTATTCAGTAGAATCTTAGCTTGTTCTATAGTTCGTTCCCTATAAACAGTACCGACACAACTATCTAGATGGTCTTTTGAAGCATCAGTAAGTCCATTATAGAAGATATCAAGTATCTCATTCTTCTCAAGAGAGTGATGAGGCAAAGCATTCAGTAGCTGGATAAGCCTCCCCCAAGCTTGTGGGAGACTCTCTTCTTCATCTTGAGCAAAGTTGTATATTTCCTGCAAGGCAGCTTGCTTCTTATGGGCAGGGAAATATTTTTCAGAGAAGTAGTAGACCATATCCTGGAGGCTACGCACACAACCAGGAGCAAGAGAAGTGAACCAGGTCTTAGCATCATCCTTTAGCGAGAAAGGAAATAGCTTGAGCATATAGTAGTGGCGAATCTTTTCCTCACTAGTAAATAGGGTGGCTATATCGTGCAGTTTGGTAAGATGGGCTACAACCGTTTCAGATTCATAAACATGAAAAGGATCAGATTCGACCAAAGTGATTAACTCAGGGTCGACAGAAAATTCATAATCCTTATCGGTCACAAAGATATGCGAAGTAGCAAACTTCTGGTCATATTTCATCCTAGCGTTTAGAGATTTTTCTTTCCACTTGCGCAGAAGTTTCTCGACATCATAGCTATCCTTACATGCAAGAAAATTCTCAGTTATCTCTCCCTCCATAACATAGCGCGTATCAGGCATAACAGGCAATTCAGGGATAGTAGCAGGTTCTACTTCAATAGTATCAGTAGTTTCAGAAGTATCATCACATCTAGCAGCAACTCTAGCAAGTTGTGCATCAAGGAATGCACCTAGTGGCAAAGCAGTATCAGGCATAGCAGGCATAGTATCAAGCATAGCATCATCAGGCATAGTATCAAGTATAGCATCATCAGGCATAGTATCAAGCATAGCATCATCAGGCATAGTATCAAGCATAACATCGTTAGGCATAGTATCAAGCATAGCATCATAAGCATCATGGGCAGCAGAAGTAGCATCATCAAGCACAGGCGACATATCACGATTTCTAGTAGGAGGCGAAGTCGCAAACTTACTCAAAACTGAAGGTGAATCAACTCCAGAGCTAGATGGCAGTTCCTTACCTCTCCTCGTAGTGGAAGGTAGGATTTTAGTTCTTGGACCTTTCGGATTCGTCATAGTAATCAGCAAACGTCAATCCCAAGTGACTCAGAGAATATAGTTGTGCCTCCCCGGCAACGGCTCCAGAAAAAGCCTTGATGTCCCACAAGCGTATGGGATCACAGCAGTTTTCGAGGGTAGAGTATTCGACCCAAATTTGTTGGTACGCACGGCGGGAAGCGAAAGAAAATTCTCAAGTATTAGCAGCTCAATGTGTCAGATTCAACCACACCTGAAAGATTAGTGTCTACAAGAAAATTATCAATAGCAAAGTAGTATGATAGCAACGATGCCAGAAACGATCTGGTGACAAGGCAAATTATTCCTAACAGTTGTATCAACGGCGCCAGAAAAAGCCTTGTTGACGGGATGTTGGTGCCGCTTACCCAGCCTCGGCAAAGACACCAGAAAAGAGCCTTGCAACAAGTAACCGCGGAGTAGTAGGGAACAGAAGTAGCAGCAGCAGCAAAGTAACAAGTACTAGCAGTAGCAACAGTAGCAGCAAAGTGGCCCAATCCCTCTTGTAGCAAGGGACAAGCCTAGGCAAAGTAACGTAGCGTGGACCAGTAGTAAAAGACTCGTAGGAAGTGGATCGGTGATGGATGAATGTGATGGATGTGATTCATCATGTAACAGCTATAACACGGAGAGATATGTGACTAGCTCCCGTTCATCAATCTAATGTAGGCATGTATTCCGTATGTAGTCATACGTGCTTAGGGAAAAGAACTTGCATGACATCTATTATGCATCCCTCCCGTGGCAGTGGGGTCCTAATGGAAACTACGGGATATTAAGGTTCTCCTTTTAATAAAGAACCGGAACAACGCATTACACGTGGTGAATACATGAACTCCTCATACTATGGTCATCTCCGGGAGTTGTTCCGGCTATTGTCACTCCGGGGTTGCCGGGTCATAACACATAGTAGGTAACTACAACTTGCAAGATAGGATCTAACACACACATATATTGGCGACAACATAATAGGTTCAGATCTGAAATCATGGCACTCGGGCCCTAGTGACAAGCATTAAGCATAGCCAAGTAGTAGCAGCATCAATCTAGAACATAGTGGATACAAGGGATCAATCCCCGTCAATAACTAACTCGATTACATGATAGATCTCATCCAACTCATCACCGTCTAGCAAGCCTATGATGAGATTACTCACGAACGATGAAGAGGATCATGGAATTGTCGATGGAGAAAGGTTGATGATGACGATGGCGACGATTTCCCCTCTCCGGAGCCCGAAACGGACTCCAGATCTGCCCTCCAGATGAAGAACAGGATGTGGCAGCGCCTCCATATCGCTAAACATGATGACCATCTCCCTGATTTTTTTTCCAGGCGAAACTGAAGATATAGAGATGAGATTGGGGGCGGTGGTGCCACGTGGGCGCCACAAGCCTGCATGGCGTGGCCTAGGGGGTGGCCGCGCCGTGTGGGCTTGTGGCCCACTGGCACACCCCCTCAGGTGGATCTTTGCGCAGGTATTTTTCTTTTATTCCAGAAAAAATCTCCGTAAATTTTCACGACGTTCTGAGAACTTTCATTTCTACACAAAAACAACACCATGGCAATTCTGCTGAAAACAGCGTCAGTCCGGGTTAGTTCCATTCAACTCATGCAAATTAGAGTCCAAAACAAGGGCAAAAAAGTTTGGAAAAGTAGATACGACAGAGACGTATCACGCATCCCTTTGTTTCGGTGTGGAAACTCTTTTAGGCCTGGCTGCTAATTACCCCCAATTTGGTCTGTCGTGGGCTTTTAGTGCTTCTTACCCGTAATGCCTCCTCAGTAGTACATACATCCTTTCAACCCATGATTTCATTTTCATTTTGTTGTTAAGAAAAGTAATCATACCGTGTTATCAGCAGGGAGATAACAAGGCTTAAGACCCACATACCAGTTCTTTATGGCTTCTATGAACTACTATTTTACTCTACCACACTTTAACTCTTTGGTATAGGTGAGGCAGTGATCCCCATTGACCCCTAAGTCCAGTTGCCCCGCTTTATCACCAAGTCTCGATCTACTGATAGACGAGCCAAGACCCGTCATATCACTAACACCCCCTTAGTTGTACGATGCTGCAGAGCTAATATCGAGTACCGAGGGTGAAACCTCGATTCGTACTTCTGATGTTAGCTCTATAGCATGGTTAACCGGCGGTAGTTCATGGAGGGTTATTCCTCCTTCACCACCTCCGATTACGACTCTGTCATACAACCCATCAAGTTGGTCCATCGAGGGTGATACCTCCCTGGCCACCTTGACGGTTACATCGTTCGGAATCCATCGAGGGTGATACCTCGAATCCCCCTGATGTTACTACCACACAGATACTTGACCTTGCTACTGGGAACATGATGATGTGTGTTGCGGGTGGATTCCCGCATGAATGTGACGAGGCATGGCCATGTTGGAAATATGCCCTAGAGGCAATAATAAAATGGTTACTATCATATTTCGTTGTTCATGATAATCGTCTATTGTTCATGCTATAATTGTATTAACAGGAAACAGTGATACATGTGTGAATAAATAGATCACAATGTGTCCCTAGCAAGCCTCTAGTTGGCTAGCTCGTTAGTCAATAGATGATCATGGTTTCCTGATCATGGTCATTAGATGTCATTGATAACGGGATCACATCATTGGGAGAATGATGTGATGGACAAGACCCAATCCTAAGCATAGCACTAGATCGTATTGTTCGTATGCTAAAGCTTTTCTAATGTCAAGTGTCTTTTCCTTCGACCGTGAGATTGTGCAACTCCCGGATACTGTAGGAGTGCTTTGGGTGTATCAAACGTCACAACGTAACTGGGTGACTATAAAGGTGCACTACGGGTACCTCCGAAACTGTCTGTTGGGTTAGTACGAATCGAGATCGGGATTTGTCACTCCGTGTGACGGAGAGGTATCTCTGGGCCCACTCGGTAGAACATCATCATGAGCTCAATGTGACTAAGGAGTTAGTCACACGATGACGTGCTACGGAACGAGTAAAGAGACTTACCGGTAACGAGATTGAACAAGGTATAGGTATACCGACGATCGAATCTCGGGCAAGTTCTATACCAACAGACAAAGGGAATCGTATACGGGATTGATTGAATCCTTGACATCGTGGTTTATCCGATGAGATCATCGTGGAGCAAGTGGGAGCCACCAAGGTTATCTAGATCCCGCTGATGGTTATTAGCCGGAGAGGCGTCTCGGCCATGTCTGCCTGTCTCCCGTACCCGTAGGGTCTACACACTTAAGGTTCGATGACGCTAGGGTTATAGGGAATTGTTATATGAGGTTACCGAAATTTTTTTGGAGACCCGGATGGGATCCAGGACGTCATGTGGAGCTCTGGAATGGTTCGGAGGTAAAGATTGATATATAGGACGGATGGTTTCGGATACCGGAAGTGTTTCGGGCATCACCGGTAACGTACCGGGACCACCGGGACCACCGGAGGTGCCCCCGGGGGTCCACCGAAGGGGGGCAATGACCCCGGGAGGTAAGGTGGGACAAGTGGGGAAGGGAACCAGCCCCTAGGTGGGCTGGTGCGCCTCCCCACTCATCCCAATGCGTGGGGGAGAGAAAAGGGGGGCAAACCCTAAGCCAGGTGGGCCTAAGGCCCACCACGGGTGCGCCACACCCCACCTCCCCCCCTTGGCCGCCGCACCAGCCCCATCTAGGGCTGCTGCCCCCCCCCCCCAGGAGAGGGAAACCCTCAAGGGGGCGCAGCCCCTCCCTCCCCCTATATATAGTGGGCAATTTTGGCCATTGGAGATCAGACTTTTGCCTCTCTCTCGGCGCAGCCCTCCCTTCTTCCTCCTCCTCTCTGCCGGTACTTGGCGAAGCCCTGCCGGGAGACCTCGTCTCTCCATCGACACCACGTCGTCGTGCTGCTGGAGTTCTTCCCCAACATCTCCCTCCTCCTTGCTGGATCAAGGTGCGGGAGACGTCACCGGGTTGCACGTGTGTTGAACGCGGAGGTGTCGTAGTTCGGCACTAGATCGGAATCGCTGCGAGTACGACTCCATCAACCGCGTTCTAGCAACGCTTCCGCTTAGTGATCTTCAAAGGTATGAAGATGCTCTTACCCCTCTCTCGTTGCTGGTCTCTCCATAGGAAGATCTGAATATGCGTAGGAAAATTTTGAATTTATGCTACGTTACCCAACAGTGGTATCAGAGCCATGTTTTCTATGCGTAGATTCTATGCACGAGTAGAACACAAAAGTTGTGGGCGATGATTTGTCAATTTGCTTGCCACTGCTAGTCTTATTCTTTTCCGGCGGTATTGTGGGATGAAGCGGCCCGTACCGACTTTACACGTACGCTTACGTGAGACTGGTTCCACCGACAGACATGCACACCGTGCATAAAGGTGGTTAGCGGGTGTCTATCTCTCCTACTCTAGTCGGATTGGATTTGATGAAAAGGGTCCTTATGAAGGGTAAATACCTTTGGCATATCATCATTGTGGCTGTCACGTAGGTAAGAAGGCGTTCTTGCTAGAAACCCAAATCAGCCACGTAAAACTTGCAACAACAATTAGAGGACGTCTAACTTGTTTTTGCAGGGTTTGACATGTGATGTGATATGGCCAAAGTTGTGATGTTGCATGTATGATGTATGAGATGATCATGTTATTGTAATAGGTTTCACGACTTGCATGTCGATGAGTATGACAACCGGCAGGAGCCATATGAGTTGTCTTAATTTATTGTATGAGATGCAACACCATGTGCTTACTACTTTTACTTCATTGCTAATGGTTAGCTATAGTAGTAGTGATAGTAGTAGTTGGCGTGATGACTTCACGGAGACACGATGATGGAGATCATGATGATGGAGATCATGGTGTGACGCCGGTGACGATGATGATCATGCGATGCCTGAAAATGGAGATCGAAAGGCCGAAGATGATAATGGCCATATCATGTCACTATATGATTGCATTGTGATGTTTATCATGTTTTACATCTTATTGCTTAGAACGACGGTAGAAAAATAAGATGATCCCTCTTAAAATTTCGAGAACGTATTCCCCTAAGTGTGCACCATTGCGAAGGTTCGTTGTCTCGAAGCACCACGTGATGATCGGGTGTGATAGATTCCAACGTTCGCATACAACAGGTGTAAGCCAGATTTACACACGCGAAACACCTAGGTTGACTCGACGAGCTTAGCATGTACAGACATGACCTCGAATACAAGAGACCGAAAGGTCGAACATGAGTCGTATGGTTGAATACGATCAGCATGAAATTGCTCACCATGGTGACTAGTCCGTCTCACATGATGATCGGACACGGGTTAGTCAACATGGATCATGTATCACTTAGATGACTAGATGGATGTCAATTTAAGTGGGAGTTCATACTTAATTTGATTAAATGAACTTAATTGTCATGAACTTAGTCTAAAAGGTTTGTCTTTATAAATATTGTAGATGGCCAACGTCAACCTCAATTTCAACGCATTCCTAGAGGAAAAACAAGCTGAAAGATGATGGTAGCAACTATGCGGACTGGGTTCGCAACTTGAAGCTCATCCTTGAAGCAGCTAAAAAGGCTTATGTCCTCGATGCGCCGCTAGGTGACCCTCCCGCTCCCGCAGCAGCCCAGGACATTCTGAACGTCTGGCAAACGCGGAGTGATGACTACTCTTTGGTTAGGTGTGGCATGTCATACAGTTTAGAAACGGGGCTCCAAAGGCGTTTTGAGCAACACGGAGCATATGAGATGTTCCAAGAGCTGAAGCTAGTTTTTCAAGCTCATGCCCGTGTCGAGAGATATGAAGTCTCTGACAAGTTCTTTAGCTGTAAGATGAAGGAGAACAGTTCTGTCAGTGAGCACATACTCAAAATGTCTGGGTTACACGGTCGTATGACTTCACTTGGAGTCGAACTTCCGGATGATGCTATAATTGACATAATCCTCCAGTCTCCCCCACCAAGCTACAAAGGCTTTGTGCTTAACTACAACATGCAAGGGATGGAGAAGACCATTCCCGTGTTGTACTCGATGCTCAAGTCTGCAGACGTAGAAATCAAGAAAGAGCATCAAGTGTTGATGGTCAACAAGACCACTAGTTTCAAGAAGGGCAAGGGTAAGAAGAACTTCAAGAAAGACGGCAAAGCTGTTGCCGCGCCCGGTAAGCCAGATGCTGGGAAGAAGAAAAAGAATGGACCCAAGCCTGAGACTGAGTGCTTCTATTGCAAGGGGAAGGGTCACTGGAAGCAGAACTGCACCAAATACTTAGCGGACAAGAAGGCCGGCAACGTTAAAGGTATATGTGATATACATGTTATTGATGTGTACCTTACCAGCGCTCGTAGTAGCTCCTGGGTATTTGATACCGGTGTTGTTGCTCACATTTGCAACTCAAAGCAGGAACTGCGGAATAAGAGGAGACTGGCCAAGGACGAGTTGATGATGCGCGTCGGGAATGGTTCAAAGGTCGATGTGATCGCCGTCGGCACGCTACCTCTACATCTACCGTCAGGATTAGTCTTAAACCTTAATAATTGTTATTTTGTACCATCTTTAAGCATGAACATTGTATCAGGGTCTTGCTTAATGCGAGACGGCTACTCATTTAAGTCAGAGAATAATGGTTGTTCTATTTATATGATTGATATGTTTTATGGTCATGCTCCGCTGGTGAATGGTTTATTCTTGATGAATCTCGATCGTGATGTTACACATATTCATAGTGTGAGTACCAAAAGATGTAAAGTTGATAATGATAGTCCCACATTCTTGTGGCATTACCACGTTGGTCATATCGGCGTTAAGCGCATGAAGAATCTCCATACTGATGGACTATTAGAGTCTCTTGACTTTGAATCATTTGACACATGTGAACCGTGCCTCATGGGCAAGATGACTAAGACTCCATTCTCAGGAATAATGGAGAGAGCAACCGACTTATTGGAAATAATACATACTGATGTGTGTGGTCCAATGAACTTTGAAGCTCGCGATGGCTATCATTATGTTCTCACTCTCACCGATGATTTGAGTAGGTATGGGTATATCTACTTGATGAAGCACAAATCTGAGACATTTGAAAAGTTCAAGGAATTTCAGAGTGAGGTCGAGAATCAGTGTGACAGAAAAATTAAGTGTATACGATCTGATCATGGAGGAGAATACTTGAGTCACGAGTTTGGCACACACCTAAGGAAGTGTGGAATCATTTCACAACTGACGCCGCCTGGCACACCGCAACGCAACGGAGTGTCTGAACGTCGTAATCGCACTTTATTAGATATGGTACGATCTATGATGTCTCTTACCGACTTACCGCTATCATTTTGGGGATACGCATTAGAAACTGCAACATTCACTTTAAATAGGGCACCGTCTAAATCCGTTGAGACGACACCGTATGAACTATGGTTTGGCAAGAAACCTAAGTTGTCGTTTCTTAAAGTTTGGGGCTGCGATGCTTATGTGAAGAAACTTCAACCAGAAAAGCTCGAACCCAAAGCGGAGAAATGCGTATTCATAGGATACCCTAAGGAAACTATTGGGTATACCTTCTATCTTAGATCCGAAGGTAAAACCTTTGTTGCCAAGAACGGATCCTTTCTAGAGAAAGAGTTTCTCTCGAAAGAAGTGAGTGGGAGGAAGGTAGAACTTGATGAGGTAATTACACCCCCTCTCGAACAGGATAGTAGCGCAGCGCGGGAAGTTGTTCCTGTGGCGCCTACAACAACTGAAGAGGAAGTTAATGATGATGATCATGAAGCTTCGGATCAAGTTACTACTGAACCGCGAAGGTCCACAAGGGCACGCTCCACACCAGAGTGGTACGACAACCCTGTGATGGAAATCATGTTGTTAGACAACGGTGAACCTTCGAACTATGAAGAAGCGATGGCGGGCCCGGATTCCAACAAATGGCTTGAGGCTATGAAATCCGAGATAGGATCCATGTATGAGAACAAAGTATGGACTTTGGTGGACTTGCCCGATGACCGGCGAGCCATAGAAAATAAATGGATCTTCAAGAAGAAGACTGATGCAAACGGTAATGTAACCGTTTACAAAGCTCGACTTGTCGCAAAGGGTTTTCGACAAATTCAAGGAGTTGACTACGAAGAGACTTTCTCTCCCATAGCGAAGCTAAAATCAGTCTGAATCATGTTAGCAATTGCCGCCTTTTATGATTATGAAATTTGGCAAATGGATGTCAAAACAGTGTTCCTTAATGGGAACCTTAAGGAAGAGTTGTATATGATGCAACCAGAAGGTTTTGTCGACCCAAAGGGTTCTAACAAAGTGTGCAAGCTCCAGCGCTCCATCTATGGGTTGGTGCAAGCATCTCGGAGTTGGAACATTCGCTTTAATGAGGTGATTAAAGCGTTTGGGTTCATACAGGTTTACGGAGAAGCCTGTCTGTACAAGAAAGTGAGTGGGAGCTCTGTAGCTTTCCTCATACTGTACGTGGATGACATATTATTGGTGGGGAATAATATAGAGATGTTGGAGAGCATAAAGGCCTATTTGAACAAGAGTTTTTCAATGAAGGACCTTGGAGAAGCTGCATACATATTAGGCATCAAGATCTATAGAGATAGATCAAGACGCCTCATAGGTCTTCCGCAAAGTACATACCTTGACAAGATATTGAAGAAGTTCAATATGGAAAACTCAAAGAAAGGGTTCTTGCCAGTTTTGGAAGGTATGAGATTGAGTAAGACTCAGTCGCCGACCACGGCAGCAGATAGAGAGAAGATGAGTTATGTCCCCTACGCATCAGCCGTGGGCTCTCTAATGTATGCCATGTTGTGTACCAGACCTGATATAAACCTTGCCATAAGCTTGGTCGGGAGGTACCAAAGTGATCCCGGTATGGAACACTGGACAGCGGTCAATAATATCCTTAAGTACCTGAAAGGGCCTAAGGAAATGTTTCTCGTTTATGGAGGTGACGAAGAGCTCGTCGTAAAGGGTTACGTCGACGCTAGCTTCGACATAGATCCGGATGACTCTAAGTCACAGACCGGATACGTATATGTGTTGAATGGTGGGGCAGTGAGCTGGTGCAGCAGCAAGAAAGAAGTCGTGGCAGCATCTACATGTGAAGCGGAGTACATAGCTCCTTCAGAAGCAACTCATGAAGGAATTTGGATGAAGGAGCTCATCACCAACCTTGGAGTGGTTCCAAGCGCGTCGGGTCCAATCACACTCTTCTGTGATAACATTGGGGCCATTGCCATAGCCAAGGAGCCCAGGTTTCACCGGAAGATGAAGCACATCAAACGCCGCTACAGCTCCATCGAGGACCATGTCCAGAGTGGAGTGATAGATATTTGTAAAGTACATACGGATCTAAATATTGCAGACCCGTTGACTAAACCTCTTCCATGACCAAAACATGATCAACACCATAATGCTATGGGTGTTCGATACATCACAATGTAACTAGATTATTGACTCTAGTGCAAGTGGGAGACTGTTGGAAATATGCCCTAGAGGCAATAGTAAAATGGTTATAATCATATTTCCTTGTTCATGATAATCGTCTATTGTTCATGCTATAATTGTATTAACAGGAAACAGTGATACATGTGTGAATAAATAGATCACAATGTGTCCCTAGCAAGCCTCTAGTTGGTTGGCTCGTTAGTCAATAGATGATCATGGTTTCCTGATCATGGGCATTAGATGTCATTGATAACGGGATCACATCATTGGGAGAATGATGTGATGGACAAGACCCAATCCTAAGCATAGCACTAGATCGTATTGTTCGGATGCTAAAGCTTCTCTAATGTCAAGTGTCTTTTCCTTCGACCGTGAGATTGTGCAACTCCCGGATACCGTCGGAGTGCTTTGGGTGTATCAAACGTCACAACGTAACTGGGTGACTATAAAGGTGCACTACGGGTACATCCGAAAGTGTCTGTTGGGTTGGTACGAATCAAGATCGGGATTTGTCACTCCGTGTGACGGAGAGATATCTCTGGGCCCACTCGGTAGAACATCATCATGAGCTCAATGTGACTAAGGAGTTAGTCGCACGATGACGTGCTACGGAACGAGTAAAGAGACTTACCTGTAACGAGATTGAACAAGGTATAGGTATACCGACGATCGAATCTCGGGCAAGTTCTATACCGACACACAAAGGGAATCGTATACGGGATTGATTGAATCCTTGACATCGTGGTTCATCCGATGAGATCATCGTGGAGCAAGTGGGAGCCACCATGGGTATCCAGACCCCGCTGATGATTATTGGCCGAAGAGGCGTCTCGGTCATGTCTGTTTGTCTCCCGAACCCGTAGGGTCTACACACTTAAGGTTCGATGACGCTAGGGTTATAGGGAATTGTTATACGAGGTTACCGAAAGTTGTTCGGAGTCCTGGATGAGATCCCGGACATCACGGGGAGCTCCAGAATTGTCCGTAGGTAAAGACTGATATATAGGACGGATGGTTTCGGATACCGGAAGTGTTTCGGGCATCACCGGTAACGTACCGGGACCACCGGAGGTGGCCCCGGGGGTCCACCGAAGGGGGGCAACGACCCCGGGAGGTAAGGTGGGCCAAGTGGGGAAGGGAACCAGCCCCTAGGTGGGCTGGTGCGCCTCCCCACTCAGCCCAATGCGTGGGGGAGAGAAAAGGGGGGGCAAACCCTAAGCAAGGTGGGCCTAAGGCCCACCAGGGGTGCGCCACACCCCTCCTCCCCCCCTTGGCCGCCGCACCAGCCCCATCCAGGGCTGCCGCCGCCCCCAAGAGAGGGAAACCCTCAAGGGGGCGCAGCCCCTCCCTCCCCCTATATATAGTGGGCACTTTTGGCCATTGGAGATCAGACTTTTGCCTCTCTCTCGGCGCAGCCCTGCCCTTCTTCCTCCTCCTCTCTGCCGGTGCTTGGCGAAGCCCTGCCGAGAGACCTCGTCTCTCCATCGACACCACACCGTCGTGCTGCTGGAGTTCTTCCCCAACCTCTCCCTCCTCCTTGCTGGATCAAGGTGCGGGAGACGTCACCGGGCTGCACGTGTGTTGAACGCGGAGGTGCCGTAGTTCGGCACTAGATCGGAATCGCTACGAGTACGACTCCATCAACCGCGTTCTAGCAACGCTTCCGCTTAGCGATCTTCAAAGGTATGAAGATGCTCTTACCCCTCTCTCATTGCTGGTCTCTCCATAGGAAGATCTGAATATGCGTAGGAAAATTTTGAATTTATGCTACCTTACCCAACAGGTCGGTCATTCTTGGACCTTGCGACACATCCTCGAGACGGGGCGACGGGACCATTTATCATGGATTGATCATTATTATTGCATTGTTAATTAAAATTCTAATGGGATTTGGGTATTTGATCTGAGTTGGTCAGGAGACCTTTTCGCACTAACCTTCATGTGGGAGAAGTTATGGGCACTCGAAGTTGTGGTATCAGCCGAAGTTCTTCACACGTCAGCAATGGAGCGGCGCATGCCCGAGTGGTCCGCGTAAGCATCATTCTTGTATAAGAGGTGCCAGGACTGACCTCGATCTCCCACACATCATGCAGGAGCGCAAAGGGTGATCGGCCCTTGACCCCTGCGCTCTTAGGATTTAGACCGGCGGGCTGGCCTCTCTGTTGAGACTAATTAGGGTTGCGGCGTGTTGATGTTCAGTGGTCGGGCATGACCCAGGGAAGTGTGTCCGGCCAGAGTTTATCAAGCGTGTTGGGTACTGTGGTGCACCCGTGCAGGGATGAAAATTTAACTATTCGAATAGCCGTGTCCACGATTATAGGACAACTTGGAGTTGTGTCCCGATATAATACAACTAGAATTGTTAACTAGAATGTTTGCTCTGGGATTGCTTTCTCGCAGCGAGTCGATGAAGAATCTCTCAGCGTGACCTTAATTAATATTGCTGCAACAATATGACTATTTTAGTTGTGTTACTTGTTGTACTCTCATCTATTGCTGCAAGACACTAAAGATGCTAGTCTTCGATAGGACTAGTCTCTTCTCTCTATTCTCGCATTGCTGCAGTCAGTCGACATATAACCCATTCCCTTTGATACTGATGCATACTTAGCATAGTTCGAATGCAGTCTTGCGAGTACTTTGGATGAGTACTCATCGTTGCTTTGCTCCCCCTTTTCTCCTGGATACGATTGTTGCGACTAGATGATGGGGCCTAGGAGATGGCATATCCCATCGACGATATCTACTACCCCCGACGGTGCCTACTACTAGGGGAAGCCCGCTGACGACCATGAGTTTTTTAGAAGGTTCCCAAGAAGGAGACCTCGCCTCGTTTGATCGTTGTACCTTTTGTGCTAGCCTTCTCTAAGGCACCTCCTTGTTTTATGTCTGTACTCGGTTATTTGTTCCTTCCGCTGGCTCATGTGTTTCTTGAGCTTTTGTATTCTAGCCCTCGAGGCCCCTGGCTTGTAACATGAAGCTTGTATGTTTTTATTTGTGTCTAGAGTTGTGTTGTAATATCTTTCTGTGAGTCCTTGAGCTTGTTCATACGCATTTCTGTGTATGATTAGTGTTCGATCAAATTGAGGGAGTCACAAGTTGGTATCAGAGTCGACTGCCTATAGGTAGCCCCCTTTCCAACTCCTTTGCCGAAGTTGAGTCTACTACTTGAAAAACTTTACTAACATTGGTGTGTGGCTTACGGGCCCACATCTCAATCAGGTGGTATTAGGATCTTTTATTCGTCTTCTATACTCTAGGTTTTTATCTCTCTTCTCTTTCGGGTAAAAGTTTTTTCTAATCCTAAATCTAGGTTCTCGTAAATACTTCCTCCCGGAGATCCCCTCATTCCAGACGATGGCTTGATTTGTTAGAAGACTCTGAAGATACTCATTGATGTTCTCCCGAGAACCTGTGCACATCGCTTTTGCAATTTCCCTTCCTTGTTCAACCCCTATGGATGACTACATACAAATGGTGTTCGTACCTTCTTTGCGAGTTTCTCTTATTTTTACAAGATACAATGAATTATCTTACTGGGGATTCGTTCATCCTCAGTTGTCATGGGTTTCTCAAAATATTTCACACTACTATTCGATCTTCTGAAAACCTGAGTAGCCTATTGCTCTTGACCTTTCTCACATTCTTAGATTATGATAAATTCCATATGTCTAGCACAATTCATTAAATCCTTTGGATTGTCATTTGATCTTATTGATTCAACATGTGTGTGAATGCATGCAATCATCAGTTGTTCCTCGTAAATTATCTTTTCGGCTCACATGACATTCCAAACATGAGTTGTTTCTCGACAAACCAACTTTGGTTGATTGTCCATCTAAGACCGTTCAACTTATTTGTATTTGATTGGGACATCTCGTTCTAATACACCAACCTGGAAATCATAATTCTTTTGGTATTTAAGAAACAAAATTATTTAGATGTTCTATAATCCAATGCCTTGTATTCTATCTTCCTCTGATTGAGTACCGATACTCACATCACGTCCTTCGTGAACCGCCAGACCAATTGTTGGATTATTATCCGATATCATCCTTCACATTCTAAATTCTTGGGATATTCTTCCCCTCATACAAGATGCCATTGGTAAACTGTATCTTCTCCCTCTGATAAGTTGTGTCATATGCTTTTGTCAGGCATGTTTTATTGTCAAACATGTCTTAATTACTCTTGAAGTTTGTGGTATATGTTCCTAAGATGCCCCGATGGGTGGAACCTATGCCTTCCTAAATCAATGTGACCCAAAGAGTTTTCACAAGTCTTAATCTTCTAGTGTTTTCCCAGATAATCTTTCCAAGCTCCAGCTTCATCAAAGGCGAGGAGTAAATGGCAGGTGAAGCATTGATGAAGTAGGAGTCAACCTTCAACTTGTGTTCATGCCCATGGAAATGACGTTGATCCTATCATAGAAACTTCTCGTATCAATAATCATTCATTGTATGATTTGACCTTGCATCTGTGGTTTTGTACTTTGCAACCGTGGTTCGGACCATGATTGTTCTTCTGTGATCCCATATGTAGATAATTTAAAGTGCTTGTCTTCCACAGATCAATACATTAGTCTAACCTCTATTCTGGTCTACCTCTGAGTATTATCCCTAGTATCTCGATAATATCATGAAGCTATATAACTTCTTATGAGCTCCTCGTCAACTATGATATTTCGTTGATTCCAGTTTCCTCGTGATTTGACTTGTTGAACAGTCAAGGACGCCGATAACTGAATCAAGTGCGCATTGCGATTCAACAACTCTTAGTAATATTCTTTACTTATGAGTTTGTACTCGATCATGTCCTTCTAAGGTGTTAGGCTACATCATCATCGTCATGCTAGAGCTTGACCATGTTGTCTCTGTCCTTCAACCTCAGAACACATTTCCAACTCTGCGTTAAGCTTAAATCGAGCTTTCAACATTATGTTGGTTGTCCTGAAAGACAATTTTGATTCTGAGCTAGCAATCTTATATGTGTTTCCGACAGCCTTTCGCCCCACCATTCCTTTGCTTGGTGTCATCGCTGATTGATTACATCTTCATGTTACTTCTCGACACATGTGTCCTGATCACCATCAACATTCTGAGCTCTTCCACGGTATCAATGGAATTCATGATGAGAAATACAATCCTTGCCCCTTGATGATTTGTGTTATCATTAACAACATTATTGCCTTCCCTCCAACACAAACTTAGTCGCGTTTTGTGTTTTCCCTTGAGTTCTTTGCTATCCAACTTATGTTATATTCTACCTTCGAGTATTACCATCTTTTATGTCAAAAGTGGTGTGAGAATTGTTGCACATTTTAAGAGTTATTGATATAGTGATACCTCTCGCCATCACCATTCATTTCTTGGTCCCAGTGTTGTTTCTAACCGGATTACCATCATGTGAACTCTGATGTGTGATTCCAATACTTACGGCAACACTATTGCTTCGAAGTTAATAACTGATTTGTTTCATTCTTAGTGTGTTGGTTGTTGACTCACCATTGTAGCATTGGTCGTGCTACTCGTTCTGTGTTTCCGAGTGCACCCTTCGACCAATGTTTAATTGTTGTTGTTCCCTCGAGCATACGTCATTATATCGTTTGAGTTGACAAATGCTATCTCCTCGATCTTATAATTTTGGAAATTCATCCCTATGGAAATCTTAAGGGACTGTTGTTGAGCCCATCGTCCATGTCCTGAACTTCTCCATGTTCCACGATGAAGCTCTTGAAAGCATTATCTTTGTGCCTAGCTCATGAAGAATATGTTTGATAGAAAAAGTGTTTTCCCAAAGTTCACGTGCATTCCCGCCCTCGTGAATATCAGAAAGTTTTGTTTCGTTTCCTTTGGGGTCATCCCAAATCATTCACGCATGTGTGAGGTGTTATAGGTTTGAAGATTTTCTATCTTAACTTCACATAACTTCTCTTAGCACCCCAAGCCACTCATTGATTTGATTAATGAAAATAAGTTCCTTCATAAGAGCTAATTCAGGCTTACACAGGACGTTGATATCCTCGATGATGGTTCCCAAATAATAACTCGAATGCATTTTGTTGTAAGAATTTCATGTGGGCATGAATGTCTTGACATTGTGTTCATGTGTCTTATAATTCAATTCATGATTCAAGACTTGCTTCCGTAGTCCATATCTCGAGAATCTTGCATCATCATCTTTTCTTTCGAGGTATCTTGAGTCTGAGGTGTCCTGACACCAATCAGATCTGAATCTTGAGCAGATATGATGGTTGGAACATTTCCCAATAATTATAACTTTAGTCTTTATGTAAACCGGTACGGTGATGTCTTGTCTAACACACCGGGCCGAAGGACCAATTGTTATATTATCTTCCATATGTAAGGTTAGCCATTCTCCTATGAGGAAGTTGTATGACTTATTTTATAAGTTGTTCCTCATGGATCCATTGTGTACCCAAAGTCTTCCCTTTACCTTATGACCATGTCAATGCTACCCCCAAAGCACGAATGTGGTACGTCAAATGTCAAGAGGAACATTGAAAGCATAATGCTAAGATGTTCTTGATCAATTATCCAAACATTATTGGTTGAGGACCTATCATGTACACCCTGCTTTGTATGCCTTGGGAAAGGTATACTCTAATACTGGTGTGTGAACACATTTTCCTTTTCCATTGGTGTGTTTGATATGATAATCACATTTTCGTTCCCAATGGTCTGTTTAACCCTTCTTGTAATCTAACCTATCTCAGCAGTGGTAGTTCCCTGCTTAGGTAAAAACCTCGGTGTACAACTGTGTGAGTAAGACACTATTACTATTATGGATAACATTCCGGTAGCCACCGGTGGACGACAACCTTTCCTATTGGTCTACCTTGCTTAAACGAGCAGGAAAATAGTTCTATTCGTCCCCCGCCCTTGGTACTGACGTTGCTACCAACATAACTGACAAGCTATCCTCTGCCATGTCTTCCTACCAAGACCTTACAAAATGTCACCGCTCCGTCTACTCTTGGCCCGCATGGTGTGCCCATAACCCAAAGTTCCATAGTATCGAAACCTGACTCTCGTGTACTTCTATGATTCCCAAGTATCCTTTGCACTTTGCTTCATTTGAAATTGCCGAGCCACCATCCAACGGGACGATATGTTCTTGTATCAAACGCAATATTTATTTCAATTTCTCTAAATTCCCTTTCATATTTGTTTAGGAACCAAATGATGGTCTAACCATTTTAAACCTTGGTACCATCGCATGCTACTTTCAATGAGTTCCGTGAGTTACAACTGGAGGAATAATTCATGTCCTCTTCCGTGAGTTCGTCGTTAGATGCCCAACTTTGTGTAGCTATGTTCTTCCAAAGTTTTCACTATTATCACATTCGTAGGGCGAGGAAGATCCCAAAGGAAGGATGACGACTACATCGGGCTGACCTTAATCAAAGTAATGAATACACCAACAAGAAGGACCAACCCCGTCGATGAGATAAATGAAGACAAGAAGACTCGTTAGAATTTTGTAACCAAACATTCCCCCCTTAACTCTACCTCTTAATTCGGGGGACGAGAATTTCTTTTAGTGGTGGAGAGTTGTGACGCCGCAGGGATTAAGCTATAGTAATCACACGCTAATGGTGCTAGGTCATCAAGTTTAACTAAACTAGATTGTCACTTAATAAAATCAAAGCCAATTTCAAATTTAATATAAAGTCAAATAAATTATTTCTTAAAACGGTAAAACGAAAATGTTGGTAGTATGTTAAATATTCCCTAAGAAACGATAATAGTATCACAAACTTCATTTGAATCCCTAATTTGACCTAGCAAATATTTTATTGCTCGAACACCAAATAACTTGATCATTTCAATTTCTAAAAATATTTAAACCCTACAAAGTACTATGAAACTCTTCCTTCAACACCATAATATTGTGCAAGAATATGTGCCAATTTTCATGTGTAGAAAAAATAATTTTATGACTAAAGAAATAAAAATAAAAAATAAAAACAATTAACAAAAGAAAAGAAAGAAAGAAACCTCTCTCACCTTGGGATGAGGCCCAACCTGGCCAGCCCCCACAACCGGCCCATCTCTCCCCTCACCCCACCCAATATAAGGGGGCCTGACCCCTACCCTATATTTTTCCCACTCCCTCCCCCTCACCCCCAGCGGCGCCCTCACCCTCCCCTGTGCCCCGAGCGCTCCGATGCCCACCGACTACGTCCGCCATGGTGTCGGCCTGCCAGCCTTCCTCGCCCTTCCCGTCGTCGGCCACCACCTCGCCCCTCCTCGAGCACACTGCCACCCTCCACCGCGTCAATGTGAGCTCCCTCCTCTCCTATTCTCCCCAGCGGTCCGGCGCCCCTTCCCCTCACTCCGACGACCACCACCATCCCTGGCCGCCGCTCCGACGGCCCCCTCTCCTCACCAGCTCGCGCCCTTGTCCCGTGGCCCGCACCACCACACGCCGCTCCGCCGTTGATGCGGCTAGAGCTCTGCTCCCGTGGATGCACAGCCCCACACCGTGGCCGCCCCTCATGCATGCGTGTCCACGCCCGCTATGGGCCAGCCAGCTCCCTGGCCGCCCCCGCGCGTGGCTGCGTCGATCCGCTTGCCCTGTTGATTCTACTGTTGTCGCCTCCCGCTCGCCCAGGCCGCCCTGCCTCCATCCGCCATTGCCAACCGCCCCGCTCTACCGCACACGTGCTCCCACGCTGCCACAACCCTGCTGCCATTGTCGTGCCCGCTGGCGCAATCCTGCGCCCGTGCTGGTCCCAGCCAGGAGGGGGATAAACCCAACCAGGGCCACAGCCAGATGGGCCCGCCCCCTTTTAGAATAAGATTTTAAAAAGAGAGAAATAATAGAAATAATTAATTAATTGGTAAGTTAATTAATTCACTTAATTAACTTATCTTAATTACTTAATTGACTAACTAAATTAGCTAAATAGACAATGACACGGGGCCCCACACCCGTGTTCACGAGTCAACTTTGAATGTTCAACTAGGACCCCCCTCGACGCACATGCCAAACCCTGGTACACTTCTGTGTACACTTTGGGGGTACACATAGTATTTTACTATTTTATTTTTGAATGCAAATGATTTGAGAAAACTATTTAAAACTATCAAAATTAATATACAATAATTCATAATCCGGATAAAAATATTTTGTACATGAAAGTTGATGAGAAAAACGAGACGACCCTGGACATGATGTCCGTTCGTGTGTCACGTGCCCCTAGCATAGCGAACATGGAAATTTTTCATTGTTTTTGCTTGTCCGGTAGTAGTCAGAGATCCGGGAATATCGTCAAATACTTTCCCGATCCGTCCATGACGTATTATACTACGTTATCTCATGCCTAGCGTTGCATATTGTCATGTCATGCATCGTGATGCCTTTGTGTGCTTTGATTATATTTATTGTTTCTTCCCCTCTTATCTCCAGTAGTTGAGACTAACGTTGTTGCCGGTACGACTACCCTCCGGACGACCAGCTCTTTGCCGCAGAGCAACAAGGCAAGCAAATGCCCCTTGATCATTCCTATATCGCCTACTCTTTCTCCCTGATGCTTGCATTAGATTTTGCTATTGTTGTAGATAGCTCCTATTCTGATGCATAGCCTGTTTTTGATGAACTCCTATTTTACTCTACCGCACTTTAACTGTTTATTATAGGTCGAGCAGTGATCCCCATTCACCCGTTAGTCGAGTTGCCCCGCTTTACCACCAAGTCTCGATCTACTAATCGACGAGCCAAGACCCATCATATGACTCACAACCCCTTAGTTGTACGGCGCTGCAGAGCTACTATCGAGTATCAAGGGTGAAGCCTCGATACTTGCTTCTGATCATTAGCTCTATAGTGTGGTTAACCGGTGGTGGTTCATGAAGGGTGATTCCTCCTTCACCACCTTCGATATAGACTCTTCCGTACAACCCATCAAGCTGGTCCATTGAGGGTGATTCCTCTCTGGCCACCTTGACGGTTACATCATTCGAAATCCATCGAGGGTGATACCTTGGATCCCCCCGATGTTACTACCACACAGTTACTTGACCTTGCTACTAGGAACATGATGAGGTGTGTTGCGGGTGGATTACCGTGTGAATGTGACGAGGCACGGTCGGGCATTCTTGGACCTTGCCACACATCCTCGAGACGGGGTGACGGGACCATATATCATGGATTGTTGATTGTTACTGCAGTGTTAATTAAAATACTAATGGGATTTGGGTATTTGATCTGAGTTGTTTAGGAGACCTTTTCACACTAACCTTCACGTGGGAGAAGTTATGGGCACTCGACGTCGTGGTATCACTTGAAGCTCTTCATACGTCAGCAATGGAGCGGCGCGCGCGTGAGTTTTCTACATAAGCACCGTTCTTGTATAAGAGGTGCCAGGACTGACCTTGGCCTCCCACGCATCATGCAACAGTGCAAAGGATGATGGTCCCATGACCCCTGTATGCTTAGGATTTAGACCGGCGGGCTGGCCACTTTGTCGATCCTAGTTAGGACTGTGACGTGTTGATGTTCCGAGGCCGAGCATGACATAGGAAAGTGTGTGCGACCAGAGTTTATCAAACGTGTTGGGTACTGTGGTGCACCCCTGCATGGATGAAAAATTAACTATTCGAATAGCCATGTCCACGGTTAGAGGACAACTTGGAGTTGTGCCCAATCTAATACAATCAGAACTGTTACTTAACAGGAATGTTTGCTCCGGGATTGCTTTCTCGCAGAGAGTCGAGGAAGAATCTATGGGCGTGACCTTATTTAATATTGCTGCAACAATATGACTCTTTCAATTGTGTTACTTGTTGTACTCTCGCCTATTGCTGCAAGACAATAAAGATGCTAGTCTTCGATAGGACTAGTCCCTTCTCTCTATTCTCGCATTGCTGCAGCCAGTCCACATATAACCCCGTTCCCTTTGATACTGATGCATACTTAGCATATTTTTAATGTCAGTCTTGCGAGTACTTTGGATGAGTACTCACCATTTCTTTGATCCCCCTTTTCCCGTGGATACGATTACGCGACCAGATGATGGAGACCAGGATATGGTGTATCGCACCGACAACGTCTACTACCCCCCATGGTGCCTACTACTACGTGAAGGCCGCTGACGACGAGGAGTTGTTTAGAAGGTTCCCAGGTAGGAGGCCTCGCCTCGTTCGATCGATATACCTTTTGTGCTAGCCTTCTCTAAGGCATCTCCTTGTTTTACGTCTGTACTCAGATATTTGTTGCTTCCGCTGACTCGTGTGTTTCTCGAGCTTCTGTATGTTAGCCCTCGAGGCCCCTGGCTTGTAATATGAAGCTTGTATGTTTTTATTTGTGTCTAGAGTTGTGTTGTGATATCTTTCTGTAAGTCCTTGAGCTTGGTCGTATGCATTTGCGTGTATGATTAGCGTACGATCAAATCGAGGGAGTCACATAATTGCAATCAACGTGAAGTGAGAATGTGCATCATCAACAGAGAGGTGAGAGGTGAGAGCTTCGGACTTTGTTTTGTGACTGGAATGGTACGTATATCTTTCACCCATGCAGAATACAAAATATATTGGTGAGCCAACTGACAGAATAACACAGACATAGCTCAAAATGGTATACTTTTGACTATATAATTAGACATCACAACCAAGAGGTGAGAACCTTACCAGCCATGAAGCCTCATCACTGTTGAGGAACTTGGGTTTCAAGCCATTGCTGGAGGCTAATCTTCTCTGAGACCTCTGATATGTAGGTGCGGTCGGACAACATGGTCACGATATACTTGTTGAGGGGCACACAGAAAACGAATCAGTACAAGTAGAGGCGGGCGATGCAATTGAGGATTCTCAAAATGAATAATCTAAGAGAAGAGGAAATTCTCACACCTCGCCTCGAGCGTGTGATGGATTTCCTGGTTGGTGGCGTCGGCCCGCCAATCCATCTTTGTGAAGGAAGACGGCTTGGGCCCTAACCATGCTCACGTTTCCCCCACGGCCATGCACGCTGCCGCCAGCTTCCCTTACAGTCGTGCCATCTATGTTACACCACGGCAGCCACCGCCTACTAGCAGCGATAGCCTGTGCGCGCCATGGGTACAACATGGATAACTCCAAAAAGTGACACAAAGCTCAGAATTTCAAACAGTTAATTGAAAGTATAGCATAAGTAGTATTAAATCACAAGCGGTGGAGGAATGAAAAATTGCAAGGGTTAAATACAAATGGATAATAGGCCGGGGGTTTAACCTCCTTTTAAAAAAATACAAATGGATAATACAATAACGAAGGGTTATTTGAAAATAAAGCACTTTCGCAACAAGAGAAAATTACATGGGCTTAAAATAGACTATGATCACAAGCAAACATATAAAAAAGCATTAGGGCAATAATAATTGTTCTTACCTTACCTCTTCAAACAAATTTATATTCTGTTGTTTCCAAGTACCAAACACATGCTACACAGCTAATCACATTATCGTGACAGTGATTTTATCCATAATCTAAAACCATGTGGAAGTATAAATGGATCTTGAGTAGCTATATTTAAATTGAGAAAAATGCAAAAGGAGGTGAATATTTGCAGATTTAAACTGATTTAAATTGATAACTAAAACAAAAAAGCATCAGTAAATACCGGCGGTCAGATGAAAAGGAGAAAGGGAGAATGGTGACACGCAACAGCTCGACTTCGTTCAACTGGAGGCAATCTGGAGTCTCAAGGGACTAAACATTCAGCATTCGAGAACCTGCAATTTGAGTATGTGGAACTCGGACATGCCAACTTGATTTTATTTTGAATTTTAGATACACACAAATTACCATGGCACAATAGAACATAACAATGATATGTTCTAACAGGGCTGATTCTAACGATAAGGAAGTATGCAGATAAGGGATTACAAGGCCGAGAGAGCGAAGGTGCAATAGGAGTGACCATCCTCGCTCCAAACCCGACGATAGTGTTCAAAGGGAATAATTTTACATTGGATTTTTATGGTAATATTTCTCGCATAGCAATAATTCAGTATCACCGAATATCTAGTTTTTGTCCCCCCGCTCAACTGGCGCCGCTCATACGTCTCCAACGTATCTATAATTTTTTATCGTTCCATGCTATTATATTATCAACTTTGGATGTTTTATATGCATTAATATGCTATTTTATATTTTTTTAGGACTAACCTATTGACCTAGAGCCCAGTGCCAGTTTCTGTTTTTTCCTTGTTTTTGACCATTTTCAGATAGGAATATCAAACGGAGTCCAAACGGAATAAAACTTTCGCCGTGATTTTTTATGGAAAATATCAAAAGTACCAGAAGAAAAAGATACCGGGGAGGATTCCCGAGGAAGCCACGAGCCAGGGAGGCGTGCCCACCCCCCTGGGCACGCCTGGGGGCTTGTTACTCCCTCGTGGGTCCCTGTGACTTGTTCCCGATGCCATCTGGTCTTATAAATACAGAAACCTCTAGAAATAAACCTAGATCGGGAGTTCTGCCACCACAAGCCTGTGTAGCCACCAAAAACCAATCGGGAGCCCGTTCCGGCACCCTGCCGGAGGGGGAACCCATCTCTGGTGGCCATCTTCATCATCCCGACGATCTCCATGACGAGGAGGGAGTAGTCCACCCTCGGGGCTGAGGGTATGTACCAGTAGCTATGTGTTTTATCTCTCTCTCTCTCTCGTGTTCTTGAGATGTCTTGAAGTCAATGTACCGCGGGCTTTGCTACTATAGTTGTATCTTATGATGTTCTTCCCCTTCTCCCTTCTTGTAATGGATTGAGTTTTCCCTCTGATGTTATCTTATCGGATTGAGTCTTTAAGAACACTTGATGTATGTCTTGAACGTGTCTATCTGTGGTGACAATGGGATATTCATGTGCGTACTTGATGTATGTTTTGGTGATCAACTTGCGGGTTTCATGACCTCAGGAACCTATGCATATGGGTTGGCACACGTTTTGACTCTCCGGTAGAAACTTTGGGGCACTCTTTGAAGTTCTATGTGTTGGTTGAATAGATGATTCTGAGATTGTGTGATGCATATCGTATAATCATGCCCATGGATACTTGAGGTGACAATGGAGTATCTAGGTGACATTAGGGTCTTGGTTGATATGTGTATTAAGGTGTTATTCTAGTACGAACTCTTGAATAGATCGATCAGAAAGAATAACTTTGTGGTGGTTTCGTACCCGACAATAATCTCTTCGTTTGTTCTCCGCTATTAGTGACTTTGGAGTGACTCTTTGTTGCATGTTGAGGGATAGTTATATGATCCAATTATGTTATCATTGTTGAGAGAACTTCACTAGTGAAAGTATGAACCCTAGGCCTTGTTTCCACGCATTGCAATACCGTTCGTGCTCACTTTTATTATTAATTACCTTTCTGTTTTTATAATTTCAGATTATAAAAACCTATATCTACTACCATATTGCACTTGTATCACCATCTCTTCGCCGAACTAGTGCACCTATACAATTTACCATTGTATTGGGTGTCTTGGGGACACAAGAGACTCTTTGTTATTTGGTTGCAGGGTTACTTGAGAGAGACCGTCTTCATCCTACGCCTCCCACGGATTGATAAACCTTAGGTCACCCACTTGAGGGAAAATTGCTACTGTCCTACAAACCTCTGCACTTGGAGGCCAAACAACGTCTACAAGGATAAGGTTGCATAGTAGACATCAAGCTCTTTTCTGGCGCCGTTGCCGGGGAGGTTAGCGCTTGAAGTTATATCTTTAGATCTTGCAATCGAATCTTTTAGTTTCTTGTTTTGTCACTAGTTTAGTTTATTAAAAGAAAACTACAAACTAAAAAATGGAATTAAGGTTGCCTCATATGCTTCATCTTTTTAACGTCTTTCTGAAAATGATGGAAATGAAAATTGTGCTCAAGTGCTAAAAGAAGAATTACATAGAATGCTTGGCATAAAATATGTGAATGATGAGCATGATTGCAATGTTGTTAGTATGAGTTCTTCGAATACCCATGATGCTAATGATATGCAAAGCCACAAGCTTGGGGATGCTATGTTTGATGAAGATGATCTTTTTAGTTTCCTCGCTTTGAATGATCAAAATTATTATGATGAAAGCATGCCCCCTATCTATGATGATTATTGTGAAGATACTTATGCTATAGAGAAGAATGATAATAAAACTTGTCACAATTATGAGTACCCTCTTACTGAACATTACTCTTTTAATGTGGAAACAATTCATAGTGTTCAAGTCTTTTACGATACTCCCACTACTATTGATGAGAATAAATTTCCTTATATGGAGAGTAGTAAAATTTCTATCCTTGTAGATCATGAAAAGAATGATTTAGGTGCTGGTTATATTGTTGATTTCATTCATGATGATACTGAAAATTATTATGAAAGAGGATCATATGCTTCTACATATTGCAATAATATCAAGCTTTCTCTCCATGTGTTGAAACTTTTGAAGTCATGCTTGTTTTATCTTCCTATGCTAGTTGATTCTTGCTCCAATAAATCGTCTGATCACAAAATCCCTATGCATAGGAAGTGTGTTAGACTTAAATGTGCTAGTCATATGCTCCATGATGCTTCCATTATGTTTCAATCCTTATCTTTTATGTGAGCATCATTGAAATCGTCATGCCTAGCTTGAAAGGCATTAAAGAAAAGTACTTGTTGGGAGACAACCCAATATGTATCCTTGCTGTTTTTGTGTGTTCACATGATTAAGCTACTGTATTAATCATGTTTTATTGCCTTAGTTTCAATAAAGTGCCAAGTAAAGCGTTTATGATTAGTTTGGGTGATAGTTGTTTGATCATGCTGAAAAAGACAGAAACTTTGCGCTCGCGAAATCATTTCTAATTTCTATCCAGAGAGTGATTTTAGCTTGATTATTTTTGCTGCTGATTTATATAAAAATTGCCTTAATTTTCATAATTGTTTCATAAATTTTGGAATTGCAGAAGTATGGTTATCATTCAGATCATTACACATTGTTCTGTTTTTGACAGATTCTATTTCTATGCATAGTTTGCTTGTTTTGGTGTTTCCATAGATTAGATTGAGTAATATAAATTGTGGAAATGATAAGATACAGTAGGCATTGTGTGGGAACATTTATGAATCTTGTCTTGACAGAACCAAAATGAATGATTTGTCTTTATTATACTAACCCATCTCACGAAGTTCCGTTTAGTTTTGTGTTGTGAAGTTTTCAAGTTTTGGGTAAGGTTGGGATGGACTAAGGAACAAGGAGTGGAAAGATCCTAAGCTTGGGGATTCTCAAGGCACCCCAAATCCATATTAAAGGACACCAAAAATCCTAAGCTTGGGGATGCCCCGGGAAGGCATCCCCTCTTTCGTCTTCAATCCATCGGTAACTTTACTTGGGGCTATATTTTTATTCACCACATGATATGTGTTTTGCTTGGAGCGTCATTTTATTTTATTAATATTTGCTTTCTGTTATTTAGATTAACGGTTTGCATCATTTAGTTCAACAAAATTGTCAAGTATAGCCTTTACTATGCTTAATTTGCAAGTATAGGAGTTGCTGTTCCAAAACAGAAAGTTTGCTTGTAGTGCAAACATTCCCTAGAATTTTCTGTATGTCGGAATAGCTTGAAATTTGGACACAGTATGCTCTTATAAATCCTCTACAGCGTGGAATGTTTTCAGATTTTTTGGAGTTAATTAAATATATATCTTTTTGCATTATTTATAGACGGTTCTGTTTAGGCAGATTGTTGTTATGTTTGCATTGTTCGCATATGTTTGCTTGTTTAATGATTCCATTTGAGGATGGGCGTTGTAAATATGCAGAGGGATTTAGTATGCAATGTCAAATAATAATCTTAGTGATTTTCTACAGTAGAGGATGATAAAGTTTTGCATTGATTTATACTAACCTATCTCACGAGTTCTTGTTGAGTTTTGTGTGGATGAAGTTTTTAATATTTCGGAAACCATGATATGAGAGGAATTAAGGAGACACAAAATCTCAAGCTTGGGGATGCCCAAGACACCCCCAACCCATATTTCAAGAAGTCTCAAGCATCTAAGCTTGGGGATGCCCCGGTTGGCATCCCACCTTTCTTCTTCAACAATTATCGGTTAGTATCGGTTGAACCTAAGTTTTTGCTTCTTCACATGATTCGTGCTATCTTTGGAGTGTCATTTTATTTTGTTTGAATAAGGTACTTAGGATCTGAAATTCTTAGATGGGAGAGTCTTCACATAGCCAAATAATTATTCAACTACTCATTGATTTTCACTTATATCTTTTGGAGTAGTTTTTCTTTCTCTCATGCTTCACTTATATCATTTTGAGAGTCTTAAACAGCATGGTAATTTGCTTAGGTTATGAATCTAGTCATAATATGATGGGCATCCAAGAGGGATATAATAAAAACTTTCATATAGAGTGCATCGACTACTATGAGAAGTTTTATTCTTTGCACGTAGTTTTGAGATATAAGGATGGTGATATTAGAGTCATGCTAGTGAGTAATCGTGGATTGATAGAAATACTTGTGTTAGAGTTTGTGATTCCCGTAGCATGCACGTATGGTGAACCGTTATGTGATGAAATCGGAGCATGATTTATTTATTGAGTGTCATCCTTTGTGTGGAGGTCAGGATCGCGCGATGGTTAAATCCTACCAACCCTTCCCCTAGGAGCATGCGTCTAATACTTTGCTTCGACAGCTAATAAACTTTTGCAATAAGTATGTGAGTTATTTATGACTAATGTTGAGTCCATTGATTATACGCACTCTCACCCTTCCACCATTGCTAGCCTCTCTAGTACCGCGCAACTTTCACCGGTGCAAACACCCACCATATATCCTTCCTCAAAACAGCCACCATACCTACCCATCATGGCATTTCCATAGCCGTTCCGAGATATATTGCCATGCAACTTCCACCGTTCTGTTTATTATGACACGCATCATTATTGTCATATTGATTTGCATGATCATGTAGTTGACATCGTATTTGTGGCAAAGCCACCGTTACCTTTCATACATGTCACTCATGAGTCATTGCACATCCCGGTACACTGCCGGAGGCATTCATATAGAGTCATATCTTTGTTCTAAGTATCGAGTTGTAAGTAAATAAAAGTGTGATGATCATCATTATTAGAGCATTGTCCCATGTGAGGAAAGGAAGGAAGCTATGATTCCCTCACAAGTTGGGATTAGACTCCGTATTTAAAAAAAGAGGCCAAAGAGCCCAAACAAAAAAATTGAGAGAAAAAGAGAGAAGGGACAATGCTACTATCCTTTACCACACTTGTGCATCAAAGTAGCACCATGATCTTCATAATAGAGAGTCTCCTATTTTGTCACTTTCCTATACTAGTGGGAATTTTCATTATATAACTTGGCTTGTATATTCCAATGATGGGCTTCCTGAAAAGTGCCCTAGGTCTTCGTGAGCAAGCAAGTTGGGTGCACACCCACTAGTTCCCTTTTGAGCTTTCATATACTTATAGCTGTAGTGCATCCGTTGCATGGCAATCCCTACTCATTCACATTGATATCTATTAATGGGCATGTCCATAGCCCGTTGATATGCCGATTCGATGTGACTATCTCCTCCTTTTTGCCTCACAACCTCCACCATATTCTATTTCACCTATAGTGTTTATATCCAGGGCTCACGCTCTTGTATTGCGTGAGAATTGAAAAAGTTTGAGGAAGTAAAAGTGTGAAAACAATTGCTTGACTAAGACCAGGGTTGTGCATGATTTATATACGTTGTGTCGGGAAGATGGAGCATAGCCACACTATATGATATTGTAGGGATAACTTTCTTTGGCCATGTTATTTTGAAAACACATGATTGCTTTGTTAGTATGGTTGAAGTATTATTTTTCTTATGTCAATATTAAACTTTTTGTATTAAATCATATGGATTTGAATATTCATGCCACAATATATGTTAGGTAGCATTCCACATCAAAAATTCTATTTTTATCATTTACCTACTCGAGGACGAGCACGAATTAAGCTTGGGGATGCTTGATACGTCTCCAACGTATCTATAATTTTTTATCGTTCCATGCTATTATATTATCAACTTTGGATGTTTTATATGCATGAATATGCTATTTTATATTATTTTTGGGACTAACTTATTGACCTAGAGCCCAGTGCCAGTTTCTGTTTTTCCTTGTTTTTGACCTTTTCCAGATAGGAATAGCAAACGGAGTCCAAACGGAATAAAACTTTCGCCGTGATTTTTTATGGAAAATATGAAAAATACCAGAAGAAAAAGATACCGGAGAGGAGTCCCGAGGAAGCCACGAGCCAGGGAGGCACGCCCACCCCCTGGGCGCGCCTGGGGGGCTCGTGAATCCCTCGTGGGTCCCCCTGACTTGTTCTCGATGCCATCTGGTCTTATAAATACAGAAACCTCTAGAAATAAACCTAGAACGGGAGTTCCGCCGCCGCAAGCCTGTGTAGCCACCAAAAACCAATCGGGAGCCCTTTCCGGCACCCTGCCGGAGGAGGAACCCATCTCTGGTGGCCATCTTCATCATCCCGGCGATCTCCATGACGAGAAGGGAGTAGTCCACCTCAGGGCTGAGGGTATGTACGAGTAGCTATGTGTTTGATCTCTCTCACTCTCTCGTGTTCTGGAGATGTCTTGATCTCGATGTACCGTGGGCTTTGCTACTATAGTTGGATCTTATGATGTTCTTCCCCCTCTCCTTTCTTGTAATGAATTGAGTTTTCCATTTGAAGTTATCTTATCGGATTGAGTCTTTAAGAACACTTGATTTATGTCTTGCACGTGTCTATCTGTGGTGACAATGGGATATTCATGTGCGTACTTGATGTATGTTTTGGTGATCAACTTGCGGGTTTCGTGACCTCAGGAACCTATGCATATGGGTTGGCACACGTTTTGACTCTCCGGTAGAAACTTCGGGGCACTCTTTGAAGTTCTCTCTATTGGTTGAATAGATGATTCTGAGATTGTGTGATGCATATCGTATAATCATGCCCACTGATACTTGAGGTCACAATGGAGTATCTAGGTGATATTAGGGTCTTGGTTGATATGTATCTTAAGGTGTTATTCTAGTACGAACTCTTGAATAGATCGATCAGAAAGAATAATTTTGTGGTGGTTTCATACCCGACAATAATCTCTTCGTTTGTTCTCTGCTATTAGTGACTTTGGAGTGACTCTTTTTTGCATGTTGAGGGCTAGTTATATGATCCAATTATGTTATCATTGTTGAGAGAACTTCACTAGTGAAAGTATGAACCCTAGGCCTTGTTACCACGCATTGCAATACCGTTCGTGCTCACTTTTATTATTAATTACCTTGCTGTTTTTATAATTTCATATTACAAAAACCTATATCTACTATCCATATTGCACTTGTATCACCATCTCTTCGCTGAACTAGTGCACCTATACAATTTACCATTGTATTGGGTGTGTTGGGGACTCAAGAGACTCTTTGTTATTTGGTTGCAGGGTTGCTTGAGAGAGACCATCTTTATCCTACGCCTCCCATGGATTGATAAACCTTAGGTCACCCACTTGAGGGAAAATTGCTAATGTCCTACAAACCTCTGCATTTGGAGGCCCAACAATGTCTACAAGGAGAAGGCTGCATAGTAGACATCAGCCGCTGATCCCCCTCGTGGCTCATCCCCGACCGCTGCTATTGGGTACTGGGATGGCCGCTCGCGAGGCGCCGGAGTTGGCCGCTACCGAGGGTCGCGGGCCATCTCTCTGCTTCACCCGCTCGTCGTCGTCGTGGGTGGACTGGGCGGAGGAGGAGGAGGGGGATGGTCCGGTGGAGCATCCGGTGTCGCTGGCGCCACCGCAACTGGGTCATTTCTGGGATGCGGCCCGCCGTGCTCGTCGGAGGGGGAGGTTGTCGGCACGTCGGGGTTGCTTGCCTGACCGGCCTTCGCTTCGCCTTCCAGTCGGGAAGGTCCGCCCCGCCTCCGCCGTGGCTCGGCCCGCCGCGCCTCCCGGGTTATGCCTCACGGTGGCGCCCGGTGCCTCTGGCCGGCGGAGTGCTGCGCGTGGGTGCTACTGGTGTCGGTCTCGGGGTGGGTGGTCCGCCAATGTGTGCCATGCCGGCGACGTGCGTGCCGTGGTCGGGTCCCGCGCGGGCGACGCGACTGCGGGGATTTGCCCCTTGCGTGCGGTGGGGATGGTTGGCGCATGGACCGGTTGTCGCCCTAGTGGGCCGCGGGCGGTTGGGCTGGGTACTTTCTTGACTCATGAGGTGGAGGAGGCCGCTAGAAGGGCCCAGGAGGTTGTGGGCTCCATCAACCGAGCATGGGGCCTGGCCCACGCGGACCCCGCCCATTGGATTTTGATCCAAGGTGGCAGTTCCGGCCCGTGGTCTGGGTGGCCTGCTACGCGGGGCGAAGTATTCCGTTGGCATAGGGTTGCACATTTGCTCTCTCGATCCATGGTTGACTACAGTGTTGTGCCGCCACCTTCCTCCACGCTCCTGCTCCCGCATCCCCTCCCTGTTTCTCCTTCCTCTGCCTCTGATCGACGCTACCGCGATCGTACTTGGATGTTCTGATGACCCGTGTGGAAGGGGTGGCTAGGCACGACCAAAGTGGCCCATGCCGTCTGGCTCGTCCTCCCGTCCCGCTGCTGGTGGATCATCCTCCCGTCCGGCTGCCGGTGTCGTTGGTGCTTCGCCTCAATCTAACCGGGGTGAGGCAGCCTGTCCGGCGCATTCCTCGGAGCTCTACCCGAGAACTTCACTGCGCTGTCCTCCGCCCCCCAGAGACCCGGCCAGGGATCCCCGTTTCCCGCTCTCGGGATCGCCGGGCGATGCTCGCTGCCAAGAGGCTGAGCGGTTGCGGCAGGACGACTTGGACCGTGAGGTCTCTCTCCAGGCGGAGCTGGTGGCTCGCCAGCCAATGGTGGATTGGGACAGGAACTCCCCGGCTCCCCGGGCGCCGGCTGCTCGTGATTCGACCACCCGGCCCTCGGAGAGTGACTGGCGTCGGGGTCGGGGTGACTTTGCGCATGATGACCACCGAGATGATGGGTCACATGGGTCCCGTGCTCCTGCTCATGTGCGTGGTGAGGATCAATGCCTGTCTTGTGAGGATGGCCATCAGGATGATCGTCATTCATCTCGGGCGGATGGCCCGACATGGCGTTGGGATGACCCGCTTCCCGGGAGGAGTTCCCCTGGGCACCGGTCTATTGAGGCTCCTGTGGTGCCGGTCCAGGCTAATAAGAAGAAGAAGCATAAAAAGAAGAAGGAGGCTTTGGTGGACCCTGGGGCGGCCGCCTGTCCTGCTCCGACAGGGGTTCCTGAGCAGGCAACTCTGGAGCTTCCCTCTCGGGTCGGCCGCCCCAGGACTCGCGAAGAGATGATGTGCATCAAGTGTGGTTGTGCGGGACAATTACGATCGAAGTGTGAGGCCCCTCCCGGATGCCCCATGACCCTTGTCTACCTCGGGTACGGGACTGAGGGGGGTGGTTTCTACTATGTGGATGTTTAGATTGAGGAGGAGGCGGTTCGGCCGCACCTGGCGATGGTTACTCTGTCCCCCGAGCAGGACTTGCCGTCTGGGGTGGTGATCTTGGCCGACCTCATCCAGGCCGAGCTTGCCGCCTACATCGGCGACTTCCGCGACCCCGACTTCGCTTGGGAGGTGACCGAGACGGCTCCCCTCATCTTCTCGGTCCCCTTCCCCTCTGTTGAGCTGCTCTGTGTGTGTTCCCATGATCTCATCCGCTGCCCCATCAACAAGTTCATGATCTCCATTCGTGCTCCTGTTGCGGAGCCTGATCATGTGCCTCCTCTGGAGAAGGTGTGGGTCCTTGTTTACGGCTTTCCTAGAGGTGGCAGGTCGGCGCCGCAGGGTAGCAAGCTTGCGCACATCCTCAAGGCGATCTCTGAGCCGATGGGGAAGCTGGTGACCACCGACCTCGTGTGCTTCGAGTATGATAGCCCCACCCACATTGAGATCATCTGCCCCGCTCCGGCAGAGATTGATGGTATGTCCCTAATATTATATTTCCGCACTAAGGGGAAGCATCTCACCTTCGAGCTCGATTCTCCGGTTCCTAAGGATCTGCTTGGGCGGGCCCCTGCTGCAACTTTGCCTTGCCTGGATGATAGGAAAGGTGGGTATGGGGCTCATCTGGGGGGAGCTCCTTTAGTGAGGATGATGATGATGATGTTGTGGTTCCTCCGACTCCATATGATCGGCGGCGTAGCCCAGTTTCTACTGGAGGTGGCTCTTCATGTCCTGCCGGGATGGCTTCTCGGGTGGTGTCAGGGGTTGATACTGTGGCCACGGCCGCCCCTCCCCCTGTCGCAACCCCGGTGGCTAACCTAGAGGTCGTGGAGGTGGACGTGGTGAGTGTGGGGATGGAGGTGTGCCCTTCGTCGTCGTCGCGCTCGCCTGGGGTGGTATGCTACCCGCGTTCGCCGAGGTCCCCCCTTCCCCAGCCTTGGGGCCCCCGGACCTGAAGCCGCCTCCTCCCTTGGACCTGGCAGTGGTGACACCTACCGCGGCAGTCTCCAAGTTTCGGGGCGGCGCTTCTTCGCTGGTGGCCGCATGCCAGACTGTGAGGCTGAGCCAGTCTCGGGTTCTCCTGGATGTCCGTGTCCCGACGATCCAGGAGAAGGTCGCCCTACGGGCGGCTGCTCGCGACTTGTCTTCAGGTACCTCCACCATTCCTTCTGATCCTTCTAGTTCTGGTTCCCGGTTTTCTCTATTTGGTTGTGATCCGTTGTCTCATCTGGCACATGTGGCCACCGATAGTGGCATTGTGTTCCTTGGCAAGAAGGGGGCCATCCTTGAGCAGATTTCTGCTATTTGCTCCAAGGAGAGGCTCGATGGGGCGTTGGCTGAAGCCCGTGCTTGTGCTGCGCGTGGTGAACCCAGCACCCCAGCGCACATTGTCCCTGGTCATAAAGAGACCAAGGATGGTGCGGCGCCCCCTGTGGAGACTGTATCGGAGATGCCCCTGGCAGTTCCCCCCTTTGTGAGGGTGTTGCATGAGCGTCCCCCCACACGTCTCAATCCCACTAAACACCGAATAGAGGTGTGTGGGTCTAGTTCCAGGTCCACTTCCCTCGGATCAGAGGCTTCCGCTGCCCCCTACGTGGGAGCGACGTGGCCGTCGAATGAAGGCTCTCCCCCGACCCGCGATTAATAGGCGGGCTAGCTCGGCTCTGCTTGCGGGGCCTAGGTATTCCACTGAGGTTATTAAATGAAGCTCCTATGTTGGAACATTAGGGGCTTCAACCTCACTGGCCGGCAATGACAACTCATTAAGTATTTGCGACAGGAAGAGATTGACATTGTGGGGCTTCATGAGACGATTCGCCAGGATTTTAGTATGCATGATCTCCAGGGCCTCTCCCGCCACTAGTTTGCCTGGCAGTGGTTTCCTGCTACGGGTCAATCTAGGGGCATCTTGCTCGGAGTCAGGGAGGATGCTTTCTCGGTTGAGGATATGGACCGAGGGGCATTCTTCCTGAGCATGTCCGTCACCGACCGACGAGTCCACCTCAGTTGGGAGGTGATTTTCGACTATGGTCCTGCGGATCATGGGTGCTCTACCGACTTCCTCGCCGAGTTGAAAAATAAGGTGGAGAGGTGCACCACTCCGGTGGTGGTGTCCGGAGACTTCAACCTCATTAGGTGGGCTTCTGATAAAAGCTCTCCTAATGTGGATCGGGTCTGCATGCGCCTCTTCAATGAATGCATTGTGGACCTTGTGCTCCGTGAGATAGCCCGTGTAAGGGCTAGGTTCACGTGGTCGAATAAGTAGGCGGACCCCATCCAGAGTGTTTTGGATCGGGACTTTGTGTCGGATCAGTGGGAAGTGATGTTCCCATTGTGCTCCCTCAAGGCGGTCACTTGGATTGGCTCCGACCATACCCCCCTACTTTTCTCGTTGGGGGATGAAGCCCCCTAGGACCCGTCGCTTCTGCTTTGAGACGTTTTGGCTGGAGCAACTGGGTTTCTTTGAGTTGGTTCACAACCGCTCGCTAGAGGCGGTCGCGTCCCCACCTCGTGTGTTTTGTGTTGTGGATGTGTGGCACCACTGTGCTAAATTGGCTCCTCAGGCCATGAAGGGTTGGGGGCGAACCTGGGCGCTGATCTCTGGGCCCGTAAAGGGCCCCTGTTGGATCAGATTAAGGTGTTGGATGGCCTTGTGGACAGGTCGGGTCTGACGACTGGCTTAGGAGATACTCCCTTGAGGCCTCGCTCATGGACTTCTACAAGAGCAAGGAGCTGTTCTAGCAGCGTCGAGGGGGCCATACTATCTCCTTAAGGGGAATGTGAATGCTGCCTACTTTCAAGCGATTGCTAATGGCCGCAGGCGGTATTGTGCCATCCCTTTCCTCTGGGATGGGGATGTTCTCCTGGAGAGCCCAGATGACACCTCCACCCATGGTTACTCCTTTTATAAGGAGTTGTTCTCGGCTGAGCCGCGTGGAGGCGTCTCTCTCTGTGCTGACTTCTGGCCGCTTGCTGACAAGGTCTCCAATGCGGAGAATGTGGAGCTTACTCTCCCGTTCTCCCTGAGGAGGTGGGTCGGGCGATTGCTTCTATGAAATCTTGCTCGGCCCCGGGGCCAGATGGTCTCTCGGTAGTTTTCTTCCAGAAATTCTGGGAGATCATGTGTTTGGTCATTATGCCCATGTTCCATGAGTTTTATATCGGAACCCTGGACATGGCTAGGATTAACTATGGTGTCATATCTCTAATCCCCAAAGTAGTTGGGGCTACGGATATTCTGCAATTCCGCCCCATCACGGTGATCAACGTGTTGGAGCGAATGTTTGCGAAGGTTTGCGTAACCCGTTTTCCCCCCGTGGCGGAAAGGATTACCCACCCCCTTAAGTCCACGTTCCTGAAGGGCAGGCAGATCAATGGCAGGATTCTTGCCCTTCATGAGATTGTCCACGAGGTGGCGTCGAAGGGGCTTAAGGGGGTCTTCCTCAAGTTGGACTTCCAGAAGGCATATGACTATCTCGACTGGTCCTTTTTGAGGTTGGTGATGAAGCGACAAGGATTTCACGAGAGGTGGTGTTCCTGGATCATGCAACTGGTTAGATCTGGTACCACGGCGATCAACATCAATGGCTAAGTGGGACCCTTTTTCCAGGCTTCCAGGGGGTAAAGCAAGGGGATCTTGTATCCCCCTTGCTTTTCAACCTCGCTGTCGACGCCCTCGCCGGCATCCTGGAGGAGGCCAAGCTAGCCGGCCACCTTAAGGGTGTGGTTGGTCACCTCACTCGGGATGGAGGAGTTACCCACTTGTAGTATGAGGACGACACCATGATTATGGTAGAAGGTTCAGATTTGGACATTGTTAATCTTAAGTTCCTTTTGCTCTGCTTTGAGGAAATGTATGGACTTAAGATTAACTTTGATAAGAGCGAGGTTGTGGTCCTTGGCTACTCCGAGGCTGAGCAACACGGGATCGCGGATAACCTCAGTTGTAGGATGGCTTCCTTCCCCCTATCTTACTTGGGGATTCCCCTGACTGAGTCCAGGATCTTGGTGAGTGGGTATGATCCGCTTGTGGGACGAGTAGCGTCCCATGTTGAGCCCTGGTGCGGTAGGTTCACTTTGAAGGGCATCAAGACAGTCCTCATTAGCTCTAACCTTGCTAGCCTGCCCATGTATATGATGGGGATGTACATCTTGCCCGAAGGTGTGCATAGTTCCTTTGACATGGAGCTGGCTAGGTTCTTCTGGCATGTAGGGGACAGTCGACCAAAATACCATATGGTGCAATGGGCTGACATCTGCCTGCCGAAGGACCGAGGGGGGTTGGGCATCCCTGTGTCTTGCCGTATGAATGTTGCGCTCATGCTTCGTTGGGTGTGGCGGATCTTGCAGGGAGATGGAGGTTAGTGGTCGCAGCTGATTGAGTCCAAGTACTTGCAGGGTAAGCCCTGATGACGACATGATGTATATACTTATCGCACCCCGTTGGTTACCCCAAGTGGAAGGTTGAGATGTTGTTAGCAGAAAGTTTTCCCTTACACAGAGACTGTAAGTTTTATCGAACCAAGAGGACTCCTAGGATCAACAAGTAGGTTTCTTCCACCCTGGCGCTAGCAGAAGATCTAGACATGCACACACATCAGATAACTTTGCTCCCAACGAGTACAAAGAGGTTGTCAATCTCTCCGGCCTTTTAGTTTACAAAGGATCAAAACACAATCGGGAAAGTAATAGTGATTGCAACAATAAAGTAAACGAAAGCGGTAAACAATGGAGGTGTAAACAATGATGGTGATATGGACCAGAGTCACATGTTGTTCACTAGTGATGTCTCTCTCCCAAAAGACGGTAAATAACTATGCTTGGGTAAATAAATCACAGTTGGGCAATTGACAGAATTATGAATGCACCGCAATGCTAATTATGCTACTTGATAATTAGAGGTTCAATAGTAATGGGCAGTACACCAAGCCAAGTAGACCGTTTATTCATGAGCATCTACTTACTAATCATCCACCTTGAGATATCTAGCCAAAACATCTCATCGATATTAAGTTGCGAGCCCCGCCCAAAGTGTAAACTCAAAGCAACGGACAACTGCATTAACGAACTATGTGTAAGGTAAACAATCCTTGCAACCGTCGTCACAAGCACCGTTGTTTTCTCCCTGGTGGCAACAAACAGATCCCGTAGTCTCATGTTTCTATCACTCAAGCTAGACATAAGGGGCATGAACCCACAATCATGCATAATGCTCCCTCTTGGAGTTACAATCTACTACTTGGCCAAAGCAATAAATAGCAACGGAGAACATAAATGAATCACTAAGGAACATAATATAAAAGGATAATCAAATATATAACTCATTACAATGTGAACATAATCTCATAATCCATCGGATCCCAACAAACCGAGCATAGCACTAGCAAGAGTATTACATAGATGCCTTGACCATGTAGGGCACCTAACAAGGACTAACCATTGAAGCACAAGATTGGAGAGAAGACATCACATAGCTACTGGTCATGGACTCATGGTCCAAGGAGCACTACTCACGGCACATCTGGGAAGCATCCATGGCGGTGGAGAAGCTCCCGAAGGTCAGTCCTCCCTCCGGCAGGGTGCCGAGAAGAGGTCTCCTGACGCTCCCGATCTCGGATGCGCTTTGGCGGCGGAACGATGGAGAAATTCGAAATCTGGAAGTTACGGAAGGGTTTCCTCTCGAGACTCTAAATATAGGCCAAAGGAGGGCACCGGAGGAGGTGGGCCCCACATAGACGGCCTCCTGTTGTGGCCTAGGGCCTGGCCGGGCCAGCAAGTCACCTGGGCAGCCCCTGGCCCCCCTCTGGCCCATCTTCGGTGATTCGGAAGCTTCTGTTTCGCTGATTTTTTATATTTTTCCTGGAATTTGGGAGCTTCGGAAAATTGGGTAAAATCGTGTGCAAAATAGTCATCAACAGACAAAAACTGGCACTCGGTGCACTGAGTTAGTAGGTTAGTCCAAATAAGTGTAAAATGATATAAAAGTGTAGCAAAACATATAACAATCTCACCCAAAAGATCATGGAACAAGCAGAAATTATGGATACGTTTGGGACATATCAACATCCCCAACCTTAATTTCTGCTCGTCCTCGAGTAGATAAATGATAACACAATAATTTCTGTGATGACATTCTAAAACACATATAATAAATTCAAAGTAAAGCAAGTGAGATATGCAATTCAAGTCAAGACAATAAGAAGCAAGAGTCTATATCTAGTATTGAATTTAGCAAAGTAAGAACATAAAGGTGCAAGAGCTCTCGCTGTCCGCGGCTCGAATGTCTCCAAATGGTGTTTGCGTGCAGGAAGTGGGAGATGGGTTGAGATCATAAAATATATATTTTTAATTGATAACTTAATCAACTAAACTTCACACTTAGTCTCCTTCAGAATCTTATTTTGACTCATCATCAGACCACTAGTCAGGGACAAGTCAAAATGATCCTCTCCCTTTCGACTTTGAGCACTCATGCAATGAATGAGTGTAAGCAAGATATGTTGGCACTTAGGATGGCGAATAGAATAATGATGGGGAAGGAAGACAAAAAGGTGTGATAGGCTCACATCAATTTGGACAACCATAGGCGAGAGAATGCCAAATGATAGATATGATGTGAGGAGTAGGGATTGCCATGTAACGGATGCACATATGAGGTAAGGTAAGCTCTCCAATGGAACTAGTGGGGGAGAATCCAATTTGTTTGCTCATGAAGACCTAGATCTCATTTGAGGGGCTCATTATTGGAATATGCAAACCAAGTTCTATAGTGTAAGGGTCCCCACATAGTTATGCATGAATGATGATCTCTATATAGTACCAATATAGCAATGTAGTATGAGTGTGGATCTTCAAAAGGAATAGTAGTGTTGCCGCCCCCTTCTCTATTTTTATTTCTATTTATTTTTTTTTCCTTTTTTTATTTTTTTGTGGCCTCTTTGGCTCTTTCTTTTTATCTCTCATTTGTCCTCTTTGGGATCTTTTGTTTGTCCTCTTTGGGATCTTTTCCTCACTTAAGGGCAACACTCTATGTTTTACATGAATAAAAAGAAGATGATCACACTTTATAAGAAGTACTCAACATAAAGACAAGTGAAAACTATCATGATGTATGCAAATGTACGCCTGTGCCAGTGTAGAAGGATATGCAATGATACTAGCACGTCATGTAGCAACAATTGGGGTAAGGCCCAACTATCATGCGGCTCTACGATCAAGCAAAAGCATGTATGACATGAAGATCAAGTCATGAGATGGTGGATGTTGCATGGCAATGTATCTCGGAAAAGCTATGGAAATGCCTTAATAGGTAGGTATGGTGGCTGTTTTGAGGAAAGATATAATGAGGCTTATGTATGACAGAGCGTACCATGTCATGGGTTTGTATGCACCGGCGGAGTTTGCACCAACTCTCAATGTGAGAAAGGGCAATGCACGGTACGGAAGAGGCTAGCAAAATATGGATGTTGGAAGTGCCAACAATCGAATACTCACATTAGTCTGAAGAACTCATACACTTATTATCGGTAACTCTCTATCTAATTAGGAAATTCACAAAGAGACAAGTACCCCGAGGAGGAGTGTTTGGGGGTTTGCTTATCCTTGCGCATCCTCGGCTCACGGTAACGTGAGGGTACTCTATATATTCAACCCCTCCAGAGGTTAGCGATCAATTTAGTAGCTAGAGTTCTCAACTAATTTTTAGTTTTTGAAAAACACACGGATTTCCCAAAATATGACACCTATCACTAATAGCCTCAAGCTCTTGGCACCAATAGTCCAAACATTACTCAAATCAATACCTCAAAACTATTGCAAGTTAGTACTATACTTAAATAGCAACCTCAATTACCTACTCATGCAAGACACACAACTCAGTGCAACGAGCCAACTCTCTAAACAAGATAAGCATGATAACTCAAGAGAGTTCCAAAAGCAACATAAGTAAAGCTCTTAAAAATATAAGCATGAAAACTAAGAGCTAAGCATGACAGTAGCTACGGAAAGATAAAGAACACACAAAAAAGATAAGCATGAAAACCTATGTTGTGTTCTAGAGTGGAATGGAGCGTGTCTATCTCCCAAACAAGGTAGGATAGGTTCCGACTTGTTATGAACAGCAAGCAAAACTTAAAAAACAAATAGCGGGACGCTCCAAGCATAGCACATAACATATGAAGTGATAAAAATATAGCATGGAGATGGACGAACTGATGATTGTTGATAGAGAAGGGGATGCATGGGGGCATCCCCAAGCTTAGACGCTTGAGTCTCCTTGAATATTTCTTGGGGTGCATGGGGGCATCCCCAAGCTTGAGCGCTTGACACTCGTGTATCTTCTTTCATCATCTCCCATCGCATACTTGAAAACTCCCTTCATACGAAACTCATCATAAGTTGATTAGAGTGGTTAGTACCCTTAATAAAATAATTCATTACCTACTGGAAATAAAGATTTTCATAAAAATCTACTGCTTCTCATGGTTGCCAAAAGGATTTTGCAAATAAAAAGTAATCTTAGGATTTGCAAAACAATGGAAACACAAAACATGGCAGAATCTGTGAAAAACAGAACAACATGTAGTAAATAATTTATTCGGGGCACTTCTGCAACTCAAATCATAAAAATTAGAACATATGGCAGAAACGCAATTATATAGATCATGTTGTCAAAAACATTCAGATGAAAAAGATGATCTCGTGATTTTTGGCGAATTTTTCCGTCAAACAGACAGAAACTGTTTCTGGACAACATGTTACAACTTTTGAACTTTCTTGCAATCTGAGGCTATAACTTGGCACAAAGCTTAAAAATAAAAGATACAATGATGTTTCTACAGTAGAAACAAGCTTCAAGACCACTAAAATAGAAAGTAAAAACAAATTGGGTTTCCTCCCAACAAGCGCTTTCTTTTATGCCTTTGAGCTAGGCATAATGCAAGAAGATCAAGTTGTATCATGAACCATCATCAAGATCATCAAAGAGCTCTTCAATGATACAACTAGTCTTAAGAGGACTCTCAGAGAAAGGCTTAGCGGCAACACTTCTAGGAGTTAAAGCAAAGGTAGTCAGACCAATTGGAATTTCATTTCTAATTCTATTTAAGAGAGGTATCTCTTCCAAGGTCTGCACAGTTTCAACACCCTTAGCAATAGGTATACTCTTTTTGGGTTGAGGAACCTATGGTATGTTAACTAACCTAGGTCCCTTCCTTGTTGGGCTTTCTAGATTTTTAGTCTTGATGGAGGATAGGGTAGTTCCTAAAGTTTAAAAAATATCCTCGATCTTATCAATCCTAGAAGGATTCACATCATGGGATTTAAGGGTCTCCAAAATTTTGTAAATTTTGTTCATGGAGCTATCAAGTCTATTTAAGTTCCCTTGAATCCTACGATCTACTTGGTTAATTTTACTCATGCTTGGCATCTCTAGCTCTATCTTCTCAAGTTTACTCATAACATGAGATAAAGTGATATCATCCTTTATGTCAATAATAGGTGGGATTCCGACAAGATTTTCCATAACATTAAGAGCCTCCCCAACGGGAGCTTCCAAGAAATTCCCTCCTATTGCTGTGTCTAGAACAAACCTATGCCAAGAAGTAATACCAACATGAAAATCCTAAGCAGAATAGTGGTGGATTGCTTCTTGGTGGCTCTATCTTGAGAATTTTTTATTCTATACCAAGCATCTTTCAAACTTTCTCCAACCCTTTGTTTGAAGGTGAGAATCTCTCCTTCGTGTGCAACACTAGAGGCAAAGGATTTAGACATACTAACTAAACAAAGCAAAGTAACTAATTTTTTGTGGTTTTTGGTATAGGACTCTAAAGCAAAAACTAAAAAGCAAACTAACAAGACTAAAAAGCAAAAGTAAAGGATAGCGTGCAACTCTCCTATCTTGAAGACTGGAGTCCCCGACAATGGCGCAAGAAAACTTTGCTTGATGACGATATGATGTATATACTTCTCGCACCCCTTTGGTTACCCCAAGTGGAAGGTTGAGATGTAGTCAACAACAAGTTCTCCCTTACACGGAGACTGTAAGGTTATCAAACCAGGAGGACTCCTAGGATCAAAAAGTAGGTGTCTTCCACCCTGGCGCTAGCAGAAGATGTGGACCTACACACACATCAAATAACTTTGCTCCCAACGGGTACAGAGAGGTTGTCAATCTCTCCGGCCTTGTAATTTGCAAAGGATTAAAACACAAGCGGGAAAGTAATAGTGATTGCAACGGCAAAGTAAACGAAAGCGGTAAATGATGGAGGTGTAAAAATGATGGTGATATGGACCGGAGTCACATGATGTTCATAGTGATGTCTCTCTCCCAAAAGATGGTAAATAACTATGCTTGGGTAAACAAATCACAGTTGGGCAATTGACAGAATTATGAACGCACTGCAATGCTAATTATGCTGCTTGATAGTTAGAGGTTCAATAGTAAAGGGCAATACACGAAGACAAGTAGACCATTTATTCATCAGCTTCTACTTACTAATCATCCACCTTGAGATATCTATCCAGAACATCTATCCCATATTAAGTTGCGAGCCCCACCCAAAGTTAAACTGAAAGCAACGGACAACTGCATTAACGAACTATGCTTAAGGTAAACAATCCTTGCAACTGTGGTCACAAGCACCGTTGTTTTCTGCCTGGTGGCAACAGCACATCCCCTAGTCTCATGTTTCGGTCACTCAAGCTACACATCGAGGGGCATGAACCCACAATCATGCATAATGCTCCCTCTTGGAGTTACAATCTACTACTCGGCCAAAGCAATAAATAGCAACGGAGAACATGCATGAATCACTAAGGAACATAATATAAAAGGATAATCAAATATATAACTCATTACAATGTGAACATAATCTCATAATCCATTGGATCCCAACAAATCGAGCATAGCAATAGCAAGAGAATTACATAGATGCCTTGATCATGTAGGGCAGCTCACAAGGACTAACCATTGAAGAACAAGATTGGAGACAAGACATCACATAGATACTGGTCATGGACTCATGGTCCAAGGAGGACTACTCACGGCACATCCGAGAAGCGTCCATGGCGGTGGAGAAGCTCCCGGAGGTCAATCCTCCCTCCGGCAGGGTGCCGGGAAGAGGTGTCCTGACGCTCCCGATCTCGGAAGCGCTGCGGTGGCGGAACGATGGAGAAATTCGTGATTCTGGAAGTTATGGAAGGGTTTCCTCTTGGGACTCTAAATATAGGCCAATGGAGGGCATCGAAGGAGGTGGGGCCCACCCAGGCGGCCTCCTAGCGTGGCCTAGGGCCTGGCCGCGCCAGCAGGTCGCCTGGGCAGCCCGTGGCCCCCCTCTGGCCCATCTTCGGTCATCCGGAAGCTTCTGTTTTGCTGATTTTTTATATATTTTTACTGGAATTTTTCGGGCTTCAGAAAATTGGGTAAAAGCCCCTGCAAAATAGTCATCAGCAGACAGAAACTGGCACTGGGTGCAGTGAGTTAGTAGGTAGGTTCAAATATGTGTAAAATTATATAAAAGTGTAGCAAAACATATAACAATGTCACCCAGAAGATAAGGAACAAGCAGAAATTATAGATACGTTTGGGACGTATCAAGCCCCTCTTGGTCTGCTTGCACTCTACTGGGTCCCAGTTTTGGAAATCTATCCAGGCCAGCAAGGATGAGATTAGGTTAGGTTTGTGGTTCTCGATTGGCAATGGGTCTGGGACCCAGTTTTGGTTGGGCCCTTGGCTTGATGGAGAGCCTCTCCGCTTGCGGTTTTCGAGCCACTTTACAGTTTGTGACGACCCGACTGTTCTTGTATTTGCGGCTGCTTTGGATGATGGATGGCATATTGCATTCTGCCGCTCATTCGGACCAGCCGAGGTACAGGAATGGAGTGTCTTGAGGGAAGTAGTCCCTCTTCCAATCTCCTCGGACCCTCACACTGTTTCTTGGAGTCTTTCTCCATTGGGAGAATTCTCTATTAGTTCGTCTTATCAGGCGCTTTGCCGGTTGCCTGTTCTTCAATGGCTATCCCCACTTTGGAAGGCCTCGATGTCCCTGAAAATCAAGATTTTTGTTTGGCAGTTCTCCGAGACCGTTTACCTTCGGGGACCGAGGTGTTGAAACGCCACGGCCCGGGCAATGGCCTCTGCCCCCTTTGCTGCATCCTGAAAATGGTAGCGCACATTTTGTTCTCTTGCGTAGCAACATAGGCACTTTGGTTCTTTGTGCATGAGGCTCTGGGACCGGTGTGGGAGGCCCATGACCTTGCAGAGTTTTTGCAGGTAAGGGCCACTTAGATTGGCCATAAGCGCCGATTATTCTGGCTAGTCTTTGCAGCTATGAAGTGGACTCTTTGGACTACTCGCAATAAAATGGTGATTGAGCGGGTGTTCCTGCGGCGTGCTTCTGACTCATTCTTCAAATTTCTTGCCTTCTTGCAGCACTGTCATCCGCTTGTTAGGCCCCGAGACCGTGACCGGCTTCAACTTTATTTGGACGCCCTACTGATGTTCGCGCGTTGGTTCTTCGATCGTTCGTGTGCTTGTTAGTTTGCACCTGGTGTCCTTTTATGTTTCTTCTCATTTCATTTGGGCGTGATTGTGTTGTGGCCCCAGCAATTTTCTTTTATGACTCTAGTTGGGTAGTGGCTGTATGGATGCTGTAAGGATGTTTGCTTAATCTATAAAGAGGGGCGAAAGCTTGTTTCGAGAAGGGATTACAAGGCCTTTTGCTGAACCACAAAACATTCAGATCATTAACTGTCATTGAAGAAAATAAACAACACAAAAAATGACACCATCAGATGAGAACCCAGGTAAATATGCGTAAAAAAGAACCCAGGTAAACCTATAGATCTAAAAAATGCATCACAAGTTGTATCCTCACCCTGTTCTCCTTCTCTCCTGACTCGTTGTTCTTGCCGATGATGTAGAAATTCACGCATAACCTTACGATGACCACAAAGAAGCGCCAAGAATGACGATGATGCGCCACATGAGGCTCGGAAGCTGCTAATTGCGGCGCGCGTCCCTGGTCCTGAAGATCTCGACCAGTGCGGGTGCTTGGGCTGACAAGTGTCCTCTGCCCTGGCATCCCTTACCCATTTCGAAGCTGAGGAGCCATGGACAATAGGACAATGTTGCTCTGGCGAGTTTCGGCATCTACCATGGCTGTTGTTTCCTCCGGACGAAGTGCTTGGGGCGGAGCTGCATCCTCCCTCGAACAAAGGGAGTTTGGTCGCGTGCGCTGCGGCCTCCGGCCCTATCAAGCCGATAGAAGTTGATGCCCACACGGCGAAGAAGCGCTTCAGGATATTGCTACCTGTGTCGTGACATCAACCAGTGATAGGAGTCGGGCCGCAAGGCAAGCGTCGTGATCCATCAACAACATGACACGCTGACAAATCAAATGAATTAAGAAACGTAACCAAGAACTGGATGCATCGGATTGTTGATCTTACCGCAGCAACCCGTTTCTGCTGCTCGTCGTCGCCCATCCCGATGGCTTGATTGCCATCTGCCCTCGCAGAGACATCGTCGTGTGTCACCATCACAAGCCCTGGTGCCAAAGACGATGATCAGGCGCCCTCAGCAGCTCCCGACGCAATGAATTAAGTCGTGTCGGCCTACTTCCTACCCCATGACAGTGCGCGGTGGCGTCGCGTCCGAAACCGCCGATCCAAAGTTGAATCAAGATTGAAGAAGAGATGGGCCATATCCTGGAGGAAGAGAAGAGTGGTACCGTGGTGGTGCGGGAAGGGGATTGTGGGTGTGAGGGACGAAACTACCAGGTGGTTTGCGAGAGGAACGAGAGATCGTGGGTGGGCCGCACGCGTGACGGTGGGGAGGGGATCTCCTGTTGTGTGTTGTCCGTGGGAAGGCAGATGTGGATGACACTGATAGGATTAATTAAATTTTGTAATTAAGGGTAATCCTCCCTTGTACAAACCTCTCGTACGGTTTGCCAGGCAACCGACGCGGTACGCCCCCACGACGGACGCGTCCTTTCTGTCGCGTCTCTGTGCTTGTATATATAAACGGTAATCCTTAATGGAACAGTAAAAGTTCGATCAAATCATACTTTCACACGTTATAAGCACTTTGAATCTGCCAAAAGAGCAAGATTACGCCGGCGACAATCACCGGAAAAAAAAAAAGCAAAGTAGAAGGGAAGGAATAAGAAGGTAAGAGTATGCCTCGTGGTTTCCTATCCTTCTTCCCGCACCTTGTTTGTGACGGTGGTCGAAGTCGACAAAGCCGCCGTCGTCGCCATGGTGTTGGCGGACTTCGCCGCCACAACTGCAACGCCCGCGATCTTTTCCGGTCCGGAGGCCACCGGAACGGTTTCCGTCGTCGTGGACCACGTCATGGACATGGCGCCCGAGGTCGCGATGGTGCTGGGTCTTCTGGTGCTTCGCGTGAACCGGCTATGACGACGGCGGCGCTATTCCCAGCCTGGATTCTTGTCGGACTAGCTGCTCCGAACCTATATGCGGATGGAGCCCGTAGATAGAGCAATGGACGTCGACACCGTTGACGTTTAGCCGGAACTTGCGGAGCCTCCACCACCACATCCATGCCCAGTGCACAGATGGGGGTCATGCGTGACTCCGCCATGGTCTCCACCACTGGTCTATGCGGTCGGGGAGGAAGCCGAGCCCGTGCTGCCCGTGGAGCCCGCATAGCTGGACTCCCTACGTCTTCCGTCTCCGACGCTGGTGCACGAGGTTGTAGCTGCTGATGCTTCATCGTCAAGTGCTAGCCTTGGGCTGCGCCTCCCCGCTCTAACTGTTGCGCTCGAGGACGTCTTCGACAATGGGGCGAGTAGCTCCATCGGTCCATCGGCGCCTCGCCGCTGGCACATAGTGTCGCGCACCGTGTTGCAGCACGCCGATCGTCGGCCGGGAGAGTGAAGCCCGGTGAATCTCGGGCTGGACAATGGACACACCAACGGCGTCACGCCAGGGACGCACCTCTCTAGAGGATCTGTTGGGGAACGTTGCATGGGAAACAAAAAAATTCCTACGCACACGAAGACCTATCATGGTGATGTTCATCTACGAGAGGGAGATTGGATCCACATACCCTTGTAGATCGCTCAGTGGGAAGCGTTAAGAAACGCGGTTGATGTAGTGGTACAGCTTCGTGATTCAAATCACCGTTGTCCCACGATCCGTCCCGATCTAGCACCAAATGGACGGCACCTCCGCATTCAGCACACGTACAGCTCGACGACGATCTCCGCCTTCTTGATCCAGAAAAATAGACGGGGAAGTAATGAGTTCTCCGGCAGCGTGACGGCGAGCCGGTGATGGTGATGATCTATTCCTGCAGGGCTCCGCCCAAGCTCCGCAGAAATCCGATCTAGAGGAAGAACTACGAGGTATAGGTTTGAGTTGCACATGGCAAAGTTGTGTCCCAAAAACCCTAAAACCTATAGTATATATAGGAGGAGGGGAAGGTCTAGCTTGGGGCTCAAGAGAGCCCCAAGGGCGCCGGCCGAAGGAGGAGATGGACTCCCACTCCAATTTGGTTTGGAGGAGGACGAGTCCACTCCTTCCTTCCCACCTCCCTCTCTCTTTTTTCTTTTCTTTTGCTTTTTCTTTCCTTGGTGCCATAGTCCACTTGGGCTGGCCTCACCATCCCACTAAGAGCTGGTGCACCACCCTAGGACTATTGGGCTCACTCTCGGGTGGGTGGGCCCCTCCCGGTGAAGATCCGGAACCCATTTGTCACTCCCGGTAATGCCCGAAATCTTTTGGGTGACCAAATGAAACCATCCTATATATAAGTCTTTGTTCCTGGACCATTACGGAAACCCTCGTGACATCCGTGATCTCATCCGGGACTCCGAACAACCTTCAGTCACCAACACCTATAACTCAACTATACCGAAACGTCACCGAATCTTAAGTGTGCAGACACCGCGGGTTCGAGAACTATGTAGACATGACCTGAGACACTCCCCGACCAATATCCAATAGCGGGACCTGGATGTCCATATTGGATCCTACATATTCTACGAAGATCTTTATCGGTTGAACCTCTGTGCCAAGGATTCATATAATCATGTATATCATTCCCTTTGTCCTTCGGTATGTTACTTGCCCGAGATTTGATCATCGGTATCCCTATACCTATTTCAATCTTGTTACCGGCAAGTCTCTTTACTCGTTCCATAATACAAGATCCCGTGACTAACACTTTAGTCACAATGCTTGCAAGGCTTATATGTGATGTTGTATTACCGAGTGGGTCCCGAGATACCTCTCCGTCACACGGAGTGACAAATCCCAGTCTTGATCCATGCTAACTCAATGGACACCTTCGAAGATACCTGTAGAGCACCTTTATAGTCACCCAGTAATGTTGCGACGTTTGATACACACAAGGTATTCCTCCTGTGTTAGTGAGTTACATGATCTCATGGTCATAGGAATGCATGCTTGACACGTAGAAAACAATAGCAACAAAATGACACGATCACATGCTACGTTTATAATTTGGGTCTTGTCCATCACATCATTCTCCTAATGATGTGATCCAGTTATCAAGTGACAGCACTTGCATATGGTCAGAAAACCATAACCATCCTTGATCACCTAGCTAGTTGTCGGTGAATACTCACAACATATGCCATAGGTAGGCTAAAGTCGGTGAGAACCAAAGGGACAGAGGTGGACGCAGGGAACGAGGTTGGTACACGCATGGGACGCACGATGTACCCAGGTTCAGGGCTCTCCGTAGAGATAATACCCCTAATCCTGCCGGAGTGTTTGATGTATATGAACAGAGTACAATGTCGCTCCTAGAGCTGTGTTGGGAGGAGGAAGAGGGTAGTAGCCGGCTCGTCTCTGCCTCTCTCTCTATGGTTGGTGAAGGTGTTGTGTTGTATCACTGGTGAATGATCGGCCCCCTGCATGGAGTGCGACCGGGCGGTTTTATAGACGAACCCGCCGGCCTACAATATGGATAAAGGGTACAAGTGTGGGACCCAGCTGGCAGCCTCGCCGGCTGGCTAGGGCCCCACAAGAGTCTTGTCTTGTCGCTTGAGGGGCCCGCCGGCTACATGGTCTCGATTGCCTGTGGGACCCGCCGGCTGGCCAATGAGGCTCTCGCGTAAGGTTGACGCCGAGCACGCGCTATACATCAAGCGTCGCCCCGCGAGATTCTTCATGGGCAGGTAGTACGGCCGCCTCCACTGTTCCCCACGACGAGTGCAGTAATGGAGTGGGAGTGTGACGGTCCGACACTGTGTTAGGTGATGGATCAGAGCTAGGGTATTTCAGCGGCGTGGCCGCTGACGCTCGTACCTGCCGGGTGCCCCGATCCAGTACCTTTGCTGATGCGTAGCTACCTTTAATTGTGAGGTCTTATCCTGACCTACGATCTGATGTGACCTGTGATCTTCGGCCGGCTAGCTTGCTTGGCTAGCCGGCTTAAGTGCGGCCGCCTCCTCCCCAGTCCAGCTGGCGGGACCAGGCCAGCTCAGAAGAGGAGGCCGCCTTGACTCTAGCCGGTAGGGGCTCCCTGGCCGGCCAGAAGGGTGGCCGCCTCGTCCTCTAGCCGGTAGGTGCTGCCTAGCCGGCCAGAATACTTGGGCCTTGGGGATCTGCATTCGTTCATGTCCATTGGGCCAGAAATGAAGGAACAGACTTGATGGGTTATCCCCCCGACAGTAGTCCCTGAAGCTGGCGAGGCATGCCGCCTGCGGGCGGGCGGCCTCACCGGCTTGTTGATTTGTCTTGATATTTTGGCCGCTATTCGTGACGAAGGACGCCGGCTTCGAAACCGGGTGGCTTCGAAGCGACGCCTCGGTCTAGTCATAACTTGCTCGGAGAACCCCATGTGCCAGGCCCCGCCTGGCGTAATGATGGCGATTACTGCTGACGGGACCGGTCCTGGGCCCTGGGTCCCGCCACGGCGCCCCCTCGGCCTCTACGCAGGAGATCCTCTGCGGATTTACTCCGCGATGGTTGGGCTTAGGGAAGCGTTACCCCCCGTAATACACGGGGTTAATGGGGCCCGGTGCGCACCGGATCCCCTCCCCACGATGCTTCATGGGGGCTTAAATGGGATGCGAGGGTTCCGAGGAGGCCATTCGCCCCCCCCCCCTTCTTGCCCCGCATCCGCGCTCTCTTCCTCCCTACGCTGTGAGAAGAAGAGCTCGCGCCCTTTGTCTTCTTCGTCTTCGTCGTCGCGACATCGCCGACCACTTCGGGCTCTCGTCACCCGCAGCCATGGCCGGCGGTTCTTCCTTGAAGAAGTCCTTGGCGCAGAAGGCGTCCTTGCAGGGAGCCTGGTTGGGCAGCGATGTCGACGAGGGGCACATCGAGGCGCTTCGTCACCATCGACTGTTATCCCCAGCTTCCCAAGTATTGGTGCGCCTCCCTGGCATCGAGACCGCTCCTGCACCCGCCGCGGGAGAGGTCGTGGTCTTCGTCGAGCACTTCTACCGGGGCTTCAGGCTCCCGGCTAGCTCTTTTTTCGCCAAATGGCTCCATTTCTTTGGCCTACAGCCGCATCAACTGGCGCCGAACGCCATACTGCAGCTGGCTCCCTTCGTGGTCCTATCTGAGGGCTTCGTGGGGATCGAGCCTCGCATCGATCTGTGGCGCAGCCTGTTCTTCTTCAAACAGCAATCCATCGACATAGAGAAATCCGAGGTGAAGAAGCTCACGGGGCCATGCCCAATGACGCCGTGCGGGGCCGCGTTGGTGCATCACCGCTCGAAGTCCGGCTTCCCCCAGATGCCTCTGCAAGAATCCATCAAGCATTGGCAGAAGGGTTTCTTCTACGTGAAGAGCGCTGACCCGGCCCAGGACGCCCTCAACATGCCCCCGTTCGCCATCGCCCAGCCGACGCGGTGGAACTGGGATGCGAAGACTCCCAAGCCGATTCCTGAGGTGGCGCTTATCTGCGCCCACCTCGACATTTTGGAAAAGAGCAGCCTCCTCGGCCGCGACCTTCTCACCACCATGGTGGTCCGCCGGATTTTGCCCCTGCAGAGGCGGCCGCATTTGGTCTACCAGATGGGCGGCCGGCATGATCCATGCCAGCTATCCACCAAAAGGTTCACCCCCGGCGCTGTAGCACGAAGGGTGAACCTGATCTCCATCGCCAGCATGGATGAGAGCGAGGAATGGACATGGGGGATGTCCCCGTTCAACAGGGCTCATCCGCCTCCGATGGTAGGTGGCCTCTTTCTTCTCCGTCGTTTGCCTTGAAGCTGGTTGTGTTGTTGAGCCGTTGGTTGAATCCTTTTCCATAGCTGTTCGAGACCCTGCAGGGGTCCCTCCGTCCGCCCGCTCCCGATGTGGAGGTGTCTGACGCCTCGGAGATTGAGGACGAGGGCGTGATGGAATCCCGCTCAGACTCCTCTGCCGGCTCGGAGGATCCCCTAGAGTCGGAAGGGACAGAGCCGTCAGGTGAGTACGCACGTTCCGCCGTTGCAGACTGGACGGGCGACGATGAGATAGCCTCATTATGTTCTGGTGCAGCCTTCGAGGAGGACTCTGATGAGGTGGAAGAGGTCACCAGCCCGCCACTGACGCGCGGCCGGCGTCAAAGGGGCGGAGCGACCGCTGCTGATGAGGCAGCCGGGAAGAAGGGCAAGGGTGCCACAGCTTCCCGGCCGGCTTCTAAGCGGCCGGCGCTGGGTCCTCCAGCCGAACAGCGAGTAGGCGGCGTCAAGAGACGCCGTGGTGCTGGCCGGAGGCAGGTCGCTCTGGTAGCGGGGTAAGATTTCCTCCTCTTTTCTTTTGTCCATCTTATGATGAGCTTTGTTCCTTAGGAATTTTGTTTGACAAGGAGGCGGAGGATGTGGATGAAGACAGCGCCTCCGTAGCCGAGCGGGCTGGCTGGGCAGCAGCTGATGCTGCCAAGAGGGAGCTTCAGACGGAGTCCAAGCACCGGTGGGACACGGCTGCGGGGAAGGCCGCCGTGGGCCAGCCTCGCCCCAGCCGGGTCGAGAGGCCGGTGGAGAAGCGTGTGAAGGCTAGACATGACCCCTCCGCACATGCTCATGCGGAGGAGCCAGCTAGGGAGGCCGCCTCCAGGCCAGCCCCAAGGGCTAAGGGGGGGCCCAGCCATCAGAGCCGGAAGCCTCGGCGCTGGTGGACATGGAGACGGTCCCTGACTCTCCCAGGGCCGAGGCGGCACCCGACGCGCCGGAGCTGGACTTGGCTGCGCCAGACACGGCCCCTGACGCCCCAGGGGCGACCATGGATGCATCGGACGCGGCCCATCCGCCTCCCACGGAGGAGGTAGTGCCGGCCGGGACGGCGCCCGAGACGGCTGCCGAGCCGGCACCAGGAGCCGGTGCCATCGTTGTTCCCCAGCACGGCCCTGTTACGCCAGGAGCCAAGGGTCGGGCTGGGAGCCGGCCCATGAGGACATGGCGGGCGGCAAACCTGGCCCGCCTGCGACTGCCCGCCGTCACCGTGCTTTCCGGCGTACCAGAACTGGTGACGATGTTTTCCAGCAGCCAGTCCAAGGTAGAGCAGTCGGCCTGCATTGTATGCAGCGACATGGAGCGCCTGGAGGCCCGCACCCAGGTAGGTGTTACCTTTTTGGATTTTTGTACTTTTTTCTCTTCCTTTGGCATTAGTGGGGGCGCGACAGCGCACCCACTGGGTGTAGCCCCCGAGAATCGGGCGGGTCGATTGTCGACCGGTCAGAATCTCTTGGAGGCCCTTTTCCCTGCATGGTTTTCTTCAGTGGGGGTGCGCTAGCGCACCCACTGGGTGTAGCCCCCGAGAATCGGGTTGGTTATGTCTTAACCAGGTCGAATCTTAATCATGTTCCTTTTTCGCTCTTTTGGCAGGCGCTTTATGATGCTCAGGCACAGGCCTATAACAAGTTGCGGACCCAGCACCTGGGGGCCGATAGTCGGATCGCTGAGCTTGAAGCCCGGTTGGGCGAGGCTGCCGTGGAGCGGGACGCCCTGCGCAACACCGGCAACCAGCTCCAGGTGCAGCTGGACTTTCTTCAGACGGAGAAGAAGGAGCTCGAGGCGGTCGGCCGAGTCAAGCTGGAGCGGCTGCGTGCCACGTTGCAGGAGAAGGAGGCCTCCTACTCTGCCGACATGGATCGCCTCGCATCGCTTTATCTCAAGGAGATGGACCTCAAGGACGCCGCCTTGAGGGAGAAGGAGGAGGCCCTTGTCCAGAAGCAGACGCAGCTGGCCAAGGCCTTGGAGTCTGCGGCGACTCTCCAGGAGGAAGTTGCCCGCCTTACGCATGCGAGTAAGGTGCAGGAGCGCGAGGTCCTCGAGGTCTCCCACGTGACCAATGGCACCTTCCATCGTGGGTCTCTCTTCCTTGTCTTGTTTTTGGTCTTTTTGGCCGTCTCCTCCTTTTGCTGTGTTCTTATGTCCTGGCTGCCGTCATTCCAGGTCTCTTCCCTGAGACCCAGATCGCGGTCAACACCGCCGTCGAGGTGTGCCGTGAGGAGCGCCGCGTGGCCAGGCAGGAGGTAGGCACTACCTCCGGCTGGAGCGTGGAGGAGATCGGTGTGGGCCTTCGGGCCCGCCTGTGCACCCTGGGCGAGTCTGTGGCTCAGCTCCAGGTCGCAGGCTCGTCGATGGTGGCCGCCTTGTGGCCGGATGGCGTGGAGCCGGCGTCCATGAGCCGGCTCGCCCGCTAGCTTGCAGCGGGTGGAGAGCGTTTGGATGCCTGGCGTGCCTCTGCTACACGGGCTGGGGCTTACATGGCCCTACGCTTGGCCAAGTCCTGGTATCAGAACCTGAACTTGGGCAAGCTTGCCGCCCAGCACGACGACTCGGAGGCAGAGCTGCAAGGCATGGAGGAGGCGCTTCGGGTGAGGGCCAGCGCCATTGCCAAGTACGCAGCCTAGGACGACTTTCTTTTGGAGCGGGGTGAAGATGGCAGTGTGATCGCTGAAGATCTGCACGGCCTTCAGCCCTATGACGCTGACGGCAGCTCCAACGAGGCGGCACGGGCCACGGAATCTACTGCCGCCTCCAGCGGTGCGACGTATGCCGACTCTGGTGCAGACGGAGCCGGGAGCCCTAGGGAGACGGTGCAACCGCCTCGGGAGCAGCCGGAGATGGTGATGCTACCACATCAGGAGCAGGGGCCGGGGCGACCGATGAGGCCGCAGCCCCATAGCCGCTGTCCTTTTGTGTTTTGTTCTACCCCCGGAGGGATGTAATGAACGTGGGCTGTGGGCCAATGCTTTTGTGAATGTATATATTCAGCATTATATTCGTATGCCAAGTGTGTTGTCTTATGACCTTGTCTTTTGATTCCTGGTTGACTCCTTTTTCGAAGCCATCAAGACTTAAAGAACAAGGCATAAGCCAATCAGAGGCCGACTTGACTGAGATCGTGTATATGATCGAGCCAGCCCGAGCCGGCGACCCTTTGTAGCCAAACTTTGCATGTATCCGACCTGACCTGGCGTCACCTCGCAAACCAGGCGGCCGGAGCCAGCCCGCAGGCTCGTACGAGGTGACCAGGGATCAACCGGTTACACTATGTGTTCATTTACAATAGGTAATGCGTCCGAGCAGCTAGCGAGCCCCCGAGCTTGTTAAAGCCAGCAAGGGGCATGCGCTGCATAGCCTCCGAGCTTGATTAAGCCAGCAAGAGGTGTACGTGGTGTAGCCCCCGAGCTTAATGAAGCGAGTCAGAGGGCGTACACTAAGTGAAAACTCTCAGTAAAAAGAAACATGAAGCATGCTCTTTTTATTGCATTTGTTGTTGTTCCCTGAAGAGGGAGAAAGATACATGGGCATGCTCTTTTCTTTGCTTGATTCTTGCCTTTTAGCAATAGAACGGGCGAAGCAACGCCGCGTTCCATGGACGTTCCGTTTCTTGGCCGGAGTCGTCCCTCTTGCGCTTCCTTGGCTTTTGGGCATCGATCAGGTAGTAAGCATTGTTGTGCAACGCCCTACTGATGATGAAAGGTCCCTCCCATGGGGATGAGAGCTTGTGCTGGCCGGCAGTGTGCTGGATTCTTCTGAGGACCAAGTCTCCCTCCCTAAAAGAGAGAGGCTTGATCTTTTTGTTGTGGTAGTATCTCAGCTTTTGTTGGTAGATGGCCGTCCGACTCAATGCCAAGTCCCTTGCTTCTTCGAGGAGATCCACACCGTCTTCTCTTGCCTCCTTCACCTCTGTTTCTGTGTATAGGGTGACCCGAGGCGAGTCAAACTCGATATCCGTGGGAATAATAGCCTCGGAACCATATACCAGAAAGAATGGAGTGAAGTCGGTCGACAAGTTGGGCGTGGTGCGGAGGCTCCATAGCACAGCCGGCAGTTCTTCAATCCAGCAGCCGGCTGACCTGACCAGTGGTGCCACCAGCCTTGGCTTGATGCCGGCCAGAATCAGGCCATTGGCCCTCTCTGCTTGGCCGTTTGACTGAGGATGTGCCACTAAAACCAAGTCGAGCCGGATGCCTACCTTGGAACAGTAGAGTGCCAGAGCACCCTTGGCGAAGTTGGTGCCATTGTCGGTGATGATGCTGTGGGGAACGCCATATCGGACAGAGATGTCTGTGTTGAACCTGACAGCAGTGGGCCGTCAAGCTTTTTGATAGGTCTAGCTTCGATCCACTTGGTGAACTTGTCGACGGCCACCAAAAGATGTGTCATCCCTCCGCGAGCCGTCTTGAAGGGCCCTACCATGTCCAGTCCCGAGACGGCGAATGGCCATGATAGGGGAATGGTTTTGAGGGCCGAAGGCGGCATGTGGCTCTGCGTGCTGAAGCACGGGCAGCCTTCGCACTTGTCAACCAGATCCACGGCCTCCTCAAGGGTCGTGGGCCAGTAGAATCCATGACGGAATGCTTTGGCCACCACGGTTCTGGAGGCGGCGTGATGCCCACACTCCCCTGGTGGATGTCTCTGAAGATCTCCTGCCCTTTTTCTGATTCGACGCAGCGTTGGAACACGCCGGGTCACGCTGCGTCGTACCAGTTCGCGATTGATGATGGCGTAGGCGGCGGATCTGCGCTGGATCTGTCTCGCCTCCGCCTCGTTCTGAGGAAGTTCACCGTGAAGAAGGAAGGCCAAAATAGTTTGAGCCCATGATGGAGCCGACACAAGGGTCGCCTCCGCTTCGTCTTGACTGTTGGGGGCTTCAGCAGCCCCCGAGCTTGATGGTGTCTCTGGTGTTGTCACGGCAGCCGGCTCACCGTCTAACTCCATGACGTCCACCCACTGGGAGGATTCGAGCCCGGGCAGAGCCGGGGTTGTTGTTGTAGCCGGCGCCGCCGTTGGAGTCGGTGGGACCAATGGAGCCGGTATAGGAACCGCAGCCGGTGTAGTTAGTGGAGCCGACGGTGCTTGCACCATGGATTCAGTCGGTGCCACATTTGCAGTCGGCGCCGTCGGTGCAGCCGGCGTAACTGACGGAGCCGACGGTACAAAGATCGATGCCGACTCGGGAGATGGCTTGATAGACGGCTCATGGAGTTGCTCGAGGGAGACGCCGGCTGGAATGGCCTGTCTCATGGAGCCGATCTTCGCCAGTGTATCGGCCGCCTCATTTTCCGCCCTGGGAACATGGTGAAACTCACAGCCCTCGAAAGGACCGCTGAGCTGCTGGATGAGGAAGCGGTAGCTCGTCATGTTGGCGTCCCTGGCGTCCCATTCACTAGAGACCTACTGCACCACTAAGTCTGAATCGCCGAAGCATATGAGCCGCCGGATGCCGATCTCCTTGGCAAGCCGGAGGCCATGAGCCAATGCTTCGTACTCGACGACATTGTTGGAGGCAGCGAAACGGATCTGGAGAGCGTACTTGAGCTGGTCCCCTTTTGGAGACGTCAGGACGATGCCGGCTCCCAGTCTTGTCCTCATCTTCGAGCCGTCGAAGTGCATTCGCCAATGCGTGGAGTCTGGAGGCGGTGGCTCAAACTGGGTCTCGGCCCAGTCGACTAAGAAGTCGGCCACCACCTGCGATTTGATGGCGGTGCGAGGCTCGTACCGAAAATCATGGTCCGCCATGGCGATGGACCATTTGGCAATTCTGCCCGTGGCAACACGTTTGCCCATGATCTCTGAAAGCGGAGCGGTGCTCACCATAGTGATGGCATGCTCTTGGAAGTATTGCTTCAATTTCTTTGCAGCAAGGTAAAGACCATAACACATTTTTTGATAATGTGGATAGTTCTGCTTAGAGGTGGACAAGACCTCGCTAAGGTAATAGATAGGGCGCTGCACTGGCAGGGCCTTGCCTTCCTATTTACGCTGAACTACCAACACTACGCTAACCACGTGAGTGGTCGCTACGATGTATATGAGTATGGGTTCTGTTGTGGTTTTGTCACGGTAGATGTCCTCGTGAAAGGACTTAGTGTTGGAGCCATCGCAACTTGGTGACGACTCAAAGGGGTTGAACGGGAGCGAGACAGAGATTTACCCAGGTTCGCCCCCTCGTGAGGAGGTAAAAGCCTACATCCTACTTTGTGTTGTATTGATGGAGTTTTGATTACAAGGAGGGCGTAACTCGCCTGACCTAGCACTCGATGATTTCTATCCTGCCCTCTTCTTCCCTGGGACTCGCCTTTATATACAGGTCGAGTCCTTAGGGTTTACAAGGGTCCTTTCCTTTACACAAATCGTGACTCTCGCGATCTCTAAGTTGCCATCTTTCCAAGGCTTGGAGACCTTCTCTACTATGGACTCCTTCCGAAGGTCTGAAACCGCCAAACGACTTTCGGCCTTACCAGGCCAAGGTCTGAATCACATTTAGATGAGTCGCCAGCTTTGGTGACCCGGCCCAACTAGGGCGGGTTATCCAACAGATAATATCCCCAACATTAGGCCCCAGATTGACTTGAATTTCCTTCACGCCAATATCCTTACTCGGTTAGGGGCGATTCATCTTCACTCCTCTTATGCACCATGCACTGAAACCGCCATCTGTTGCGGAAAAACTCAAGTCGCCAAACCACTTCTTGTTGGCACCTCCTTATCCCTTGAATCCCGGAAAGGATGATGACGTAATCCCCAACGGATCCTTCGATGTCGTTATCCCAAACATTTCGGGGCGCCATCATGGCGAATCTTTATCTTTTGGCAGTTCCCGCTCGTGTCGCCTCGATCCTAGCACCTGACCTGATAAATAGGCGAGAGGAAGGGACTGGGTGCATTTCACCTACCCGTCTTGTCGCCCTTCTCTTCCTCGCCGTCACAGTGAAAGCCTTATCGCCACCCAAGAGCTCCGCCGCCACCCGAAGACTTCATCGTTGTCCGAAAGCTTCGGCGCCGCCCAAAGACTTCATCGCCGCCGAACACTTTGTTGAGGCCGAGCATTTCGTCGCCGTCGAACGCCTCGCCACCGTCGAGCACCTTGTCGCCGTCAAGCACCTTGTCGCCGTCGAGCACCTCGTCGCTGCCCGAGATCTACGCGTCCGCTCGAGATCTTCGTCGCCATCCGTGCAATGCTCGCGGCGAACCCCTCCTCGGACGTCTCCAGCCGTATCCATCAGGTCAACTTTCCGCCATTGAAAGCAGATCCAAGTTTTTTCGAGGTTCATACCTACTATGTTCTTGGTACCTCCTGAACGGCTTCGTAATTCCTGATTAGTTGGCGGTGATGATAGCGAGCACAACAATGTTTTTCATACCTTTATTTGTTTGGCCTTGACTTGCATACTTAGAAAAGGTTTCACCAGATCAACAGTATTGCTCCCATCTTAGTCGCATGCCATTTTATCAGACCTTTTTCGCATTCATTTCTGTCTGTCCGGTAGATCCATAATCTATCGCTTGTCAAGTGAATTCTGTTTATAATCTCATGCTTCAGCATCTTGAAAAATACTACTGATGCTCTGAAACGCCTCTCCTTTAAGTAGTAAGAGTTTCATAAGTCGCCCTGGCATCCTGACCCGGACCTTCGTTGGCGGGTTAAAAAAACTCCCTCAGCCATCAGGCAAATTGTTTGGCGAGTCAAATGAACTTAGTTTCACCATTTTCAGTAGATGCTTGGCGTGTTGATTTACCCGTAATTTTATCCCTTTGTAGCATGGGCACTGATTTCAAAAGTGATTGGCTCCCAACCAAGGTCAATGATGCCATACTTAATGACTACGTAAAAACAAGGAATCTGGATCCTCAAGAGGTTATCGGTTGGCGCACCGGGTTAGGAGAAGAAATCCCCAATCCGAAGGAAGGGGAGATAGTTGTTTTTGTTGAACACCTTGAATGGGGCTTTAAGCCGCCCAGATCGAAATTCCTCAGAGACGCCATGACCTTTATGAATGTCCGCCTCCAGGTTTTAGGGCCCAACTCGATAAGCAGACTATGCCAGTTCCAAGTGTTTTGTGAGGCTTACTTGCGGATGGAACCCTTAGTTCCTTTATTCTGGTACTTCTTCCACTTGAATCGCCAAACAGAATTTCACAATGGCCCTAGTTTGGAGCTTGGAGGTGTTAATGTTCAGCGCCGTAGGGATAGTTCATTCCCATCACTCGCCATGCCAAGCCATCCCAAAGGCTGGGGCGAGTCTTGGTTTTACTGCCGGGAGACTTTGCCTGAGGGCGAGAACAAGCTTCTCGGTTATAGGAAATATCGCCTTCCAACAAATTTTAAACTCCCAGAAGGTCTCACCGAAGAAGAGGAGTCAGACTTTATCCCAGTATTGTCTGAGTTAAGATCTCCGACAAACAACGGCCTTACTGGGGTTGACCTGATCCGCTGCTGGGTCGAATGGCGTATCCTCCCTTTAAGTCGCCGGGACGGATTAATGTGTGATTTTGACGGCACCCTGGATCACCCTCAGTGCTACTTCCACACGGCTCTGACAGAGAGTGATATTGTAACCATCATCAAGAAGTTGACTGGCGAACCCACAGCAAAATGCGACCAAATAGGTCTTAAGGCGTTCTGTAAGATCAACCCGACACCAAAGGTAAATAACTTAACCCGCCTCTTGTTTTTATTCCTTTCGTCTTACTTGAACCATGACCTCTTATAAAATATGTCATTTCAGAAAGGTGATAAATTCTGGTCCAAGAGGCCAAAGAAGTCAGCCATGAATTAAGTTAGGCCGCCTCCAAAGAAGAAGTCCAAGGGCAAGGGCAAAGCCGCCGTTACTGAGCCATCTGAAGCCGATGAATCCCAAGTCGGCGACGTACAGGTAAAAAATCCATCCTCTTTAACTCGGCATCCATTTACTGATAGTTTTGTGTTTACACCTCTATCTTTTGTATAGAATGAGGACAATGAAAGCCAAGAAGACTCCGAGAGGTAATTTATATTTCCTCCGACTCATCTTCTTCTCCACCTAAGCCGGCCAGGCGAATTTGTGGGAACGTTCCCTTATCACACCCAAATGCTTGTTTGGATCCAAACTTCCTTCTGAAGAAAGCACAACATGCCTCAAATCGGAAAACTCGAAGTCATTCTAGAGACCTGGTGTCCGGGTTACCAACAAGAAACAAGAAAAGGCACAATGAGGTATCTTTTAACAACACTTCTTCAGGTCCTTTTGGATCGCGTTTGTAACTCGCTCATATCTTCGAAGTATTATTTTTGCAGAGTTCTCCTCCCACATCTGGCGACTCAGTGATGTCGGCACTTCCACCAATGATCTGTGTCCCCGGGTAAGCCTTTGACAACATTTACCTTTGTTCTAATGGTGGTAACATCAACTACTTTAAACGCACCCCCTTCTCTTTTTAGGGCACAAGCAAAGAAAAGGAAAACTAGCGGATCAACTCCCCTTACAGCTTCGGAGCCTATTGAAATATCGGCGCCAATCCAGGATAACCCAGACCAAGACAAGCCTGAAGATCAACGGGATCTCCCCAGCTCGCCCAAGGAAACCATGGAAACGCCTAACCCGCCAAGTCCATTGAAAACAGCAGAAGACCCAGACGTTGTAGTTATCACCGATACTCACTTCTCTAAGCCGGCCATAGCGGTTTTATCGAAGCATGTATCATCATCAGCTCAACCTGTTTTTGAGCATGAACTTTCCAAGGCTAAGCTCTCCCAGTATGAGAATCTTGAATTCATAGAACTTTGCTCTGGCTTTACAAGTCGCCTGGAGGTGAGTTATGAGATGGAGAAAATTTTGCTTCGATTGCTGAAGAACAAACATGAGGTACGTCTTATTGCACACTATATTATCTTCATTAACCCCCAAGGGTCGGGTCATCAGTAAAAAGATGAGCCGGGTCTTGATAATAAAAATGAATCTGTCAACCTGTAACCCCAAGGGCCGGGTCATCTGTAAAAAGATGAACCGGGTCTTGATACTTTGAAAAATATGTTCGACCTGTAACTCCCAAGGGCCGGGTCATCTGTAAAAAGATGATCCGGGTCTTCATAATTGAAGAAAAAACTTTCGACCTGTATCCCCCAAGGGCCGGGTCATCTGTAAAAAGATGAACCGGGTCTTGATAATTAAAGAAAAAACTTTCGACCTGTAACCCCCAAGGGCCGGGTCATCTGTAAAAAGATGAACCGGGTCTTGATAATTGAAGCAAAAACTTTCAACGTGTAACCCCCAACGGCTGGGTCATCTGTAAAAAGATGAGTCGGGTCTTGATACTGTATAATTTTGTCTAAAAGATTATACATTAGCCCCCAAGTGTCAGGGATGTTTCTTGCAATAATTCTGAGACTTGCCCCCTGACTATATATTTCGACAGGAATCACTTATCCAAACTGAATCAGCATTTGGCGACTTGAAGAAAAGTTTAACCGATCAGCAGGATGCCCGGGCAAAATCAGAAGAGAAGTGTCAACTGATCTTATCTGAGATGGAGAAGCTAAAAGCCGACTTAAAAAGGGCTCAAGCTGATCAAGATGCCTTAATAAAGCGAGTAGAAAAAGCTGAAGCCAAATTGGACACTGTGCAACAAGAGCTGTCCGGCTTAAAGCGACATATCTCCAACATGGCGCAAGCTGTCTTTGGTAAAAACCAACCCTTGACCTTTGTAAACAAATAGCTTTGTATAAATCGCTGACTATCATTACCTCTTATACAGGTCCGAGAGCCGCCAACCTTCAGGATGATTGCGTCCTGATGCTGAAGGCGATTTACACGTTGACGGAGCAACCTTATACCGGAAGTGTGCTGACCGTGAAAGCAGTGATGGACGCCAAGGAACCTATAACATCAATAAAGAAGATGCTTGGCTGCTTATCTACTCTTCCTCCTCAAATTGGCGAGCTAACTCGGCCAGTCGCCCGAAAAGGAGCACTGACTACGCTGAGTCGGTGTTTGGCGTATGCTCTAGAAATAAACCCAGAAGAAGTAGCGGCGGGCTTTTCTCAGCTCAAGGATGACGGGTCAGAATTTGCTGAAGAGGACTACCAGCATGTTGTTAAAGACTCTCGTTTGGCGGCGACTCAGCTTGCTGCAAGCTTGGATTTATCAAAATACCAAGCCGCCTATGACAACAAGAACAAGAAAGCTAACCCGCCAACCTTTGTGACGACCATCTTAACTCCGCATCGACCCAAGAATCCTTTTGACTTGGAGGCGGATCTCTCATCAGTGCTGAACGATGAAGATGAGTTCGCCGCGTTATCCAAGTGTAACTGGGTATTGGGCGATTTGCAAATTGAAGTCGGCCAAAGCTCGCAGCAAGCTGATCCAAGGACATCAGCAGAATAAAACTTCATAGATTTGGCCATGAGATCCATGTAATAAGTCTTTTTAGGAATCAAACTGCTTCTGTGATATCTCGAAAAATCCTTATGTCGCCCTTAAGGCGTTTTGAAATGCTTGTTCCGCCGTTTGAGGCGTTATTATGATGCTTGACCTGCCATTGAGGCGTTTTCATGATGCTTGATCCGCCATGGCTAGAGTGATTTTGATCATCAACCTGTTTTAAGCTTGAAAACATATATCAAACCATCTTAGTGAGTAATGGGTGATAATAAATAGCAATCGCCCCAAGATATTTTGAGGCGAGTTAGAAAAAAGTCTGAAAAACCTTGTGGCAGTGCCAGGAAGGTAAAAAATAGCAATTTCATCGGCTCATCAGGTCGCGACAGGATAGGGTGAGTTAAATAAACTCACACGCCACCCAAGGGAGACTTTTGTATCAAAAGCTCAAGTATTTAGACCGGCTGATCAGGCACAAGTCAAGCTTCAGTGAAGCGGGTTCAATGAACCAATGGTTTCTCTATTTTCCATGTGAGGCGCTTGCCGGTACCAGACATGTTTTAACCAAGGCGAGTTCAGGGTCCATGAGCGGAATAACTCGCCAAGAGTTCACGGGTCCATATGGCGATTCGGCCAACACACAGTCCAGTATAACCATTTGTAATGCGGTAATTTTTCGCAGGCCAAATGGGTAGTAAGGCTGATCTTAGTGAGACGAAGCCCCGAAGTGACCTATGATTAAGGGAAAGACCGCATAGGATTGTAGAAGCGTATACGCTATTACCACAAAACTACTTGAGAACACACTATCCTCAAGTAAGCCGGCCTAATCCACAGAATCACATAAGGCGCCTATGATTGAATCGCGCGCTTGTGGCGACTTCGATCCTGTTTGGCTTATCGATACCCAGTTTTGTAATAAGCACGTCGTGGCGACTTAAGCTCTTTGGTATGGATAGCGTCCATGTTTGGGCGACTTGTTGTTGAAAGAATAAAGATCCATACCTTTCAATAAGATGAATTAGCAGGAAAGCCCCCAAGTCGGGAGGCGTTACTTTTATTGCTTTATAAGAAATGAAAAACTTACAAAACGTAGAGCTACTAGCTCAAGTGTAATAAGGCCGCAAGTGGGCTATGTTCCAGGGGCGAGTTGACTCAGCCTCCGTGGTTGGCCGATCAGGCCGTAGATCCACCAGATAGTAAGACCCGTTGCGAAGGTTTTTACTGACGACGAACGGTCCTTCCCATGGTGGTGATAACTTATGCATGCCAGTACGATCTTGTATCAGTCGAAGCACTAAGTCGCCTTCCTGAAAAGTTTGGCTCTTGACCCGGCGGCTGTGATAACGCCGTAAGTCCTGCTGATAAATGGCCGATCGGGCTGCAGTCAAATCACGCGCTTCCTCCAAGGCGTCCAAAGAGTCTTGACGCACCAGTTCGTTGTCCTGTTCCACATAAGCGGCAACCCTGGGCGAGTCATGCCTTATGTCAGTGGGAAGAAAGGCTTCTGCTCCATAGACCAGAAAGAAAGGAGTAAAACCCGTAGAACGGTTCGGGTGGTCCGGATGCTCCATAGTACCGAAGGCAACTCCTCAACCCAACACCCGGGGTACGTTCCAAGGGAACCATGAGTCGGGATTTGATTCCCCGCAAAACTTCCTGGTTCGCCCGCTCCGCCTGTCCATTAGATTGCGGGTGAGCAACTGCAGAAACATGAAGCTGGATGTGCTCACGACGGCAAAACTCCTACATCGCTCCTTGAGACAGATTAGTGCCATCATTAGTAATGATGTTGTGCGGCTATCCGAACCGGAAGATTAATTTTTTTCAAGAATTTGACCGCTGTCTCCGCACCGCAAGCTCCAACAGGCTCTGCTTCAACCCACTTGGTGAACTTATCAACCGCCACCAGCAAATGACTTTTCTTGTTGGACGACATCTTAAAGGGGCCAACCATGTCTAACCCCCAAACCGCGAAAGGCCAAGTGATAGGTATCATCCTTAGTTCTTGAGCCGGCACATGGGCCTGTCGCCCATAACGTTGGCATCCATCACATCGACGAACTATCTCCTCTGCATCTGCATGGGCCGTCAACCAGAAGAAACCATGACGAAACGCCTTTGAAACCAAGGACCGTGACCCGGCATGATGCCCACAATCTCCGGAATGAATGTCATTTAGAATTATGCACCCTTCTTTAGAGGAAACACATCTTTGAAAAACCCCGGAAGTGCTTCGCTTATATAGTTCGCCATTGATGATCACCATGGATTTGCTTCGCCGAACGATTTGGCGAGCCAACACTTCATCCGTAGGTAACTCGCCTCGGGCGAGATAGGCCAGATACGGAAGAACCCAATCCGGCGTAACATGAAGAGCCGCCACGAACTGGGACTCAGGATCTGGTAGTGCCAACTCCTCCTCTGAAGGAAACCTTACGGAAGGATTATGCATAATATCCAGAAAAACATTGGGGGGAACCGTCTTACACTGGGAACCGAGACGTGAAAGGGCATCAGCTGCTTCGTTAAGGCGCCGGTCAATGTGATCGACCTGATAGCCATGGAAATGACCCGCCACATTTGACACAGCCCTCCTGTAAGCCACCATCAAGGGGTCCCGAGAATCCCAAGTGCCTGAAACTTTCTGAGCCACGAGATCAGAGTCGCCGAAACATCTGACCCGCGTAAGGTTCATCTCCTTGGTGAGTCGTAAGCCATGAAGCAAAGCTTCGTATTCCGCAGCGTTGTTGGTACATGGAAACATGAGTCGGAGGACATAACAGAATTTGTCCCCTTGAGGCGATATCAGCACCACACCAGCCCCCGTGCCTTCCAACTGTCTAGATCCGTCAAAATAAATAGTCCAGTATGTAAGGTCAGGCCTGTCTTCCGGGATCTGTAACTCGGTCCAATCATTGACGAAATCAACCAAGGCCTGAGACTTGATAGCCGTGCGGGGGTTGAATCGCACGTGGTGCGCCCCAAGTTCAATCGCCCACTTGGCAATTCGCCCTGTCGCCTCCCGATTCTGGATGATGTCCCCGAGGGGAGCGGAGCTAACCACCGTGATGGGATGCTCTTGAAAATAATGTTTAAGCATCCGGCTTGCCATAAAGACCCCATAAACTAATTTTTGCCAGTGTGGGTATCGCTGCTTGGAAAGAGTTAGCACCTCGCTGATAAAATACATCGGGCGCTACACAGGGTATTCCTTCCCTTCCTCCTTCCTTTCGACGACCACCGCCACACTCACCTCTTTGGAGTTTGCCGCAATATATAAAAGCATGGGCTCTTTCTCAGTCGGGGCGGCCAAGACCGGCGGGTTGACTAGTTGCCGCTTTAAGGCTTCGAAAGCTTCATCGGCTTCGTCTGTCCAAACAAAGTGGTCAGATTTCCTAAGCAATTGATAAAGGGGAATAGCTTTCTCTCTCAGACGGCTTATGAAATGACTTAAGGCCGCAATACGACCCGCCATCCGTTGGACTTGATTAATATTCGCTGGTTTCCCAAGGGAGGTAACCGCTTCGATCTTGTCCGGGTTAGCTTCGATGCCGCGCTCAGACACCAGGAAGCCAACAACTTTCCTGCAGGAACACCAAAGACACACTTGGTGGGATTAAGCTTCATCTGATATACCCGCAGATTATCAAAAGTTTCCTTGAGATCTTCCAATAGCATTTCTTTCCTGTGGGTTTTAACCACAATGTCATCAACATAGGCATGGACATTGCGTCCGATTTGGCCACGGAGGCAATTTTGAATGCAGCGCTGATAAGTCGCCCCTGCACTCTTGAGTCCGAATGGCATGGACACATAGCAAAAAGCCCCAAAGGGGGTTATAAAAGTTGTTTTCTCTTGATCTTCCACGGCCATCTTGATTTGGTGATATCCAGAATAAGCGTCCAGGAAGCACAAACGTTCGCATCCCGCCACTGAATCAATAATTTGGTCGATGCGGGGAAGAGCGAAAGGATCCTTCGGACAAGCTTTGTTAAGGTCCGTGTAATCAATGCACATACGGAAGGTACCATTCTTCTTGAGCACCAAGACCGGGTTAGCCAACCATTTGGGGTGGAAGACCTCTACGATGAATCCGGCGGCCAAGAGCCGGGCAACTTCCTCCCCGATTGCCTTGTGTCGTTCCTCATTGAACCTACGAAGATATTGCTGAATAGGTTTTGCTTTTGGGTCAACATTAAGGTGGTGCTCAACGAATTCTCTCGGCACACCAGGCATGTCAGAAGGTTTCCATGCGAAGATGTCCCGGTTCTCACGGATGAATTCGATGAGCGCGCTTTCCTATTTGGGATCCAGGCCCGTCCCAATAGTGAACTGCTTGGTTGAGTCACCACGGACGAAATCCACCGTTTTAGTGTCATCTGTTGGCTTGAATTTGAGGGGCGGGTCAGCGTCTATCGTCGGCTTTTTTAGGGGTGACATATCAGCCGGATCAACATTGGCCTGGTGATATTTGAGCTCCTCCACAGCACAGACGACTTATGCGTAAGCCGCATCCCCTTCTTCACATTCTCTTGCAATCCTTCTATCACCATCAACCATGATGGGTCCTTTAGGACCAGGCATCTTGAGTTTAAGGTAAACATAGCATGGGCGAGCCATGAACCGGGCGTAAGTCGGCCGCCCAAACAGCGCATGATAGGGGCTTTTTAACTTGACCACCTCAAACATCAGCGACTCACTCCTGTAATTAGATGTTGTTCCAAATGCAACTATGAGCCTGACTCGGCCTATGGGGTACGCTGATTTGCCTGGGACGATACCGTGGAATACCGTGGTTGAAGGCATCAAATCTTTCTCCAACAGGTCCATCCTTTGGAAAGTGTCGAAGATGCTGCTACCACCATCCATCAGTACCTTTGACAAGGTATATCCCCCAACTTGGGGATCCACGACCAACACTAAATCGACGGGATTGTCAACTCTTGGCGGGTGATCCTCCCTACTCCATGATATGGTCTGGTCGGACCAGTGGAGGTATCTAGGGAGTGCCGGCTCAGACACACTGTACGCTCGGTGACTCACCTTTTTATCACGCCTGCAAGCATTGGTGGTGAAAACGTGGTACTGCCCATTGCTTAACTGCTTGGGATTGCTGCGGAAGACGCCATTATCATCCTGCCCCTGCGAAGCCCCCTGTGGGGGTGGTTGCTAAAAAACTCCAGGCGGGTTATACCGTCGCTGGTGATGCACCGGATACTGGCCGCTGCTTGGCTGCGAGCCACCCTGAGCCCCAGGTTCGGGGAAACCGCCGAAGGGGTTCTGGCGTTGATTGGGTGCGCCGAACCGTTCCTGCCGTTGGTCCGGGTCACCGCTTTTCCCTTTTTTGATCGCCTCCGCCTGATACTCCCGCATCACGTAACAGTCCTCCCAGGAATGAGTCGTCGGTCCGTCTTCCATGGCGTGGTGCAGGCAGGGGCCCTTAAGTAACTCATTATAGTTGCGCGGCTTTTTGCCACTGTAACCCCTACTTTTATTCTGGCGTTGGTTGCCATTATTGGTGTTGGTGTTGGCGACTAAGTCCGAAGATTCTTCCTGCTGCCTTCTCTTGCTATTCGCTCCCTGATTATGGCGGGCGCGTCCCTGGAACCGGGTATGATTTTTGGATGACTCGCCCTTCCTTGGCGACTTAGCTTTACCACCATCCTCGCCGGGATCTTTGGTGTCGTCCGCCTCAGCGTACCTAGTGAGGGTGTCCATTAGCTCCCCCATGTCTTGGACCTTTCGCTTGAGTCGCCCCAACTTCTGCACCAAAGGCTTATAGTGGCAATTCTGCTCGAGGATTAGCACAGCCTGAGCCGCCGTAATACCGTCTAACGAGTGAATGACTTCCGTGACCTGCCGCGACCAGTGGTGGGCCGACTCATCCGGGCGTTGAATGCAGTGCTGTAGATCGACTATTGTCATCGGACGCTTGCAAGTTCCTCGGTAGTTTTTGACGAAACGCTCTTTCAATTCAGCCCAAGTCTGGATGGAGTTGTGGGGCAAGTTCTTTAACCAAGTACGCGCCGTCCCTTCGAGCATCATTGTGAAGTATCTGGCGCAAACTGCTTCGCTTACATCGAGCATGTCCATGGTGATTTCATAACTCTCGACCCACGACGCTGGCTCAAGGTCCGGAGTGTAGTTAGGCACCTTTCTTGGCCCTTTAAAATCCTTGGGCATTCGCTCGTTGCGAAGGGCGGGGGCCAAGCACGGCACCCCCACTTGTCTGCCGCTCCCAACAAGAGGCGCTGGGGCGACTTGGGTGTCCGGGTGATCCCGACCTGGCGGGTCTCGACGATCAGGCGAGTTGTCTTGGGGGAAGGGCCGCGGTCCGCTGGTTATAGCGGGCTGGTCCTGTCGCCAACTCCTGGTGCGGCTTGCGTGGGGAGTGGAATGCAGCCTATCAAGGCTGTGTGAGAACTGGGCGTTTTGAACCACCGCCGTCTTCAACATCTCAATGGCGTTCCTCGCCTCTATCTCGGCAGGAGTGTTGCCGTGAATCGGAAGGGATTCCAAATGGCGAGTTGCGGCAAGGACGTTGTCCACCGGGTTGGAAAATTTACCTTGAGGTGTCTGGAATGGGGGAACGCGATCCACAGCTGGCTGAAACGGCGGGTTCGGTGGCTGGCCTGGCCCTCCCCCCGGGGCGGCTCCCGCCCCGGGAGTTCGCGGAGTGTCGAACAGGCGGGTCGGGTTGAGATCAAGGGGCAAGCGACCCTGGTGCCTCCGCTAATGGACGGCGTCAGATGCGCTCTGGTGCCTTTCAAGCCGCCAGTTGTCGGTATTCAAGCGAGCTATCTCAGCGGTAATTTGAGCTTGCTGGGTCTCGATCCTGGCGGACTCCACCTCGGCATCCCGCTGAGCCTTTGCCACCCCTTCTCTTAGCTTCGTCAATTCCTTGTTTACCGCCTCCTGGTTTTCCGGTGTGATGGGGGTCGCCATGAGCCTTGTTATTTCCACTGCTAACTCCACCAAAATCGTGGCCGGGCTTCTAGACGTCTCGCCAGTTCCATCTTCGCCTGCTGGGTTTGGCAAGGGTTGAGTCGCCCCTGCCATGTAAACAGCGATCTGAGGGCGAGTCTGGTCAAGAACTTCGGGGTCCATGGCCAGTGACAAGCCCCCAAGGCAGCCCCCGTGTAGAGACTGGATTGAATCTGAATCGCCCATGGACGATTCGTCATCAGTGTTAACCGGCGTGGTTTCCTGGGTCGCTGAGTGTTCTGGTTCCTCAGATCCCTGCGTGAATCCAACAAAGACCGGGCGGGTTAGGTTTGGCGTCACGACCGGGCGGACGTACCTGGCCAGCTCGACGATGTCCGAGGAGGTGTCCGGCTCAGGCACGGGCGATCCAATCATGCCGATGAAGACGCTGATCCTGCCGAAGGGGACCCTGTAACCAGATTCGATCGAATCCGCCTCGGGTCCCCATAGCAAGTTGTTGATGTAGTACTTCCCGCGGCGGCTCCGGGTCATGAGCCCCGTCGCGTAGCTCCCAAATCCTGGTAGGGCTCCCTTTGAGAACTCAACTCCACCGTGCGCAGGCCCCATGGTGGGCGCCAACTGTTGTGGTTTTGTCACGGCAGATGTCCTCGTGAAAGGACTTAGTGTTGGAGCCATCGCACCTTGGTGGCAACTCAAAGGGGTTGAACGGGAGCGAGACACAGATTTACCCAGGTTCGGCCCCTCGTGAGGAGGTAAAAGCCTACGTCCTGCTTTGTGTTGTATCGATGGAGTTTCGATTACAAGGAGGGCGTAACTCGCCTGACCTAGCACTCGATGATTTCTAACCTGCCCTCTTCTTCCCTGGGACTCGCCTTTATATACAAGTCGAGTCCTTAGGGTTTACAAGGGTCCTTTCCTTTACACAAATCGTGACTCTCGCGATCTCTAAGTCGCCATCTTTCCAAGGCTTGGAGACCTTCTCTACTATGGACTCCTTCCGAAGGTCTGAAACCTCCATACGACTTTCGGCCTTACCAGGCCAAGGCCCGAACCACATTTAGATGAGTCGCCAGCTTTGCTGACCCGGACCAACTAGGGCGGGTTATCCAACAGATAATATCCCCAACAGGTTCCCTTTCAGACGATGCTGCCAAGATCGGCAGACTCAAGATTACCCGCTTGAGGTCGCGGAAGGCTTCGTTCGCCTGGTCGTTCCACTCGAACTTCGTTGTATTCTTCATGAGTTGGTAGAGTGGAAGGGCCTTCTCGCCAAGCCGGCTGATGAACCGGCTCAGGGACGCCAAGCAGCCGGCGAACTTTTGGACGTCGAGGATTCGAGCCGGCTGCACCATCCGCTCGATGGTGCCGATATTCTCAGGGTTCGCCTCGATGCCGCGGGCGGACACGAAGAACCCCAAGAGCTTGCCTCCTGGAACCCCGAAGACACGCTTCTCAGGGTTGAGCCGGATCTTGTACTCGCGCAGATTGGTGAACGTCTCCGGCAGGTTGTCGAGGAGGCTGAAATGCTGCTTCGTCTTGATGATGATGTCATCCTCATAGACATGGATGTTTCTGCCAATCTATGGCAGTAGGCATTGCTGCATGCAGCGTTGGAATGTCGCACCTGCGTTCTTCAGACCGAACGTCATGGTGGTTTAGCAGTAGGCCCCAAAGGGCGTGATGAAGGAGGTCTTCAGGCGATCAGCTGGATCCAGCTTGATTTGATGGTAGCCTGAATAAGCATCCAGAAACGACAGCAGTTCGCAGCCTGCAGTGGAGTCAATCACTTGATCTATCCTAGGCAACGCGAAAGGGTCTTTCGGACAGGCCTTATTCAGGCTAGTGTAGTCAATACACATTCGCCTTATGTTGTTCTTCTTCAGCACCAGGACTGGGTTAGCCAGCCAGTCCGGGTGGAAAACCTCCATGATGAAGCCGGCTGCGAGGAGCCGGGTGATTTCTTCTCCGATCGTGCGCCGCTTCCCCTCGGCGAAGTGGCGCAGGGGTTGTTTCACCGGCTTCGCATCCGGTCGCACGTGAAGTTTGTGCTCGGCGTACTTCCTCGGAACACCCGGCATGTCCTTGGGGGACCATGCAAAGATGTCCTGATTCTCACGGAGGAAGTCGACGAGCTCACCTTCCTATTTGGGTCTGAGGCCAGCCCCGATGGTGACGCACTGCTTCGGGTTGGCAGGGTCGAGTGGGACCTGCTTGGTCTCTTTAGCCGGCTTGAAAGAGCCCTCGCCGGCCGATTGGGACGGAGGAGAAGGAATCGCTGGCTGCTCGGTAGCCTGGGACACGAGCCGGTCGATCTGCCTCTTCTCCTCAGCAATCACCAAGGCGTCGGCGAGGTGGCTGCTATCTTGGGCACACTCGAGCGACTTCTTGTAGTCGCCAACAACAGTGATGATGCCCTTGGGACCCGACATCTTAATCTTCAGGTAGGCATAATGCGGAATAGCCATAAACTTGGCCAGAGCCGGTCTTCCCAGCAGCGCGTGATACGGGCTACTGAGATCCACTACCTCGAACCATATGGACTCACGGCGGAAGTGGGCTTTGTCGCCGAAGAGGGCGTCCAGCTGGATCTTGCCGATGGGCGAGCAGGACTGCCCAGGCACGATGCCGTGGAAGATAGTACTGGTCGGTAGGACGTCCGTCTCCTTGAGTCCGAGCTTGAGGAGAGTGTCAAGGTAGAGGATGTTGATGCTGCTGCCGCCGTCGACCAGCACCCGGGAGAATCGGCAGGTGAGCCTCTTGGAGGTGAAGGTGGGGTCGAGGACGAGTGTGTATGATCCCGGGTTGGGCATCACCGCAGGATGGTCCACCCGGCTCCATGTGATTGGTTTGTCGGACCAATGCATGTACTGGGGAACTGGGGGGACAGTGGCGTTCACCTCGCGTCGCCTCTGGCGCACGCTGTGCTTGTCATCGCCTTCGCTGGTGAAGAAGACAAACGCTCCGTCTTGATGAGGGTAGTCGTCTTGGTGGTGACCGTCGTCGCGAGGCGGCGACGGCGGAGCCGGAGCGTGGTTGGGAGCCAGTGCACGAGGGGCCACCTGCGCACCTGGAGGAGCCGGCAAGCCAACTCCTTGCGACAGCCGGCGCACAAAGCTGCACTGTCGAAGGGTGTGGGTAGACGGTTGCGCCCCAGAATGTATCTTGCAGGGGGCGTCAAGCAACTGCTCGAAGGACTGCTTGGGCAGCCAGTTGGTGTTGCTCCTGTTGGGACGCTTTCGTGGAGGGCCGGCTTGAGAAGCCGATGCTACGCCCTCCACGCTGGCCACCAACTTGCTATTGGAGCGGGGATCCATCTGATCCGCCTTGCGCTTGTAGTTGTTCTGGCCGCCTCGGTTGTTCCCAGCCGGCTTGGGAGTAGCCGGCGTAGGCACAACCTTGTCCGAGGCGGTCACCTTGACGCGCATCGCTGAGTCGGCCGTGGCGTATTTGTCCGCCTTGGCCATGAGCACCGCCAGAGGGGTGGGCTCGGTGCACATGAGCTTGTGCTTGAGGAGGGTGCCGTCTCGGCAGCCGTCGATGAAGTACTGGATGGCTTGTACCTCATGCACCCCCTCGCAGGAATTGCGGAGCTGAGTCCACCGGGTGACGTAGTCGCGAAGGGGTTCGTCAGCCTTCTAGACGCACATGGCCAGCTCGCGAGGCCGGCCAGGGCGCTTGTAGGTACCTGTGAAATTGCGGACGAACGCCTCCTCGAAGTCCACCCAGGAGTTGTCACTGCCGGCCGGGAGGCTGTTAAGCCAAGTTCGGGCCGAGCCGGTCAACATGAGTGGCACGTAGCAGACCGCTACGAGCTTGTTGCCCCTGGCAATGCCGACGGCCTTGGTATAGTCAATCAGCTAGTCCTCTGGCTTGGCCGTGCCATTGTATTTTGGCGTGTCCCGAGGTAGGGTGAAACCTCGGGGGAACGGCTCCCCTCGGATCCGGGGGCCGAAGCATGCCGGACCAACCGGTCCGTCTTCCTCTAGGAGGGCTGACTGGGCCAGGACGATGAGACGCCGGCATGCGTCCCGCTCATCCTAGGTGGCGTGAGCGCCAGCCCTGGTGGCGAGAGGGGAAGCGCCTCGTGAGCCAGAGACGTGAGTTCTTCGCGGGGGAAGAATCTCACACTCCGAATCGCCCTCGTCGCCTCCGCGACGCAAGCCCGAAGTGTGCTCGCTCTGGCGCTGAGAGCGCCGGTCGTGGCTTCCCTCGCCCCTCCGGCCGGAAGGGCGATGCGAGGAAGATCCTTCTGCATGGTGCTGACCGCTAGGGTTGCGGCGTGCCCCTGAGTTGGGTCGCGGGGACTCTGACTGAGCCTGAATGGGGTCAAGCCGAGCGTGTTGCTGGTTGGCAGCGTCAAGGAGGTCCTTGACCCGCTTCTCCTCGAAAGCGTGCTCCTCGCCTTCCAGGCTTTCCATCTCCTCCATGGCTGCCTGCGCCGCTCGCATGTTGGCTGCAGGAGTCTCGTACGTGGGCAGATCGCCGCCTAGGACCTCGGCGATGAACCGGCCGCGGCTGCGGACTGATCCAAGCCGGCTAGGGGCCTCGGAAATCGGAGTAAGGCCGTATGCGGAGTTATACTCACGCTACGTAGCCTCCAACCGACGTTTTGCCGAAGCTACGGCGACGCCCTCCTCCAAGATACGCTTGCGAGCCTCCTCCAGCGAGGCCCGAGCGTCAGCAGGGTTTGCGGAAGCGGTGACGGGTGTTTTCAGGCCAGCGATGGCGTCCCGAAGAGTATCGGTGGCCGCAGCAGCGGGCTCGCCAGTGCGTGCTGAGGCCTTGCCGGGAGCCATGCGGGTGCCAGCGCCGATAACCATCACTTCCATGGTGTTGGAGACGGCTGCAACGTGTTGAAAACATGATTTTTGGTTGAAGTTTCTAATAATTTTTAAATAGCATTCTCAACAATTTTTTGAAAATCACAAATGAAATTTGAAAACACAAACATTTTTTGAAATATGCAAACAATTTGTGAAACGTGAACGATTTTTGAACTACTGCAAAAATGGAAACATGATAATTTATTAAAAATACTAAAATATTTTTGGAAGCAGGAACATTTTTTAAAATTTCTAATACATTTGGAAAAAGTTGTGAACATTTTGAAATTACAAAATGTAAAACGAGCACATTATTTGAAATTACAAACAATTTCGAAAATGTCTCGAACATTTTGGAAAAAATAGGAATGTTTTCAAAAGTCTGATTTTTTTTACAAAACATGAACGGTTTTTGAATTCGCAAATAAAATTTTGAAACATGAACATTTTTCGTGTTTGTTAACAAAATTGGAAAGCTAGGATAATTTTAGGAATTCCAGAACATTACTCGAATTTTCAACAGATGTGCACGCTTCTTTTTGCAGACAATTTGAAAGTGGTCTTCACTTTTTAAAACAATTCAGGAACATGAATTTTATTGAAATTTCTTGACATTTTCAAACGTTATTATAGCGCGAACATTTTTAAAAATTCCAGAATATTTTCAAATCCTGAACATTTTTAGAACAGGTGAATAAAATTCGAAAATGTTTTAGAATTTATGAACATGTCTTTTATTTGTGCACAAAATTTAAGAGAACATAAACACTTTTTTGCGAATAATGATCATTTTTGAGAATCAGGAACATTATTTGAAATTCTAGATTAAAAGTTGCGAACACGAACATATTCTGAAACTTCCACATAAAATTAAAAAATATGAATATTTTTCAAAAATTGTGAACAAATGTTCTTTAAAAATAAATAAATTTTTAAAAGCAAACCTATTTTATAAAAAAAATGTGAATTTGTTTTCTGAATTACTGATCATTTTCTGAAACAAACTGAACCAATTTGAAAATTCTGTTTTTATGGAATTTGTGAACAAAATATGAAAATGACAGCATTTTCTTTATAAAAGTACAAATTATTCAAAACATAAATATTTTTATTAAAAATAAATTTGAGAAAGAAAAAATAGAATAAAATTTATAAAAGAACAAAAAAGAAAAAAGAAAGGAAATAAGCTGAAAATGTAAAAAGAAACAAAAGAAAGAAAGAAAGAAAACCAAAACATAAAAAACCTGGTTCAAGAACTTTCTAGAATTTTCCTATAACCGTAAAAACCAGCTTCGAACTTTTATAATGTTCCCAAAACCGGGATCCTAGCAATTAAATGGCTGGCCCATATGACGTAGCTAGGTCGAGAGTCCTATCCGAAACATCGGGGAAAACCCTATTTGAAGCTGTTTGTGTCAAATAGGCGGGCAAAAGCTGCGAGCGAGCGATGGGGTTTGGGTCGGCCCGTTAGCACTTTCATCGATCCAGGTTTTGGGAACTTTTAGAACTATCCAATTGGTTTTTCGGTTTTGGGAACTTTTTAAAAGATTCTCTGAATCGGTTTTTTTATTTATTCTTTTTTGTTTCTTTTTTATTTCTGTTTAAAAATGTTTTGGATTTTATTTTTTTTCTAGAATTTTAAAAAATGTTCCGGAATTTGAAAAAAAACATTCTGGAATTTTTAAAATGTTCTAGAATTTGAAAAAATGTTCCGAAATTTAAAAAATGTTCCGGAATGTAAAAAATTGTTCTAGAATTTAAAAAACGTTCCGTAATTTTCAAAACATGTTCTAGAATTTGACAAATGTTCCGGAATTTGAAAAAATATTCTGTGATTTTTATTAAAATGTTTCAGATTTTACAAAAAATAGATTCCGAAATTTGAAAAAATATTCCAGATCTTGAAATTTATTCTGAAATATGAAAGAATGTTTCGGAATTTGAAAATATGTTCTGGACTTGGAAAAATATTCACAATTTTATGCAGTAATTTTTTTTACGAACTAGAATTTAATTCATGTTTCAACATTTGTTCACAATTCGAAAAAAAATAAGGTTTCAAAATATGTTCACAATTCAAAAAATGTTCAGGGTTTCAAAATTTGATCGCAGATTCGAAAATGTTCATTTTGTAATTTTATATATGAATTTTACAATTTATTCATGTTTCCAAAAAAAATTCACAATTTGAGAATTGTTTACAGTTTCAAAATTTGTTCACAATTCACAAAAGGTTCACATTTTTTTCATTTTGTTCACGGATTTGAAATTTGTTCATGTTTCAGAATTTGTTCATATTTCAAAAATTGTCCGCGTTTTAACGAAAAATGTTGACAATTTTATAATTTTGTTCATGAATTTGAATTTTTTTCACAATTCGAAAAAATGTTTGGTGTTTCAAAATTTGTTCGCTGATTCAAAAAATGTTCATAATTTGATAATTTTGTTCACAATTCGAAAAATGTTCTCGGTTTCAAAAGTTGTGCATGTTTTCATAAAAAAGATAGAATATTCATTTTTGTTCTTGGTTATCAATTTTCCTTTGCATTTAAAAAATCATAATTTGAAAAACATTATCCCTTTGAAATTTGTTCCTTTTCCCGATTTTTTTTTGAATTTCACAAAATATTATACTTTTTATAAAATTCTACAGAGATAAGAAAAATTCAATGTTTAAATAAAGATTTACTTTTTCAAAAATAAAATCTCGTTTGCAGTTTATAGTTCATATACAGGGGGCTGACATTTTAGACACCTAATCAACGATGATGGTGGCTAGCGACGCTCTAAATTCGCCGCTGTTTTTACCTCTTTAAGCCTGACGCTACACATCTAACACTAGAATTTGCCTTGCACAGTGGCTAGCTCGGTGGGAAAACACTTCGAGGTCGCGTGTTCGAAACTCATTATCCCCGAGCTAATTTCCTTAGTTTTTGCAAACGCATGCGGGGTGCACTGCAATTGGGCGAGCCCAGGGTGAGTCGCACTGTGCAAAACTGAGATTCTTTGCCGCAACGAGCACCTGAAGAGAATAGCTACTATCACCTGAAGAGAATAGCTCACTTGCGCGAGACTGGCCCGGCCCGTTTAGGTTTCACGGGTAAATCCTTTGCTCGTTCATTCCAACGCTATTGTCTTGATGATTGCTTCGCTGTGTTTTTCGGTCCGATCGTTTCTTTGTTTCTTCAAAGGTTTTCTTTTCTTTATATTTTTAGTTTCTTTACTAGCAAAAGGGCCCGTGCGTTGCAACGGGAGTAAGAAAACTACATATTAAACACTTATTATTACAATAAGTGTTGAGTGCGTGAAGATTTTAACCGCCTCATGTGTAGCTGATATACGATTGTTAGATAAACACGTTAACACTTTATGAGGTAATTCGTCACTAGCGATTTTAATTCTAATGCATAGACTAATTCTAGCGTCTTACATTCTTCTAAGAAGAAAATGTGACAATCTAGGTCAACAACGATTTGTTGAATATATGGCTTGCTTGGTACGCATCCAGAAACAATCATACAAAGCATAATGAAACCATGTTGGATATATTATTCCATGGCGGGCCGCAGCTTTTTTTTATTTCTCCGAGCAAGGTCCATCCTTAGTTCAGCATTACAAAACCTAGTTGACTTTAGCTATGCGTACAACTGTCATTACTAATAATCATAATTTATTTTATTTTGAAACATATTTTCATACCGTACAAATCTTTGTCAGTACAGGTACAACACAACTCTATGTTTAGTGAAGGTTTTTTTGAGTGGTATTCTATTCTTTTTCTATAAACTTTTATTTCCAAGATCACACTCACATAAATATTAGCATATGGCTTACTAAGTTAAAACTGTTGCCATCAGAGTGTAAGACAGTATAGTTAAATAATCACAGTGGGTCAATATGAGGAGGAGACATCTAATAGATAACCATTTGTTGAAACACCATGAACAATTACACATAAATTCAATCGAACGAGCACAAAAAATTGTAATCGATGCATCCAGCAGCTTCCAGTCAGTGAGCGGCGGCTGGGATGGGGGTAAATCCCCAGTGAGATATGCACTGCATGCCCCTTATCCACAACATCTTGCGCCGTCTGAGTCCAGTCACTCTACTGAAAATTGAAAAGATGCGGCAAGCTTCATCCCTCCACGGCAAACTCCTTGAGAGCAGATCAAATCAAGAATACAACCAAGTAAAATAAAGGTGGAAGGCCGGATGTGATTACCCGCGGAGGTTCCAACGGTGGCGGCGGCGGTGCCTCGCGAATCTGTATCGTCGCCGCTGAGTTAGGCGCCTACTGCAGAAGTGCAGATGGAGAGCAAAAAATGATTAGAACGCACGTTTAGGCAGCGACGGTACTTACCTGCATTGGGGAAGAAGGCGGCGAAGTGAGGCATAACAGCAGATCGGAGTGAGGCGGTCAAACCGTGGATGGGTCAGCAACCGTGGAGGTGACCACAATGGGTCGCGTCCACGCTGGAGGAGGGATCTGCATGCTCACACGCCGCCGAACTCGGTGTGATGGCCGCCAGATCCCACTGGTACGGGGGGAGGAGAGGCGGGAAGGAGAGATGGAGGCCATCCTCGGGGTGCCGACGAAGGCCCGACGCCACGAGCGGCTCCACCGCACTCGTGCCCCAGCCGCGCTCGCCCTCGCCTCGTCAGCTCCCTGCGCCGTCCACATCCCTGCGCACGTCCCCGCGTGCCTCGCCGCCGCATCGGAGCGCGCCACCTCTCCTCTGCTCCAGGCCAGCCGCCGCCTCGATCTGGATCGAAGGAGGGCGAGCTCCCTGCTCCGCTCTGCCCGTTTCCCGCGACAACCATTGTTGACCTCGCCTCGCCTCCTTGCCCCGCAGCTCTGCCCGTCGGAGTCCTTCAGCGCCCGCGGCCCCACGCCAGAGTACTGCGGGTTTATTTTCATAAAGCACAAGGGCTTATTTGTAAAAGCGCCGTGACGACGGACGACAGAAGCGCTGCGCGCTTTATTATTAGGAGAGATTTTATATCGGCCTCTTTATTTGTTTATCTTTTTTTTGTTGTGCCTGTCATTACAAATACCGGCAGAGATTAAATCCGAAAATGGGCCCGCCTTTACAAATACCCAGCAAGTGGGGAGTACGCATCAGGTCGCTCGTTGGCGACCTGTATGCCAAATACGGAGTAGGAGGCACCATTGCTTGAGAGAGCTTCTATTAGGTGTGTGACTCGGTAGCAAATGAACTAGAGCGCTCCCCTCCTATCCTACGCGCTCTTATTGGGTCGCCCCATGAGCATGGCTGGATGATCCCCAGTTTTTTTATTCTTATTGCATTTTGTTTTTGTTATGTTCTATCTTTTTCTTCATTAAACAATTATGTATTAAAAAAGTTTCAAATGTAAAAAAAGAAAGATTTTTCTTCTAGAAATGATAAAATGTTTGGGTTTAAAAAAAATGTTCCCGTAAACGGTTTGTCAATTTGAACAAAAAAACCATGATTTTTTTTATTAATTGAAGACTTTCAAAAATGTTCATGTGTACAAAGATTTCCACAATTTATATAAATTCTCATAAGTTTTTTTAGATGATAAAAAATATTGAAAGCAGTATTTGGGAAACTGAAAATTGTTCAAAAATTTCTTTAAATTGTTCAAAAAATCCAGAAAATATTCTCAGTTTCAAAAGATAGTCATGAATTTCCATAATGTTCATTGAAATTTACAAATGATTCAGAATTTCAAATGTTTTTGCCAAAATTTCAAGAAATGTTTGCCTATGCGAATAACGTGTTCACAAGCTCAGAAAAATATATGTAATTTCGAAAAAAATTAGTGCATTCAAAAATGTTCATGTATTTGAAAAAATGTAGGTAAATTTAAGAAATATTCTCAATTTCAATAATACTACCATTTGTTTTCTAATTAGATGTACAATGTTTGAGTAAAAAAATGTTCACTCCTGTTTAAAAAATGGCCACCATTTTTCATAAATTCCCGGATTTCAGAAAATGTTCATGAAAATTAGGAAATTAAAAACGAAGAGGAAATGAAAAAATGAAAACAGAAAAAAAAATACAAAAATAAAAGAGGATCGCAAGGAGAAACAAAAGAAGAAGAGAAAAGGTCTGGGAAAGAACCATCCCAAAACTGGAGACCGCACCCGAGACCTGAAGATGAAATACGACCCGCAGGAAGACTCATCCCTACTAGTCCTCCTACCGTCTACCGACCTCGATTCAGTGTGCACCGCTGATGGGGAATTCATCTTCTCCCATCGGAGAGGAGACACAAAAATAAAAAACCAAAAACCCCTCGCATCACAGAAGAATATCTTAAGTACCGGTGCTTGTGGTGCACGTGTTGCACTGAACTCCCGTAGCATATTTTATAATATTTGAAAATTCCTAAGTAAAATATATCTATATCATACAACATCAATGTATGTTGTCACAAAATTTCAAATCAAAATTTAAAACATAGTTCAAAAACCAAAAATGACTAATTCAACATTAAATAGTACATAAGTTAAGTTTGGCTTTAGATTTGGCCTATTATCATATTGATGTCAAGTTCGATATTTTTAATCTCAAGCAACGTTTCAAATTTTAATATGATTTTTCACAACATATATTGATGTTGTGTCAATGTGCTTGATTTTTTTTAAACACATTAAAATGGTTTACGACATTTGGTGCATCGCTAACACCATCCAATCTGCCCGAGCTCGCGGCTCCCGGTAGTCATGGCCTAGCAGTAGATCACCATGTACGTGATGCTCACTCTAGACACGAAAAAGAGTTTTCCCCGCTTTGTATTACAAAACAACCAGCCGAAACATTTAACGATAGATGTTGAGGCAGAAGCAACACAGTCACATCCAAAAGAAATAAAAAATAAAAAATAAAAAAACAAATGCCGACATTGATGAATCAAAAAAAGAAGAAACCTCGCAACCACGGTGACCACCAGGGATCTCCCACCAAGCTCCAAGACTGTGAAGTGCCGCTACCAATTAGCACCTCCCACAAGGGCCGCGATGAAGACGACGCTGCTGCCAAGGGTTTCCCCCGGTACGTGACTAGGCGTGAGGAAGGGTAGGTCCCCACGCCCTCCACGAAGGTTAGGCGGCACCCACGGCGCCACCGCATCGGTGTCGACAACGCCGACAAGGGTTTCCCCCGATCCCAACCACCACCTCGGGCGCTCTGGAGCCTACCACCAAACTGGCGTCCACCCTCCGTCAACACGGTCTTGAAGCTCCCACATCGTCTCATCATGGCACCGCAAGGTGAGGCTTGCACAACGATGAATAGGAGTTGGGACTAGGGGCAGCAGCACCGTCGGCACGCGAGAGGGCTTAACCTCCACTGTCGATGACGGTAGCCGACCGAACGCAATAGCATGACATAACACGCCCATGGGCCCATAGGCCCGGTCGGGATCTCAAAGCCCGTAAAGCTCCCACCCTCGTGCAGCAACTTGCACGCTGTCGGCGCCGCCATCGCCCGTCCGAGCTCCTCCTCCTCCTCACCATGCAGAAGACATCGAAGTCGCGCTCGGGACCGCCCGCTAGGACCCCGATGGGGACTGTAGGGCCTAGATCTGGGTCGGGGGCGCGCTGCTGGCCACCTCACGCCACCACGCCGCCACCTCGCCCGCCGCAGGCCACCGCCACTAGGTCGCCGGACTGCCGCCTAGCCGAGCAACACCCCTCACCGCCCCGCCACCACCACCTACCACTGCGGGGTGGCTGATGACTCCCCACTGATTTGCGTTGGTTTCCCTCCAAGCTTAAAGGGTGATGTAGCATAGCGTCAACAAGTATTTCCCTCAGTTATGAAACCAAGGTATCAATTCAGTAGAAAGGTCCACAAGACTATGTAAGCGGTACCTGCACAAAAATAACAAATCCTCGCAACCCAACGCGTGTAGGGGTTGTCAATCCTTCGTGGGTAAAGTGAAAGGATAGATTGATAGATGCAAATAGACTGATGGCAAATAAAATGCGGCAAGGTATTTTTGGATTTTTTAATAATATAGATCTGAAAATAAAAGAGCAAATAAAATGGAAACGTGAATAACAAAGTAAAGATTGAAAATAGATGGTGTGAAATAGACCCCGGGGCCATAAGTTTTATTAGTGGCTTTTCTCGAGAAAATAACAAATGGTGGGTAGACAAATTAATGTTGGGAAATTGATAGAAGAGCAAATAATTATAACGATATCCAAGACAATGATCATGTATATATGCATCACGTCCAAGACACGTAGATTGACTTCTGCTTGCATCTACTTCTATTACTCCACACATCGATCGCTATCAAGCATACATCTAGTGTATTGATTTCATGGAGAAACGGAGTAATACTTTAAGAACGATGACATGATGTAGACAAGATATATTCATGTAGGAATAGACCCCATCGTTTTATCCTTAATAGCAATGATACATGCATGTCATGTATCCTTTTGTCCCTCGGATTGAGCACCGTAAGATCGAACCCATCACAAAGGACCTCTTCCCATTGCAAGATAAACGGTCAAGTTGTCGAGACAAAAATCAAATATCGGAGAAGAAATACGAGGCTATAATAATCAAGAATGGATATAATTTCATAGATTTGATCATAAACTCACAATTTATCGGATCCCAACAAACACACCGCAAAAGATAGAGTTACATCAAATGGACCTCCAAGCGACCATTGTATTGAGAAGCAAAACGAAAGAGAAAGCCATCTAGCTACTGCCTACAGACCTGTATGTATGATATGAACTACTCACACATCATCGGAGGAGCACCAATGAGGATGATGAACCCCTTCGTGGTCGTGTTCCTCTCCGGAACGGGCTCTCGATTGGATTTCGTGGCTTCTAGAACTTGCGATGGCTGAAACGATTTCCATCGAGTCCTCTAGGTTTTCTGGATTATTAGGGTATTTATAGATCTCAAAGGCGGTGGAGTAGGCGCCCGAGGCCCCCACTAGCCACTAAGTCGCGCCTGGGCCTCCTCTGGTGATCATCCTTGGTCCCCAGGTTTCCTTCTATTCCAGAAAAAATCTCCAAAAAGTTTCATGGCATTTGGACTTCATCTTGTATTGATTTTCTGCGAAGGAAAAAAATAGCTAAAAACAACAAATGGCACTGGGCACTATGTCAATAGGTTAGTCCCAAAAAATGATATAACATTGCTATAAAATGATCATAAAACATCCAAGAATGATAATATAATAACATGGAGGAATAAAAAAATATAGATACGTTGGAGACGTATCAGCATCCCCAAGCTTAATTCTTGCTCATCCTCAAGTAGGTAAATGATAAAAACAAAAAAATTGATGTGGAATGTTGCCTAACATGTTCATCATATTATTTTTCTTTTTAGCATGGACATATGGACTTGTAGATGATGCAAAGAAATAGTCTATAATTTGACATGAAAACTTCAATACTCAAGCATATCAACAAGAAACCAAGCCTTTCAAAATATCAACACTAAATAATGCTATCCCTAGCCCATCATGCTCCATCATAGATCCATTAATGCAACACACCCAAATATTAACTACATCCAATGCTCAAGTATGATAATTAGTTGGTGCTTTATAAGAGAAGATGGAGACTCAAATTCAAAAATAAAAATTGCATAAAGTAAATAGATAGACCTTTCACAGAGGGAAGCATGGATTTGTAGAGGTGCCATAGCTCAAAGTGAAAAATTTAGAGATAAAATATTTTGGCCGTGTGCTTTTCCTATCAACGAAAATGACTAAGAGTTTCTAGTATCTCCCATGCTAAACAAATCATAGGCGGTTCCCAAACTGAAAATAAAGTTTATTCCTTTTTCCATCATTATTTCACATTTCACGGGTGGCCGCATCCACGGGTACCGTCCATACCAACACTTTCCATGGAATTTATTATTTGACATCATAAAATAATTTTTCTTTGCATTTTGGGACTCAGTATCCCTATTACCGCCATACTCTTGTGCAATGACAAGTGAATAAACACTCATCTTGAGAATAACCTATTTAACATGGAAGATACAGGCCAACCCTCGCCGCTTCATGAGCTGTATGGGCACACAAAAAGAAATTTATTTTGAACATTAGAGTTGGCACTTGCAAATTTACTTAGAACGGCGTTGAAATACCGCATATAGGTAGGTACGGTGGACTCATTTGGCACAACTTTGGATTTAGGATTTGGATGCACAAGCAATATTCTTGCTTAGTACAAGTGAATGCTGGCAAATAGATTGAGAAGCGCCCAACCAAGGAGCGAAAAACCATGATAAGACAACATTAAACATAACTAACACCGAATAATGCAACACAAGTAGGATGTAATTTCATAGCATAATTATTGACTTCATGTGCATGTATATGGAATCACAAACCTTAACACCGATATTCCTACTAAAGCATAATTACTCATCAACATAACTCACATATCACTATCTTCATATTGCAAAACTATTGCAAAGAATCAAATTTAACATCCAATAATCTTCATGAAAGTTTTTATCATATATTCCCTAGATATCTATCACTTTGGGACTGATTTTCATTTAAAGCAACTTTCCATTGCAAATAACAAGCTCTGAAACAAATATAAGTGAAGAACGACAACACAAGTTTCTTTAAAATTTTCAACTCTCAAAATAATATAAGTGAAGAAAGAGAGGATTTTTTAAAAATTTCTACTAACTCTAGAAATAATCTAAGTGAAGCATGAGAGAAAATTTCTTCAAAATAACAACACCACCGTGCTCAAAAAGATATAAGTGAAGCACTAGAGCAATTCCATGGCTCTAAAAATATAAGTGAAGCATAAAGAGCGATTATAACAAATCATAACATAATTTGGCTCTCTCAAATAGGTTTGTCTAGCAAGGTTTATTATGACAAACTAACCGACAAAGAAAGCAAAGACACATATAATACAAAACGCTCTAAGAAAAACTCATGATATGTGATGAATAAAAAGATAGCTCCAAGTAAAATTACCTATGGTTTAGAAGAAAGAGGGGATGCCTTCCGGGGAATCGCCAAGCTTAGTTGCTTGGTACTCTTTGGATATTACCCTCGGGTGCCATGGGGAATCCCCAAGCTTAGGCTTTTACCAATCTTTATTCCTTCATCCATCATGATCTCACTCAAAACTTGAAAACTTCAATCACACAAAACTTAAAAAAACCTTTGTGAGATCCGTAGTATAAGAAAACCAAACTTTACTTTAGGTATTGTTGAAAACCAATTCCAATTTTTTTTTGCATTATACCTACTATATTCTAACTTTACCATGGCTTATACCCCCGATACAAACCAAAGAATAATCAAAATAAGCACACAACGCAAAAAAAAAGAATTTGTCAAAAACAGAACAGTGTGTAAAGACTCGAATATTACTCATACTTCTGTAACTCCAAAACTTCTGAAAAATTAGGACAACATGGGGAATTTGTATACAATCTTGTGTAAGACATTTTAACACTTCCGGCGCTTTTGTGATTTCTAGAATTGTTTCTACTAAATGCAAAACTTTTTGTTTTTCAACAGGATCAAAGCAACTATCACCACACATGATCCTAAAGGCTTTACTTGGCAGAAACACTAACTAAAACATAAAAACACAATCATAATAGTAGAATAATTGTGCAAACACTCAAGAAGACAAAGCAAAAGTGAAAAATAAATTTTATTAATTGGGTTGCCTCCCAACAAGCTCTTTCTTTATAGCCATTAAGATAGGTTTGAGATTTTATTTATGCTCATATGAAACATAGTAGTTGAAACACAAAGAGAGAATCATATAGCATAAGACAAACACATTTAAGTCTAACATACTTCCTATGCATAGGTATTTCATAAGCAAACAAATCATCAAGAAACAAAATATCTAACATATGCATCGAAGAAGAAAGAAACAATAATGATCTCAACATGAAGAGAGATCATTTAGTAACATGAAAATTTCTATAACCATATTTCCCTCTCTCTCTAACATTCCAAAATTATAAATTTTGAAATGTTATAACAAATAAATAATTAGGATTTTTTGCTTGAATGACGTGATTGATTGTTTGAAATTGAGTGGAATTTGAAACTTTTTAAAAATTTAATGAGAGGGAATAAAATGACTTTCCCAAATTTTTCTATTTGATTTTGAGTTTGAATATTTTCAAAACCCTGTGGTAAAAAATCAAATGAGAGGAGGAAAATGACACTCCAAAATGAGAGACAATGTCTTGATTCAAATTTTATGTATTTGCAATTTGTTTGAAATTCAAATCCCTTTTCATTTAAAGTTACTACAAAAAAATATTTTTTAAAAAGTATTTTATTTGGTCTTGAAAATATGTTCATGTTGTAGGAAATTTTATTCTGAAATTTTTGATATATAATATGCCTATACAAAATATTCTCTTAATTTCGTTTATATTTTTTTCACTGTTTATTTTCAAAAATAAAAAAGGCACTATTCGCTCAAACACTGTCCATCCGAGGAAAAAAAGGCTGGCCGGATTTGCCTGTGCGGCTGGCCGAAACTTACTTGACCCATGGGCATTTGGTTCATCTTTTCTCCATATTACGTATATGTTTAGTCTCACATTGCCTATCTAGTAATTTTTAGACCTTCCTTTCACCTATAAATATAGATCCATAGAATCATTCAAAAATCATCTACTCCGGGTTAAATCAATCTTTTGGTTTAACTAGATTTATTAAATAAAAATATTTTCTTCTCTTCGGCGGGATTTCTCGAAGTCATCTCCTCTTGGGAATTATCTCTTCTATGCATTCTAAAGGTATTCTCTTTGTAGTTTTCTTATATACTCCCGTAGTTTATTGTTCTTATATTAGTATTTCTAGACTAGTATACGATAGAGTAACTCGATTATTAATTAGTCTTTGTATTTACACATTAATACTAGAATTCTTTTAGACAACACTTTTTCTTCCGTAAAACAGTTTGGCCCTGATTTTTCGAATAACCATAACCTTGTACTCGTTCACTCAAATGAGATGAAACAAGCCCCTAGATTTTAGTCCTCACCTCACCTATCCAGTGAACCTATCAAACCAACTTTTCAAAATTTTCAAATTTCAAAATTTATTCAGATTCATATTCAAACTTCTTTTGGTCCGTAACTCCGTTTTAGATGAGTCCAATTGCATCGGATTCGTATCAAAGTAATCTTTTTGTTTGTATCAATTAGTGTTATATATCCAACATATAATTTCAATCATAGTCATTACTCCACTAGTTCACATTAGTGTTGCCACACCGTGTTCTAACTAGATTCAATACCATATTGAAGTACTTATATCTTTTGATCCGTTATTCAAAATCTAGTAATTCTTTTTCTACATGTTCATATTGACCTCCCATTTGCAGTAGCTTCATTAGTTTCAACCTTTGAACCTTTCAAATTTGAGCGATCCAAATTTGAATTCGAACCTTTGTTTGATCATACCTTGCAAACAGTAACACCTTTTCCATTGATTTCTTTTGCCCTTAAACACTCGTGTTATGTACTTTCTATTCATAACAACCATGCTCCAATTCAAAGACTTTTCACCTTTATGGAATTCAAATTCTATTCATACTTCAATTTGCTATAACTTGTGTTGTAGTGCTCCATTTCAATTAATTCTTTTTTTGCAACTGAATTCTTATGCCCTATGCTATTTCTCATTCATGTGGTTCTCTGCATTGTTGGGATCATCTTTCATAGTATCTCCACCCTAAGCGTATATAGCAATAGTTCATCGTCCATTAACTCTTTTGATCTCATTCCTGCACCTTCACTTTACAACACACTTAGAATCTATTTTTTTTATTAAACCTTAGTATGTTTTTATTTTGCACCAAGACATGTTTTGTTCTTATGTTCTTTTGGTTCTTCCTTTTGGCATGAATGTTTATTAAAAGCTATTCGTTTATGATAGATTGCTCGGAGTGTGGCGAGTAGAATTATCAAGATTATTAGAGCAACTATCTTCATCAAGTAATACCAGGCAAGTTCACATTGATCATATTTTTACCTATGGTTTTATTGCATTAGTTACAACCTTCTTCACCCATTGCATGCAAGTAGGTACTTGGAAACTTTGGTTATTGAGTAGTATGTTACGATAGGCACCCCTAAACCCTTGTTACTTTGGTCGGGACGTTATTTTGCTATGCTCCTAGTAGACGTGGTTTGGTTGAGTGTTTATCTTAAGTGTTGTGAGAAACTTAATAATCAAGACCCGAAGACTCCAAGACTTGCAAGACCTCAGAACGAAATATACCTCTGGGTGAAGGACGGTTCAGATGGGCTCCCTGAGAAAACCAGCGGAGGACCCGAGATGCACAGAGAAGCGCCATGACATCTTGCGGAAAGCTTCACTCGGGCTCAAAGAGATGCATGGATATTTCAAGACCCAAGGCTTACCTGCACAGCCACAAGTCATTATGGGATCTGGCTTGGTTGGACAACGTGGTGACTCTAGGCGGGCAGTGCTATGAGATGTAGAAGAACGGTAGGATTAGATGGGCACCGACAGAGGCTCAGAGGAACCCTTGAAAGACCATGTTTTGATCATCCCATTCTCAAACACCCTGAAGTGCGAGGACTTCAACAGAGGCGATCAAATCGTGTATTGAACCTGTGCAAAACTGTGTAGAGTACTGAAACCTAATCGATTAGCCGTGTCCACGGTCATGGACAACTTGAGTCAAAGGAACTGAAACTATGGGGAATTCTCAACACCATTAACTTATTGATGTGGGTAATATTGATAACTTGGATATGAGAAATGGTTGGTGGAACCTTTCTCATTAACAACCAACAATGTAGTAAATTTTGCTTTTACCTCTCTCTTGTTGTAGGAAAAATTTGCTTTACGCAAAATTTAAACTATAGCCCCACCTGCCATATACGCATATAGTATAGATGATATTTTCACCCCTTTTGTGACTTGCCGGCATATTCAATATGCCAACCTACACGGCTACAACGTCTTATGTTGCAGATATTTTCTTCGACGAGTAAGAGTACGATTCAAGGTTACGCTCTGCACTCAACCTGTCGTTGGTGTTTATTGGGACTCCACTCCCTTTGATTGATTCCGCTGAGATTTTGAGGTATATATCAGTTTTACGTTATTTATATGTGATTGCACTTTGATATATACATTGATATACTGTGTGTGCCAGCATACTAATCCAGGGATGGCACAGATACACAGAGGCTTGACTATTTTTGAGTCGGGTCGCTACATATATGGTATCAGAGCACATGTTGACTATAGGACGTGACCCTAGAAACTGGAAATCCCTTAGGAAAGGATCTCTCTAAAATTTTATTTCCAAGAACATCCTTTACTTCTCATCTCCTCTGATTTCATCAAATGTTCTCTCTCACCTCAAATAGTTAGACAATACCCTTTCCCCTTTTACCACATGAAGGATCAACTGAGACCCACTTCAAAGTAAAGAGGATTTCACCATGCATTTGAAGAATTGAAGCTGCGTCAGTTGAAGACTCCCAAGACCCGAAGAATTCGAAGACCCTGAAGCGTTCCAATATTTATATGGTAATTAGAAATCCAAACCCCTGTTATATACCCACGTTAGACACGATGATTTGTGAGCCGTCATTTGTGTGTGTTCTCCGACAACCAGAAATAAAACCTATTCTCAAAAGTATTGTTTGTATTGTGTGTATCTCCCTCTATCCCTCTCTCCCTTACCCATCTCACCCCAAACCCCTTGGACCCAATAGACGATGAATGAAAATGGACTTGTGTTTTCTAGATCGATGACTCACTTGGAGATGGAACAATGGATTCAGAACATAGAGGATCACCTAAGGAGTAACTTTGTTGCAAGAAAAGAGATGGTCCGGTATGCTTTTCAGTACTTTGTAGAAGGTGTTGCAACTTGGTGGAAGATGCATGAAGCTATCCATGGAAGGCAAGGTGCAATCACTTGGGAAGAATTCAAGGAGACTCTGTTAAGATCTCATCTTATTCAAAAGTGCTATGATAACCCGATGAAGAAGCCTTGTGCATGCAAGATCTATGAAGAAATAGGACACACCCAGGAAGAACACAAGGATGGATACCCTCATTGTAAAGAGAATCACCAAGTAGATTAATGGCCAACTAGTCAGGAGACTTGTTTCTTGTGTGAAGGAACCACCCACTACCCAGCTCAGTGTCACATTTATCCCAAGGTGCAACAAGTTGTCAAGCAGCAGAAAGAAGCAATGAAGGAAACACTCAAGAAGAATATTTTAGAAGAACATGTGATGAAGGAAAATATTGAAGACCCTGATGGACAAGGCCTAACCAGATTTTTCTCCAATGCATGTTACTCATGTGGAGAAGAAGGACATTTTCAAAGATTGCACGAAGGAAAGCCATAAATATCTGGGGGACTTCCCGATAGAAAAAATAGAGTTGGATCCACTTGAAATAGAAGAACTGGCCAGAATGAAGGAGTCCGGAAAGAAGAGAAAGTACACCAGCCAGAGTCAAATCCCGATACATAAAGACTTGAGTCATATCACATGTTTCAAGTGTAATGAATTGGGCCACTACAACAATATGTGCCCAGGAAGGAAGCATGAAACCCGAGGAGCGAAAACAAACACCAAGAAGCCTCGAGACAGGTCGGAAGTCATTTGTTTTCATTGCAAGGAAGCAAGACATTATGCTACTAAATGTCCACAGGGGAAGAAAGCTAAAATGGAGTAGTTAATGTTTTGACAATGGCAATAAGTGTAACCTAAAGCACTCTTGTCTTCATGAGATTATGGAGTTAAATTTTGTAACGGAAGTCTCTGAGATAGTAATAAGTTCATGGATCAATAAAAATTATTGTGTCATGATTTCCTATGTTGAATTGTAAGAGTTGTTGCTCCATATACAAACTTCTCTGGCCATTTCCGAGGATATGAGAAAATATGGTCTATGCAGGCATGAGTATTTTTCATTTTAAGTGTGGTAGTAACCGGTAAACCCACAGGATCCAAGGAGTAGGAATGTACCATGCATACCAAGGATTCAAATCCACCGAATACAGTTGAAAAAAATGTTGGACCATATCAAACTATGTGGGTGACAACATTTGTAACCAAGTACTTTTGAAGTGGAATTTCGAGAATAGAATGAGGATGAAATGACGGAATTATTATGAGGAACCAATGGAAAAGGAAAATTAGTTCAAGGAATACAACATGTACCAAGGATGCATCCCAAGATTTTCAAAAAGGTTGCCCCAAGAGCATGAAGGGATAAGCTATGTCGTGTCAGCAAACATTTTCTTAGGAGCACGCATAAAACCCGAGAGTGGTAAAAATACGATATATGTTTCATTCAGCTTGCGGAACCAATGGATTCGTCCGAACTTCGTTCGTGTACAAGAGAAATTCTGCAATGCTTGTGAGTACGCCCAAGTGTTAGAATACGAGATTCACTAAGCCTTATACAAGGTAATGATTTCAGTGCGACATGGCTTGGCCACCATGGCGACTTACTCTTATCATTCTCTTGCTATTCGGAATGGTAAATCTGAGAGACTTCCATAGAGAGAGACGACATTCTTTGAAGCTTTTATTTAAGCCTTAGAATGGTATGATGAAAGCCCATGTACATGGCATTTGTTGTCACGCATAGGAAATTTTACGGTGAGGATGAAGGCAAGACCCTTCTCACTGCAGGATAACCACAAATGGTAGACCACCATGAGAATCATCGATATGCTACTTAGAATGGTCACGAGACTTGTCAGTTAAGAAGACCAAGTGCCGGAAGAACCTTATATCAACGAAAGAGCACTCGATTTTGATGGAAAACATTATGAGTATAACGAAAGATCATCACCAAAGGAGTTACCATGAAGAATGTGAGGAGCCAGATGCCAAGGCCCGAGGGGATTGTTAATAATTTGAGGGACCGATAACTCTCATTTTAAGTGTGGTAGCACCCCACTTTGCAGGAGATTGAATTTGTTAGAAGACCTCCAAAACCCTAACCTTTTTCTTTCTATCCTCTTCGAATCTCGAGGACGAGATTCATTTTAAGTGTGGTAGTTTGTAACATCCCCAAATTATAAATTTTGGAATGTTATAACAAATAAATAATTAGGATTTTTTTGCTTGAATGACGTGTGATTGATTGTTTAAAATTGAGTGGAATTTGAAACTGTTTAAAAAATTAATGAGAGGGAATAAAATGACTTTTCCAAAATTTTCTATTTGAATCCCTATTCAATTTTGAGTTTGAATATTTTCAAAACCCTGTGATAAAAAATCAAATGAGAGGAGGAAAATGACACTCCAAAATCAAAGACAATGTCTTGATTCAAATTTTAATTATTTAAAATTTATTTGAAAGTCAAATCCCTTTTCATTTAAAGTTACTGCAAATTTTTTTTAAAGTATTTTATTTGGTCTTGAAAATATGTTCATGTTGCAGGAAATTTTATTCTGAAAATTTTGATATATAATATGCCTATATAAAATATTCTCTTAATTTCATTTATATTTTTTTGCTGTTTATTTTCAAAAATAAAAAAGGCACTATTCATGCGAACACTGTTCATCCGAGGAAAAAAAAGGCTGGCCGGATTTGCATGTGCGGCTGGCCGAAACTTACTTGGCCAATGGGCATTTGGTTCCTCTTTTCTCTATATTACATATATGTTTAGTCCCACATTGTCTATCTAGTAATTTTTAGACCTTCCTTTCACCTATAAATATAGATCCATAGAAGCATCCAAAAATCATCTATTCCGGGTTAAATCAATCTTTTGGTTTAACTAGATTTATTAAATAAAATATTTTCTTCTCTTTGGCGGGATTTCTCGAAGTCATCTCCTCTTGGGAATTATCTCTTGTGTGCATTCTAAAGGTATTCTCTTCGTAATTTTCTTTTATACTCCCATAGTTTATTGTTCTTATAGTAGTATTCCTAGACTAGTATACAGTAGAGTAACTCGATTATTAATTAGTCTTCGTATTTATACATTAATACTTGAATTATTTTAGACAACACTTTTTCTTCCGTAAAATAGCTTGGCACTGATTTTTCAAATAGCTGTTACGTCTCCAACGTATCTATAATTTTTGTTGGTTCCATGCTATTATCTTGCCAACTTTGGATGTTTTATATGCATGAATATGCTATTTTATATCTTTTTTGGGACTAACCTATTAACTCAGTGCCAAGTGCCAGTTTCTGTTTTTTCCGTGTTTTTGACACTTTTTCAGACGGAGTCCAAATGGAATGAAACTTTACGATGATTTTTTTGGACCAAAAGAGACCCCCGAAGCTTTGGAAGAAGGCCAAAAGAGCCATGAGGGAGTCACAAGCCTTGAGGCCGCCACCACCCCCCTAGGCGGAGCTTACCAGGCTTGTGACCTCCTCGTGGGCCCAACCGATGTAATTCCACCGCCATAAATTCCTATAAATTTAGAAACCCCCAAAAAGAAACCTAGATCGGGAGTTCCGCCGCCGCAAACCTCTGTAGCCACCAAAAACCAATCTGGAGCTCGTTCCAGCACCCTGCCGGAGGGGGAATCCATCTCCGGTGGCCATCTTCATCATCCCGGCGATCTCCATGACGAGGAGGGAGTAGTTCTCCCTCGGGGCTGAGGGTATGTACCAGTAGCTATCTGTTTGATCTCTCTTTCTCTCGTGTTCTTGAGATGTCTTGATCTCGATTTACCATGGGCTTTGCTACTATAGTTGGATCTTATGATGTTCTTCCCCCTCTCCCTCTTGTAATGAATTGAGTTTCCCCTTTAGAGTTATCTTATCGGATTAAGTCTTTGAGAACACTTGATGTACGTCTTGGACGTGTCTATCTGCTGTGATCAACTTGCGGCTTTGTGACATTTGGAACCTATGCATATGGGTTGGCACACGTGGATTCATGTGAGTACTCGATGTATGTTTTGGTGATCAACTTGCGGGTTCGTGACATTAGGAACCTATGCATAGGGGTTGGCACACGTTTTGACTCTCCGGTAGAAACTTTGGGGCACTCTTTGAAGTTCTATGTGTTGGTTGAATAGATGATTCTGAGATTGTGTGATGCATATCGTATAATCATGCCCACAGATACTTGAGGTGAAAATGGAGTATCTAGGTGACATTAGGGTCTTGGTTGATATGTATCTTAAGGTGTTATTCTAGTACGAACTCTATGATGGATCGAACGGAAAGAATAGCTTCGTGTTATTTTACTACGAACTCTTGAATAGATCGATCAAAAAGAATAACTTTGTGGTGGTTTCGTACCCGACAGTAATCTCTTTGTTTGTTCTCTGCTATTAGTGACTTTGGAGTGAATCTTTGTTGCATGTTGAGGGCTAGTTATATGATCCAATTATGTTATTATTGTTGAGAGAACTTCACTAGTGAAAGTATGAACCCTAGGCCTTGTTTCCACGCATTGCAATACCGTTCCTGCTCAATTTTGTTACTAGTTACCTTGCTGTTTTTGTAATTTCAGATTACAAAAACCTATATCTACCATCCATATTGCACTTGTTTCACCATCTCTTCGCCAAACTAGTGCACCTATACAATTTACCATTGTATTGGGTGTGTTGGGGACACAAGAGACTCTTTGTTATTTGGTTGCAGGGTTGCTTGAGAGAGACCATCTTCATCCTACGCCTCCCACAGATTGATAAACCTTAGGCCACTCACTTGAGGGAAAATTTCTACTGTCCTACAAACCTCTGCACTTGGAGGCCCAACAACGTCTACAAGAAGAAGGTTGCGTAGTAGACATCAAGCTCTTTTGTGGCGCCGTTGCCGGGGAGGTTAGCGCTTGAAGGTATATCTTTAAATCTTGCAATCGAATCTTTTTGTTTCTTGTTCTTTCACTATAAAACCATAAAAAAAGGAATTGAGGATGCCTCATATGCTCCATCTTTTCAATGTCTTTCATGAGCATGATGGGAAGGAAAATTGTGCTCAAGTGTTGAAAAAAGAATTACATAGAATGCTTGGCATAGAGTATGTGAATGATGAGCATGATTGCAATGTTCTTAGCATGAATTCTTTGAATACCCATGATGCTAATGATATGCAAAGCCACAAGTTTGGGGATGCTATATTTGATGAAGATGATCTTTTTAGTTCTTCCACTTTGAATGATCAAAATCATTTTGATGAAAGCATGCCCCCTATCTATGATGATTATTGTGAGGATACTTATGCTTTGAAGAAAAGGGATGATAAAACTTGTCATACTTTCGAAAACCCCTTTGGTAAACCTTGCTTTTTCATTGTGGACACAATTTGTAGTGCTCAAGTCCTTTACGATACCCCCACTACTATTCTTGAGAATAGATTTCCTTATGTGGAGAGTAGTAAAATTCCTATGCTTGTAGATCATGAAAAGAAAGCCTTAGGTGCTGGTTATATTGTTGAATTCATTCATTATGCTACTGAAAATTACTATGAGAGATGATCATATGCTTCTACTTATTGCAATAGTATCAAGCTTCCTCTCCATATGTTGAAATTTTTGAAGCTATGCTTGTTTTGCCTTCCTATGCTAGTTGATTCTTGCTCCAATAAATTGTTTGATCGCAAAATCCCTATGCATAGGAAGTGGGTTAGACTTAAATGTGCTAGCCATTTGCTCCATGATTCTCTCGTTGTGTTTCAATCCTTACCTTTTATGTGAGCATCATTGAAATCAATGCCTAGCTAAGGGCGTTAAACGATAGCGCTTGTTGGGAGGCAACCCAATGAATAAATTTTTCTTTTCTTTTTGCTTCCTGTTTTGTTTTCTCCACACCATCATAATTCTGTTATGATTGTATCTTTTGTGTTTCTTTTTGAGTTTGTGCCAAGCAAAACCATTATGATTAGTCTTGGTGATGATTGTTTGATCATGATGGAAAAAGACAGAAACTTTCTGCTCACGAAAAGAATTTTCGTTTTTATTCCATAAGAGATTTTGAGTTGATTCTTTTTGGTGACGATTTCTGTGCAATTTCTTCAGACTGTCATAATGTTTCAGATTTTTTGAAGTACCAGAAGTATACGAAGTATACAGATTGCTACATACTGGTCTGCTTTTAACAGATTCTGTTTTTTGAGTTGGTTGCTTATTTTGATGAAACTATGGATAGTATCGGAGGGTAGTAGCCATGGAAAAGTGAAAATACAACAACCCAACACCAACATAAGTAGAATTTAAGTTTGCTACAGTACCTAAGGAAGTGGTGATTTGCTTTCTTATACTAACGATATCACGAGTATCTGTTTAAGTTTTGTGTTGTGAAGTTTTCAAGTTCTGGGTGAAGTTTTTATGGACAAAGAGATAAAGAGTGGCAAGAGCTCAATCTTGGGGATTCCCAAGGCACCCCAAGTTGATTCAAGGATGCTGAAAAAGCCTAAGCTTGGGGATGCCCCGGGAAGGCATCCCCTCTTTCGTCTTCAATCCATCGGTAATGTTACTTGGAGCTATATTTTTATTCACCACATGATATGTGTTTTGCTTGGAGCGTCTTGTATCGTAGGAGTCTTTTATTTTTGTTGTGTCACAATCTTCCTTGCTTCAGACCTAGAGAGAGAGACATGCACTCACCGTGATTTTGCCGAGCTTCACTTATATCCTTTGAGTTAGGCAATTCAGCTCACATGTGTTTCACTTATATCTTTAGAGCTAGTTGATTATGCTCTATGTGCTTCACTTATATATTTCAGAGCACACTGGTGCGTGTCTTGGTAGTTGGCTTATGCTATGAAAGTAGTCCCAAAAGTGGTAGTTATCCAAAGGGTTACGAAAACTTCCATCTTCATCTGCATTGATTAGAAAGAGAAGCTTGATTCCTCTCAATTAGTTTTGAGATGTGGTTGTGGTAATATTTAAGTTATGTTAGTATGGTGTTGTGAATCTAGAGATACTTGTGTTGAAGTTAGTGATTCCCGTAGCATGCACGTATGGTGAACCGCTATGTGATGAAGTTTGAGCATGATTAGTTTATTGATTGTCATCCTCTGTGTAGCGGTCGGGATCGCGCAATGGTTTATACCTACCAACCCTTCCCCTAGGAGTATGTGTTGAATGCTTTGTTTCGATTACTAATAAAACTTTTGCAACAAGTCTATGAGTTATTCTTGACTAATGTTGATTCCATGGTTTAGATGCACTTTCACCTTCCACCATCACTATCTTCTTTAGTACCGTGCAACTTTCGCTAGTGCATAAACCTACCATATAGCCTCCCTCAAAACAACCACCATACCTACCTACTATGGAATTTTCAAAGCCATTCCAAAATATATTGCCATGCAACTACCACCATGACATGTGCCACCACTTCTACATTGCCATTGCATGATCATAAGATAGCTAGCAAGATGTTTCCATTGATGTCTATGCCATGCTAGATCACTGTCACGGTACACTACCGAAGGCATTCCATATAGAGTCATCATTGCTCTAAGTTTTGAGTTGTAAGTGTGATGATCATCATTGATGGAGCATTATCCCATGAGAGGAAATAAAAGAGGCCAGTGAAGCCCATTTACAAAAAGAGGCCAAAGATGCCCACCAAAAAAAGAGGCCAAAGAGCCCACCAAAAAAATAGAGAAAAAGAGAGAAGGGACAATGCTACTATCTCCTTTCCACACTTGTGCTTCATATTAAGCACCATGGTCTTCATGATTGAAAGTCTCTCGTTTTGTCACCACCATATAGCTAGTGGGAAATTTTCATTATATAACTTGGCTTGTATATTCCTATGATGGGCTTCCTCAAAATTGCCCTAGGTCTTCATGAGCAAGCAAGTTGAATGAACACCCACTAGTTTTCTTTAAGAGCTTTCACATACTCCTAGCTCTAGTGCATCATTTGTATGGCAATTCCTACTCATTCGCATTGATATCTATTGATGAGCATCTCCATAGCTCATTGATATGCCTGGTCAATATGACCATCGTTTCCTTGTTTGCCTTGCAACCTCCACCACACTCCATTCCACTTATAGTGCTAAAACCATGGCTCGCGCTCATGTATTGCGTGAGAGTTGAAAAAGTTTGAGAAAGTAAAGGTGTGAAAACAATTACTTGGCCAATACCGAGGTTGTGCATGATTTAAATTCGTTGTGCAAGGATGATAGAGCATAGCCACACTATATGATTTGGTAGGGATAACGTTCTTTTTGGCCTTGTTATTTTGAAAGTTCATGATTACCTTGCTAGTTTGCTTGAAGTATTATTGTCTTCACGTCAATAGCAAACTATTGTTTTGAATCTAACGGATCTGAACATTCATATCACATAAGAGGAGTTACAAAGGACATCTATGCTAGGTAGTATGAAAGCGTAAAAAATTCATTCTTTATCACTTCCCTACTCGAGGACGAGAAGGAGTTAAGCTTGGGGATGCTTGATACGTCTCCAACGTATCTATAATTTTTGTTGGTTCCATGCTATTATCTTGTCAACTTTGGATGTTTTATATGCATGAATATGCTATTTTATATCTTTTTTGGGACTAACCTATTAACTCAATGCCAAGTGCCAGTTTCTGTTTTTTCCGTGTTTTTGACCCTTTTTCAGATGGAGTCCAAATGGAATGAAATTTTACGATTATTTTTTGGACCAAAAGAGACCCCCGAAGCTTTGGAAGAATGCCAGAAGAGTCACGAGGGAGTCACAAGCCCTGAGGCCGCCACCACCCCCTAGGCGGCGCCTACCAGGCTTGTGACCTCCTTGTGGGCCCAACCGACGTAATTCCACCGCCATAAATTGCTATAAATTCAGAAACCCCCAAAAAGAAACCTAGATCGGGAGTTCCGCCGCCGCAAGCCTCTGTAGCCACCAAAAACCAATCTGGAGCCTGTTCCAGCACCCTACCGGAGGGGGAATCCATCTCCGGTGGACATCTTCATCATCCCGACGATCTCCATGACGAGGAGGGAGTAGTTCTCCCTCGGGGCTGAGGGTATGTACCAGTAGCTATGTGTTTGATCTTTCTCTCTCGTGTTCTTGAGATGTCTTGATCTCAATGTACCATGGGCTTTGCTACTATAGTTGGATCTTATGATGTTCTTCCCCCTCTCCCTCTTGTAATGAATTGAGTTTCCCCTTTGGAGTTATCTTATCGGATTGAGTCTTTGAGAACACTTGATGTATGTCTTGCACGTGTTTATCTGCTGTGATCAACTTGCGGGTTTGTGACATTTGGAACCTATGCATATGGGTTGGCACACGTGGATTCATGTGAGTACTCGATGTATGTTTTGGTGATCAACTTGCGGGTTCGTGACATTAGGAACCTATGCATAGGGGTTGGCACACGTTTTGACTCTCCGGTAGAAACTTCGGGGCACTCTTTGAAGTTCTATGTGTTGGTTGAATAGATGATTCTAAGATTGTGTGATGCATATCGTATAATCATGCCCACTGATACTTGAGGTGATAATGGAGTATCTAGGTGACATTAGGGTCTTGGTTGATATGTATCTTAAGGTGTTATTCTAGTACGAACTCTATGATGGATCGAACGGAAAGAATATCTTCGTGTTATTTTACTACGGACTCTTGAATAGATCGATCAGAAAGAATAACTTTGTGGTCGTTTCGTACCCGACAATAATCTCTTCGTTTGTTCTCCGCTATTAGTGACTTTGGAGTGAATCTTTGTTGCATGTTGAGGGCTAGTTATATGATCCAATTATGTTATTATTGTTGAGAGAACTTAACTAGTGAAAGTATGAACCCTAGGCCTTGTTTCCACGCATTGCAATACCGTTCATGCTCATTTTTGTTACTAGTTACCTTGCTGTTTTTGTAATTTCAAATTACAAAAACCTATATCTACCATCCATATTGCACTTGTTTCACCATCTCTTTGCCGAACTAGTGCACCTATACAATTTACCATTGTATTGGGTGTGTTGGGGACACAAGAGACTCTTTGTTATTTGGTTCAGGGTTGCTTGAGAGAGACCATCTTCATCCTACGCCTCCCACGGATTGATAAACCTTAAGTCACCTACTTGAGGGAAAATAGCTACTGTCTTACAAACCTCTGCACTTGGAGGCCCAACAAAGTCTACAAGAAGAAGGTTGCATAGTAGACATCAATAGCCATAACCTTTTACTCGTTCACTCAAATTAGATGAAACCAACGCCTAGATTTTACTCTTGACCTCACCTATCGAGTGAACCTATCAAACCAACTTTTCAAAATTTTCCAATTTCGAAATTTGTCCTGATTCATATTCAAACTTCTTTTGATCCGTAACTCCGTTTTAGATGAATCCAATTGCATTGGATTCGTATCAAAGTAATATTTTTGTTTGTATCAATTATTGTTATATTTCTAACATATAATTTCGATCATAGTCATTACTCCACTAGTCCACAGTAGTGTTGCCACACCGCGTTCTAACTAGATTCAATACCATATTGAAGTACTTATATCTTTTGATCCGTTATTCGAAATCTAGTAATTCTTTTTTCTGCATGTTCATATTGACCTCCCATTTGCAGTAGCTTTATTAGTTTCAACCTTTGAACCTTTCAAATTTGAGCGATCCAAATTTGAATTCGAACCTTTGTTTGATCATACCTTGCAGACAGTAACACCTTTTCCGTTGATTTCTTTTGCCCTTAAACACTCGTGTTATGTACTTTCTATTCATAACAACCATGCTCCATTTCAAATACTTTTGACCTTTATGGAATTAAAATTCTATTCATACTTCAGTTCGCTATAACTTGCGTTGTAGTGCTCCATTTCAATTAATTCTTTTTTTTGCAACTGAATTCTTATGCCCTATGCTATTTGTCATTCATGTTGTTCTCCACATAGTTGGGATCATCTTTCATAGTATCTCCACCCTAAGCGTATATAGCAATAGTTCATCGTCCATTAACTCTTTTGATCTCTTTCCTGCACCTTCACTTTACAACACACTTAGAACCTATTTGTTTTTATTAAACCTTAGTATGTTGTTATTTTGCACCAAGACATGTTTTGTTCTTATGTTCTTTTGGTTCTTCCTTTTGGCATGAATGTTTATTGAATGCTATTCGTTTACGATAGATTGCTCGGAGTGTGGCGAGTAGAATTATCAGGATTATGAGAGCAACTATCTTCATCAAGTAATACCACGCAAGTTCACATTGATCATTTTTTTAGCTATGGTTTTATTGCATTAGTTACAACCTTCTTCACCCATTGCATGCAAGTAGGTACTTGGAAACTTTGGTTATTGAGTTGTATGTTATGATAGGCACCCCTAAACCCTTGTTACTTTGGTCAGGACGTTATTTTTCTATGCTCCTAGTAGACGGGGTTTGGTTGAGTGTTTATCATGAGTGTTGTGAGAAACTTAATAATCAAGACCTGAAGACTCCAAGACTTGCAAGACCTCAGAATGAAATATACCTCTAGGTGAAGGACAGTTCAGATGGGCTCCCTAGGAAAACCTACGGAGGACCCATGATGCATGGAGAAGCGCCATGACATATTGCGGAAAGCTTCACCCAGGCTCAAAGAGCTGGATGGATATTTCAAGACCCAAGGCTTACCTGCACAGCCACAAGTCATTATGGGCTCTGGCTTGACTGGACAACGTGGTGACTCTGGACGGGCGGTGCTACGAGATGTAGAAGAGCATTAGGATTGGATGGGCACCGACAGAGGCTCAGAGGAACCCGTTGAAAGACCATGCTTTGATCATCCCATTCTCAAACACCCTGAAGTGTGAGGAGTTCAATGGAGGCGATCAAATCATGTGGGTAACGTGTGCAAAACTCTGCAGAGTACTCAAACCTAATCGATTAGCCGTGTCCACGATCATGGAGAACTTGAGCCAAAGGAACTGAAACTATCAGGAATTCTCAACACCATTAACTTATTGATGTGGGTAATATTGATAACTTGGGTATGAGAAATGGTTGGTGGAACCTTTCTCATTAACAACCAACAATGTAGTAAATTTTTCTTTTACCTCTCTCTTGTTGTAGGAAAAATTTGCTTTACGCAAAACTTAAACTACAGCCCCACCTGCCATATATGCATATGGTATAGATGATATCTTCACCCTCTCTTTTGTGACTTGCCGGCATATTCAATATGTTGACCTACATGACTGCAACGTCTTATGTTGCAGATATTTTATTCGATGAGTAAGTGTATGATTCAGGGTTACGGTCTGCACTCAACCTGTCGTTGGTGTTTATTCGCACTCCACTCCCTTTGACTGTTTCCGCTTAGATTTTGAGGTATATATTAGTTTTACATTATTTACATGTGATTGCACTTTGATATATACATTGATGTACTTTGTGTGCCAGCATACTGATCCAGGGATGGCATAGATACACAGAGGCTTGACTCTTTTTGAGTCGGGTCGCTACACTCTCATAATAATTAAATGTAGGATCATATTCAAATTCAACAACATAGCGATCACATAAAATATCCTCTTCATGATCCACATGCATAAAAGTCTTATAATCTTCCAAGGTAGTGGGATCAACATTAACTAAAGTCATGACCACTCGAAACCCACTTTTTTCAAAAAATTCATGAGATAGATAATTCTCTCAAATAGTGGGATCATTATTACCTAAAGCTGACACTATTTCAAACCCACTTTCAATACTATTGCAAACATTATTATCAATATAGTAATCATTACGAGGATTAGATAAATTTTCAAGATAATAAGAAGCACCACCCCAATCATGATCATTACAGTGAGTAGTGGACATGACAAAATTGCCATCCCCAATCTTGTAGTTTGGCATATTATTATCACGGTTGACATTAATAGAATTTATAACAACATCATTGCAATCACGCTTTTCATTCAAGGAGATATCATGAATCACTTTATAAATTTCTTCTTTTAACACTTCATCACACTAATCAGATTCATGATTTTCAAGCAAAACTTCACAAAAATAATCAAGCGCACTCAACTCACTAGCAATTGGCTCAAGATAATTAGCTCTTTTGAAAATATTAGAAGGTGGATGAGGATCCATATGTCTTTACTTTTCTTGTTTATTTTTCTGTTTTCGAGTGTTGACATGAGGGCAATAGAAGCAAGCAAGCAAGAGAAAGGCAAGTGAAAAGAAGGCAAATAAAAAGGCATTTTTTGTGAAGTGGGGTAGAGGAAAACGAAAGGCAAATGGGAAATAATGTAATTGCAAGGAGATGAGAGTTTGTGTGTAGGAACATGATAGATCTTGACTTGATTCCCCGGCAACGGCGCGAGAAATCTTGACTCCCTGCTGATTTGTGTTGGTTTCCCTCCAATCTTAAAGGGTGATGTAGCACACCAGTGACAAATGTTTCCCTCAATTATGAAACCAAGGTATCAATCAGTAGGAAGATCCATAATACTATGTAAGTGGTACCTCCACACAAATAACAAATCCTCGCAAGCCAACGCGTGTAGGGGTTGTCAATCCCTCATGGGTAAAGTGAATAGATAGATTGATAGATCCAAATAAAGTGATGGAAAATAAAACGCAGCAAGGTATTTTTGGATTTTTTGATAATATAGATCTAAAAATAAAAGATAAAATAATATGGAAACGCGAATAGCAAAGTAGAGATTGCAAATAGATGATGTGAAACCGACCCTGGGCCCGTAGGTTTCACTAGTGGCTTCCCTCGAGAAAATAGTAAATGGTGGGTAGACAAATTAGTGTTGGGAAATTTATAGAAGAAAAAAATAACTATGACGATATCCAAGACAATGATCATGTATATAGGCATCACGTCCAAGACAAGTAGACCGACTTCTGCGAGCATCTACTTGTATTACTCCACACATCGACCGCAATCCAGCATGCATCTGGTGTATTGAGTTCATGCAGAAATAGAGTAATGATTTAAGAACGAGGACATGATGTAGACGAGATCTATTAATGTAGGAACAGACCCCATCATTTTATCCTTAATAGCAACGATACAACGTGTCAAGTCACCTTCTGTCACTGATATTGAGGATCGCAAGATCGAACCCATCACAAAGCACCTCTTCCCATTGCAAGATAAAAGATCAAGTTGGCCAAACAAAAACCAAATATAGGAGAAGAAATACAAGGCTATAATACTCAAGAATGGATATAATTTCATAGATCTGATCATAAACTCACAATTCACCGGACCTAAACAAACACACCGGAAAAGATAGAGTTACATCAAATGGATCTCCAAGAGACCATTGTATTGAGAAGAAAAACGAGAGAGAAAGCCATCTAGATACTGCCTATGGACCCATAGATATGATATGAACTACTCACACATCATCGCAGGGGCACCAATGAGGATGATGAACCCTTCGTGATTGTGTTCCTGTCTGGAATGGGCTCTAGAGTGGATTTCGTGGCTTCTGGAACTTGCGGCGGCTGAAACAATTTTTCGTCGACTACTCTCGGGTTTCTGGAATATTGGGGTATTTATAAAGTTATAGGCGATGCACTAGGAGCCCAAGGCCCCCACTAGCCACTAGGATGCGCCACGGGCCCTGGGCGCGCCCTGGTTCCTAGTGGGCCACCTGTGCCTCCTCTGGTTATCATCCTTGGTCCCCAAGTTTCCTTGTGGTCCAGAAAAAATCTTCAAAAAGTTTCATGGCATTTGGACTTAATCTCGTATTGATTTTCTGTGAAGGAAAAAACAACAAAAAACAGCAACTCGCGCTAGGCACTATGTCAATAGGTTAGTCCCAAAAAATGATATAAAGTTGCTATAAATTGATAATAAAACATCCAAGAATGGTAATATGACAACATGCAATAATAAAAAATTATAGATACGTTGGAGACGTATCAGCCGAGCGCGGCCCAAGCCATCCACGGCCCATGTCGTGTTAAGATAGATCAAGCAAGCAGCCGCCATGCCCGCCTAGACACGCACCAACCATCACCGCCGTCAAGCGTGCTGCTCCACCAGCCGCCGGTCGCAGTAGAGGAAGACGCGTGTGATAGCCCCCGCTGCGTGACGACCCGCCGAAGCCAAATCCGGCAGATCTGGTCGGGGTTGTTGCATGCGACACCACCAGAAGAAGTCGCTGCACCATAGCAGCCGTACACCGGCGGGACCTCGGGTCGCCGTTGCGCCGCCGCCACCTAGTGTGCCGAATGCCTCCTTGCATCGCGCCTCGAGCTAGAATGTTGGATCTCCTCGAGGAGATTCGAGCTAGATACGTTGTTAGGATTGTAGTTGGGCTATCTTCGGACTCACCGGAGCCTAGGAAGAAGTAGGTGATCCAGATCTAGCGCTTCTAGGTGCCGGGTTCGGCATAGCCGACACATTGGATGAGTTGGAGATTTCCCCAACGGATGATACGACGGAGTAACATGCCATTCTTGACTCCATCCACTTGGAAGCGGGGGTGTAGCAAAGCATCAGTACCTCCGCAAGGCACATGCGAAGGTCGAATTACTCTTCACGAACATTGAATCTCACGATGAGCCGAGGCTGCGGGAGGCAGCCATCAAATAGGACGCAGATCCATCCCACATTGTTGGCACGGGGCCCATCTACATCTATGACTAGAGGTAGTTTAGGCTAGGTTTGTTACATATCTTTTGCGTATGCGAGAGCAACATACACAAAATAAAGGGTAACTACGCAGCCTCTGTGGACACGCCTGCACACATCCGCAAACTGTATAAAGGGTTATACTGGTCATATGCGGTTGTAGATGCTTTGACCATAATAGAGGAACCTACTACCTTATTTTCGATGCGATGCATGGCCATGGGGAAGCGGCGGTCCACTACCTCGCGTCTTGTTCTATTTGGACTCCAACTTACCTTCCGAAGATGGACACAAGAACGTGGCGACACAGAGAGACTGGAATTTTTCCGCCCTCGAGTTTCTTAGTGCAACTCCAACGGGGCGACCCATTTTGTTCGTTGCCGTCCATTTCGGACCGTGCAGACAAACAGTTGGCCCAACACACCGACCCAAACGGATGCGCGCCCGCTTTTTATCCGCCTACCAACCCATTCCCGACCCAATTTTGAGCCTGATTTGCGTTGGCGCGGGCACGAAGCGGACACGTGTGACGTGCGCCTACTCCCCTCCCTAGCCCGCAAATCGGCGGCAAAGCGGCCACTTTTTTGATCCATTTTCCCCAAACCCTCCCGCTTGACCCCGCGCTGATACGTCCCAACCGTATCTACAATTTCTGTTTGTTCCATGCTCTTTTGGGTGATCATACGTCTCCAACGTATCTATAATTTTTGATGGTTCCATGCTATTATCTTATAAACTTTGGATGTTTTGTTTGCATGATTATGATATTTTATATCTTTTTTGGGACTAACCTATTAACTCAGTGCCAAGTGCCAGTTCCTGTTTTTTCCGTGTTTTTGACCCTTTTCGGAGAAGAATATTAAACACAGTCCAAACGGAATAAAACCTTCAGAATTTTTTTTTCCGTAACAGAAGATACTCAGGGAACTTGAGAACCAAGGCAAAGGACTCCCTCGGAGGCCACAAGCCCCCTAGCCGCGGCCTGGGGGGCGCCTACTAGGTTTGTGGGCCCTCCGTGGCTCCTTTGCCCTACTTCTTCCGCCTATAATTCCCTAAAAATCAAAAACTGCTGGAGAGAGCCACGGAAATACTTTTCCACCGTCACAAGCTTCTGTCTCCGCAAGATCCCATCTCGGGCACGTTCTGGTGCCCTCCGGAGGGGGAATTCGGACACGGAGGGCTTCTTCATCAACACCATTGCCTCTCCGATGATGCGTGAGTAGTTCACCACAGACCTTCGGGTCCATAGCTAGTAGCTAGATGGCTTCTTCTCTCTCTTGGATCTTCAATACAAAGTTCTCCATGATATTCATGGATATCTATCCGATGTAATCTTCTTTTGCCGTGTGTTTGTCGAGATCCGATGAATTTTGGATTTATGATCAGATTATCTATGAATATTATTTGAGTTTCCTCTGATCTCTTCTATGCATGATTTCGTATCCTTGCAATTCTCTTCGAGTTGTGCGTTTCGTTTGGCCAACTTGATCCATAATTCTTGCAATGGGAGAAGTGCTTGGTTTTGGGTTCATACTGTGCGGTGTGCTCACCTAGTGACAGAAGGGGTAGCGAGGCACGCATCCTGTTGTTGCCATCAAGGGTAAAAAGATGGGGTTTATATCTATTACATGAATTTATCCCTCTACATCATGTCATCTTGCTTAAGGCGTTACTCTGTTTGTTATGAACTCAATACACTAGATGCATGCTGGATAGCGGTCGATGTGTGGAGTAATAGTAGTAGATGCAGACAGTATTGGTCTACTTGTCTCGGACGTGATGCCGATATGTATGATCATTGCCTTAGATATCATCATGACTTTGCGCGGTTCTATCAATTGCTCGACAGTAATTCGTTCACCCACCGTAATACTTGCTATCATGAGAGAAGCCTCTAGTAAACACCATGGCCCCCGGGTCTACTTCACATCATATTTTCAGCTCTACACTTTTACTTTGTTGCACTTTCCACCTTCATATGTCACCTTGCAATTAATCGTGAAGGGATTGACAACCCCTTTATAGCGTTGGGTGCAAGTTTGTTTGTTTTTGCGCAGGTACATTGTTGACTTGCCTTGATACTCCTACTCGATTGATACCTTGGTTCTCAAACTGAGGGAAATACTTACTGCTGCTGTGCTGCATCACCCTTTCCTCTCCAAGGGAAAAAACCAACGCAAGCTCAAGAGGTGGAAAGAAGAATTTCCGGCGCCGTTGCCGGGGAGGATCAAGTCAAGAATAGTCTGCCGTCAATGTGCCAATTTCTGGCGCCGTTGCCGGGGAGTATCAAGTCAAGAATAGTCTCCCTTCAACGTGTCAATTTCTGGCACCGGGGACTATTCTAAGTGAAGCTTATCCAAGTAACTGTCGCAAACTCAGCTCTTGCATTTACTTTTTTTTGCCTTTTGCCTCTCGTTTTCCTCTCCCCCACTTCTAAAAAACAAAAAAATTACAAAAATATTTGCCTTTTTCGTTCGCCCTTTTCTTTCGCTGGCTTTCTGTTTGCTTGTGTTTCCATGTGTCTTCAATATGCTTGCATCTTCGCTTGCTGAAATTCTATTGATATGGATCCTCATCCACTTGCTAATCTCTTTAAGAGATTCAATTACGTTGAACCAATTGCTAGTGAGTTGAGTGCACTTGACTATCTTTATGAAGTTTTGCTTGAGATGCGTGAATCTGAAAATTGTGATGAAGAAATTTATGAAGTGATTCACGAGGGCTCCTTGAATGAAAAGCATGATGTTGGGGAACGTCGCATGGGAAACAAAAATTTCCCTACGCGCACGAAGTCCTATCATGGTGATGTCCATCTACGAGAGGGGATTTCCGATCTACGTACCCTTGTAGATCGCACAACAGAAACGTTAAGAAATGCGGTTGATGTAGCAGAACGTCCTCACGTCCCTCGATCCGCCCCGCGAACCATCCCACGAACCGTCCCGCGATCCGTCCCACGATCCGCTCCGATCTAGTGCCGAACGGACCACACCTCCGCGTTCAGCACACGTACAGCTCGACGATGATCTCGGCCTTCTGGATCTAGCAAGAGAGACAGAGAGGTAGATGAGTTATCCGGCAGCGTGACGGTGCTCCGGAGGTTGGTGGTGATCTTATCTCAGCGGGGCTCCGCCCGAGCTCCGCAGAAACGCGATCTAGAGGTAAAACCATGGAGTTATGTGGTCGGGCTGCCGTGGCAAAAGTTGTCTCAAATCAACCCTAATACCTCAGTATATATAGGAGGGAGGGATGGGAGGAGGCAGCCTCAAAACCTAAAGGTTTGGCCGAAATTGGAGGTGGAGGAGTCTTACTCCAATCCTACTTGGAGTAGGATCCCACCTTCCCACTTGGAAACTCTTTCCACCTTGTGTTTTTTCCTTCTCAAACCTTATGGGCCTTAGTGGGAACTTATTCCAGCCCACTAGGGGCTGGTTTATCTCTTCCCATAGCCCATGAGACCCCTTGGGGCGTGATACCCCTCCTGATGGTTCCCGGCACCCCTCTCGGCACTCCCAGTACACTACCGATGAGCCCGAAACTTTTCCGGTAATGCACGAAAACCTTCGGGTAACCAAATGAGGTCATCCTATATATGAATCTTCGTTTCCGGACCATTCCGGAAACCCTTGTGACGTCCGTGATCTCATCTGGGACTCCAAACAACATTCGGTAACCAACCATAAACTCAAATACGCATAAAACAACGTCAAACCTTAAGTGTGCAGACCCTGCGGGTTCGAGAACTATGTAGACATGACCCGAGAGACTCCTCGGTCAACATCCAATAGCGGGACCTGGATGCCCATATTGGATCCTACATATTCTACGAAGATCTTATCGTTTGAACCTCAGTGCCAAGGATTCATATAATCCCGTATGTCATTCCCTTTGTCCTTCGGTATGTTACTTGCCCGAGATTCGATCGTCAGTATCCGCATACCTATTTCAATCTCGTTTACCGGCAAGTCTCTTTACTCGTTCCATAATACAATATCCCGCAACTTACACTAAGTCACATTGCTTGCAAGGCTTGTGTGTGATGTTGTATTACCGAATGGGCCCCGAGATACCTCTCCGTCACACGGAGTGACAAATCCCAGTCTCGATCCATACTAACTCAACGAACACCTTCGGAGATACCTGTAGAGCATCTTTATTGTCACCCAGTTACGTTGCGACGTTTGATATACACAAAGCATTCCTCCGGTGTCAGTGAGTTATATGATCTCATGGTCATAGAAACAAATACTTGACACGCAGAAAACAGTAGCAACAAAATGACACGATCAACATGCTACGTCTATTAGTTTGGGTCTAGTCCATCACATGATTCTCCTAATGATGTGATCCCGTTATCAAGTGACAACACTTGCCTATGGTCAGGAAACCTTGACCATCTTTGATCAACGAGCTAGTCAACTAGAGGCTTACTAGGGAAAGTGTTTTTGTCTATGCATCCACACATGCATTGTGTTTCCGATCAATACAATTATAGCATGGATAATAAATGATTATCATGAACAAAGAAATATAATAATAACTAATTATTATTGCCTCTAGGGCATATTTCCAACAGTCTCCCACTTACACTAGAGTCAATAATCTAGTTCACATCACCATGTGATTTCAACGAATTCAACACCCATATAGTTCTGGGGTCTGATCACGTCTTGCTCGTGAGAGAGGTTTTAGTCAACGGTTCTGAAACTTTCAGATCCGTGTGTTCTTTACAAATCTTTATGTCATCTTATAGATGCTGCTACTATGTGCTATTCGGAAATACTCCAAACATCTACTCTACTATACGAATCCGTTTCACTACTCATAGTTATTCGGATTAGTGTCAAAGCTTGCATCGACGTAACCCTTTACGACGAACTCTTTAACCACCTCCATAATCGAGAAAAATTCCTTAGTCCATCAGTTACTAAGGATAAATTTTAACCGCTGCTAGTGATTCAATCATGGATCACTTTCTGTACCTCTCAGCAGACTTCAAGTCAAGGCACACATCATGTGCGGTACCCAGCATGGCATACTTCAGATTCTACGACCAAGGTATAGAAGACGACCTTCGTCTATTCTCTTTATTCTGCCGGGGTCTGGATTTGAGTATTACTCAAATTCACACCTTACAACGCAACCAAGAACTCCTTCTTTGCTGATCTACTTTGAACTCCTTCAAAAACTTGTCAAGGCATGCACCTTGTTGAAACCTCTATTAAGCGCTTTCGATCTATCTCCATAGATCTTTGATGCTCAACGTTCAAGTAGCACAATCCAGGTATTCCTTTGAAAACTCCTTTCAAACAACCTTGTATGCTTTACAGAAATTCTACATTACTTCTGATCCACAATATGTCAACCACATATACTTATCAGAAATTCTATAGTGCTCCCACTTACTTCTTTGGAAATACAAGTTTCTCATAAACCTTGTACAAACCCAAAATCTTTGATCATCTCATCAAAGTGTATATTCCAACTTCGAGATGCTTGCACCAGTCCATTGAAGGATCGCTGGAGCTTGCATACTTGCTAGTATCTTTAGGATCGACAAAACCTCCTGGTTGTATCACATACAATGTTTGCTCAAGGAAACCGTCGAGGAAACAATGTTTTGACATCCTATGTGCAATATTTCATGAAAAATGCAGCAACTACTAACATAATTCTAACAGACTTTTAGCATCGCTACGAGTGAGAAAGTCTCATCATAGTCAATTGTTTGATCTTGTCGGAAACATCTTTGCGAGAAGTCGAGCTTTTCTTAATAGTGACTTATCACCATCATCGTCTGTCTTCCTTTTAAAAATCCATCTTTACTCAATAGTCTTACTACCATCAAGTAGTTCTTCCAAAGTCTACACTTTGTTGTCATACATGGATCCTCTCTCGGATTTCATGGCCTCCAGCCATTTGTCGGAATCCGGGCCCACCATTGCTTTCTCCATAACTCATAGGTTCACTGTTGCTCAACAACATGACCTCCAAGACAGGGTTACCGTACCACTCTGCAGTAGTACGCGACCTTGTCAACCTACGAGGCTTGTAGTAACTTGATCCGATGCTCGATGATCACCATCATCAACTTTCACTTCAATTGGTGTAGGAGCTACAGGAACAACTTCCTGCGCCCTGCTACATACTGGTTGAAGTGATGGTTCAATAACCTCATCAAGTTCTACCACCCTCCCACTCAATTCTTTCGAGAGAAACCTTTCCTCGAGAAGGGATCCGTTTTTAGAAACAAACACTTTGCTTTCAGATCTGAGATAGGAGATGTACCCAACTGTTTTGGATATCATATGAAGATGCATTTATCCGCTTTGGGTTCGAGCTTATTAGACTGAAACTTTTTCACATAAGTGTCGAAGCCCCAAACTTTCAAGAAACAACAGTTTAGATTTCTCTAAACCTCAGTCTATACTGTGTCATCTCAACGGAAATACGCGGTGCCCTATTTAAAGTGAATGCGGTTGTCTCTAATGCATAACCCATAAACGATAGTGGTAATTCGATAAGAGACATCATAGCATGCACCATACCAAATAGTGTGTGGCTGTGACGTTCAGACACATCATCACACTATGATGTTCCAGGTGGCATGAACTACGAAACAGTTTCCACATTGTCTTAACTGCGTACCAAAACTTGTAACTCAGATATTCATTTCTATGATCATATCGTAGACAGTTTATCCTCTTGTTACGACAAACTTCACTCCGAAACAGAATTGAACTTTTCAATATTTTAGACTTGTGATTCATTAAGTAAATACTCTTGTATCTACTCAAATCGTCATTGAAGTAAGAACATAATGATATCCACTGCGTGCCTCAGCACCCATTGGACTGCATACATCAAAATGTATCACTTCCAATAAGTTACTTATCTTGTTTTCATCTCAATGAAAACAAGGCCTTGCTCATGTGGTATGATTTGCATGTCACTAGTGATTCTAAATCAAGTGAGTATAAAGATCCATCAGCATGGAGCCTCTTCATGCAATTTATACCAACATGACTCAAGCGGTAGTGCCACAAGTAAGTGGTACTATCATCATTACCTCGTATCTTTTGGCACCAATATCATGAACATGTGTAACACTACGATCGAGATTCAATAAACCATTGAGGGTAATTATTTAAGCAAATAGAGTAACTATTATTCTTTTAAATGAATAATCGTATTGCAACAAACACGATCCAATCATGTTCATGCTCAACGCAAACACCAAATAACAATTATTTGGGTTTGACCACCAATCCCGATGAAAGAGGGAGCGTGCGACGTTTGATCATATCAACCTTGGAAACACTTCCAACACGTATCGTCACCTCGCCTTTAGCTAGTCTCCCTTTATGCCGTAGCTTTCATTTCGTGTTACTAATCACTTAGCAACCGAACCGGTATCCAATACCCTCGTGCTACTAGGAGTACTAGTAAAGTACACATCAACATCATGTATATCAAATATACCTCTTTCGACTTTTGCCAGCCTTCTTATCTACCAAGTATCTAGAGTTGCTCCGCCTCAGTGGCCGTTCCCCTCATAACAAAAGCACTTAGTCCCGGGCTTGGGTTTAATCTGGGGTCTCTTCATTAGTGCAGCAACTGCTTTTCCGTTTCACGAAGTATCCCTTCTAGCCCTTGCCTTTCTCGAAACTTAGTGGTTTTACTAACCATCAACTATTGATGCTCCTTCTTGATTTCTACTTTCGCAGTGTCAAACATCGCGAATCGCTCAAGGATCATTGTATCTATCCTTGATATGTTATAGTTCATCACGAAGCTGTCACAGCTTGGTGGCTGTGACTTTGGAGAACCATCACTATCTTATCTGGAAGATCAACTCCCACTTGATTCAAGCGATTGTCGTACTCAGATAATCTGAGCACATGCTCAACGATTGAGCTTTTCTCCTTTACTTCGTGGACAAAGAATCTTGTCGGAGGTCTCATACCTCTTAACAAGGGCACAAGCATGAAATCACAATTTCATCTCTTTAGAACATCTCTTATGTTCCGTGACGTTTCAAAACATCTTCGGTGCCTTGCTTCTAAGCCATTAAGTATTTTGTACTGAACTATCGTGTAATCATCAGAAACATGTATGTCGGATGTTCACAACATCTACAGACGATGCTCGAGGTGCCACACACCGAGTGGTGCATTAAGGACATAAGCCTTCTGCGCAGCAACGAGGACAATCCTCGGTTTTACAGACTCAGTCTGTAAAGTTTGCTACTATCAACTTTCAACTAAATTTTCTCTAGGAACATATAAAAAAAGTAGAGCTATAGCGCAAGCTACATCATAATTCGCAAAGACCATTAGACTATGTTCACGATAATTAGTTCAATTAATCATATTACTTAAGAACTCCCACTCAAAAAGTACAGCACTCTACTCATTTGAGTGGTACATGATCCAAATCCACTATCTCAAGTCCGATCATCACGTGAGTCGAGAATAGTTTCAGTGGTAAGCATCTCTATGCTAATCTTATCAACTATATGATCCATGCTCGACCTTTCGGTCTCATGTGTTCCGAGGCCATGTCTGCACATGCTAGGCTCGTCAAGCTTAACCTGAGTGTTCCGCGTGTGCAACTGTTTTGCACCCGTTGTATGTGAACGTTGAGTCTATCACACCTGATCATCACGTGGTGTCTCGAAACAAAGAACTTTCGCAACGGTGCATAGTCGGGGAGAACACAATTTCGTCTTGAAATTTTAGTGAGAGATCACCTCATAATGCTACCGTCGTTCTAAGCAAGATACGGTGCATAAAGGATTAACATCACATGCAATTCATAAGTGACATGATATGGCCATCATCATGTGCTTCTTGATCTCCATCACCAAAGCACCAGCACGATCTTCTTGTCACCGGCGTCACACCATGATCTCCATCATCATGATCTCCATCAACGTGTCGCCATCGGGGTTGTCCTGCTACTCATGCTATTACTACTAAAGCTACGTCCTAGGAATATAGTAAACGCATCTGCAAGCACAAACGTTAGTTTAAAGACAACCCTATGGCTCCTGCCGGTTGCCGTACCATCGACGTGCAAGTCGATATTAACTATTACAACATGATCATCTCATACATCCAATATATCACATCACATCGTTGGCCATATCACATCACAAGCATACCCTGCAAAAACAAGTTAGACGTCCTCTAATTGTTGTTGCATGTTTTACGTGGTGACCATGGGTATCTAGTAGGATCGCATCTTACTTACGCAAACACCACAACGGAGATATATGAATTGCTATTTAACCTCATCCAAGGACCTCCTCGGTCAAATCCGATTCAACTAAAGTTGGAGAAACCGACACTCGCCGGTCATCTTTGAGCAACGGAGTTACTCGTAGCGATGAAACCAGTCTCTCGTAAGCATACGAGTAATGTCGGTCCGAGCCGCTTCGATCCAACAATACCGAGGAATCAAGAAAAGACTAAGGAGGGCAGCAAAACGCACATCACCACCCACAAAAAATTTTGTGTTCTACTCGAGAAGACATCTACGCATGAACCTAGCTCATGATGCCACTGTTGGGGAACATCGCATGGGAAACAAAAAAATTCCTACGCGCACGAAGTCCTATCATGGTGATGTCCATCTACGAGAGGGGATTTCCGATCTATGTACCCTTGTAGATCACACAGAACAAGCGTTAAGAAACGCGGTTGATGTAGTGGAACGTCCTCACGTCCCTCGATCTGCCCCGCGAACCTTCCCACGAACCGTCCCGCGATCCGTCCCACGATCCGCTCCGATCTAGTGCCGAACGGACGGCACCTCCGCGTTCAGCACACGTACAGCTCGACGATGATCTCGGCCTTCTTGATCCAGCAAGAGAGACGGAGAGGTAGATGAGTTCTCCGGCAGCATGACGGCGCTCCGGAGGTTGGTGGTGATCTTATCTCAGCAGGGCTCCGCCCGAGCTCCGCATCAACGCGATCTAGAGGTAAAACCGTGGAGGTATGTGGTCGGGCTGCCGTGGCAAAAGTTGTCTCAAATCAGCCCTAATACCTCAGTATATATAGGAGGGAGGGAGGGGAGGAGGCAGCCTCAAAACCTAAAGGTTTGGCCGAATTTGGAGGTGGAGGAGTCCTACTCCAATCCTACCTGGAGTAGGATCCCACCTTCCCACTTGGAAACTCTTTCCACCTTGTGTTTTTTCCTTCTCAAACCTTATGGGCCTTAGTGGGAACTTATTCCAGCCCACTAGGGGCTGGTTTATCTCTTCCCATAGCCCATGAAACCCCTTGGGGCGTGATACCCCTCCTGATGGTTCCCGGCACCCCTCCCGGCACTCCCAGTACACTACCGATGAGCCCGAAACTTTTCCGGTAATGCACGAAAACCTTCGGGTAACCAAATGAGGTCATCCTATATATGAATCTTCGTTTCCGGACCATTCCGGAAACCCTCGTGACGTTCGTGATCTCATCTGGGACTCCGAACAACATTTGGTAACCAACCATATAACTCAAATACGCATAAAACAACGTCGAACCTTAAGTGTGCAGACCCTGCGGGTTCGAGAACTATGTAGACATGACTCGAGAGACTCCTCGGTCAATATCCAATAGCGGGACCTGGATGACCATATTGGATCCTACATATTCTACGAAGATCTTATCGTTTGAACCTCAGTGCCAAGGATTTATATAATCCCGTATGTCATTCCCTTTGTCCTTCGGTATGTTACTTGCCCCAGATTCGATCGTTAGTATCCGCATACCTATTTCGATCTCGTTTACCGACAAGTCTCTTTACTCGTTCCGTAATACAATATCCCGCAACTTACACTAAGTCACGTTGCTTGCAAGGCTTGTGTGTGATGTTGTATTACCGAGTGGGCCCCGAGGTACCTCTCCGTCACACGGAGTGACAAATCCCAGTCTCGATCCATACTAACTCAACGAACACCTTCGGAGATACCTGTAGAGCATATTTATAGTCACCCAGTTACGTTGCGACGTTTGATATACACAAAGCATTCCTCCGGTGTCAGTGAGTTATATGATCTCATGGTCATAGAAACAAATACTTGACACGCAGAAAACAGTAGCAACAAAATGACACGATCAACATGCTACGTCTATTAGTTTGGGTCTAGTCCATCACATGATTCTCCTAATGATGTGATCCCGTTATGAAGTGACAACTCTTGCCTATGGTCAGGAAACCTTGACCATCTTTGATCAACGAGCTAGTCAACTAGAGGCTTACTAGGGACAATGTTTTTGTCTATGTATCCACACATGCACTGTGTTTCCAATCAATACATTTATAGCATGGATAATAAACGATTATCATGAACAAAGAAATATAATAATAACTAATTATTATTGCCTCTAGGGCATATTTCCAACACATGATTGCAATGGTTTCACTATGAATTCTATTAATGTCAATCATGCTAAAAATAAGCAAAACCCTAAGCTTGGGGATGCTAGTTTTTCTATGTCTACTACTTGTTGCAATGATCATGATTGGGGTAATGATTTTTCTTATGATCTTAAAAATTTGTTTAAGCCTCATGATGAATAAGATATTTCCAATAATATTGAAAGTGGGTTTGGAGAAGTCATGACTTTAGTTGATGATAATCCCGCTATTTTTGAAGAGCGTCAACTTTGCATGCATGTGGATCATGAAAAGAATATCCTATGTGATAGCTATATTGTTGAATTTGAATATGATCCCACATGTAATTTTTATGAGAGAGGAAAATATTGTGGTATAAACTTTCATATCACTAATTCACCTCTCGTTATGTTGAGATTGCTTTTGTCTCTTTCTTCTTCCTTGCATATGGTCGTTATTGGTTGTCTTGATAATTTGTTTTCCTACAAAATGCCTATCTAAGTATGTTAGACTTAGATGTGATTTTCACATGCTTTATGATGCTCTCGTTGTGCTTCAATTCTTGTCTTTTATGTGAGCATCATTGAATTATCAATGCCTAGCTAAGGCCGTTAAACAATAGCGCTTGTTGGGAGACAACCCAATGAATTTATCTTTGCTTTTTGCTTTCTGTTTTGTTGTATCCACACCATCATAATTCTGTTATGATTGTGTTTTTTGTGTTTCTTTTTGTGTTTGTGCCAAGTAGAACCTTTATGACTAGTTTTGGTGATGGTTGTTTGATCGTGCTGAAAAAGACAGAAACTTTGCGCTCACGAAATTATTTTTCATTCCTATATAGAAAGAGCTTTTGAGGTGATTATTTTTTCTGATGGTTGATATGCCAATTTTCATAATTGTTCAGAATTTTTGAGATACCAGAAGTGTACGAAGTATACAGATTTCTACACACTGGTCTGTTTTTGACAAATTCTGTTTTTGTTGTGTTGATTGCTTATTTTGATGAAACTATGGATAGTATCTAGGGGTACTAGCTATGAAAAAGTGAGAATATTGGAATATAACACCAATATAAATAGAAATCAAGACTACTACAGTACCCAAAGAGGTGGTGGTTTGTTTTCTTATGCTAATGATATCACGAGTTTCTGTTAAGTTTTGTGTTGTGAAGTTTTCAAGTTTTGGGTGATGTTCTCATGGACAATGGGATAAAGAGTGGAAATATCTCAAGATTGGGGATTCCCAAGGCATCCCAAGCCAAATTCAAGGACACCAAAAAGCCTAAGATTGGGGATGCCCCGGGAAGGCATCCCCTCTTTCGTCTTCAATCCATCGGGAACGTTACTTGGAGCTATATTTTTATTCACCACATGATATGTGTTTTGCTTGGAGCGTCGTGTATTATAGGAGTATTTTATTTTTGTTGTGTCACAATCATCCTTTGTGCACACCTTTTTGAGAGAGACATGCAATCATCGTGAATTTGCTAGAATACTCATTGAGCTTCACTTATATCTTTTGAGTTAGGCAATTTAGCTCGCATGTGCTTCACTTATATATTTTGAGCTAGATAACTTTGCTCTAGTGCTTCACTTAGATCTCTTGAGAGCACGGCGGTGTCATATTTTGGAGAAATAAAAACTCTCGGTCTTCACTTATATCTTTTTGGGAGTGCTCTCTCTGAGTAACTTGGTAGTTGGCGTGTGCCATGAAAGAGTCCTAAAGATGATATGCATCCAAAGAGGATATAATAAAACTTCCATATTCATGTGCATTGATTAGAAAGAGAAGTTTGATTCCTCACAATTAGTTTTGAGATACGGATTTGGTGATATTAGAGTTATGTTAGTAGGGTGTTGTGAATCTAGAAATACTTGTGTTGAGGTTAGTGATTCCCATAGCATGCATGTATGGTGAACCGCTATGTTAGGAAGTCGGAGCATAATTGATTTATTGATTGTCATCCTTTGTGTTGCAACCAGGATCGCGCGATGGTTAACACCTACCAACCCTTCCCCTAGGAGTATGCATTTAGCACTTTGTTTCGATTACTAATAAAACTTCCGCAATAAGTATATGAGTTCTTCATGACTAATGTGAGTCCATGGTATAGATTCACTTTCACCTTCCACCATTGCTAGCTTCTCTAGTGCTGCGCAACTTTCGCCGGTGCACAAACCCACCATATACCTTCCTCAAAACAGCCACCATACCTACCTATTATGGCCTTTTCATAGCCATTCCGAGATATATTGCCATGCAACTCCCACCGTCCCGTCTCATGACATGTGCCGTCACTTTCATATTGCCATTGCATGATCGTAAGATAGCTAGCGAGATGTTTCAACGTCATACGCTAAGCTAGATCGTTGCACATGCCGGTACACTACCGGAGGCATTTCCTATAGAGTCATCATTGCTCTAAGTGTTGAGTTCTAAGTAAATAAAAGTGTGATGATCATCACTATTAGAGCATTGTCCCATGTGAGGAAATAAAAAAAAGGCCAAAGATGCCCACCAAAAAAATAACAAAAATGAAAAGAGGCCAAAGAGCCCAAACAAAAAAAAAGAGAGAGAGAAAAAGAGAGAAGGGACAATGCTACTATATTTTTCCACACTTGTGCTTTAAAATAGCACCATGTTCTTCATGATTGAGAGTATCTTGTTTTGACACTTCCATATACTAGTGGGAATCTTCATTATATAACTTGGCTTGTATATTCCAATGATGGGATTCCTCAAAATTGCCCTAGGGCTTCGTGAGCAAGCAAGTTGGGTGCATACCCACTAGTTTTTCTTTCGAGCTTTCACACACTTATAACTCTCGTGTGTCCATTGCATGGTAATCCCTACTCATTCACATTGATATCTATTGATGGGCATCTCCATAGCCCGTTGATACGCCGAGTCAATGTGACCATCTCCTCCTTTTTGCCTCACAACCTCCACCACACTCTATTCCAGCTATAGTGCTATATCCATGGCTCACGCTCATGTATTGCATGAGAGTTGAAAAGTTTGAGAAAGTAAGAGTGCGAAAACAATTACTTGGCCAATACCGGGGCTGTGCATGATTTAAATTTGTTGTGTGGGATGATGGAGCATAGCCATACTATATGATTTTGTAGGGATAACTTTCTTTGGCCTTGTTACTTCAAAAGTTCATGATTACTTTGCTAGCATGCTTGAAGTATTATTGTTTTCATGTCAATAGTAAACTATTGTTTTGAATCTTATGGATCTGAACATTCATGTCACAACAAAAAAGTTACAAAGGACAAATATGTTAGGTAGCATTCCACATCAACAATTCAGTCTTTATCACTTCCCTACTCGAGGATGAGTAGGAGTTAAGCTTGGGGATGCTTGATACGTCTCCAACGTATCTATAATTTTTGATGGTTCCATGCTATTATCTTGTCAACTTTGGATGTTTCGTTTGCATGATTATGCTATTTTATATCTTTTTTGGGACTAACCTATTAACTCAGTGCCAAGTGTCAGTTCCTGTCTTTTTCCGTGTTTTTGACCCTTTTCAGAGAAGAATATTAAACGGAGTCCAAATGGAATAAAACCTTCAGAAAGACTTTTGTCCGCAACAGAAGATACAGAGGGAACTTGAGAACCAAGGCAAAGAACTCCGGGGGAGGCCACAAGCCCCCTAGCCGCAGCCTTGGGGGCGCCTAGCAGGCCTGTGGCCCCCCCATGGCTCCTTTGCCCTACTTCTTCCGCATATAAATTCCCTAAAGATCCAAAACTGCCGGAGAGAGTCACGAAAATACTTTTCCACCGCCGCAAGCTTCTGTCTCCGCAAGATCCCATCTGGGGCATAATCTGGTGCCCTGCCAGAGGGGGAATTTGGACACGGAGGGCTTCTTCATCAACACCATTTCCTCTCCGATGATGCGTGAGTAGTTCACCACAGACCTTCGGGTCCATAGCTAGTAGCTAGATGGCTTCTTCTTTCTGTTGGATCTTCAATACAAAGTTCTCCATGATCTTCATGGAGATCTATCCGATGTAATCTTCTTTTGCGGTGTGTTTGTCGAGATCCGATGAATTGTGGATTTACGATCAGATTATCTATGAATATTACTTGAGTTTCCTCTGATCTCTTATATGCACGATTTCGTATCCTTGTAATTCTCTTCGAGTTATGGGTTTCGTTTGGCCAACTAGATGCATAATTCTTGCAATGGGAGAAGTGCTTGGTTTTGGGTTCATACCGTGCGGTGTCCTCACCCAGTGATAGAAGGGGTAGCAAGGCACGCTTCATGGTGTTGCCATCAAGGGTAAAAAGATGGGGTTTATATCTATTGCATGAATTTATCCCTCTACATCATGTCATATTGCTTAAGGCGTCACTCTGTTTGTTATGAAATCAATACACTAGATGCATGGTGGATAGCGGTCGATTCGTGGAGTAATAGTAGTAGATGCAGACAATATCGCTCTACTTGTCTCGGACGTGATGCCTATATGTATGATCATTGCCTTAGTTATCATCATTACTTTGCGCGGTTGTATCAATTGCTCGACACTAATTGGTTCACCCACCGTAATACTTGCTATCATGAGAGAAGCCTCTAGTGAACACTATGGCCCCTCGATCTACTTCACATCATATTTTCAGCTCTACACTTTTACTTTGTTGCGCTTTCCACCTTTAGATCTCACCTTGCAATTAGTCGTGAAGGGATTGACAACCCCTTTATAGCGTTGGGTGCAAGTTTGTTTGTTTTTGTGCAGGTACATTGGTGACTTGCCTTGATACTCCTACTGGATTGATACCTTGGTTCTCAAACTGAGGGAAATACTTACTGCTGCTGTGTCGCATCACCCTTTCCTCTTCAAGGGAAAAACCAACGCAAGCTCAAGAGGTAGCAGGTGACATTGTTATATGTTTTGCTACACTTTTATACCTTTTTACACATATTTGGACTAACCTACTAACTAAGTGCACCAAGTGCCAGTTTCTGTCTGCTGATGTCCTTTTTGCAGGAACTTTTACCCAATTTCCAGAGCCCCAAAAATCCTGAGAAAAAAAATAAAAAATCAGCGTGACGGAAGCTTCACGAAGCACCAAGATGGGCCAGAGGGGAGCCATGCCTCACCCAGGAGGACACCTCGCACGGGCCCCCTCCTGGGCGCGCCACCAGGTCGCCTGGGCGGCTGATCTACCCCCTCGCACCCTCCTTCGTCCTATATTTACCTCTCCGACAGAAAACCCTAAGATCATATCCAGAATCGGGAATTTCTCCACCGTTCCGCCGCCGCAGTGCTTCTGAGATCGGGAGCGCCAGAAGACCTCTTCCCGGCACCCTGCCGGAGGGAGGATTGACCTCCGGGAGCTTCTCCACCACCATGGACGCTTCCCGGACGTGCCGTGGGTAGTCCTCCTTGGACCATGAGTCCATGACCAGTAGCTATGTGATGTCTTCTCTCTAATCTTGTGCTTCAATGCTTAGCCCTTGTGAGCTGCCCTACATGATCAAGGCATCTATGTAATTTACCTCCTGTTGCTATGCTGAGTTTGCTGGGATCCGATGGACTATGAGATTATGTTCAGATTGTGATGAGTTATATATTTGGTTCTCCTTTTATATTATGTTCATGAGTAATTCATGCATGTTCTATGTTGCTTTTTATTTCTTTGGCCGAGTAGTAGGTTGTAACTCCAAGAGGGAGCGTTATGCATGATTGTGGGTTCATCCCCCTGATGTCTAGCTTGAGTGACAGAAACATGAGACTAGGGGATGTGCTGTTGCCACCAGGGAGAAAACAATGATGCTTGTGACCATGGTTGCAAGGATTTTTTACCTTACGCAAAGTTTGTTAATGCAGTTGTCCGTTCCTTTGAGTTTACACTTTGGGTGGGGCTTGCAACTTAATACCAGCGAGATGTTCTGGATAGATATCTCAAGGTGGATGATTAGAGAGTAGATGATGATGGATAAACGGTCTACTTGTCTTGGCGTACTGCCCATTACTTTTGAGCCTCTAACATTCTTGTAGCATGATTGGCATTGCGGTGCATTTATAATTTTGTCAATTGTCTAGCTGTAATTTCTTTACCCAACATAGTTGTTTATCGTCTTTTGGGAGAGAGGCATCACTAGTGAACATCATGTGACTCTGGTCCATATTACCACCATTGTTTACACCTCCATCATTTACTACTTTTATTTACTTTTCCGTTGCAATCACTATCGCTATTCCCGCTTGTGTTTTGATCTTTTGCAAAATACAAGGCTGGAGAGATTGCAACCTTTTTGAACTCGTTGGGAGCAAAGTTATTTGTTGTGTGTGCAGGTCCACGTCTTCTGCTAGCGCCAAAGCAGTGGACACCTACTTGTTGATCCTCGGAGTCATCCTGGTTCGATAAACCTTACAGTCCCTGTGTAAGGGAAATCTGTTGTTGACTACATCTCCACCTTCCACTTGGGGTAACCAACGAGGGGCGAGAAGTATATCCATCAACTCGTCATCATGCGCCCGCTCCCACCGCCATGGAGGATGACCTCGAGGCCGCCGCCGCCATCGCTTCCCTCGCCTCATCTGGCACCGCCGACGAAGCCAGAGGCAAGTCCCGCGCCCCTCGCAAAGCCGTTACACCATCGAAGAAGAAGAAGGAGTTGACGTCCAAGGAGCGGGCCATAGAGTCGGCCAAGAGGAAGGGTCGAAGTCACGTGCGGGATGCAAGGGACGAGGAAGTCGCCGCCGTCGGCATCGCCGCCGTCGCGCAACAGGAAGACACCAATGCCCGGGTTAAGGCGGAAATGAGGGAGGCCTTGTTGTACCTAGGGATAAACCCTAGCCAGCACGGTCTTGTTGTCGTCGTTGCCGTGGACGCGGCCAGCACGAGCTTATCAGCATAACCTCGAATGATGTTTTCGGAGTCGCCGCGCGCATCTTCCGCGCAACTGATTTCCGGCTTCCACGTCTACCCGCAAGGCACCCGCTTATCCGAGGAATGCTCGCCGGAGGTGAGCATCCTTGCCCCTTCCGCGCCCGCGCCGGTGACCATCGACCTCAACACCATGCTGGTGGTAGGCAGATCATCGTTCGGAGGAATGATGAAACACTAGCATGAGATGCGAGCCGACATGCTCACCGACGCCCGCAATCTGTTCGACGGAATGCCGGCAGCCGTCGACGATGAGACGACCGACCGTTTCCTTGAGAACATGATCTTCGAAGGCGGTGCACCGATGGCTGGTGCTTACTCCGTGATGACGTACCATCCTGATGAGACCCAAAGCCAAGACAGTCGTGCGCCATTCATGCAAGCTACCAATGATCCACATGACGCCTTCATGCAAGATTAGGTCAGCCTAGATGGCTTCCCACTCGAGCATGAGTTCCTGGAGGACTTCGGCCTTGAGGAGGAGGATGATGACATGGACATCGACGGGGCGCTTTTGTTCGAGGAGGAGCTCGCCAACCAAACTGCTGTCGGGGCGAAGCCTGAGCGCAAGAGCAAGCGGACAAAGGCATACATGCCAACCAAGGACAAGCTCATTCATGAGTGTTGGAGGGACATTGGGAAAGACCCGAAGGTCGGCACCGAACAAAAGTGGTCAGCCTCATGGACTCGTGTTCATCGTGAGTTCCATAAGCGCAATATGCCGTCCTCTTGGCGCGTGTGGGGGGGGGGGGGGAGAAGCTGTGGAGGACCATGGTGACGGCGAGAAGGCCTGACCGCGGGGGAAGACCAACTCGAAGAAGCAGGACATGCGGGATGCAGCGTCGATCGCCTTGCTTGAAAAGGTGGAGGGCATGATAAGCAAGAAGGACTTGAGGGAGTCGAAGCGCCGACAAGAAAAGGACGAGAAAATGAGCGCCTTCATGGAAACCCAAAGGAGGAGGCTCGAGATGCACGCGGAGAGGCAAGCCAAGATGCTTGAGCTGGAGGAGGCGAAGCAAGACAAGATGCTCGAGATCGAGGCCACGAATGCCAAGACCAAGGCGAAATAAGTGGCCCTCACAAGCATGAAGATGAGTGTGGATTTCATGAAGGTTGATCTGAACACCGTATCGCCGAGGAAGAGGCTATGGTTCGAGAAGATGCAGGCCAAAATGCTCAAGCTCGACCAGGTGTGATCTGCGATGAAGCTCAAAATACCTTTTTTGTATGTCGGCAAGTGTGCTGGCATGACCAACGGCTGACATGGCGTGGTCGAATTCCTGCCCCTTTTGGTGTGTCGGCATGTATGTCGGCCGCTCGTAAGTGTGCCGGCATGAACTGCGTGGTGGTTTTGTGTAACCTGGCAATGTATGCCGGCTGCTGGCATGGTGTCGGCATGAACTCTTGGGCGTTGGCATGTAGGACTTTTTAATATGAATCTGCGTACATAAAATGAGTCGCCCGCGTTGGGCGCACGGTCGACCCAAAAAGAAAAGCGGGCGGACGCGAAGCGGATGGCGGACCCAAACGGATAAAAAGCATACAAAATCGTCGTCCGGTTGGGTAGGCCGGTTGGAGTTGCTCTTAGTGTTTAATGCATTTTAAATGTGCGATGACCTGTGTGGTGAAAATTTCATTAACACTCGGTTCAAACGCGCACCGACGGCTTGCCGTCTTCTAGGCTACCAGTATCCTCTCAACGAGAATTCCTGTTCTCCCGTCGCAAATGAGACACCAGAGAAAAAAATAATGAAGCCCCCTCACATCACATGGGACTGATCCAGCCGGTACGGCGAGTTCGACAGCTACTGTCGTTTGTGTAAGAGCAAGATTTGCGGCTCCCTTAAAACAGGTTTGCAATATGACGTAGTGTGTCGGGAACCTGTACTGCAATTTTTTAGGGTAGGGCTTGCCGCATTTGTTCCACCCTTGTTTCACGTGGTTCTGCGGATCTTTTTTTAGGTCAATGTCACCGTTTTATTTAATTATAGAAGTTTGGAATCTCATCTGAAATAACATCGAGTACATAGTTCAGGGTAAACCCTAACCAAACCTTACAAAGTTCATCACCGACACCGACCCTAGCTAACTTATGCACGTCAACATTAGCAGAACGACGCACTCATGAAACTCTAAAATCAGAGAAAGATGCAAGCAAATCCTTGATATCCTGTATCCATGGTCCTGCACTTGTCAAATCCTTTCCCAAATTCCTTAGCAACTACACAACACTTTCAGAGTCCAGCTCGACGTGGACCTTATCTACATTGATCTCCTGCACCACCTGGAGAGCTCCTTTACAGGTTAAAATCTCCACAGACTCGGGATCCACAACACCCCGAAATAGGTGGCATAGTCCATCCCTGAATGCCCTTTCATGGTTCCGGATGAGAGCCCAAGCTCCTCCATTGTCTCCAATCTTGGATACCACACCATCAGAATTCACCTTGAGCCAACCCTCATCAGGAGGGCACCACTTTTGCTGCAGAGGAGGCCCGACTAGGCTCTTTGGGCTGTCGTGGACAGATTTCCACTCATTCATATGATTCACAACCCTGCCGATGATTTCATAAGGAGGTGCAATCCTCTTACCATCCCTGGCCTCATTTCACTCCAGCCGGCATGGCGAGTTCAACATCTACCGTCGTTTATGTAAGAGCAAGATTTGCGGCTCCCTTAAAACAGATTTGCAGTACGATGCAGTGTGCCCAGAACATGTATCGCAATTTTTTAGGGTACGGCTTGCGACATTTGTTCTGCCCTTATTTCACATGGTTCCGTGGATCTTTTTTAGGTCAATGTCACCATTTTATTTAATTAGAAAATTTCATAATCTCATATGAAATAACATCGAGTACGTAGTTCAGGGCAATCCTTAACCAAACCTTAGAAAGTTCATCACCAACACCGACCCTAGCTAACTTATGCGCGTCAACATTAGCAGAACGACGCACCCATGAAACTCTATAATCAGAGAAAGATGCAAGCAAATCATTGATCTCCTGTATCCATGGTCCTGCACTTGACAAATCCTTTCCCGGATTCCTTAGCATCTGCACAACACTTTTGGAGTCCAGCTCGACGTTTACCTTATCTGCATTGATCTCCTACGCCACGTGGACAACTCGTTTGCAGCTTAAAATCTTCACAGGCTCGGGATCCACAACACCCTGAAATAGGTGGCATAGTCCAGCCATGAATGCCCCTTCATGGTTTCGGATGACAGCCCGAGCTCCTCCCTTGTCTCCAATCTTGGACACCGCACCATTAGAATTCACCTTGAGTCAACCCTCATCAGGAGGGAACCAATTTTGCCACGGAGGAGGCCCGTCTGGGCTCTTTGGGCTGTCGTGGACAGATTTCCACTCATTCATATGATTCACAATCATGCCGATGATTTCATATGGAGGTGCAATCCTCTTACCATCCCAGGCCTCATTTCGCGCCAGCCAAAGACCATAAGTTACCTGGACCATGGCCGCCTGCTCATCATCAGAGGCCTCGGCAAACCAACCAAGAAGCCAGCACGCTAACTTGCTATGGGAGTCGACCTCACTCGGTGAGATCGGCACCGAAACCCCCTTTTCTGAACATAGCAGCTGCCAACAAAGTGCCGAATGTTGGCAAGTACAGAAGCGGTGCAACACCATCTCTTCCCAGCCACACGCAACACAAAAAGCACTTGGTTTTATCCTCCAACGATAGAGCTCGGCACCCACAGCAATACCATTTTGAATCAGCCTTCACGTGTGAATTTTGGCCTTGGCTAGCGCATTTGTATCCCACGGCAACATATATCCCATATGCTTAGCCATAGAGCTCGAGAACACCGGCTGTCCAATCCTCCTCCTATTCATGGTCATCCTCACGTGATACGCCGACTTCACAGAGAAGATACCATTCTTTGTGAAGTTCCAAGCCAGGTAATCCTCCATGCCCGACCCCTCGATAGCAATTTGCCTAATATTTATCGCATCATCTTGAGAGAACATCTCCTACAATTTGGCCTCATCCCATCTCCGGCCATCATTCATGAGAAGGTGAGACACTTGGGTCACCCCCGCTACATATACTTGCCCCAATGATCCAATTGGCATGATGTATACTCACTTTGCTGCCATCTCCTATGCTCCATATAAGCCCCTCCACAACAGGTCCCTACCATGTAAGATACTCCTGAAGGTATACGAGGCTGACGAGGAGGGTGTAGCTCACATGATCAAGTCCTCCTTGAAGTAGTGCGCTTTGAGAATACGGGCGCACACAGAAGAAGGCACTTGCAAAATTCGCCATGCTTGTTTCGTGAGCAGTGCTTGGTTAAAGGCCTCTGGATCACAAAAACCCAACTCTCCATCATGTTTAGCTGCACACATCTTTTTCCAAGATATCCAATGTATCGCTCGCACCCTATTTGTTGCCACCCACCAGAATTTTGAAGAGATCAAAGTCAGGTTGCAGCACATCTTCTTCGTGGGCTAAAAGCAACTCATGGTTTGTGTAGGTACAGGTTGTAACCCAGATTTTATCAATACGTCTATGGCTGTTGTGGACAATCCTTGTCCGTTCCATCCATTAACCTTGCCTTTTGAACTTTCTGTCACATATTTGAAAGTACCTTCCTTGGTTCGCCCAACCAGTGTTGGCAACCCAAGATAGCGTTCGCTGAGAGCCTCTAACTGAACTCCCAAAGCATTCTTCAAGGTCACTTTTGTCTTCATCGTGACATCCCTTGCCCAAGAAAATAGATGACTTCTCAAGGTTGACACGTTGGCCCGAAGCCTCCTCACATCTCAAGAGGATATTCTTAAGGGTAACCATGTTATCAAACGACCCCTCAAGAAAGACAATGCTATCACCCGCAAACAGAAGATGTGTAACTTTGGGGCCAGTGCACCCAAACGACACCCCTTTGAGAGTTCTCTCCTCTTGCACTTTTTTGAGCACATCCGAAAACCCCTCCACATAGAAGAGGAACAAGTAGGGTGAGAGAGGATCCCCTGCCTAAGACCCCGCGACGGGGAGAACCTCCTCGACAGGGACCCATTAAGCTTCACACAGAAAGTGGCAGGCCTGACACATCTCATAATTATCGCAATCCACTCATGAGCAAAGCCGAATCGCTCAATCATCCTCTGTGGGAGCACTCATTCTACTCTATCATAAGCTTTCATCATGTCTAACTTAACAACACAAAACGACTTCTTCCTCTTCCTCTTGCGAATAGCATGTACACACTCATATGCCACAAGCACATTGTCAGAAATCAGGCGCCCAGGGACGAATGAACTCTGCTCCTCCAAAATCCGCACAGTGAGGATTCCTTTCAACCGGTTGGCAAGTACCTTAGTCGCGATACTATAGAGAACATTGCGAAGACTTATGAGCCATATTTGGGAAAGCAACTCTAGCGAGTTGCACTTATCATGACAATGACTGTGGCTTTGAAGTCAGCCAGCGCTGAAACACCATGCAAGAAGTCCTTCACCACCCTACACACATCATCTCGTACCAACGACTAGTGTCGTTGGTAGAACAGGGCTGGTAGACCATATGGTCCCGACGCCCTCATCGGTACCATCTGGAATAACGCCTTATGAATCTCATCATCAGAAAAGGGCTTTAGCAGCTCTTCATTCATCTCTGTAGTGACCAGGTTCTCAACATTCTGTAACTTCCCCTCAGCACCATGCGAGCCATACGAAGTAAACATATTTTCATAGAAAGTAGCAGCTAAATTATGCATCTCTTCGACAACCTTGCAAATGGAGTCATCGTCTCGACGAAGGGCCTTTACCGTGTTCTTTCTCTTCCTATGTGAGGCTCTATTCTGGAAGTATTTTGTATTCTGATAGCCTGCCCGCAACCAATCCACTCTTGACCTGTCTCTATACATGACTTCCCATCTCCCATATATCTCTCTTAGCTGCTCCTCTAACTCCCGTACCTCCAGTGAGGATCCGGTCGAGAGAGCTCTCGTTTTGGCATCCAACACTTGCGCCTTAAGCTTGACAATTTGTCGCCAGATCAAGCCAAACACCTCTCGGGCCCATCATTGCATAGAGCCCGCCATCACACCCAGTCTATCCCACACAGCAGCGAGTCCATGCTCCCCCGTTCCCGCAGCTGCCCATGCTTGTGCAATCATCCCTTCGTACTGCTTATGCCTGGCCCATGAATCCTCATACCTAAACTGTCGATCTCCTCCTCGACTGCATTGTGGATCCGTCTCCAGCACATGCACAAGGAGGGCTTGATGGTGAGACTCTTCCATGAGAATATGCTCCACCGACGTCTCAGGATACAAAGGAAGGATATCGTCATTGCATGTAGCATGATCGAGCCGGGCCTAAACGTTTTCAGCCCCATCACGTTTATTATCCCATCTGTAGGGGTAGCCTGAGAATCCAAGGTCTGCCAAACCGCAGTCGGTGAGACAGTCTCGGGAATCTTCCATCTGCATGAAGCTCCTCAGATTGCCGCCACTTTGATCCGTTTGAAACATTGCATCGTTAAAATCACCAACAAAAATCCATGGAAGGTCATCTTGTGCTTGCAAATATTGCAAGTCATCCCATGATTTTTGATGGAGATCGCTCACGGGTTCCCCATACAATCCAGTGACTCTACAGGTCTTCCCCTCGATCCTAACCTCCGCATCAATAAAATATTGACTCCATGCCCTCACCATTACCTGAACATGATCTCTCCACCAAAGTGCTAGTTCGCCGCTCCTAGCCTCACGATCCAATGCGACACCAGTGGTGAATCCAATACTCCATTTGATCCTGTCCATAGCTCACGCCTTCTTTTTTGTTTCACATAAAAATACCATCGTTGGGTTGTGAGACCGTACCAGGTCTCGTAGTTTGCCAATTGTAAATCATGATATGAAACAATATTATTCAAATAAAAATAGCAATGCATATCAAACTTATTTACGTTTTAATATCATAGAATATGAGAATACTCTCAATTACAATAAATGTCTGAATCCGAGTAATTAAAACAACAACAAATGGCCTGGAATTAAAACAATTGTTCAAATCAAACATGAATACAAATAAGATCAAATAAATAAAACCGAAGTCTATTTCCCATACAGTTGTCACTAATGATCAATGATATCATTGCAAAGCTACTGGTGTGTGTCACGGTCTTCAATCTACCGATAGGTCTCAGGCTGCCCGTAATGGGAGTATCACAGCTAGTATCATGCATGCCAACTAAGCAATTTCGATGAGGTGGCATAGAATTAAATGAAGAAAGAGAGGGTTGAGTATCATATTATGATATTGTATCATATTAAATGATGTGCTACTATGTGTCTTGCATGGCAATAAATGAATTACACTATGATACTAACATATGATACTATGCATTACGGATGTGGTATCATACACTAGTATCGTATGCATGATACTAGTATATGCACTAGTAGAAAACGGGCCTTTGACATGGACCATTTAGTCCCGGCCTGCCTCTGGGCCGGGACTAAAGGCCCGGCCACGTCGCCCCAATTCTCAATGCCTCCATCCACGCTTTAGTCCCGGCCCGTAAGGAGCTTTTAGTCCCGGTTCGTGTCCCAAACCGGGACTAAAGGGCTACGCGACGGTCAGTGGTTGTGGCAACCGTTCGTATCCCCCTTTAGTCCCGGTTGGTGGCTCAACCCGGGACTAAAGGACTAACACGTGGCCTGTCGTAGTGGTGGCGACCGTTGGTATACCTCTTTAGTCCCGGTTGGTGGCTCAACCCGGGACTAAAGGCCTAACACGTGGCCTGCCGTAGTGGCGGCAACCGTTTGGTATACCTCTTTAGTCCCGGTTGGTGGCTCAACCTGTTGGAATTATGCCCTACAGGCAATAATAAATATATTTATTATTATAATTCCTGTATCAAGATAATAGTTTATTATCCATGCTATAATTGTATTGAATGAAGACTCATTTACATGTGTGGATACATAGACAAAACACCGTCCCTAGCATGCCTCTAGTTGGCTAGCCAGTTGATCGATGATAGTCAGTGTCTTCTGATTATGAACAAGGTGTTGTTGCTTGATAACTGGATCACGTCATTGGGAGAATCACGTGATGGACTAGACCCAAACTAATAGACGTAGCATGTTGATCGTGTCATTTTGTTGCTACTGTTTTCTGCGTGTCAAGTATTTATTCCTATGACCATGAGATCATATAACTCACTGACACCGGAGGAATGCTTTGTGTGTATCAAACGTCGTAACGTAACTGGGTGACTATAAAGATGCTCTACAGGTATCTCCGAAGGTGTTAGTTGAGTTAGTATGGATCAAGACTGGGATTTGTCACTCCGTGTGACGGAGAGGTATCTCGGGGCCCACTCGGTAATACAACATCACACACAAGCCTTGCAAGCAATGTAACTTAGTGTAAGTTGCGGGATCTTGTATTACGAAACGAGTAAAGAGACTTGCCGGTAAACGAGATTGAAATAGGTATGCGGATACTGACGATCGAATCTCGGGCAAGTAACATACCGAAGGACAAAGGGAATGACATACGGGATTATACGAATCCTTGGCACTGAGGTTCAAACGATAAGATCTTCGTAGAATATGTAGGATCCAATATGGGCATCCAGGTCCCGCTATTGGATATTGACCGAGGAGTCTCTCGGGTCATGTCTACATAGTTCTCGAACCCGCAGGGTCTGCACACTTAAGGTTCGACGTTGTTTTATGCGTATTTGAGTTATATGGTTGGTTACCGAATGTTGTTTGGAGTCCCGGATGAGATCACGGATGTCACGAGGGTTTCCAGAATGGTCCGGAAACGAAAATTGATATATAGGATGACCTCATTTGATTACCGAAAGGTTTTCGGAGTTACCGGGAATGTACCGGGAATGACGAATGGGTTCCGGGAGTTCACCGGGGGGGGGGGGGGGCAACCCACCCCGGGGAAGCCCATAGGCCTTGGGGGAGACACACCAGCCCTTAGTGAGCTGGTGGGACAGCCCACAAGTGCCCTATGCGCTAAGGAGAAGAAAATCAAGAGAGAAAAAAAAGGAGGAGGTGGGAAGGAAGGGGGACTCCCTCCCACCAAACCTAGTCCAACTCGGTTTGGGGGGGGGGGAGAGTCCTCCCCCTTGGACTCGGCCGACCCCCTTGGGGCTCCTTGAGCCCCAAGGCAAGGCCCCCTCCCTCCCACCTATATATACGGAGGTTTTAGGGCTGATTTGAGACGACTTTTCCACGGCAGCCCGACCACATACCTCCACGGTTTTTCCTCTAGATCGCGTTTCTGCGGAGCTCGGGCGGAGCCCTGCTGAGACAAGGTCATTACCAACCTCCGGAGCGCCGTCACGCTTCCGGAGAACTCTTCTACCTCTCCGTCTCTCTTGCTGGATCAAGAAGGCCGAGATCATCGTCGAGCTGTACGTGTGCTGAACGCGGAGGTGCCGTCCGTTCGGTACTAGATCGTGGGACTGATCGCGGGATTGTTCGCGGGGCGGATCAAGGGACGTGAGGACGTTCCACTACATCAACCGCGTTCTCTAACGCTTCTGCTGTACGATCTACAAGGGTACGTAGATCATTCATCCCCTCTCGTAGATGGACATCACCATGATAGGTCTTCGTGCGCGTAGGAAAATTTTTGTTTCCCATGCGACGTTCCCCAACAGTGGCATCATGAGCTAGGTTCATGCGTAGATGTCTTCTCGAGTAGAACACAAAAGTTTTTGTGGGAGGTGATGTGCGTTTTTCTGCCCTCCTTAGTCTTTTCTTGATTCCTTGGTATTGTTGGATTGAAGCGGCTTGGACCGACATTACTCGTACGCTTACGAGAGACTGGTTTCATCGTTACGAGTAACCCCCTTTGCTCAAAGATGACTAGCAAGTGACGGTTTCTCCAACTTTAGTTGAATCGGATTTGACCGAGGAGGTCCTTGGATGAGGTTAAATAGCAACTCATATATCTCCGTTGTGGTGTTTGCGTAAGTAAGATGCGATCCTACTAGATGCCCTTGGTCACCACGTAAAACATGCAACAACAAAATTAGAGGACGTCTAACTTGTTTTTGCAGGGTATGCTTGTGATGTGATATGGCCAACGATGTGATATGATATATTGGATGTATGAGATGATCATGTTGTAATAGAAATATCGACTTGCACGTCGATGGTACGGCAACCGGCAGGAGCCATAGGGTTGTCTTTATGCTAACGTTTGAGCTTGTAGATGCGTTTACTATTTTGCTAGGATGTAGCTTTAGTAGTAATAGCATAAGTAGCACGACAACCCCGATGGCAACACGTTGATGGATGATCATGGTGTGGCGCCGGTGACAAGAAGATCGTGCCGGTGCTTTGGTGATGGAGATCAAGAAGCACGTGATGATGGCCATATCATGTCACTTATGAATTGCATGTGATGTTAATCCTTTTATGCACCTTATTTTGCTTAGAACGACGGTAGCATTATGAGGTGATCTCTCACTAAAATTTCAAGACGAAATTGTGTTCTCCCCGACTGTGCACCATTGCTACAGTTCGTCGTTTCGAGACACCACGTGATGATCGGGTGTGATAGACTCAACATTCACATACAACGGGTGCAAAACAGTTGCACACGCGGAACACTCGGGTTAAGCTTGACGAGCCTAGCATGTGCAGACATGGCCTCGGAACACATGAGACCGAAAGGTCGATCATGAATCATATAGATGATATGATTAGCATAGGGATGCTTACCACTGAAACTATACTCAACTCACATGATGATCGGACTTGAGCTAGCGTAAGTGGATCATGAACCACTCAAATGACTAGAGAGATGTACTTTTTGAGTGGGAGTTTAGCGAATAATTTGATTAAGTTAAACTCTAATTATCTTGAACATAGTCTAAGTCCACTTTGAATATATTTGTGTTGTAGATCATGGCCCACGCGACTGTCATCCTGAATTTTAATACGTTCCTAGAGAAAGCTAAGTTGAAAGATGATGGAAGCAACTTTGTAGACTGGGCTCGTAATCTTAAGCTAATCTTACAAGCTGGGAAGAAGGATTATGTCCTTAATGCTGCGCTAGGAGATGAACCACCCGCTACGGCTGATCAGGATGTTAAGAACGCTTGGTTAGCACGTAAGGAGGACTACTCAATAGTTCAATGTGCAGTCTTGTATGGCTTAGAACCGGGACTTCAACGTCGCTTTGAGCGTCATGGAGAATTTGAGATGTTCCAGGAGTTGGAGTTTATCTTTCAGAAGAACGCCCGGATCGAGAGGTATGAGACCTCCGATAAATTCTATGCTTGCAAGATGGAGGAAAACTCGTCTGTCAGTGAACATGTGCTCAAAATATCTGGGTACTCAAACCGTCTAGCTGAGCTGGGGATTGACCTCCCGCAAGAAGCTATCACTGACAGAATCCTTCAATCACTGCCGCCAAGCTATAAAGGCTTTGTGTTGAACTACAACATGCAAGGGATGAACAAGTCTCCCAGCGAGTTGTTTGCGATGCTGAAAGTCGCAGAGTCTGAACTCCGTAAAGAGCATCAAGTGTTGATGGTGAGCAAGACCACTAGTTTCAAGAGAAACGGCAAAGGCAAGAAGGGCAATTCGAAGAAGAGCGGCAAGCCTGTTGCCAATCCGCCGAAGAAACCCAAGGCTGGACCTAAGCCTGAAACAGAGTGCTTCTGTTGCAAGGGTATGGGTCACTGGAAGCGCAATTGCCCCAAGTATCTGGCAGATAAGAAGGCGGGCAAAGAAAAATCAGGTATATTTGATATACATGTTATTGATGTGTACTTTACCGGCTCTCGTAGTAGTGCCTGGGTATTTGATACCGGTTCTGTTGCTCATATTTGCAACTCGAAACAGGAACTGCGGAATAGGCGAAGCCTGGTGAAAGATGAAATGACGATGCGCGTAGGAAATGGTTCCAAGGTTGATGCAATCGCCGTCGGCACACTGTCACTTCAGTTACCGTCAGGATTAGTGATGAACTTAAATCATTGTTATTTAGTGCCTGCGTTGAGCATGAACATTATATCTGGATCTTGTTTATTGCGAGACGGTTACTCTTTTAAGTCAGAGAATAATGGTTGTTCTATTTCTATGAGTAACATCTTTTATGGTCATGCACCGAATGTGAGGGGATTGTTCATATTGAATCTTGATAGCGATACTCATATACATAACATTGAGACCAAAAGAGTTAGAGTAAACAATGATAGCACCATATTTTTGTGGCACTGCCGCTTAGGTCATATTGGTGTAAAGCGCATGAAGAAACTCCATGCTGATGGACTTTTGGAGTCACTTGACTTTGATTCACTTGACACGTGCGAACCATGCCTCATGGGCAAGATGACTAAGACTCCGTTCTCCGGAACAATGGAGCGTGCAAGTGACTTATTGGAAATCATACACACCGATGTGTGTGGTCCAATGAGCGTGGAGGCACGCGGCGGATATCGTTATTTTCTCACCTTCACTGACGATTTGAGTAGGTATGGATATGTCTACTTGATGAAGCACAAGTCTGAAACATTTGAAAAGTTCAAGCAATTTCAGAGTGAAGTGGAAAATCATCGTAACAAGAAGATCAAGTTCCTACAGTCTGATCGTGGGGGTGAATATCTGAGTTTCGAGTTTGGTGATCACTTAAGAAAATGTGGAATTGTTTCACAGTTGACACCGCCTGGAACACCACAGCGTAATGGTGTGTCCGAACGTCGTAATCGTACTCTATTAGAGATGGTGCGATCTATGATGTCTCTTACTGATTTGTCGTTATCATTTTGGGGTTATGCATTAGAAACAACTGCATTCACTTTAAATAGGGCACCATCAAAATCCGTTGAGACGACACCATACGAACTGTGGTATGGCAAAAGGCCAAAGTTGTCGTTTCTTAAAGTTTGGGGATGTGATGCTTATGTCAAAAAGCTTCAGCCTGAAAAGCTGGAACCCAAAGCGGAAAAGTGCGTCTTCATAGGTTACCCAAAAGAGACAGTTGGGTACACCTTCTATCTCAAATCCGAGGGCAAAGTGTTTGTTGCTAAAAACGGAGCTTTTCTCGAGAAGGAGTTTCTCTCGAGAGAATTGAGTGGGAGGAAGGTAGAACTTGACGAGGTTGTCGAACCTCTCATCCCTCTGGATGGTGGCGCAGGGCAAGGGGAAACCTCTGTCGTTGCGATGCCGGTTGAGGAGGAAGTTAATGATGATGATCATGAAACTCCAGTTCAAGTTTCTGTTGAACCACGCAGGTCGACGAGATCACGCGCTGCTCCAGAGTGGTACGGTAATCCCGTCTTATCAATCATGTTGTTAGACAACAATGAACCTGCAAATTATGAAGAAGCAATGGTGGGCCCAGATTCCAACAAATGGCTAGAAGCCATGAAGTCCGAGATAGGATCCATGTATGAGAACAAAGTGTGGACTTTGGAGATACTACCTGAGGGCCGCAAGGCTATTCAGAACAAATGGATCTTTAAGAAGAAGACGGACGCTGACGGTAATGTGACCGTTTATAAAGCTCAACTTGTGGCAAAGGGTTTTTCACAAGTTCCAGGAGTTGACTATGATGAGACTTTCTCACCCGTAGCGATGCTTAAGTCCGTCAGAATCATGTTAGCAATAGCTGCATTTTTTGATTATGAAATCTGGCAGATGGATGTCAAAACGGCGTTCCTTAACGGTTTCCTTAAGGAAGAGTTGTACATGATGCAACCCGAAGGTTTTGTCGATCCTAAGAGTGCTAACAAGGTGTGCAAGCTCCAGCGATCCATTTATGGACTGGTGCAAGCATCTCGGAGTTGGAACAAACGCTTTGATGAGGTGATCAAAGCATTTGGGTTTATACAAGTGGTTGGAGAATCTTGTATTTACAAGAAAGTGAGTGGGAGCTCTGTAGCGTTTCTAATATTATATGTGGATGACATATTACTGATTGGAAACAACGTAGAGCTTTTGGAGAGCATAAAAGGTTACTTGAATAAAAGTTTCTCTATGAAGGACCTAGGAGAAGCTGCTTACATTCTAGGCATTAAGATCTATAGGGATAGATCAAAACGCCTGATAGGACTTTCACAAAGCACATACCTTGATAAAGTTTTGAAGAGGTTCAAAATGGAACAGTCCAAGAAAGGGTTCTTGCCAGTTTTACAAGGTACGAGATTGAGTAAGACTCAGTGCCCAGCAACTGATGAAGATAGAGAGCATATGCGCTCCGTCCCCTATGCTTCAGCCATAGGTTCTATCATGTATGCAATGCTGTGCACTAGACCGGATGTTAGCCTGGCCATAAGTATGGCAGGTAGGTTCCAGAGTAATCCAGGAGTGGATCACTGGACAGCGGTCAAGAATATCCTGAAGTACCTGAAAAGGACTAAGGAGATGTTTCTCGTGTATGGAGGTGACAAAGAGCTCACCGTAAAAGGTTACGTCGATGCAAGCTTTGACACAAATCCGGACGACTCTAAGTCGCAAACCGGATACGTATTTATTCTTAATGGGGGTGCAGTAAGCTGGTGCAGTTCCAAGCAAAGCGTCGTAGCAGATTCTACATGTGAAGCGGAGTACATGGCTGCCTCGGAGGCGGCTAAGGAGGGTGTCTGGATGAAGCAGTTCATGACGGATCTTGGAGTGGTGCCAAGCGCACTGAATCCAATAACCTTATTCTGTGACAACACTCGTGCCATTGCCTTAGCAAAGGAACCACGGTTTCACAAGAAGACCAGACACATCAAACGACGCTTCAACCTCATTCGTGACTACGTCGAGGAAGAGGACGTAAATATATGCAAAGTGCACACGGATCTGAATGTAGCAGACCCGCTGACTAAACCTCTTCCACGGCCAAAACATGATCAACACCAGAACTGTATGGGTGTTAGATTCATTACAATGTAATTCACATGGTGATGTGAGGGCTAGATTATTGACTCTAGTGCAAGTGGGAGACTGTTGGAATTATGCCCTAGAGGCAATAATAAATATAGTTATTATTATAATTCCTGTATCAAGATAATAGTTTATTATCCATGCTATAATTGTATTGAATGAAGACTCATTTACATGTGTGGATACATAGACAAAACACCGTCCCTAGCATGCCTCTAGTTGGCTAGCCAGTTGATCGATGATAGTCAGTGTCTTCTGATTATGAACAAGGTGTTGTTGCTTGATAACTGGATCACGTCATTGGGAGAATCACGTGATGGACTAGACCCAAACTAATAGACGTAGCATGTTGATCGTGTCATTTTGTTGCTACTGTTTTGTGCGTGTCATGTATTTATTCCTATGACCATGAGATCATATAACTCACTAACACCGGAGGAACGCTTTGTGTGTATCAAACGTCGCAACGTAACTGGGTGACTATAAAGATGCTCTACAGGTATCTCCGAAGGTGTTAGTTGAGTTAGTATGGATCAAGACTGGGATTTGTCACTCCGTGTGACGGAGAGGTATCTCGGGGCCCACTCGGTAATACAACATCACACACAAGCCTTGCAAGCAATGTAACTTAGTGTAAGTTGCGGGATCTTGTATTACGGAACGAGTAAAGAGACTTGCCGGTAAACGAGATTGAAATAGGTATGCGGATACTGACGATCGAATCTCGAGCAAGTAACATACCGAAGGACAAAGGGAATGACATACGGGATTATACGAATCCTTGGCACTGAGGTTCAAACGATAAGATCTTCGTAGAATATGTAGGATCCAATATGGGCATCCAGGTCCCGCTATTGGATATTGACCGAGGAGTCTCTCGAGTCATGTCTACATAGTTCTCGAACCCGCAGGGTCTGCACACTTAAGGTTCGACGTTGTTTTATGCGTATTTGAGTTATATGGTTGGTTACCGAATGTTGTTCGGAGTCCCGGATGAGATCACGGACGTCATGAGGTTTTCCGGAATGGTCCGGAAACGAAAATTGATATATAGGATGACCTTGTTTGATTACCGGAAGGTTTTCGGAGTTACCGGAAATGTACCGGGAATAACGAATGGGTTCCGGGAGTTCACCGGGGGGGCGCAACCCACCCCGGGGAAGCCCATAGGCCTTGGGGGAGACACACCAGCCCTTAGTGGGTTGGTGGGACAGCCCACAAGTGCCCTATGCTCCAAGGAGAAGAAAATCAAGAGAGAAAGAAAAAAAGAAGAAGGAGGAGGTGGGAAGGAAGGGGGACTCCCTCCCACCAAACCTAGTCCAACTCGGTTTGGGGGGGGAGAGTCCTCCCCCTTGGACTCGGCCGACCCCCTTGGGGCTCCTTGAGCCCCAAGGCAAGGCCCCCTCCCTCCCACCTATATATACAGAGGTTTTAGGGCTGATTTGAGACGACTTTTCCACGGCAGCCGGACCACATACCTCCACGGTTTTTCCTCTAGATCGCGTTTCTGCGGAGCTCGGGCGGAGCCCTGCTGAGACAAGGTCATCACCAACCTCCGGAGCGCCGTCACGCTGCCGGAGAACTCTTCTACCTCTCCGTCTCTCTTGCTGGATCAAGAAGGCCGAGATCATCGTCGAGCTGTACGTGTGCTGAACGCGGAGGTGCCGTCCGTTCGGTACTAGATCGTGGGACTGATCGCAGGATTGTTCGCGGGGCGGATCGAGGGACGTGAGGACGTTCCACTACATCAACCGCGTTCTCTAACGCTTCTGTTGTACGATCTACAAGGGTACGTAGATCATTCATCCCCTCTCGTAGATGGACATCACCATGATAGGTCTTCGTGCGCGTAGGAAATTTTTTGTTTCCCATGCGACGTTCCCCAACACAACCCGGGATTAAAGGCCCAAACAGTTTGCATCCCGCGTCGTTTCGGGCGATGAAAAGCACGAACCGAAGCGTACAGTCGCCATTTCTCTGTTCTTCTTCTCTCTCGCGTCGCCCTCTCTGTTCTTCTCCTCTCTTCTTCCCTTCTCTTCTTCCACCATGCCAACTATATTTCGTGAGGTGCTCTTACATGGCACGACCAAGCTCCGTGTCGTGTACACGAACCTGAGCAGGGAGGTGCCGTTTTTTCTTCAACAGTTGAAGGAACGATGGTTTGACCACGCAGCGGATCATGAGAAGTTCTTCGGGCTTGATCTGGAGTACACGGCCGATCAACGCGGTGTTGCCGTCATCCAAATATGCTTCGCAAGCCATGTCTTGATCTTCCAATGGGCGAGGTAAGTTTTGAGGCTTTCTTTGATCCAAGATAATGACATTGTAAGTTTATTTGTTTCAATCATAGTTGGTTCCCCTCAAATAGTTGTAGTGAAACAATTTTGATTAGTTGAAGGGGAGCACAATCTAATTGGAATAGTGTTCCATAATCTGAAAAATCGTATTAGAATCAACTAGTGTTTAATATGTTCCATTGGAATCATAGTTGGTTCCCTTCAAATAGTTGTAGTGAAACAATTTTGATTAGTTGAAGGGGAGCACAATCTAATTGGAATAGTGTTCCATAATCTGAAAAATCGTATTAGAATCAACTAGCGTTTAATATGTTCCATTGGAATCATAGTTGGTTCCCTTCAAATAGTTGTAGTGAAACAATTTTGATTAGTTTAAGGGGAGCACAATCTGATTGGAATAGTGTTCCATAATCTGAAAAATCGTATTAGAATCAACTAGTGTTTAATATGTTCCATTGGAATCATAGTTGGTTCCCTTCAAACAGTTGTAGTGAAACAATTTTGATTAGTTGAAGGGGAGCACAATCTGATTGGAATAGTGTTCCACAATCTGAAAAATCGTATTAGAATCAACTAGTGTTTAATATGTTCCATTGGAATCATAGTTGGTTCCCTTGAAATAGTTGTAGTGAAACAATTTTGATTAGTTGAGGGGAACACAATCTGATTGGAATAGTGTTCCACAATCTGAAAAATCTGATTGGTTCAATATGTTCCATTGAAATCATAGTTGTAGTGATACAATTTTATGCGGTGTTCTTTGATCCAAGGTTATGAAAATTGAATATAGCTAGTGATCTCTCTAGGTTCCATTGGATAGCAATATGATATGTCATAGTCATGAAAATTGCATATAGCTAGTGATCTCTCTAGGTTCCATTGGATAGCTATAGTGATCTCTCAAGGTTCCATTGCATATGTTCTATTTGAATCCTAAAGATAAGTTTCTCTTTAGTTGTAGTGAAACATGTTTCCTTATTGCAGCAGTATGTAACATTTGTTCCATTTTAATTTGTTTTTGTTGCAGGAGTGACAAGCATTGTCCAGAACTCATGGAGTTCCTTTGCAGCGGCATCACTTTTGCTTCCGTTGACATAAGGAACGACAAGCTAAAGATGAGGCACAGCTTCGGTATTGAGATACCAGCTGGTTGCCTCGTTGATCTCCAAACGATATTCAGGCTTCGACATGACAGGACTTCGATGGCTCATATGGCAGTTGCCTTGATCGACGAATCATATGGTGATATGAAGACCAGTTTCCCAAAGTATCAGCACAAACTTTAGGAGAAGGTCCCACTTGATGATATCAACATTGAGTATGCAGCAAAAGATGCATACGTTTCATACGAGTTGTACCGCAAGATTCGAGTCGTCAACTATGGCTAGCGTCACCTCGAGGAACGTGGACATTCTGATTTAGATGATTCAGACGAGTAGTGTTCCGAACGTCAAACACTCGTATATATATATCTATGGTAGCTATTATTATGTACTGTTAGGACTAGTATCATGTACTTCTTGGACCAATTTATATATGTCTAGTTTCTGTTTGTGCCATTATAGTTTCCAAATTTGAATGGTTTAGCCCTTTCTAACTTCATTTGCTACTTTTGAATGGTTTAGCCCTTTCTAACTTCATGGTATCATGCATTTCGACCACATATATATATAAAAAGTCTTCAGTTCAAATAAGTTCAAAAAATGAAATCCCTTTTGTAACAGATCTATTTTTGATTAAAACAATCATTTAAAAATGAAAGACCATTAGTCCCACGTGGCGTGCACCGGAACCACGTGGCATGCCGCGGAACCACTTCTGTTGTGGGGGTCGCTTCTCCTTCTTCTCCTTGTGCTAGATATTGGTTATGCACTAGGGGAAGTAGGAGTAGCGACCATCATCGATGGTTGAAAAATCAGGTGAGCTAGTGTCCACCATATATGAGAGAAGAAGAATGTCGTCTCTTATTGTGGGAGGCGCTTCTACTTCGAAAGATATTGTCCATTTTGTGATGTGCCTTTGAATGGTGCATTTTGAACACACAAAAAGTATGGAGTTCAAATAAGTTCAAAAAAATGAAATCCCTTTGTAAGAGATGAGTTCTCGTTCGAAACCCTGCTACTTCGAGAGAGATTGTCAGTTTTGTACACGAACTGCATCCAGTTTTTGTAGTAGCCCTCTCAACTTTTTAACACATGCTATGTGGGTGAAATGATGATAGCATGCCAACTTTCAACATTTTCAGAGTTCATTTGTAGTGCTTTTCAATTTCAGGGTCAACTAGCTCAAAAACAATAAGTAAATGCACGAAGAATACCAAATGAAGTCAGAAATTGTTGAAATTTTGTGATGTGCCTTTGAATGGTGCATTTTGAACACACAAAAAGTATGGAGTTCAAATAAGTTCAAAAAACTGAAATCCCTTTGTAAGAGATGAGTTCTCGTTCGAAACCCTGCTACTTCGACAGAGATTGTCAGTTTTGTACACGAACTGCATCCAGTTTTTGTCGTAGCCCTCTCAACTTTTTAAAACATGCTATGTGGGTGAAATGATGATAGCATGCCAACTTTCAACATTTTCAGAGTTCATTTGTAGTGCTTTTCAATTTCAGGGTCAACTAGCTCAAACAAAAAATAAGTAAATGCACGAAATATACCAAATGAAGTCAGAAATTGTTGAAATTTTGTGATGTGCCTTTGAATGGTGCATTTTGAACACACAAAAAGTATGGAGTTCAAATAAGTTCAAAAAACTGAAATCCCTTTGTAAGAGATGAGTTCTCGTTCGAAACCCTGCTACTTCGAGAGAGATTGTCAGTTTTGTACACGAACTGCATCCAGTTTTTGTCGTAGCCCTCTCAACTTTTTAACACATGCTATGTGGGTGAAATGATGATAGCATGCCAACTTTCAACATTTTCAGAGTTCATTTGTAGTGCTTTTCAATTTCAGGGTCAACTAGCTCAAAAAAAAAGTAAATGCACGAAGTATACCAAATGAAGTCAGAAATTGTTGAAATTTTGTGATGTGCCTTTGAATGGTGCATTTTGAACACACAAAAAGTATGGAGTTCAAATAAGTTCAAAAAAATGAAATCCCTTTGTAAGAGATGAGTTCTCGTTCGAAACCCTGCTACTTCGAGAGAGATTGTCAGTTTTGTACACGAACTGCATCCAGTTTTTGTCGTAGCCCTCTCAACTTTTTAACACATGCTATGTAGGTGAAATGATGATAGCATGCCAACTTTCAACATTTTCAGAGTTCATTTGTAGTGCTTTTCAATTTCAGGGTCAACTAGCTCAAAAACAAATAAGTAAATAACAAAATAGATAATAGTTTGGATAGTCAAAATTATTAATTATGAAAATAGAAAATGTTTTGCATTAATTATTCAATTTTAAACACTTTTCATTATCATAGTTTTGCCAAATTCTCAAATATGCAAAAATAATTTTTAATAAACATAGTTTTTAATTGAAAATAACAAAATAGATAATAGTTTGGATAGTCAAAATTATTAATTATGAAAATATAAAATAGTTTTGAATTATTTATTCAATTTCAAACACTTTTCATTATCATAGTTTTGTCAAATTCTCAAATATGCAAAAAGAATTTTTAATAAACATAGTTTTTAATTGAAAATAACAAAATAGATAATAGTTTGGATAGTCAAAATTATTAATTATGAAAATATAAAATAGTTTTGAATTATTTATTCAATTTCAAACACTTTTCATTATCATAGTTTTGTCAAATTCTCAAATATGCAAAAAGAATTTTTAATAAACATAGTTTTTAATGGAAAATAACAAAATAGATAATAGTTTGGATAGTCAAAATTATTAATTATGAAAATAGAAAATAGTTTTGAATTATTTATACAATTTCAAACACTTTTCATTATCATAGTTTTGTCAAATTCTCAAATATGCAAAAAGAATTTTTAATAAACATAGTTTTTAATTGAAAATAACAAAATAGATAATAGTTTGGATAGTCAAAATAATTAATTTTGAAAATATAAAAAAATTGAAACTATATGAGAAATCATGGACAAAATTCGACCTGAATTCACTTTGAATTCAGATTGAATTTTATCCACAATTTCGAATATAGTTTCAATTTTCAGTAAGTTTAGGCCCGTAAGCCTGCTTTAGAGAGCAGCTCGATGGACAAGCTGCGACAGGGCTTATAAACAAGTGTTAGTCCCCCTCGCTGGGCGAGGTGGGAATAAACTTATCGTGCAGCCGAGGAGGGGCTTTAGTCCCGGGTAGAGCCATGCCCCGGGACAAAAGACACCCTGTAGTCCCGGCTGGAGCCACGCACCGGGACTAAAGACCCCCTGCTTCCCGCCTCTTGGTCTACCCGAAAAGAGGCCTTTAGTCCCGGGTCGTGGCTCCACCCGGGACTAAAGGGGGTCTTTAGTCCCGGCCCGAGCTGTTGGAAATATGCCCTAGAGGCAATAATAAATTAGTTATTATTATATTTCTTAGTTCATGATAATCGTTTATTATCCATGCTATAATTGTATTGATTGGAAACACAATACTTGTGTGGATACATAGACAAAACACTGTCCCAAGTAAGCCTCTAGTTGACTAGCTCGTTGATCAAAGATGGCCAAGGTTTCCTGGCCATAGGCAAGTGTTGTTACTTGATAACGGGATCACATCATTAGGAGAATCATGTGATGGACTAGACCCAAACTAATAGACGTAGCATGTTGATCGTGTCATTTTTTTGCTACTGTTTTATGCGTCAAGTATTTGTTCCTATGACCATGAGATCATATAACTCACTGACACCGGAGGAATGCTTTGTGTGTATCAAACGTCGCAACGTAACTGGGTGACTATAAAGATGCTCTACAGGTATCTCCGAAGGTGTTCGTTGAGTTAGTATGGATCGAGACTGGGATTTGTAACTCCGTGTGACGGAGAGGTATCTCGGGGCCCACTCGGTAATACAACATCACACACAAGCCTTGCAAGCAATGTGACTTAGTGTAAGTTGCGGGATCTTGTATTACGGAACGAGTAAAGAGACTTGCCGGTAAACGAGATTGAAATAGGTATGCGGATACTGACGATCGAATCTCGGGCAAGTAACATACCGAAGGACAAAGGGAATGACATACGGGATTATATGAATCCTTGGCCCTGAGGTACAAACGATAAGATCTTCGTAGAATATGTAGGATCCAATATGGGCATCCAGGTCCCGCTATTGGATATTGACCGAGGAGTCACTCGGGTCATGTCTACATAGTTCTCGAACCCGCAGGGTCTGCACACTTAAGGTTCGACGTTGTTTTATGCGTATTTGAGTTATATGGTTGGTTACCGAATGTTGTTCGGAGTCCCGGATGAGATCATGGACGTCACGAGGGTTTCCGGAATGGTCCGGAAACAAAGATTGATATATAGGATGACCTCATTTGATTACCGGAAGGTTTTCGGAGTTACTGGGAATGTACCGGGAATGACGAATGGGTTCTGGGTGTTCACCGGGGGGGGGGGGGGTAACCCACCCCGGGGAAGCCCATTGGCCTTTGGGGTGGCGCACCAGCCCTTAGTGGGCTGGTGGGACAGCCCAAGAAGGCCCTACGCGCCATAGGAATAAAATCAAAGAGAGAAAAAAAAAGAGGAGGTGGAAAAGGGGGAAGGACTCCTCCTTCCAAACCTAGTTGGACTCGGTTTGGAAGGGGAGGGTTGCCCCCCTTGGCTCGGCCGAAGTCCTTTGGGGTCCTTGGACCCCTAGGCAAGGCTCCCCCTCTTCCCCCTATATATACGGAGGTTTTAGGGCTGATTTGAGACAACTTTGCCACGGCAGCCCGACCACATATCTCCTCGGTTTAACCTCTAGATCGCGTTTCTGCGGAGCTCGGGTGGAGCCCTGCTGAGATAAGACCACCACCAAATTCCGGAGCGCCGTCACGCTGCCGGAGAACTCATCTACCTCCCCGTCTCTCTTGCTGGATCAAGAAGGCCGAGATCATCATCGAGCTATACGTGTGCTGAACGCGGAGGTGCCTTCCGTTCGGCACTAGATCGTGGGACTGATCGCGGGACGGTTCGTGGGGCGGATCGAGGGACGTGAGGACGTTCCACTACATCAACCGCGTTTCTTAACGCTTCTGTTGTGCAATCTACAAGGTTACATAGATCGAATATCCCCTCTCGTAGATGGACATCACCATGATAGGTCTTCGTGCGCGTAGGAAAATTTTTGTTTCCCATGCGATGTTCCCCAACAGTGGCATCATGAGCTAGGTTCATGCGTAGATGTCTTCTCGAGTAGAACACAAAAGTTTTTGTGGGCAGTAATGTGTGTTTTGCTGCCCCCCCTAGTCTTTTCTTGATTCCGCGGTATTGTTGGATCGAAGCGGCTCAGACTGACATTACTCGTACGCTTACGAGAATCTGGTTTCATCGCTACGAGTAACTCCGTTGCTCAAAGATGACTGGCGGCTGTCAGTTTCTCCAACTTTAGTTGAATCGGAATTGACCGAGGAGGTCCTTGGATGAGGTTAAATAGCAATTCATATATCTCCGTTGTGGTGTTTGCGTAAGTAAGATGCAATCCTACTAGATACCCATGGTCACCACGTAAAACATGCAACAACAATTAGAGGACGTCTAACTTGTTTTTGCAGGGTATGCTTGTAATGTGATATGGCCAACGATGTGATGTGATATATTGGATGTATGAGATGATCATGTTGTAATAGTTAATATCGACTTGCACGTCGATGGTACGGCAACCGGCAGGAGCCATAGGGTTGTCTTTAAACTAACGTTTGTGCTTGCAGATGCGTTTACTATTTTGCTAGGATGTAGCTTTAGTAGTAATAGCATGAGTAGCATGACAACCCCGATGGAGACACGTTGATGGAGATCATGGTGTGACGCCGGTGACAAGAAGATCGTGCCGGTGCTTTGGTGATGGAGATCAAGAAGCGCATGATGATGGCCATATCATGTCACTTATGAATTGCATGTGATGTTAATCCTTTTTGCACCTTATCTTGCTTAGAACGACGGTAGTATTATGAGGTGATCTCTCACTAAAATTTCAAGACGAAATTGTGTTCTCCCCGACTGTGCACCGTTGCGACAGTTCTTCGTTTCGAGACACCACGTGATGATCGGGTGTGATAGACTTAACGTTCACATACAACGGGTGCAAAACAGTTGCACACGCAGAACACTCGGGTTAAGCTTGACGAGCCTAGCATGTGCAGACATGGCCTCGGAACACATGAGACCGAAAGGTCAAGCATGAATCGTATAGTTGATATGATTAGCATACAGATGCTTACCACTGAAACTATTCTCGACTCACGTGATGATCGGACTTGAGATAGTGGATTTGGATCATGTACCACTCAAATGACTAGAGAGATGTACTTTTTGAGTGGGAGTTCTTAAGTAATATGATTAATTGAACTAATTTTCATGAACATAGTCTAATGGTCTTTGCGAATTACGATGTAGCTTGCGCTATAGCTCTACTATTTTTATATGTTCCTAGAGAAAATTTAGTTGAAAATTGATAGTAGCAAACTTTGCAGAGGATTGTCCTCGTTGCTGCGCAGAAGGCTTATGTCCTTAATGCACCACTCGGTGTGCTGCACCTCGAGCGTCGTCTGTGGATGCTGTGAACATCCGACATACACGTTTCTGATGACTACACGATAGTTCAGTACAAAATACTTAATGACTTAGAAGCAAGGCACCAAAGACGTTTTGAAACGTCACGGAACATAAGTGATGTTCTAAAGAGATGAAATTGTGATTTTATGCTTGTGCCCTTGTTAAGAGGTACGAGACCTCCGACAAGATTCTTTGTCCACAAAGTAAAGGAGAAAAGCTCAATCGTTGAGAATGTGCTCAGATTGTCTGAGTACGACAATCGCTTGAATCAAGTGGGAGTTAATCTTCCAGATGAGATAGTGATGGTTCTCCAAAGTCACTGCCACCAAGCTGTGAGAGCTTCATGATGAACTATAACATATCAAGGATAGATACAATGATCCTTGAGTGATTCGCGATGTTTGACACTACGAAAGTAGAAATCAAGAAGGAGCATCAATAGCTGATGGTTAGTAAAACCACTAAGTTTCAAGAAAGGCAAGGGCTAGAAGGGATACTTCGTGAAACGGCAAAACAGTTGTTGCACTAATGAAGAGACCCAAGATTAAACCCAAACCCGAGACTAAGTGCTTCTCTGATGAGGGGAACAGTCACTGAGGGGAGCAACTCTAGATACTTGGTAGATAAGTAGGCTCGCAACAGTCGAAAGAAGTATATTTGATATACATGATGTGTACTTTACTAGTACTCCTAGTAGCATGAGGGTATTGGATACCGGTTCGGTTGCTAAGTGATTAGTAACACGAAATGAAAGCTACGGCATAAACGGAGACTAGCTAAAGGCGAGGTGACGATACGTGTTGGAAGTGTTTCCATGGTTGATATGATCAAACGTCGCACGCTCCCTGTACCATCGGGATTGGTGTTAAACCTAAATAATTGTTATTTGGTGCTTGCGTTAAGCATGAACATGATTGGATCGTGTTTATTGCAATACGATTATTCATTTAAAGAGAATAATGGTTACTCTATTTTGCTTGAATAATCACCTTCAATGGTTTAATGAATCTCGATCGTAGTGTTACACATGTTCATAATATTGGTGCCAAAAGATACGAGGTAATGATGATAGTACCACTTACTTGTGGCACTGCCACTTGAGTCATGTTGGTATAAATTGCATGAAGAGGCTCCATGCTGATGGATCTTTATACTCACTTGATTTTGAATCACTAGTGACATGCAAATCATACCACATGAGCAAGGCCTTGTTTTCATTGAGATGAAACAAGATAGTAACTTGTTGGAAGTGATACATTTTGATGTATGCAGTCCAATGGGTGCTGAGGCACGCAGTGGATATCATTATGTTCTTACTTCACTGACGATTTGAGTAGATACAGGAGTATTTACTTAATGAATCACAAGTCTGAAAATATTGAAAAGTTCAATTCTGTTTCAGAGTGAAGTTCGTCGTAACAAGAGGATAAACTGTCTACGATATGATCATAGAAATGAATATCTGAGTTACGAGTTTTGGTACACAATTAAGACAATGTGGAAATTGTTTCGCAGTTCATGCCACCTGGAACATCATAGTGTGATGATGTGTCTGAACGTCATAACCACGCACTATTTGGTATGGTGCATGCTGTGATGTCTCTTATCGAATTACCACTATCGTTTATGGGTTATGCATTAGAGACAACCGCATTCACTTTAAATAGGGCACCGCGTATTTCCGTTTAGATGACACAATATAGACTGAGGTTTAGAGAAATCTAAACTGTCGTTTCTTGAAAGTTTGGGGCTTCGACACTTATGTGAAAAAGTTTCAGTCTGATAAGCTCGAACCCAAAGGGGATAAATGCATCTTCATAGGATATCCAAAACAGTTGGGTACATCTCCTATCTCATATCCGAAAGCAAAGTGTTTGTTTCTAGAAATGGACCCTTTCTCGATGAAAGGTTTCTCTCGAAAGAATTGAGTGGGAGGGTGGTAGAACTTGATGAGGTTATTGAACCATCACTTCGACCAATGTGTAGCAGGGCGCAGGAAGTTGTTCCTGTGACGCCTACACCAATTGAAGTGAAAGCTGATGATGGTGATCATCGAGCATCAGATCAAGTTACTACAAGCCTCGTAGGTTGACAAGGTCACGTACTACTGCAAAGTGGTACGGTAACCCTGTCTTGGAGGTCATGTTGTTGGACAACAATGAGCCTACGAGTAATGGAGAAGCAGTGGTGGGCCCGGATTCCGACAAATGGCTGGAAGCCATGAAATCCGAGACAGGATCCATGTATGAAAACAAAGTGTAGACTTTGGAAGAACTACTTGATGGTCATAGGACTATTGAGTAAAGATGGATCTTTAAAAGGAAGATAGACGATGATGGTGATAAGTCACTATTAAGAAAAGCTCGACTTGTTGCAAAAGATGTTTTCGACAAGATCAAACAGTTGACTATGATGAGACTTTCTCACTCGTAGCGATGCTAAAAGTCTGTTAGAATTATGTTAGTAGTTGTTGCATTATTTATGAAATATTGCACGTAGGATGTCAAAACATTGTTTCCTCGAGGGTTTCCTTGAGCAAACATTGTATGTGATACAACCAGGAGGTTTTGTCGATCCTAAAGATACTAGCAAGTATGCAAGCTCCAGTGATCCTTCAATGGACTGGTGCAAGCATCTCGGAGTTGGAATATACACTTTGATGAGATGATCAAAGTTTTTGGGCTTGTACGAGGTTTATGAGAAACTTGTATTTCCAAAGAAGTGAGTGGGAGCACTGTAGAATTTCTGATAAGTATATGTGGTTGACATATTGTGGATCAGAAGTAATGTAGAATTTCTGTAAAGCATACAAGGTTGTTTGAAAGGAGTTTACAAAGGAATACCTGGATTGAGTTACATGAACGTTGAGCATCAAAGATCTATGGAGATAGATCGAAAGCGCTTAATGGAAGTTTCAACAAGATGCATGCCTTGACAAGTTTTTGAAGGAGTTCAAAATAGATCGGCAAAGAAGGAGTTCTTGGTTGCGTTGTAAGGTGTGAATTTGAGTAAGACTCAAAACCCGACCACGGCAGAATAAAGAGAATAGACGAAGGTCGTCTTCTATGCCTTAGCCGTAGACTCTAAAGTATGCCATGCTGAGTACCGCACCTGATGTGTGCCTTGCAGCAAGTCTGTTAAGAGGTACAGAGAGTGATCCAGGATTGAATCACTGATCAGCGGTCAAAGTTATCCTTAGTAACTAAATAGACTAAGGAATTTTTCTCGATTATGGAGGTGGTTAAAGAGTTCGTCGTAAAGGGTTACGTCGATGCAAGCTTTGACACTAATCTGAATAACTATGAGTAGTGAAACGGATTCATATAGTAGACTAGATATTTGGAGTATTTCCGAATAGCACATAGTAGCAGCATCTATAAGATGACATAAAGATTTGTAAAAGAACACACAGATCTGAAAGTTTCAGAACCGTTGACTAAAACCTCTCTCACGAGCAAGACGTGATCAGACCCCATAACTATATGGGTGTTGGATTCGTTGGAATCACATGGTGATGTGAATTAGATTATTGACTCTAGTGCAAGTGGGAGACTGTTGGAAATATGCCCTAGAGGCAATAATAAATTAGTTATTATTATATTTCTTAGTTCATGATAATCGTTTATTATCCATGCTATAATTGTATTGATTGGAAACACAATACTTGTGTGGATACATAGACACAACACTGTCCCTAGTAAGCCTCTAGTTGACTTGCTCGTTGATCAAAGATGGCCAAGGTTTCCTGGCCATAGGCAAGTTTGTCACTTGATAACGGGATCACATCATTAGGAGAATCATGTGATGGACTAGACCCAAACTAATAGACGTAGCATGTTGATCGTGTCATTTTGTTGCTACTGTTTTCTGCTGTCAAGTATTTGTTCCTATGACCATGAGATCATATAACTCACTGACACTGGAGGAATGCTTTGTGTGTAACAAACGTCACAACGTAACTGGGTGACTATAAAGATGCTCTACAGGTATCTCCGAAGGTGTTCGTTGAGTTAATATGGATCGAGACTGGGATTTGTCACTCCGTGTGACGGAGAGGTATCTCGGGGCCCACTCGGTAATACAACATCACACACAAGCCTTGCAAGCAATGTGACTTAGTGTAAGTTGCGGGATCTTGTATTACGGAACAAGTAAAGAGACTTGCCGGTAAACGAGATTGAAATAGGTATGCGGATACTGACGATCGAATCTCGGGCAAGTAACATACCGAAGGACAAAGGGAATGACATACGGGATTATATGAATCCTTGGCACTGAGGTTCAAACGATAAGATCTTCGTAGAATATGTAGGATCCAATATGGGCATCTAGGGCCCGCTATTGGATATTGACCGAGGAGTCACTCGGGTCATGTCTACATAGTTCTCGAACCCGCAAGGTCTGCACACTTAAGGTTCGACGTTGTTTTATGCATATTTGAGTTATATGGTTGGTTACCGAATGTTGTTCGGAGTCCCGGATGAGATCACGGACGTCACGAGGGTTTCCGGAATGGTTCGGAAAATAAGATTGATATATAGGATGACCTCATTTGATTACCGGAAGGTTTTCGGAGTTACCGGGAATGACGAATGGGTTCTGGGTGTTCACCGGGGGGGGGGGGGGCAACCCACCCCGGGGAAGCCCATAGGCCTTAGTGGTGGCGCACCAGCCCTTAGTGGGCTGGCGGGACAGCCCAAGAAGGCCCTATGCGCCATAGGAAGAAAATCAAAGAGAGAAAAAAAAAGAGGAGGTGGGAAAAGGGGGAAGGACTCCTCCTTCCAAACCTAGTTGGACTCGGTTTGGAAGGGGAGGGTTGCCCCCCTTGGCTCGGCCAAAGTCCTTTGGGGTCCTTGGACCCCAAGGCAAGGCTCCCCATCTTCCCCCTATATATACGGAGGTTTTAGGGCTGATTTGAGACAACTTTGCCACGGCAGCCCGACCACATATCTCCACGGTTTTACCTCTAGATCGCGTTTCTGCGGAGCTCGGGCAGAGCCCTGCTGAGATAAGACCACCACCAACCTCCGAAGCGCCGTCACGCTGCCGGAGAACTCATCTACCTCTCCGTCTCTCTTGCTGGATCAAGAAGGCCGAGATCATCGTCGAGCTGTACGTGTGCTGAACGCGGAGGTGCCGTCCGTTCGGCACTAGATCGTGGGACTGATCGCCGGACGGTTCGCGGGGCGGATCGAGGGACGTGAGGACGTTCCACTACATCAACCGCGTTTCTTAACGCTTCTGCTGTGCGATCTACAAGGGTACGTAGATCGAATATCCCCTCTCGTAGATGGACATCACCATGATAGGTCTTCGTGCGCGTAGGAAATTTTTTGTTTCCCATGCGACGTTCCCCAACACGAGCCACGCACCGGGACTATAGATCCACCTATATAAGCGGGACTTCAAAAATTTCCAACCCAATTCGTCCATTTCTCTTCTTCTTTCTCTCGTTCTCCTGCCCGGCGCGGCACAGCGACGAACTAACCGACGCCGTCAGGCTGCCCGCCGTCCTGCTCGCCGTCGGCCATCCTCCTCGCCGTCGCGCCGTCCTCCTCGCCGTCGCGCCGTCCTCCTCGGTGCCGCACCGCACTCCTCGCCGCCGCGCCGTGCTCCTCGCCGTCGCGCCGTCCTCCTAGCCGTCGCGCCGTGCTCCTCACCGTCACCCCGTCCTCCGTGCCGTCCTCCTCGCCAACACTCCGGCCAGTAAGCCCCCCGCCCCCTCCTCCCCAACACTCCGGCCAGTATAGAAGAAAATAAGAAAAAGGAGAAGAGAAGAAGAAAAAGGAGAAGAAAGGAAGAAAAAGGAGAAGAGAAGAAGAAAAAGGAGAAGAAAAGAAGAAAAAGAAAAGATTTTTTTGTCATTTAATTCCTATTGTTATTAGGTTTGTGTTAGATTATTAGGGTTAGTAATATTTAGAATTAGGTTAGGGTTACAAGAAGAAGAAATATGAACAAAAATAAGAAAATAAGATTAGGAAAAATGAAAATAAGAAGAGGAGGAGAAGAAAAGAAGAAAAAGTGTATATTGTATAGTGTATATGCTTAAGTGTATAGTGTATATAGTGTATAGTGTATAAGGAGAGGAGGAATTTTGCTATAGTGTATATAGTGTATAGTGTATAAGAAAAGAAGAAAAGAAGAGGAGGAGAAGAGAAGAAAAGAAGAGGAGGAGAAGAGAAGAAAAGAAGAGGAGGAGAAGAAAAATGAAAATAAGTGTTAATAGTTTAATTTTTCTATTGTATATGCTTAAGTATTAATAGTTTATTTTTAGCAAGAAAATTAATAGAACTAGTTTATTTTTTTAGTTCATTTTACGATGCTTATCCCGCATCCTCGTCGTCGACTCGGCGGAGGATACCTGCTTGATCAGAGGGGCCCTGTCCGGGACTGGGCTCCGCCCGGCTGGTATTGGGAGGTGCTACCTTCCGGGGGGCGTAGGTTGGTGAGGAGCCAGCCCGTCGTTGACCTGATCCTTGTTTGGTGGCGGTCGCGTGGGCCAGTGAGGGTGCCGAGGCTTTCGGACACCGCGGAGGTGGTACGTCACCGTGTCAGCGAGGAGGATGAGCACGTCCGTCGCTACATGGTTGCGTTGGAGGGCAGGTTCGAGCATACCTGGCAGGTTCTTCGGGGATCTCACTGGAGCTATGATCCTGTGATGGTTCCTTCTCTTTGGGTGTCCACCACCCGCGCCGATACCCGTCGGGGCTACGGTTCTAGATGTATTAGTGATGCTATATGTATGATAGTATTCGAGGAGTATTAGTGATAATATTCGACGGTGTACGGACAAAAGTGATGATGTATTAGCTTATAATTGAATGCATGCTAATTTGAATACTACTTTATTTTACGATTTGGTTTTGCTTAATACTATGGATCTACAATGCTCAAATTGGAAAAGTACTCCTACTTTGAATACTATGCAGAAATCTAGGAGTCCCGGGTGGAGCCACGACCCGGGACTTAAGTTGTTTTGGAACGGAGTTCCTGATAGAATGATTCTTTTTTGGTACAAAGGTTAAGAGAATCCATTTTTTGCAGAACTATGGATCCACATATCAGGAACCTCGAAGAGGAAGAACTTCTGGAAGATATAATCAAAGACGGCCCCGACGTTGAACCAGCTGAATCTCCGTCGTCATATCTAAACCAGGACGTTGGAATGGAGGTCGAGCGACACGAAGATGAAGCCGATGGGGCAGGAGATAGGTCCAATGACGGAGAAGGTGATAGCTCCACTGATGGAGAAGCCGGTGAAGAGGAGAAGTCCGGCGAGGTATACATATGAAGTTCGACAATCACTTGTAATATGTGAAAAATATTGGAGATAGCTCTATATTGTATACATATACATTCATTTGACGAATGTTTCTCCCTCTTAGGCCTCCACATCGAGCAAAACTACGAAACGAGGCCCGACTAGAAAGTTGGATGCACGGACGCATTACATATTTGAGGTGATATTTCCTACGGGCGAACCCAAGCTTCCTAAGAATGCTGCTTACACATTCAAGAAGCAATATGGAGTTCTCGTTAGGGATCACGTCCTGATCAGCGTTCGGGAGTGGAACAATTGCAAAGGGGCAGCCGATAGTGACTATGTCGCCGTAAGGTACAAAGATAATCTTTGGAATGATCTCATGTCACATTTCAACCTGCCAGAATGTGAGAATGAAGACGCCGCACACAAACTGAGGGCCAAAGTCAAGCAGTGGACTCTGAAGAAGATGGCCGAACTGTTACGTAGCTGGAAGAAGAAGCTATGGAAAAACTATCTGAAGACACAGAAAGTGCCAGTATTCGAGGGGTATCTAGCCAAGCAGGCGAATCATTGGAAGGCATTTCAAGAGTACAAGGAGTCAGAAGATGCCCAGGCATTATCAGAAAAGAACAAGATAAATGCCGGCAAGAAGAAATATCACCACAAGCTGGGGCCAGGGGGCTATGAGACTGCCATCCCAAAGTGGGATAAGAAAGAGCAAGATCTGATAGATAAAGGCGTCGTACCTGAACCACTCCGTGATGAGTGGGAATTGAGAGCAAGAAATTGGTTCCTTGCGCATGGTAGGTCGTACGACGAAACAACAGGGGACCTCATCTGCAATGACGATCTTAGGATACCCAGGGAGCATTGGAAAAGGATAGTGAAAGAAATTAAGGAGGGACAAAGAAAGTTCACTGCAGATAGAGATAAAGATTTTCTCACACTAGTCCTCGGCAATGACGAACATGGAGGACGAACGCGAGGCTTCGGTCCTTCTTACCCGTGGTGGCTTGGGTTTGCCAGAGACCAAGACACTTACAGAAGCTGAGACAGAGCAAAGAAGCGGCAGCAGTATGAGGAGAATGAAAAGTTCAACCAGTTGCTTGCCAGGATTAACGAGCAATAGAAGCAGATTGATGAGCTTAGAGGAGTACCGCGCCAGGAAGATCCTGCAGTTGATATTACCGGCGCCCCATCTAAGCGGAAAAGCAGCGTTGCTGAATCTGAGGCCCCGCCCAACGATGAACGAAGAATGATAGAGGGCGGTCCCGGCTACCCCGTGGATGGAATCAAGGAGTCAACATCATGCGAACTCTATCAGAAATTCAAGAACATATCCATGAAGGTGGCCGTCGGACAAGCTTTACCTTCTGGCCCTGATGCACGCTGGCATGGCCGTGAGATTCCAGCTGGCTTTGCTAAAGACGGGGTGGATGAAATCATGACGGGGTTTAATGATATGGAGCTCGACATAGCTGGACCCGAAGATGAGAGGACACTCAGAGAAGTACTGGGTGGAGTCATCCTATGGGACAAGAACTACATCAAGCTTCCAGGCTCGGCCCCAAGGACAACACTGCCTCCGAGTCGTCGCAGGTCACCTACACCTCCATTACCTCCAAGCCCTCCACATGACGTCGGCCAGCACAACACGAGTCCATCTCGATCACCGCCGCCGGACTTGGGTCGTCCGTCTCCACCGCCGCCTGCACATGATACTAAGCGGAAGCGTGCCAGCAAGAACGCTTCGTCGATGATTTCTAAGGGACGGAGCTCCCCAAAGCGCAAACTGTCGCCCCTCCCAAAGGTACCTCATGCTAATCTTCCTATCAGACCTTATGATCGTACCCCCGAGGAAAACGCCAGGATAGCAAAGGAACAACATGATGCGCAGATGAAAAGGAAGGAACCCGAGCCCCGCCCGGAATACACCGAGAAGAACATAGCATGGGCAAAAGACTTCATAACCACTCCATCATAGTATGACTTACACTATAACCCTGATGACTATACACGCACATTGCAGAAGGAAGTGAAAAAGAGCAGGTCACGTGCAAGTGCAAGTGGGAGCAAATCAAGTTCAACTACAAGCACGAAAATATCAGACGTTCCTTAGCTTGGACAACAGGCCAAACAGTCGATCCCACCCCTCAAGGTGTTAACCGAGAATGTTCCCCCTCCGGTGCAGGGGCAAGCTTTTGAAAAAGCAAAGGAGTTGGCGGATGAATGTGGTATCTCGGTTGAAGATTTGCTGGCTTCCCAAGACGACATGATACCCAAGGCTGTGGTAGCCCCTAAGCCACAGTTTGTCATGGGAGAGCCTTTGGTCAGCAAAGATGATCTCCCAACAAATATGCGTTACTTGCATAAATGGTACTTAAGTGAATCAAAGAATGGGAGAACGATGATCGTGCTGAGTGTCCCACGGGAGTACTACGGCCGCTCCGAAGAAATCCATATCAACTTTGATGAACTCTTCCAGATGTACAATGACGACGCCCTCGACAAATCGCTTATGAGTTGCTATTGTCTGTAAGTTTTTCAATTCGTTGTCTACATATAACTTGTTTAGTTATTTCAATTCATTGTCTATATATAACTTGTACTCTATTATGCAGAATGAAGATTCTGGAGTGTAAAAGTAAGAGCATCCTAAATATTGGGTTTATTGATCCAGATAAAGTACATATAGCGACGCTAACTAATTATCCCAAGGAGACGGAGGAAAACCTTCTAAGGTTTCTAAGAGATCAAAATTTCTGTGACCACATACTATTTCCATACAACTTCAGGTGAGGGTCTTTACTCTGTTGTGTCCATTCACTTATAAGTGTAATTGATAAGTTACTGACACATATATATAAATATATATATATATACACACACACACACATGTGCAGCTTCCATTGGATTCTGTTGGACATTCAAATTGATAAGGGAAGAGTTGATGCCTTCGACCCATTATCGAGACCCTTGGAACAGTTCGAAAGCCTGCAGGACATGCTTCAAGGGTAATTTTAATCATTCTTGCGCTCTATCGGTCTCTTTCGATGATTTTCTGATATATCAATTAATGAAGAACTTAGCAAATCATTATCCTTGTCGGGCAGGGTTTGGAATCGGTTCAAGTGCGTGACTCCCGGTAACTTTCCTGAGAAGCTGACCTTTAGAGCGGCTCAGGTAAGTAGTAGTATGATATACTTCTATTAATTTTCAATACATTTATGATGCTAGATTATTATTTTGATTATATATATTCTATTCTCGTAAAGTGCGACCAGCAGCCACGGGGAACGCATCTATGCGGATACTATGTTTGCGAGACCATTCACACGTATACCTCTGAGTTCAAGCATCACAGATTCGACGTAAGCAATGAACATCCACACCTCTATTTTCACCCGTCATTCTTTGTTATCATGATTGATATTCATATTCATCTCCTCTTCTTATATAGCACACGACCATGAGGACGAAGGTCCTACCAGAGCAACGCGCGATTGCTGTTGCAGAGGAGCTTGCGGGATTTCTGAGGACGAAAGCTATAGAAGACAAAGGACAATTTAGTGTAGCTAAGGGCCATTACTGATGTTTGTCGATGTAATCGAGTATACGGGCTCTAGTCCCGATAATTCAGATCTCCATATAATTGTATATATATGATCGCTTGTAAGATAAATTAATCTTATATATATATATATATATGCATAATTATTTCTATTTAAATTATATGAAAACTAATTCCCGAACACCAAACGAGGCATCACGTTAATCTCCCGAACACCTAAACCCTAAAACCCTAAAACCCAAAAATAATTTCATTCAAAAAAAACAAAAAACCAGCAAAATCTGAAAATCTTTAGTCGCGGTCCTTGTAACGAACCGGGACTAAATGGCCTGCCCCTGGGGCGCTACGAGGCGCCCACGTGAAGCACCTTTAGTCCCGGCGCGTAAGAGGGCCGGGACGAAAAGGTTAGGCCTTTAGTCCCGCCCCTTTAGTCCCGGTTGGTGAACCGGGACTAAAGCCCCTTACGGGCCGGGGCTATAGGCCCTGTCCCCACTAGTGATGATACTACCCGTTACAACCAGCCTCAAGAAAAGCAATAATCTCATGTGGGTTTGTGGTAGGCTTGGCACGACTATCAATATTGTTATAGAAAAGCTTTAAGTTTAAATCACTCTTCATCTTTAATGATCATATTGTGTAGAGGTATACATGCATCCTTCATATTTGAGAGGGATTCCTTACCCCAGAAGCGAGCAAGACCTCAAACAATGGCGAACCGAGCTTGCGACGCACCAAATGCCCTCGCAATATCTTTTTGACATGCTTCTTGTGCCCGTCTACTGGCTCATCTAGTTGTCTTCACAAATGTTGCCAACAAAGGATAATTACCGTCGGCAAGCTAATATACCTCATGGTAGAATCATTTTCATTGACGGTGTAGTTGCAAGACCAAACTTTTTCATTAGCTAGTTGTTGAAAAGGATGTGATCTATGCAATACATTGATATCATTGAGAGACCCATGCAATCCAGAAAAGCAATGCCAAATCTATAAGTCATGTGAAGGCACGACTTCAGGCAAAATAGTGTGTTTACCTTGATGGCCAGTGTATTGCCCAACCTAGGCTTCAGGCAGTTCCTTCGCCTCCAATGCATGCAATCCAGACTTCCAAGCATGCCCGTACATCCTCTTGCTTCGTTCATTGCCATCAAGTTTTTGTGTTCTCCTCATTGGAAGCTCGGTGGTACTCTGGGCCAAATACCTAGATCAATGTCTTTGCAAACCTGATCATGATATCGTCTCCAATGGAAGATACTCATCGGTGTGATCTGCTGGAATGCCATAGGCTATCACTCTTAGTGTCGTCGATATTTTTCCAAGCAAACCGACAGCATTCCTTCGATAAGTGAAAAAACGACAATTTTACTCGAAAGCTAACACAATGCGAATAAAAAGATACCTATACATTCAATAATGCCTACAAAAAGAGATGACATGGCTGCACAAAATGCAAAGGCGGTCGACTGTCAATCCATGACACTTCTTCATGACGGCTTCAAACTTATCGATGAGATGCACCAAGAGGAGGTGCTTGGCATCGTTGTCAAAAAGCATATTCTCTATGTTGGAATCATCCGACTCCAACAATGAGGACGAATTCCAATCATCCATCTACGAGAATAAATTCACGACTTCTTCGCTTCGGCCGAATTGAGAATCGGTAGAAAAGCTCTAAATCTCACCTTTGGCCGGAATCAAATCTGGCAGAAGCAAAGCCGCAACAGTCGCATCCCCTTGTCCCGAACCGTCGGCCGAAAGCAAAGCCGCGGCCACCTTCTTCTCCACAGTCGGTCGAATCAAACTCCGTCGCCTTTGACACCAAGACGAAGAGGAAAACGAGAGAAATTAATGTTAATTTACTAATTAATATCATTGCATGCAATGAATTGATCATTGCATGTCGTGCTAGTTAGTCTCAATTCATTAAAAAAAATACATGCCACACGTCTCTTATTGGTTGATTCTTTTATTCATGTTAAAAAAAAACAAAAAATAAGATAAAAGTTAATGCATCGTGCTTAAGTATTTTGATATTATTTGATTTTGTAAAATAACTGATAAACCGAGACGGATGAAATACAGTATATGTTGGGGTCGTGTTTTCGTCCCAACACCATATATCGGCAGTTATTTTATGGGTTGGCCGAATATAACGAATCTGCTAGATTTGCTGGCACCTACTTATTTTACTCCCTCCGTTTCTAAATATAAGATTTTAAAAAAAATTCACTGTAGATTAGATACGGAGAAAAATGAGTGAATTTACATTCTAAAATATGACAACATACATCCGTATGTACTCCCTCCATTCTTAAATATAAGACTTTTAGAAATTCCATTACAAACTACATACGGATGTATGTAGTCATATTTTAGGATATAGATTCACTCATTTTGCTCCGTATCTAGTATATACTGTAATTTTTAAAAGTATTATATTTAGAAACGGAGGGAGTAGTTTATAGTAAAATGTCTAAAATATCTAAACGGAGGGAGTAGTTGCGATGCATGGCGTGGCGATGGTGGACCGGTTGCGTTGGTCCCTCCTCTCCCCGGGGAACGGTGGTCCACCCCGTGTCCCATTCTGTTCGGACTCCAGCTTCCTTCCAGAGACGGACACACGAACGTGACGACGCATGAATGTGACACGTACGGTGCTTTACACCCGCTCGAGTTTCGTAGCGCCCACTCCTCCTCCGGCGCCGTCGCCGTCGACCAAAGCTAGCGACGGTCATCCGGCCGAGTCACCTGAGCACCGAGCTAGAACCGTTCTTTCGACGAAGCAGCGGAGGGAGCTAGTGTACGTACTGCCAACTATACGTTTTCCCAAGCGAAGTCACGGTCTCGTTAATCAATTGTGGGCGGAAGAGAGGTTCGTCAGCATGCACTGCACCTGCTAATCTGTTGCCCATCTATCTATCCACCTTTACATTGGGGGCACGTACGTTCTGCATGCCAGTGCCCAGGCCACACTGCCATGTTGCAATCGAATCCAGATTGTATTATTCTCTCCGTCGGCCTCGTCGATCGCGGATACCTTGGCGACCAAGTACGTGAACTTTCTGTGGCCCGTCCAAGTCGTCAACGATGGCTGCTTGTCACTTACTAGATTTTATTTTTTTGTGAGTGTCACTTGTCAGGACTATTCAGCGTGGAAAAAGGCCACGGTGGCCCAACATTATACTGAGGTGATCGCTCGCTGATTGCCAATTTGTCTTCAGCGCCTTTCAAACCGAGCTCACCACCTTTCCATTTCATCAACGGAAATAAATATCCAAATCTTACAGCCTGCAAGACGGGATCGACGGGAAAATGGCGGGAGAATGAGATGTGAGGGAGTTCGAGGCACTAATGGGAAGCCCGCTGCTAAAACGCTCACTGTCGAGACATTTACTACGAAAACCAAGGTTCTGCTTTCGTGTACTAATATGTACGAAAACCAGTCACGGTTTGTTTAAAAGGTTATTAGTTTTTTTTCCTTTGATTGAAGGAAAAACTGAGGACTGACAATCTGTTTTTCTTCCGAAACGGAGACAATTTTTTTTTACCTCATCTCATTAATAAAGAAGAACATTTCTGCCTGGTTAATTATAGAAAACCGAGGACTGAAATTTTTTGTTTCTTCTATTTGCTGGAAAAGTAGACCAGTGACAATTTTTCCTCGGTGTTCCTTGGTGGTATTATTCACCCTTTGATCCATGAGAGTAGATGCAAGTACTATAAAGGAAAGTATCCATTTGAGCTCGAGCTCATTTGAACCCGCATGCACAGTAAAGTAAAAAATAAAACAAATTAAAAAAAAAAGATTTTTTTGTGGAGAACTTTGACAAATGTTATAAGTGCTTGCAAATTTTATCATGAGATCACATTCGTTGAAGGCATGACAAAAAAATCAATGTTCCAAAATGCTTTCGAAAGTAGCATTTTCATAGCATTATTTTCTTTATCACGTCTTTCTTGAATGTGATCTCGTGGTGAAATTTTTCAAGCATGTAGAACATTTGTCAAAATTCATACAAAATCAGAATTTTTCAATTCTTTTTACTTTACTGTTTATATCATTCATTTGAGCTCCAGCTCAAATACTCCACAACCAACTAGAGAAGGCTTTTATCTTTGATCTCGACTTCAAGCCAAAAGTACGCGAAAGAAACAATCCATCCAGACCACATTCTAGAACTTCTATGCACTGACGTCAACATGATTGGCTTTGGATTAATCAAATAACTGCAGCAGGAAAGGAGTTTTGTTTTGCAAATCAAACATAAAATCTTCCAGAGTTTACGTACTTTTCAATCCCATGTTTTTACACGTGCATTTCTATTCAATTATTATTTTTGGTTCCTCTATTTGTCCTATCATTTGCATTAAAGGAACTCTATATGTAAATACCATACAATCTCAAGGGTGTACACATATCCGTATGTGAGGCATAAGAGATATCTTACCCAAAAAAAGGCCGTTGCACCGGTTTATATACAAAGCAATGAACCACACAACACCAACTCATAAGGCACACATCCAAGACCAGATACAAAGATACGGAAGATCAACTACATCAACTCCAAACGACTAAAGGATGAAAAAAAAGCACCACTACTAGGATCACAAAACCCTTAACCATGAACTAGCCACTCCGAGGACCCAAAAGTTGACAGCCAATGCACATGAGTTCCAAGACGGTGCCTTCAGGAAGGGTACGACGCCGGAGCGTCGCCATCGCCCTATCCAAACGATCAAGGTTTTCATTTGGAGCCAACGGAGGACTAGGAGCAACCGCGACGGCATCTTCAGGAAGAGGACGACACCCGCGGCCATCACCATTGCCGGTCTGACCATCGCTAGACATGGAATGCTCCCACGCACACAACCTCCACCTCCGTAAAGAGGTCGACAAGTCACGAGAGACCTGCCGCACCACGACCATGCACCATTGTTTTGGGGAACGTTGCATGGGAAACAAAAATCTTCCTACGCGCAAACACGATCTATCCATGGTGATGACCATCTACGAGAGGAGAGATTGGATCTACATACCTTTGTAGATCGCTAAGAGGAAGCGTTCAAGAACGCGGTTGATGTAGTGGTATGTCTTCATGATCTAATCACGAACCGTCCCATGATCTCCCGATCAAGTGCCGAACTGACGACACCTCCGCGTTCAGCACACGTATAGCTTGGTGACGCCTTCACCTCCTCGATCTAGCGAGCGATAGTGAAGTAGCAGCCCGAGTCCTCCGGCACCATGACAGAGTGGTGAGGTGTCAGTGGTGACAACTCAGCAGGGCTTCGCCGTGGGTTTTTGGATGAGACAAACTGCAAGGGAGAGGAGGGGAGCGCCGCGGCAAGACTGTCGTCTGGTTGCCCTCTCTCTACCTCTGTATGTATAGGAGGAAGGGAGAGGGGAGGGCGCCCTAGGGTTTCCCCCTAGGGGCCGGCGGCCAAGGGAGAGGAGGGGCGGCGACTAGGGTTGGGTGGTCCCTCCTTCTTGGGTGCCTTGCTACCCAAGTTGGGCTGGCGGCGCCCCAAGGAAGTCCACCGCCCTTCGACCGAAGTGGGTTGGGGAGAGGGGCTGCGCCCAACCCCTTGGTGGACTGTGGTGCCCCTCTCCTTGGCCCATGAGCCCCCCAACAATTGCCAGGGCCTCTCGAAACCCCTTTCGACACTCCGTGAATCCCTCGGTACACCTTGAAACACTTCCGGACTCCGATGACCTTCATCCTATATATCAATCTTCACCTTCGGACTATTCCAGAGTTCCTCGTCATGTCCGGGATATCATCCGGGACTCCGAACAATCTTCGGTCACCAACACAATGACTCAATTATGCTTATATCGTCACCGAACCTTAAGTGTGTAGACCCTGCGGGTTAGAGAAGTATGTAGACATGACCGAGATACTCTCCGGTCAATAACCAATAGCAGGACCTGGATGCCTGATACGTCTCAAACGTATCTATAATTTTTGATGGTTTCATGCTGTTATCTTGTCATCTTTGGATGTTTTATGTACCTTTTATATCTTTTTTGGGACTAACTTGTTAATTCAGTGCCAAGTGTCAGTTCCTATTTTTTCTGTGTTTTTGGCTCTTTTCAGATCTGATTTTGGAACTGAGTCCAAACGGAATAAAATCCCCGAAATGATTTTTCTCGAACGGCAGAAGATTAGGGGGCCTGTGGCCAAGCCAGGAGGGCTCCAGGGAGCCCACAAGCCCCCACTCCGCCACCAGGGGGGAGGCGGTGGTGGAACGGCTTGTGGCCTCCCTGAGCACCCCCTGATCTAGATCTTTGGCCTATATATTCCCTAAAATACAGCAAAAAATCAGGGGGATCCACGAAAATACTTTTCCGCCGCCGCAAGCTTCCGTTTCCGCGAGATCTCATCTGGAGACCCTTCCCGGCGCCTTGCCGGAGGGGACTTTGGAGTTGGAGGGCTTCTTCGTCAACATCATCGCCCCTCCAATGACTCGTGAGTAGTTCACTTCAGACCTACGGGTCCGCAGTTAGTAGCTAGATGGCTTCTTCTCTCTCTTGGATCTTCAATACAAAGTTCTCCATGATCTTCATGGAGATCTATCCGATGTAATCTTCTTTGGCGGTGTGTTTATCGAGATCCGATGAATTGTGGATTTGTGATCAGATTATCTATGATATATATTTGATTCTTTGTTGATTTCTTATATGCATGATTTGATATCCTTGTAAGTCTCTCCGAGTCTTGGGTTTTGTTTGACCAACTAGATCTATGATTCTTGCAATGGGAGAAGTGCTTGGTTTTGGGTTCTACCATGTGGTGACCTTTCCCAGTGACAGTAGGGGCAGCAAGGCACACATTAAGTAGTTGCCATCAAGGGTAACAAGATGGGCTCTGGCGTCGATATGAGATTGTCCATCTACATCATGTCATCTTGCTTAAGGCGTTACTCTGTTCTTTTGGACTTAATACACTAGATGCATGCTGGATAGCGGTCCACGTGTGGAGTAATAGTAGTAGATGCAGACAGTATCGGTCTACTTGTTTTGGACGTGATGCCTATAGATATAATCATTGCCATAGATAACGTCATGACTTTGCGCGGTTCTATCAATTGCTCGACAGTAATTTGTTCACCCACCGTCTACTTGCTTTCATGAGAGAAGCCACTAGTAAACACTACGGCCCCCGGGTCTATTTGCATATATCGTTTACACCTCCGCTTTTACTTTGCTTTGTTACTTTGTTGCTTTCAGTTCTCACTTGGCGAACAATCTATAAGGGATTGACAACCCCTTCATAGCGTTGGGAGCAAGCTTTTTGCGTTTGTGCAGGATCTTTTGATACTCCTCCACTGGATTGATACCATGGTTCTCAAACTGAGGGAAATACTTACCACCGCTGTGCTACATCACCCTTTCCGCTTCGAGGGAACACCAACGCAAGGATCCAAGGCCACGGGGGAAATCCTTTGCATATTTGCCTAGGAAGTCCCTTAAGGCGTAGCCGTAGCAGAAGGATTCGTGGTGCCGTCGACACAACTATTCCTGGCGCCGTTGCCGAAGCACATCTGACATCAGAATTATTTCTGGCGCCGTTGCCGGGGAGGATAGATCGAGATCTATCCAAGTAGGTCTCACAAACTCATCTCTTGCATTTACTTTTGTTGCCAATTGCCTCTCGTTTTCCTCTCCCCCACTTCACATTTGCCGTTTTCATTTGCCTTTCTCCTTCGCCGTTTTCTTTTGCCTTCGCCGTTTCCCTTTGCCGGTTTTCTTGCTTCCTTGTGTGCTTGTTTGTTTGTTGAAGTCATCATGGCTGAAAACACCAAACTTTGCGACTTCTCGAGCACTAATAATAATGATTTTATTAGTACTCCGATTGCTCCCGCCACTAGTGCGGAATCGTATGAAATCAACGCAGCTTTGCTGAATCTTGTTATGAAAGAGCAAATCTCTGGCCTTCCTAGTGAAGATGCCGCATACCATCTCAATACCTTCATTGAGCTTTGTGATATGCAAAAGAAAAGAGATGTGGATAATGACGTGATTAAGTTGAAACTTTTTTCCTTTCTCGTTGCGATTTCGCGCAAAAACTTGGTTTTCTTCTTTGCCTAAAAATAGTATCGACTCTTGGGATAAGTGCAAAGATGCTTACATATCCAAGTATTTTCCGCCGGCTAAGATCATCTCCTTACGTAACGATATCATGAATTTCAAGCAACTTGATCATGAACACGTTGCACAATCTTGGGAGAGGATGAAGCTTATGATTAGAAATTGTCCCGCTCATGGCTTGAGTTTGTGGATGATTATACAAATCTTTTACGATGGCTTGAATTTCGCTTCTCGCAATATCTTGGACTCCGCCTCAGGTGGAACGTTCATGGAAATCACGTTAGGATACGCTACAAAACTCCTAGACAATATCATGACCAACTACTCTCAGTGGCACACTGAAAGGTCGCGTGCTAGCAAAAAGGTGCACGTTATAGAAGAAATTAACTCGCTTAGTGCTAAGATGGACGAGTTGATGAATTTGGTTGCTAGTAGAAACGCTACCATAGATCCTAATGACATGCCACTATCTTCTTTGATTTATAGTATCAATGCTAGTTTGGACGTGAATTTTGTTGGTAGGAACAATTTTGGCAACAACAATGCTTTTAGAGGAAACTATGTTCCTAGGCCTTTTCCTAGTAACTCCTCTAACAATTCTGGCAATTCCTACAACAACACTTATGGAAATCACAACAAATTACCCTCTGATTTAGAGAGTAATATCAAAGAGTTCATCAACTCTCAAAAGATTTTCAATGCGTCCATAGAGGAAAAACTACTCAAAATTGATGATTTGGCTAAGAGCGTTGATAGGATGTCTTGTGATATTGATGCTTTGAAAGTTAGATGCGCTCCTCCCAAGGTCAACTTGGATGAAACTTTGAAAGCTATGCGTATCTCCATGAATGAGAGCAAAGAAAGAACCGCCCAAATTCGCGCTAGGCATGAATGGTTTAAAAGGGTGCGTTCTAGTGATGCAAATCACAAAGATCTTAAAGTGCTTGATGTGTCTCCTCTTGAATCTTTGTTTTCGCGTGTCAAACCTATTTATGGAGGGGCTGGATATGAATCCACTTTGGTTGAAAAACGCCCCAATGATTCGGAGTCCACCCATCTTGATGATAAAGGTGTGGAGAGTGGAGTAGAAGAAGTCAAAATTTTGGGTAGTAATGAAACTCCCACTTTGGATTTCAAGGAATTCAATTATGATAATTGCTCCTTGTTTGAATGCATTTCTTCTATGCAATCCATTGCAAACTCTCCACATGCTTATAGCCAAAGCAAAGCCTTTACCGCGCATATCGTAGATGCTATGATGAAATCTCTTGAAGAGAAGCTCGAATTAGAAGTCTCTATACCTAGAAAACTTCATGATGAGTGGGAACCTACTATCAAAATCAAGATCAAAAACTATGAGTGCAATGCTTTGTGTGATTTGGGTGCTAGTGTTTCCGCGACTCCAAAGTCTTTATGTGATATTCTTGGTTTTCATGAGATTGAAGAGTGTTCTCTTAATTTGCATCTTCCGGATTCTACTGGCAATAAACCCATGGGAAGGATCGAAGATGTTCTTATTGTTGCAAATAAGAACTATGTACCCGTGGATTTCATTGTACTTGACATAGATTGCAATCCTTCATGCACCATTATTCTTGGTAGACCTTTCCTAAGGACTATTGGTGTTATCATCGATATGAAGGAAGGGAATATTAGATTTCAATTTCCTTTGAAGAAGGGCATGGATCACTTTCCTAGAAAGAAAATAAGATTGCCTTATGAATCTATGATGAGGGCTACCTACGGTTTGAGCACCAAAGATGACTATACGTGATTCCATCACTTTTTGCCTAGCTAAGGGCGTTAAACAAAAGCGCTTGTTGGGAGGCAACCCAACGAATCTATCCTTTTTCTTTCTGTTTTGTGTTCTCCACACTTTCATAATTCTGTTATGATTGTGTTTTTTGAGTTTATTTTTGCGTTTGTGCCAAGAAAAACCGTTATGATTAGTCTTCGGGATGATCGTTTGGTCATGCTGGAAAAGACAAAAACTTTCTGCTCACGAAAAGAATTTTCATTTTTTCTGTAATATATTTTGAGTTGATTCTTTTTTCTGCTGATTGCTACGCAAATGCTTCAAACTGTCGTAATTTTCAGAATTTTTGAAGTACCAGAGGTATACAAAATATACAGATTGCTACAGACTGGTCTGCTGTTAACAGATTCTGTTTTTGTTGTGTTGGTTGCTTATTTTGATGAAACTATGGATAGTATCGGGTGGGGGGGGGGTATTAGCCATGGAAGATTGAAAATACAGTAACCCAACATCAACATAAGTAGAATTTAAGTTTGCTACAGTACCTAAGGAAGTGGTGGTTTTCTTTCTCATACTAATGTTATCACGAGTTTCTGTTTAAGTTTCGTGTTGTGAAGTTTTCAAGTTTTGGATGAAGTTCTTATGGACAAAGAGATAAAGAGTGGCAAGAGCTCAAGCTTGGGGATGCCCAAGGCACCCCAAGAGATTCAAGGATGCCGTAAAAGCCTAAGCTTGGGGATGCCCCG